>NW_023416315.1:61048433-61650933 GCF_014108235.1 Myotis myotis
ATTGATTTTTTAGAGAGTGGAAGAGAAGGAAGAAGAGAAAGTGAGAGACAGAAAGAGGGAAACATCCATGTGAGAGAGATGCTCTAGCCACTGAACCATACTGGCCAGGGCTCTTTGTTGTGTTTTTATATCAGAGTTAAGCTGCTTCATAAAAGAATTTAGAAAGTATACTGTCTTCCTCTGGTTTCTGAGAGTCTATGTGTAGAAGTGGTGTTTTCTTGCAATTTAAATTGTTGATAGAATTGAATGATACAGCCATTGAGGTGCAGAGTTTTCACTATTAGTCAGTTTTCAATTACAAATTCAATCTCTAATTGACATGAAGTTCCTTAAGATTTTCTAATTCTTCTTGTATCTGCTTTGTTAAATTGTGTTTTTTAAGGAATTTGTCCATTTCATCAATTAGCAACTTGTTGACAAAGTTATTAATAATGTTTCCTTATTACCTTTTAATGTGTGTAGGGTCTATAATGATTTCCTCTTTTCATTTGTGATGTTGATAATTTATGTTTTCACTTTTTTTCCGTCTTCCCAGGGGCTTACCTATTTTATTCACCTTTTCAAAGAGCCAACCTTTCACTTTTGAAATCTTTTCTATTATTTGTTTCTATTTTACTAATTTCCCATCTTCTACTTATTTTGAGGGTTAATTCCCTTTTCTAACATCTAAGGTTTATTGGCTCTACATACAGAAGGATAGGAGGGGCAGGGGAAACCCTGTTGTTTAAATAATGTTATTAAATTATGGGTCTAGGATTTTAACAGGTACCAAGTGATATACAATCTGAGTAAATGCAGACCTGTCCTCCAAATTCAGACTTGAATATCTAACTACCACTTCAACATCTCAAGTTGGCTGTTTCATAGACATCTCAAACTGAACATACCCAACATTAAATTCCTGATCCCGGTCAGGAGTCCCCACCCACCACCACAAACCAGATCTACCCAGTGCATTTTCATTTGGTTGATAACTTCATTCACTCAGGTGAAAAACTTTGGAGTCATTTATTCCAAATCCTATGTCCAATCCATCATAAAATTCTGTTAGTTCTATCTATAAATATATTGAGAATCCGATCTACTTCATTTCTCACTAATTCTACGACTACTACTTGGGTCTGAGCTACAATAATCACTTGCTTAGATTTCTACAAACTCTTGCTTAGATTTCTACAATCTCCCCCATGAGTCTCTCTGCCTGAATCCTCATTCTCCTTCCTTCATCTATCCTCAATACAATAGAGTGATGTAAAATATAGAGCAGATTATATCACTCCTCTGCATAGTACTCTGAACTAGCTTTTCATCCATTCAGAGTAAAAGCCAAAGTTCCAGCAATGGCTTACTAAATCATTCACAATCTCCAATTCCTGCTCTTACCTCTCTGACCTCATCTCTGACCACTTACCCATCTCACCTCTACTACAGCCACAACGGCCTCCTTGCTGTTCTCCTAAACAAAGTCAGAATGCACTTAGCCTTGGTTCTTTGTTCTAGCCCTCCCTTAGCCAAATTATTGTGTTAGATCACTTCCTCATATCCTTCGTCTTTGTGAAAATCTCCTTTCTAAATGAGGTCTGTTATAATCATCCTTATTTAATACAGCAACTGCCCATTTCTCACCCCATTGCATTCTGATCTTCCTTTACCTTTTTATTCCTCTTGTACCTAGAAGAATGCCTGGCATACTGAAGGGACTCAACACACATCTGTTAAATTAATGACACCAGTACTCTGGAAGTTCAGCAGAAATTTTCTTAATAAATAATGTGCAATACTAGCTAAAACTTGCTTTTCTTGTTTTTGTTTTTTTTCTCTATTATAGAATCCTCTGAATGATGGAATTAATTTAGGCATCCTTTTCTTGGGTCTTTCCTTGGGGGAGGGGAATGCCATTTTCATAATCTTTACTAGAAGCTCATCACTAATTTAGAACCATGTTCTGGAGACTGGACAAAAGCAACGAACCATTTGGTATATAACCACTATTTCCCCAATAACATGATGATCACCTTCATGATGATAAACACCCCCCCAAAAGAAAATTCTAAAAACCACTTTTAGTTGCTGTATAACAACTTAATATAGTGAAAATTTTATAAAGTGTACATAGAGAACAAAAATAAACTACTACATACAGCAAGTATTGGATAGCATTAAGGCCTTTCTTGATAAGTGGAATGATTTCTTAAAAGGAAAATGAAGACCTATATAGCTTACTAAAAATATTGTAAGTGTATATACTAGAACCATCATCAAGAGATTTCTTCTCCAAAACAAAATCCATTCACACATTAAAAAAATAATAATAATAATCGCCATAGCCGGTTTGGCTCAGTGGATAGAACGTCAGCCTGTGGACTGAAGGGTCCTGGGTCCGATTCTGGTCAAGGTCACATGCCTGGGTTGTGGGCTCTATCCCCAGTGGGGGACATACAGGAGGCAGCCGATCAGTGGTTCTCTCTCATCATTGATGTTTCTCTCTCTCCCTCTCCCTTCCTCTCTGAAATCATTAAAACTAAAAAAATAAAAAAATAATAATCTTACAAAAGATCAATGTCAGGATGTTTTCAGTTTTCTGTTACCTAAGATTGGACAGAGGAATATCTTAGGGTGAGGGTATTGTTTTGAAAAAGTTTCTGAAGTGATTCGGATGCTGAAAAACACATGCACAACATCATTTTAACTAACTTCTACTAGGGCTAAACTCTTAATAGATAAAACTTTTAAAAAATAGAGTGGACATCTGTGGCATACAAAATCATAATTTGAGACTACTAAAGAAAGGAGACAAAGAGAAATCCACTACCAAAATTTTAAAAATTGCTCTGTTTGAATCTGGGATAACTCCCTGTCCTGGTTTTCCCAATAGCTTAGCATTAAGAACAAACTGTCTGTTTTCTTTGGCCTACTTGCAGCTGAAATTATTACTTGGAAATATTTTGGTTTGGTTTTTTAAAAATTAGAGGAAAATTAATGTTTCCAGGTTCTAGCCATTTTAGACTATGGAGAAAACAGTATCATGAATTGACTGAAGATTCAAGGAAAAACAACTAGCTATCTTAAAAAGTTTGAGGACCCCTAAAGCACGGGTCCTCAAACTTTTTAAACAGGGGGCTAGTTCACTCTCCCTCAGACCGTTGGAGGGCCGGACTATAGTTTAAAAAAAAAACTATGAACAAATTCCTATGCACACTGCACATATCTTATTTTGAAGTAAAAAAACAAAACGGGAACAAATACAATATTTGTATTTGCATGTGGCCCGCGGGCCGTAGTTTGAGGACCCCTGCCCTAAAGTATGTCCTGATGATTCTCCATCTAATGAAGGGTTGTAACCAATACTGAGTAAGAGAAATAGAAATTATTTTCACAGTAGGCAACTATGAAAGAGTATTTCTTTTGTTTTGTTGCCAAGGATAGGTGGACTCTACTGCTTGAAAGTACAATGAACCTAGTGCCTGAAAGTGATTCGATATTAAATCTGAAACCTGTGCTGAATAGAGAAAAGCACTGCTTGATGTTGCTATTACAAAGCCAAAGCAAAGCAACAGCTAACAGAGAAACAGTTTAAGGAATAGAACTACATATAATTAGCACCAATTCTGTGAGTGGAAGATAAAATGGATTATGGTTCAGATGTTGCTAGATGAACTCTGAATAAGGACAGTCATCCAAAGGAAAATACGACAAAAAGAATCTCAGAAGCTAGTAGTAAAACAGGCTATAAAACCATGAAACTTGTTGCAAGTATATTCACACAAATAATAATATTAGATCTTTTGCTTCCATCCATGTTAGATTACAACAACAAAAACAACCTGAAAAGTAATGATCTGCTATTAATTTCTCAAAATTAGGGACCACTGAAAAGTGAAGTTAGTAGCTATAGTCAAGCTATCCTGATACAACATTTGCATAACTATCAAGGCAGCAAGGATTCTACTCCCATCAACCTCTTTTCACCTTCTCCCTACAGAAAAGGGGAGTTTTCTTTCTTCTTTCGGAGTATCAACAGAAAAGTTTATAATGAACCATTATGTAATCCCTGCGTAAAAGAAGCATGGGACTATGGGTGTAAAATTTCTATTTTCTTCCCAATGCATAAAACTAATATCTAAATTAAAACTTTGTACCTGATAATCCTATTCTAAATGGATCAAGGGTTTTGTGTGTGACTTGAATGTTATATCACATAAAAATAAGCCTATTTAATTATTTCATCTGCTCTGTCATTTTTAATATTAGAACCATCATATTTTTCTTTAAACATCTAAGAGCAAAATCAGCAAATATAAGTTGAAAAAACTTTTTTTTTTTAACTCAATTTCTGAAGTTTATTAACACCTTTACCTCTTTTGTCTCTTCTGGGTCTGAATGATCCACAGTTATATAAAGATCGTTTTGTAAATATTTCAGAGCACTAAGAGGATCCATTTGAGCCTTTTCTTCAAATCTAGAAAATGTAAAAAAAAGAATAATAACTGTCTGGAGTTATAAGAAAACACGAGAAATGTCTTTCAGAGCTAGGACACTGTATAGGAGGAGTTATTTGGATATCTAAAAAGCCTGCATTTGGGAATCCAGAAATGAGAAGACTGTCACATAGATACTATAAGCTAAGATAAAATCAACGATAAAACAGTAAATATGTCAAATATTTTACATAAACTGGGGGTGGGGGGGAAGTCAAGTATGTTTCATAAAAAACAAATAGAGATAAAATAAAAAAATTTTATTAGATTTGTGTAATATCCTTCTCCTCCCTACCCCCAATGGAGGTGCTTAACAGATACTTTAGAAATAGAAAAGAGTATAGTTTCTTTTAATGAAATATCATTCACACTGATTAGATAATTTTAATGAAATTAATTCCATGCCTTAGTCAGTAATAAGAATACCAACAAACTGCAGCAACTTCTCAGGCCTTTGTCATGTGATAGACACTGTATCAAGCATATATCACCTTGTTTATCCTTACAATAATCTCTCTATATATATAAAAGCCTAAGCAACCGGCCAACCAGCCGACCAGCTGGTAGCTATGATGTGCACTGACCACCAGGGGGCAGATGCTCAATGCAGGAGCTGCCGAGCGACAGCAACTTTGCAGAGTGCCCTCTTGCACTCTGGGACCCATAGGGGGTTGTTGGACTGCTGGTTTCGGCCCAATCCTCACAGGCCAGGCCAAGGGACCTCGCCCGCTGAAGGGACCCCGCTCACTCTGCAGATAGATGCCCTTTGAGCCCCGGCGCTGCCCCAGGTGCGGCCGGCTGGGGAGGGACCTTGGGAGGTTGGCTCCAGGGTGTGTCTGGCCCATTTCACCTAGTCCCACCCCGCTGACCACCTTCTAATTAATTTCCTTTCAATATGCATGAATCCATGCACCGGGCCTCTAGTAACTCTATGATGACAATAAGTATTATCATCATTTAAAAACAAAACAAAAAAGCAGATGAGAAACTGAGACCTGAGAATGAATTTGGCCAAGATAAGAGCTAGTAAGTGGCAGAAGCAGAATCTAACACAGGACTATCTGATTCCAAGCCTGAAAAGGAAAGAATGAGATCTTTCTTTCTTTTTTTAAAAATATATTTTATTGATTTTTCACAGAGAGGAAGAGAGAGGGATAGAGAGTCAGAAACATCAATGAGAGAGAAACATCGATCAGCTGCCTTCTGCACACCTCCTACTGGGGATGTGGCCACAACCAAGGTACATGCCCTTGACCGGAATCGAACCTGGGACCTTTCAGTCCGCAGGCCAACGCTCTATCCACTGAGCCAAACCAGTCAGGGCGAGATCTCTCTTTCTTAAAAAAAAAAAATATATTTTATTGATTTTTTACAGAGAGGAAGGGAGAGGGATAGAGTTAGAAACATCGATGGGAGAGAAACATCGATCAGCTGCCTCCTGCACACCTCCCACTGGGGATGTGCCCGCAACCAAGATACACGCCCTTGACTGGAATCGAACCTGGGACCTTTCAGTCTGCAGGCCAACGCTCTATCCACTGAGCCAAACTAGTTAGGGCATGATCTCTTAAAAAAAAAAAGTCTGTTTGGGACTATCTATTTAAATAAGATAATGTCCTTTTATTACAGCATAACTATATATGGATTTATTTATAATAAATTTGTATGCTTTTAAATGTCCAGAGAGAAAGAAAAGAAGACATTTAATTTCATTTGGAAATTGAAAATAATGAGCCATTCACAATGGTGTTCAGGCTGATGGCCTCAATAATTTCCTATCTTTAGAGCTAACCTTAGTGATAGGGTTACCTGTATTTCAGGCAGGGCAAAGACTATCAAAATATTACAGTTCTCTTGTACCAGACAGTACCATGACTGTCAGCCGGCCTTACGAACCTCAGAGGAGACTTTCTTAGGCAGAGATCATGTTACTCTACCATCTTGTCCACAAGGTAGACCAGAATTTTGGCACCTGAGCCAAAAGCAATCACTTCAAGCTTAATAAGCAGTTTAAAAGTGGCCTGGCAGAATTATTCCCAATAGGGATACTCTCATAGGGAACTCTCTCTAAGAAGATATTCTCTCTCAGAGAATCAGAATGTGAGATACACAGGATACTTTATAAAAGGCAGACAAAACACAGAAGGTAGTTAACAGCAGACATGAGATAATAGATTCCTTCCCTCCCTACCTATCTACCTACTTATCAACTGAAGCCAAAGAGGTGAGTAGATAGTTATCTATCATCCATCCATCCATCCATCCATCCATCCATCCATCCATCCATCCATCCACCCATCCATCCATCCATCCATTTATTGAAGCCAGGAGGTTGAGGGGAAGCAGAGTCAGGAGTAATCAGTAGAACAAGAGAAGCAGGGAGAAAGAAGCAGAAAGAGAGAGGCTCAGTTACAAGAAACACTACTCTACGTAGCTCCTAGCTACTAGAATTGGTCCAGTGTCCTAAACAATTCTCTCCATATGTCTCAGTGTTCAAATGCTGAGAAACTGCCTTAATTCTCATAATAAATTCTCTTTCATTGAGGTCTCCTAAGCATGTCTCTCTCCTTTGCAACCTGAAATAACCTAACCAAAACACACCTACCATCCTATTAAATCCAATTTTCCTGGAAGTTATGTTTTCTCTCTTCCTTTTCTAAGCTTTTTTTTGGCTTGCAAAAATTTATCACTGGGCTTGTGTTTGCAGTCTAGAATTATATTTCAGCCAACAATTCTGCCCTGCCCTATTAAATTTCTTTTCTTTTGCCCCCTTCTATGCCCCAATTCATGAACAATTTTATATTAAAAGCAGCACTTTATTTACTATATTACATGGTACATTAAGAACCAGGAGACACTTACTTGGCATACAATATACTTCTCTCCCTCCAAATTTATATTGTATTGAAATAGAAGAAATAGTTGTTTCCCATAAGAACAACAAAAATAAATAAGCCAGCACAGCAGCACAGGGTAAGCTTTTATATAATGAAAGACCTGGTATCTAATTTATAATATAAGATTTGAGTTAAAAAGGTAATTTTCATGTTCAACTCAGAAATCAACTTCTATCTATTCTGTCCACAATGTAATAATGTCCCTCAAACTCCAAGTCATTTTAAGAGGTGGTAGAAAAAAGAGTCTATTTTTTTCAAATGTCTAAGATGGGCCTTTTATTGTCAGTTCAATTTAGTAGACAAGATTCTTACGATGCTCTAGTTCCGTGGTCAGCAAACTGTGGCTCGCGAGCCACATGCGGCTCTTTGGTCCCTTGAGTGTGGCTCTTCCTAAGCCTTAGGAGTACCCTAATTAAGTTAATAACAATGTACCTACCTATATAGTTTAAGTTTAAAAAATTTGACTCTCAAAAGAAATTTGTACTGTTGATATTGGCTCTGTTGACCAATGAGTTTGCCGACCACTGCTCTATCCTTAACTATTCTTTTTCCCATACCCATATCAAATCCATCGAGAAATTCAGTTGTTGCAACCTTCAAAGTTTATCCGGAATCTTACTGTACTTTCTGGATCTCTTTTATGGAGTATCCCTTTCTCTGCCTTCCCTCAAACAGTAGTGGTCCTCAGATAATGCCCTACATCCCTCTACTTTTCTCACTCTTCCTGAGCAAGCTCCTTTTCCTTACTGATGACTCACTAATGTAATACAGCCCATGCCTTTCCCCCAAATGCTAACAGATGATGTCCAGAACCTAAAGTGCATCAAACTGAACTACATAACTTGTCGTTTCTGAAGAATTCCCCCGAGTAAAAATAGCCACAACCTTTTACCCAGTTCTTCTGGAAGAAAATCCAGAATTCTTTTAAATAAAAGCGAAGTCTGAATGTGTCACTCCTCAACATAAAAATCTTTCAATGCTACCCTTTCACTCAGAGTAAAAGCCAAAGGACCTTCACAATTTGACCCCCCCTTTTTTTTTTATCTCTTACCTTGTCTTCTACCATAATCACTTCACTTATTCCACTTCTACCACACTGTTCTCCTCAATTTATTTCTCAAATAATCCAGGCATATTTTTAACCTAAGAGCCTTGTCTATTACCTATCTGGAACACTTTCCCTCTCAAATATCTATATGATCCATTCTCTCATGTTCTTTAGGTCTCTACTCAAATGTCTTCTTTACAGTGAGGTCTATCCTAATACTCTTATTTAAAAATCACATCCCCAGCTCCCTCACCTATACAAAAATAGTTCTTAACCTGATTGAGTGTTTCTCATTAAGACTTACTATCTAACATATAAATTCCTTATTAAGCTTACTGTTAGCCTCCCTTCATTAAGAAGGAAACTCGAGGATAGAAGTTTTATATTCTTCACTGACATATCCACAGAACTTAAGACAATATCTAGCACAGTGAAGGTGCTCAATAAATATTTCTTATATGAATAGTTTTATTGATGTTTATAAAAACCCTTAGATCAGTGGTTCTCAACCTGTGGGTCGCGACCCCTTTGGGGGTTGAACGACCCTTTCACAGGGGTCGCCTAAGACCATTGGAAAACACATTTATAATTACATATTGTTTTTGTGATTAATCACTATGCTTTAATTATGTTTAATTTGTAACAATGAAATTGGGGGTCACAACAACATGAGGAACTGTATTAAAGGGTCGCGGCATTAGGAAGGTTGAGAACCACTGCCTTAGATGGTTGCTTTGCCCATTTTACACATGAGCAAAGTAATCTCCAGAAAGATTAAGTCAGAAGGCTTGAATATCAATCTAAGGTTCAGGTATAATACTTTTCTAATATAACTATTAGCTACAGAACTAGGGGCAAAGAGTAGTCAAGATCAGAAGAGTACTATGATACATATTATTATGCTATTATTACTCTACTGAAAATAATATATATAAATGTGTAATCTATATAAAAGGGTCTTTAAACATTCTTATATTCCCCTTCAAGAGCTTTTCTGAAGTTCTGAAATAAGCTAGCACACTTTCTCTCCCATAGTAGAAAATTTCCAATGTTGATTATTTGCCCAACCACACAAACTTACTGCCTTTCAATTTCAGTCATTTTATTTCATGATTTATTCTAATACAACATTTGTAAGACTCTTTCATCATATATTTAAGAGTCTAAATGATTTGTTACTGATTATTCCTTTATTGTTCATCCACTTTCACTCCTCACTCTACACCTTTACTAGAATTAAGTCACTAGCAATGATGACTGTACTTTAAAATTAAAGCATGCCCTAATATATAATATTTCAGATTCCCAAATTGTCATTTCACCTGCCCACTGATATATTTCTAAAGGAGAAAAACAACTTCCAAAGATAAAAAAGAATAACACTTCTGAGGATGAATGGGCTGTGGGAAGGAGGGCAAACGATAATTTCCCAATTCTACCACTATCCTACAGAATTTTTAGATAGAGGTGCATATAGAAATATGTAATATTAACAATATCATTTAACTACAGTAATATTAACTGTAGCAAATAAATTGAGAGTAAATATTCTATAAAAGGAGATTAGTTAAGTGAATTACACATAAAGTAGAATGCTATGCAGCCATTACAATTATGATTTGTACTTGTATTTATTAACATGGTAGTGTTTATAACACATCATTCACTGAAAGAAATCAGATTCAAAACAACAGTGTGTACATATAATTAGAAGGATATACACCAAAATATTACTCCTGAATGGAAGGATGATAAGTGATTCAATTCTTTTGGTAGGGAGAGAAGACTTATTTTCTTCTTTATTATTACCCATGCAATAGTTTTACAATTAAAAGCCAGAGGGAAGTATTTGTGAGTTCCAATTCTTTATATGAAGTATTAAACAATTTCCTTTAATCTCTAATGGACTTTTGGTCAGGAAACTTTTTAAAAAGCTCACTCTAACATTCCAATGACCAGTTGTTATATTTCAGGTAGAGAAAGAACTCTATAATTTCCCCATATTCTTATAAAAACAAAGTTTAATATTAATATCTTAAGTACATTAAGTAAAGTACTAAAGAATAAAATTTAGCAATGTAAACATTAGCAAAGGTGCCTCAAACTTAAATCTTGTTAATAAAACAGAATTTATTCTTGCCATCCAGACAATGTGAAGAATCAGACCCTTTCTCCTGTAGATTCTATAGAAAACATACTAATTATTCACAGTAATGCCAAAGAAACAGAACTAGCTTCTGTTATTAATTTATCTCTCAAGTATAACTTGTGAAAAGCAACAATAAGTAAATATGATATGATAAAGGAATAGTCTAATTTATATCTACACAGACTTTCATGTATTTATATTTTATATAAAACATATAAGCATACGTGTGTATACATACTAGTATATTAATATGTGCCTCTGTGCGTGTGTGTGGAGGTGGTGGTGGTGGTGGTGGTGGTGGTGGAGGTGATGGTGATGAAATGGTGAATTCTGGAATCAGAATACTCAGGATCAAATCCTATCTGTCACTTACGGTTGAGTGACCTTAGATGAGTTATATAACCCATTTCTTCTTTTATAAAAAAAGTGATAGTAATAGTTCTTCCTCCATTGGCTTACTGTGAGAATAACATACAAGATCTAGCACACAAAAACTGTTCAATAAATGGTAGCTATTATCATCATTAAAGGTTAACTTCTCCTTCCAAACTATAAATATTTATCATCTAACACTATCAGTAACCAAAAGGACAGATTAACATGACTCAAGAGACATATATGAAAATGTTTAATTACATGATTTTATAATTAATTAGCAAAGGTAATGACATAAAATTAATTCTATTTAAAGTTGTATTCTGAAACATCAAATTATAAAGATATTATTAATCAATTATATCATCACATTCACAGTTAAAGTTATCAACAGGTCAGGCATATGTCAATAATCTAGAACTGATATAATTTGTAGTGATTAGGCCTTAAGTTACTTGATGGTAAGTTAATCACCTTCACAGAAACTTTTTCCATTATTTTAACAGTTGCAAAATTTCCTTGTTCTGTATTTTAAAAATTTAGCATCAGTATCTATTTTCACTTTGTGTCTTCCTTTGCAAGAAGAAACCAAAATTAGGAGAATAACAGGGCACCTACAAAGTCATAACCTTCACAGTGTTTACACTTTCATGTTACTAACTTTCCAAAGACAAAGGCACGTCTCCAGAGCTTAGGTAATACTAACAATAGCTGATAAAGTTAAGTAAAAGTTTTCCATGAATTATTTTTATACCTGTGTTTTCTTATGAGGTACTTGCAATGCCTCAGTAAGTAATCTTTTGAAGGCCTACACAACTTCAGTGACCAGAAGTCATCTAATCTCATTTTTGGGGAGCAAGATTTTCCTGGATTCCCACCAAATAAGTAATGAACCTGTAATAAACAAAATAAACCAGACTTTTAAAAGCACATGCATACTTAAGAAACTATGTTAAGTCATAGTAAAACTTCTTCATTTTGCTAGAACTGTGTTACAGGTACCTTTCTTAGCCTTACTGATATTAAAAAAAAAAAAAAAAATCAAAATATTATTGCTTCTCTTTATTTTTCTCAAGTTTCCACTTTACTTTTTAAATTACTGTGACTACTTCCTAAATTACATTTTATATTAAAATAAGTTCTATTACCACAATTACACTGACAATAGAAACATGAAACAAAAGCAATGATAGTGTAAAAATGAATAAAGAAAACCTCAACTAAAACTGAAGTTGGGATAGACTATAGAGGTCAATTAGCTATCACTGGAAGTCAAATACCCCCATATTGGAAGACATCAATTACATACCCCAACAGGAAGAGAGGCCCTGCCATTCCCAAATAGAAAGCACAACTGCTTTACCACTTCAGCAGGAGGAAGATTTTTTTTTTTATCCAGCAAGAAGCCCAGCCAATTGAAACTCCATAGCTCACCCAATGAGAAGCCAGCGTTACCTGAACTCTTTACTTTCCTCCATGAACTTTCATTTCTCTCTTATTGATGACTTACTTGCCTCACCCTCTTTTCTATAAAAGACTTCCATCTTAAAAAGATTTTTAAAATTGATTTTAGAGACAGGAAGCGTGGGGAGGAAGGGGAGGGGAGGGGGAAGGGGAGAGGAGGGAGAGGGGGAGGGGGAGGGAAGGGGGAGGGAGAGGGAGAGGGAGAGGGAGAGGGAGAGGAGAGGGAGAGGGAGAGGGAGAGGGAGAGGGAGAGGGAAATATTGATGTGAGAAACATCAATCAGTTGCCTTCCAAACGTGCCCTATGTCTTGACCAGGGATTGCGCCCGCCATCTTTTGGTGAGCTAGACGATGCTCCAACCAACTGAGCCACACTGACCAGGGCAAGAATTAATCCCTCAGAGAATTTCTCTGCTTGCTAGATAAGATGCTGCTGAATTCATTAATGACTTAATAAAACCCAATGTGACCTTTAAATATGCTTTGTTATATTTTGTTTATTAACAACAGCAAGAAGCTAATCCAATGTATAATTTGAGGGCAAAGAATAATGGGGATTATCAAGTTCATCAAGTGTTGATGATAATAAATTATATCTTTAAAAAGGACAGATGACAACCTGGCCCATGTGCTTCAGTTGGTTGGACATCATCCCAAGCATTAAGAGATCGCTGGTTGGATTCAAGGTTATGGCACATGCCCTGGTTTCGGGCTTGATCCCCAGTAGGGGGTATATAGAAGGCAGTCAATCAATGTTACTCTCTCCCTCTTCTCTCTCTAAAATTAATAAAAAACAAAATCTCCACCCTTAAAACCCTTAGGAAGGAGGATCCAATCTCTCCCTCCTGGGAGCATGCCTGCACCGCCCCTCCCCCCTTCCCCTCCAGGCTGTCACCTTTACCTCCCTCACTTCTAAGCTCCAAGGGCCCTTCCTTTCCCTCTATAACTTGTTTCATAAGCCCATTTCTTCTACCAATTATTTCTTCTAACTCTGTGTTCTTATAAATAAATGTTCTCTTATAAAAAAATAAAATAAAATTAATAAAAAACATATTTTAAAAAACTATTAAAGAAAAGATGTCAAATAACTGAAGGTCAACAGCAATTAGAAACTTTTTAAAATTTTAGCATTTTAATTTAGCTTTAGCCTTAAGGTCAAATATTAAATGGCACATATAATTTGTGAAATAACTTTTAAAATATTCCATTACTCAATTAGTACCAAAAAATAAATGTAAAAGGAATGAAATAATAATTTCACTATTATATTATGTAGTTTTAGTGATATTCTGTACTTACACAAAGTGTTAAAAGCATTTTCTGAAATTTTAAAAACATTTATATTTAAGCCCTGGCCAGTGTGTTCAGTGGTTAGTGTTGGACTTTGCACTGCAGAGTCTTGGGTTTGGTTTCTAGTCAAGGGCACATATCTGGGTTGCAGGTTTAATCCCCAGCCCATTGGGGTGCATCGGGAAGCAACCAATTGATGTGTCTCTCTCACAGTGATGTTTCTCTCTCTCTCTCTCTCTCTCTCTCTCTCTCTCTCTCTCTCTTTCCCTCCTTCCTTCTTTACCCCTCCCTCCCTTCCTCTCTTTCTAAAAATCCATGGAAAAAATATCCTCAGGTGCGGATTCATCAAAAAAATAAATTTATATTCAATAGTGTAATAGAATTGCAATATTATTTCTATCCTAAGGATGGAAATTCATTTACCCTTTAATTTGGGAGACACCAAGAGAAAGGGCTTTTATCCATTCCCATGGTATCTTTAACATGAAGGTCTCAAATGATATAAAGTTTAAATATTCATCTGTGACCTAAATGGAAAGAATACAGGTCAGTCAGTGGCTGACTATATAGTCTGAGCCCAATCACTAAACTACATGTAAAGCTTAAGGGGGAAATAGTTAAAGAAACCATTCTGAACACTGACACTTAAACTTCAGAATGCCGTATTATTTCACAAAACAGATAGAAAAGATATGTCACTCATAGATAGGAAAAACAAAAAGATTTCTTACACAATGAAATCTAAAATCAGGAAGTCATATATACCTTTTCATATCATGAGACATGGAACCCACATGCGGAAAACTATACAACAGGCCATGCTATGTATCTGATCTATGAGTTAAGAAGCAGCCATTGACCATAATCAAAAGAGGAAAGTGCCAGGAGTCACCATCTATACAAAAATGTTTATTCTCTTAAGGAATTTTAGGGGAAAATAATATTGAACGCCTGCTACATACTATGTATTATAATTTTTTACTCAAATCTACTTAAAAAACAAAAAACATATATTTTTGGTGATTCTTTCAGATTGTAGGTCAAGGAAAATTTACAGGTCAATGTAGTTAGGATACCTTGTGTAACTCATCATATACAAGCTGATGGGCAAATCTTGGACAGGGTTCTTCTTCTTGAAGACTTTTACTTGGATTATCCTTTGCAGCTTGATCATTTTTATAGACACAAGACCTGCAAGACATTGCTTTTAAGGCATGCTATCCTATAATATTAGCAGTACACATAATCCTATATAATAAAAGGCTAATATTCAAATCGACCGAAGGGTGGAACAACTGGTCACTATGACGTGCACTGACCACCAGGGGAGAGATGCTCAATGTAGGTGGTCAATGTGCTCCCATAGGGAGCACCGCTCAGCCAGAAGCCCTGAGCCAGGCTCACGGCTGGAGAGCACAGTGGCTGTGGCGGGAGCCTCTCCCACCTCTGTGGCAGCACTAAGGATGTCTGACTGCCAGGTTAGGCCCGCTCCCCAGCTTAGGGCCTAAGCCAACAGTTGGACATCCCTCAAGGGCTCCTGGACTGCGAGAGGGCACAGGCCAGGCTGGAGGACCCCCCCTCCCCCAAGTGCATGAATTTCGTGCACCGGGTCTCTAGTGTTAATATAGTTGTAGACAGCAAATTAATTGCATGTCTAATTACCAACAAAACAATTATAAATTTGTTTACATCAAATCTTAAAGTTTTGGTCATTCCCATAAAATAATCTGATTTATTAGAACTGAGTTCTTAAGTTCTTTTAATGTCCATCAAAACCACTTAAGAACAACCTACCTCATGATATGAAACACAAAAAGCATTTATGAAGGTTCAAAACAAAGGCTGAAAGAGCTAAAAACCCGTTTACTATTCACAATAAAACTATAGTACACTTTCATTTTTACTGTAAATGTCATATTTAGAAAGTAATACATTCTTTAGTTGTTGAGCACTACCCTCATTACTGAATGGAAGAAGTTCTCTTAAGTGCTCCTGTTTTGACATCACAAATTAACACAAGTCCTCCAGTTCCCTCTTCTTTTGAATATACAACCCCAAGAAATATTAAATTGGAATTGCAGTACAGACAAGAGCTCCTTACCAACTATTCCTCACTATGTCATAAATCCAGAACGAATTTCTGACATTCTCTTCCCTCTTTTCCTTGTCCTTGCTGAGTCCAGATAAGACATGTATTTCATTCAGTTCTGGATCAATGGTTGCTCTCTGTGTGAATCCTGTCATTGGAACTATAAAATGAAAGAAATCAATAAGATGACAATGTTCACATAGACAGTGTTTCCTTAGATAACAGATTAGTGCTATTCTGTTAAAGATTAATACATCCTTACCCTACTCTGTAGGGTAAGGCCACAACTTATTTTTTAACACACTACATGACTTTTATATTAAACAATAAACAGCCCTGGCCAGTGGCTCAATTCATTGGAGCATAGTTTGGACCAAAAGGTTGCGTTTTGATTCCAGGTCAGGGCACATATCCAGGACGGGGGTTCTATCCCATGGGGCATGGTTGGAGAAGGTACCAGAGGTAACCAATGGATATTTCTCTCTCACATTGATGTTTCTCTACCTTCCTCTCTCTTAAAAAAAAAAAAAAAAAAAAAAATTCGAGTAAAGAAAAAAAGGTAAAATAAATAGATATAAACAAACAAACAAATAATGGTTTATTGCTTTCTCTCCACTCCAGAATATAGGCTCTCCAAGGGCCAAGATTATTTGGTTCACGATTTTGTTCCTAATGGCTGGCATACAAGTTATCAACTATTTGTTGACAGAATAAATAAATGATAACTACCAGAATGGAGCTAAAGAGAGGTAGAAGGAGGTATGCAATGTAATCATTTTGATTGAGAAAAAGGGCAATACTTTAACTGATTTATTATCTGGGTCCGCTCTAATTTAATAATAGAGATAAAATACTCAAATCTTGATTTGGAAAAACAAAATTTGACAAAAACTGAAACAGATTTGTTTAATATGGTCAGAAGCATTTAAAATATTTGTCATGATGTAATATGAAATGACATAATTTCCAAGAAAAAAAATGTTGGTGTATAATATGCCCCAAATATATTTTCCTGAGTAGATCAAACACCCCAGAGTTAAGGTTTTATTTTTTTTAAAGAAATCCATTAAATGAATGATGGTCATTCTGTATTACCCAGAAATTTGTCAAACATTGATATGGCTAATGTAAATTGTTCTAATCACTGTTATTTGGAAATATTAGTTGAAATACAATTTTATATTAAACATAATTGCCATGTATCTAAAACAATGTATCATTTCAACACTACATTTCTTTCTTTTTTTGTTTTGTTAATTCTCACCGAAGGACATTTTTCCATTGATTCTCAGAGAGTGAAAGGGGAGGGCAGGGAGAAAGAGAGAAATAAAGAGAGGAAGAGAGAAACATCAATGTGAGAGAGACATATATATTGGTTGCCATCCTCACCCCCCACAACAGGGGCCCAGGATCGAACCTGCAACCCAGGTATATGCCCTTGACCGGAATAAAACCCATAACCCTCTGGTGCCCAGGCTGACGGTCTAACTACTGAGCCACGCCAGCCAGGGCAACACTACATTTCTTACAGATAAACAATTATCGTATGCTCAGAAAGCTAAACAAACATCAAACTAAAGAAAAATATCTCAATCAATTCAGAATAGTATGAGATGCTAGCCATACTGTATTTGTTTTTTCCTAGTTAACCTTAAATTCATGTGTCCTCTTACATTGCTATTCAATAAATTTGAGATATTTTAGAGACTATCCAAATGTATTCCACAGTAAGTATATTTAAAGATTATACACACAAAACACAATAATTTGTATGCATCCATACACAAGTACATTTATGTAGACTTATATTCATTCAAACAGAGACCTAATCTTAACAAAAACCTCGACCCTCGTGCCATACTCCTTAGTGGTTATGTAAAGTCTGATATTTTCTTAATAAGGCTTGGTAAACTTTCAAAAGTGCCAAAATTTTGACCTCTATTCCAAAATAATCTTGGAAAAAAAGATAAAACTGTAAAGAAATGAAATCACTTTATAAAAATATACATATTTTTATTGATTTCAGAGAGGACGGGAGAGGGGGAGAGAGAGAGAGAGAAACATCAATGATGAGAGAGAATCACTGACTGGCTGCCTCTTGCACCCCCCCTACTGGGGATGAGTCACAACCCGGGCATGTGCCCTCACTGAGAATCAAACTGCGACCTCCTGATTCAACCACTAAGACACACCGGCCTGGTGAAATGAAATAACTTTTTATTAGTGGTAGAAGTGGAGGACATAACTGTCTAAATTTATTGCACTTAACTTTCTTTGTCCCATTTTGTCTTAATACTGAGCCTTAAAATTAAGAAATCAATAATATGGATCGGCAAACTATGGCTTGATCTGATCAGGGTCAAATGAAGCCTCATCAATTCATTTACATTGTGTCTTTGGCTATTTTCACCCTATAGTGTAGCAAGGCTGAGTAGCTGCAACAGAACACTTACGGCTGGCAAAACTCAAAATATAGGTTGGGTGTCCCCAAAAATGTATCTATGCTTTAACAGCTGATAACTCAATTTTCACTCCTTTCAGGTTTAACTGATTTGAAATAATGGGTAAAGCCAGACTAAGCTATGAACAAAGAAAATTTATCCTAATAATCCACTTGACTTTTCTTTTATGGGGATACATAAAAGAAAAAGTTTATAGTACAAAACTGCAAGAGTCAACGAATTGGGGGCACACAAATACCGAAGGAAATGATTCTTGATGTTTGTGATTCCATTGCTTTGTGTTATTAGCAGTGCCTGGACCAGAACGGTCATCATTTTGAAAACAGGTATTGACAAAAAAATTTACTCATTTCTATATATTCTTTTAAAATTTGAAAATGAACTGTATGTTGGTAAGTACTGACTTTATAATCATTCAAAGTGTGTACACATTTGGGGGGGGACACCCTGTACTTACATCTGGTTCATTATGGAAATAGTTTGTTGACCCTTGTTCTATAATCTTTTAAAATGTAAATATCAGAGATTATGAGTTAGAAACTAATGCAACAGACTGCTTACCTTAAATAAGGACCCACTGAGGAAATGGAAATTTTTGAGTGGAATGGAAATCAGTGGAGAAAGATATTTTGAATTCCATAAGTGGGGGTGGAGTCATCAGCGAGAGGGGATTAAAATAGTATTGGGCTGAGGAAGAAATGTAAGAACGTAGAAGAATGTGCGACCAAATTGTACATGCTTCCTTTTCCACATGGTCACATTTTGCCTAAAAGCACCTTAGTATCAGAAGAGAAAAATGACAAGGGTCATTTAAGCAGTGGGCAGGTTTACAATACGCAGGGAGGTAAGACTACCATGTTTATAGAGATATATTTCACTATAAAATTCACCCATTTAAAGTGTACAGCTTGGTGTTTTTTAGTATATCCACTGGAAAACCATCATCACAATCTAATTTTAGAACAGTTTAATTACTCCAAAAGGAAACCCTATATCCCTTAACATCACTCCCCATTCTCCCTTCCCAACTCCTCATGGAGTAGGCTGCATCATTTGACATGTCCAACAATTTAAAAAGGTTCTAATTTCTCCACATCGTCAACATTTGCTATTGTCCATCTTTTTTACATCTTAGTGGATATAAAGTGGTATCTTATTGTAGTTTGGATTTGCATTTGAATAATGATGTTAGAGATCGCTTCATATGGTTATCAGCCATTTGTACTAGTATATCTTCTTTGGAGAAATATCTATTTAAATCCATTGCCTATTTTAAAAGTGTGTTATTTGTCTCTTTATTATCGAACTAGAGGCCTGGTGCACAGATTCGTGCACAGTGGTGTCCCTCGGCATGGCCTGCAGGGATTGGGCCGAAGCCGGCAGTCCAACACTGCCTGCCGCTCCCGCTCATCCTGGCCCCGCCTGGCTGTGCCTGCAGTTCTGATCGATCGGGAGAGGCTCGTGCCACTGCAGCGAAGCTCGCCAGCCACTCGCCTGCCGTGAGCCCTGGTCTGGCACCCGTTGGTCAGCAGAGTGGCGCTCCCGCTGTGGGAGTGCACTGACCACCAGGGGGAAGCTCCTGCATTGAGTGTCTGTCTGCCCCCATGGTGGTCAGTGCATGTCATAGTGACCAGTTGACCAGTCGCTTAGGCTTTTATATATATACTAGAGGCCTGGTGCATGAAATTCATGCACTGGGGGAGGCGGGGGGGTCCCTCAGCCTGGCCTGTGCCCTCTTGCAGTCCAGGACCCCTAACTCCTTACAGCCTGCCTGCTCACTGCTCCTTACTGCTCAGCCTGCTGTTCCTTAGTGCTGCTGCGGAGGCAGGCTTCTGGCTGAGCGGCGCTCCCCATGTGGGAGCACAATGACCATCAGGGGCAGCTCCTGCGTTGAGCGTCTGCCCCCTAGTGGTCAGTGCACATCATAGCAACTGGTCGTTCTGGTCGTTCCGCCATAACGATCGTTTAGGCTTTTATTATATAGATAGATTTTAAGAGTTCTTTACATACTCTGGATGCAAGTTCCGTATCAGATTTATAATTAGCAGGCCCTCCCTCCCCCCATTCTAGGGGTTGTCTTTTACACTTTCTTGATGGTATTCTTTGAAGCACAAAAGTTTCTCATTTTTATAAAGTCCAATTTATCTCTTCTACTTTTGTCATTGTGCTGTAGTATTGATTATGTGCTAGCCAGTTAGATGACATAATAACTCATCATAATATGTATGCTAAGACCTAAACCAAGACACTGTTTTTCAAAGCAAAAAATGAAAAATTGCAAATGAGGATATTAAACCACTGGGTTCAATACTGGTTTCAAATTATCAAATTATTTCACATCAATAAATCTTTAGTCTTTACAAATTCTTTGAGGAGCTATTTCAATAAAACAAACCAAAACACAGAATCCAAGAAAAAGAATGACATGGGATATATATAAGAAACAGTGGTAGTGATATATGACACAGGAAAAGAAAGCACGAAAGAAAATATAGATCCATTAGATCTTGAGCCTTGTATAAAACATTTTGGAATGAAAAAAGTTATAATAATACAGAGTATTTTCTTCCTTGTAAGTCCAATCACAATACCAGAATTTATATGGTGCCCAATTTCCCCTCCCCTCACTGTTTTTATCGCTTAGAATTTTGGTCCTAGTGTTATTCTTCAGGCAACAAATTTTCTCAAGATAATTTCATTACCATTTACCACTTATTTCTAACTAGAGGCCCAGTGCACAAAATTCTGCACAGGGGGTCGGGGGGTGGGAGGGGGAGAGAAGGGGTGTCCCTCAGCCGGCCTGCGCCCTTTCGCAATCCAGGACCCCTTGGGTAGGGTCCCTAGGCCTGGCCTGTGATCAGGGCCTATCGGGGCTTTACTTTCCCCAACTGCTGGCAGCTGCCCCGCCACCCCCGCTTGCCATCTGTGTGGTGCTGCCCCCCTTCCCCTGCCACCGGTCGCCTCCCTCTGCGGGCGACAGCTGTGGGGTGTGATCACTTGGCTGGCCTGGGCCTCCTTCTGCGGGGCAATTGCTGGCTGGCCCCACACACCCACCACAGTGTCGCTGCTGGTGGCCTGAGCCTCCCTCTGTGGGGAGATCAATCGCTGGGCTCCACGATCGATTGCTCAGCAGAGGAAGGCCTTGCCCACCCATTCGGGGCGCTTTCGATCAATAGCTGCACAAAGAGTGGCCTGGGTCTCCCTCTTTGGGGTTATTGTGGAGCCCCCACCCTGATTGATCACCCCGCCGGCCGGTGGCCTGGGCCTCCCTCTTTGGGGCAATTGATCACAGAACCCCCCATTGATCGCCCTGCAGAGGGTGGCCTGGGCCTCCCTCTGCGAGGTGATCGTGGAAGGATGGGGGGCCTCCCGACCAATCACATTGCACCTGCCTTGGCTGGCCTGGTGCCAGTGCCTGTCATAGCATGGTTGTCTGGATGGCCATCTGGACAGTCATTCTGCTGTTTGGTCATTCTGTCTATTTGCATATTATGGTTTTATTATTATAGATATCTCCTAGCTTTCTCACGGAGTCTTGCTTCCATATGGGTTTCCAATGTGGCAAATTTCCCAAGACAAATGCTCCTGAAAGTTTTTATTTTATCCTTACATTTGAAAGTTAGGAGGATATTCTTTCTTGGTTTGGAGTCATTTCCCTTGAGGACCTTTTAACTTAACTGTTTTCTGCCATTCACTTACTGCTGTTGAGCTGATATCTTTCTTGTTCCCTTGCAAGTCATCTGCTCTTCCTTTCTGAATTCTTTAAAAATTTCCCCTTTGTCTTTGATATTCGTAATTTTCCTTTAATATGTCTAGGAATGTGTTTCCCCTTATTTTTCCTTTTGGCACATTACAATCCCTTTCACCAATCTGAGGAGTTTCATCTTTCCTGAATTCTAGAAAATTTATCTTCATTATTTCTTCAATTATTCCACCTTCTTAAATTTCTATTTTTCTCTCCTTTTGGAACTGCTGTTAAGATGTCGGTACCTGTGCAATTCTTCTCTGTACCCTTTGGCTTTTCTTTTATATTTCTATCTCTTTACCTTTTCTTTTCTGTTTCCTCCTAGAAGAATATTCATTCTAATCTTTCAACTAATTATTATTTCATATCCATCACATAATATTTGTTGTATTCTTCATTTCAAATATATATTTCCTATCTAATATTTCTATTTGGTTCTGTTTTTATATTATATGTTATTGATATTACAAATGGGATCTCATATCTTTAAATACATTGATCATGCTTGTTTTAAAATTCTTGGTTCATCTATCATAATACATCATATATATTGTCTTATTGATTTCTCAACTGTCTAGTTACATTGGTCTGTGAAGTAATGCTTTTCAGGGTACCAGCTATTTTTCTGTTAAAGAAAAATGTATTAGGAGGGACCAAAGGCCAGGCCTCAGCTAGTATCAGCAGCAGTGAGTTTAAGAAAAATGAAGGAAAAGCCACAGGGTAGCAAAGCCTAGGCACCAAGAACAAATTTATCACTTCCATTTACTGTGATCTCCTCCCCTCTCCCCCACCTACTCCATACAAGGGTTTCACACCATTTCATACCTTTAAACTCTTGGGGGAAGTAAAAGGCAGTCTCCCTTGACTAGAAGGGCATGGGAAGGGAGAAATGAATTACTGAGAATGGATGGTTATGAGGCAGGATAGCAAGAAGCTAGAAAAATTCCTTGTCAAGCAGAATGGGGAAACTGAGACAGATACAGTGGAGGCTTGACTTAACGAGTTTAATTCGATCTGAGACCGAGCTCGTTAAGGAGCTCGTTAACTCAAATTACTCTGTCAACTCAATGCAAAAAATCGGCCGAGAGACAGCTGATATCTCAAAAAACTTGTTAGTCAGGACACCCGTAAGTCAAGGCCCCACTGTACTTAAGAGACTAAGCAATTTATAGCCTGATAATAAATCATAAGGTCTTACCTTTCCTAACCAAGGATACTTAGGATCAAATGGCTTATACATTCCAGATAAGTGCAGGGGCAGACCTGCCTTGGTCTGGTCCCACTTCAGTGACATTTTTTAAAGGGGAAACGGACCAGATAATGATCCTATACCGGGGGTGGGCAAACTTTTTGACTCGAGGGCCACAATGGGTTCTTAAACTGGACCGGAGGGCCGGAACAAAAGCATGGATGGAGTGTGTTTGTGTGAACTAATATAAATTCAAAGTAAACATCATTACATAAAAGGGTACGGTTTTTTTTTTTTTTTAGTTTTTTTTTAGTTTTATTCATTTTAAACTACGGCCCGCAGGCCGGGCCGTAGTTTGCTATACCCTCTAGCAGTGGTTCTCAACCTTCCTAATGCTGCAACCCTTTAATACAGTTCCTCATGTGGTGGTGACCCCCAACCCTAAAATTATTTTCGTTGCTACTTCATAACTGTAATGTTGCTACTGTTATGAATCGTAATGTAAATATCTGATATGCTACATGTGTTTTCCAATGGTCACGACCCACAGGTTGAGAACCGCTGCTCTACAGGCTCATTTTGACGAATCTGCATTTTAAAGGACACACCTGGAGATGATGAATATTCTATTGAGATCCTCTCCTGAGAACTCCCCTAAGATTCCCACTTATAGAAAACAGATAAAAATACTTAAGACAAAGGACCCAGTACACACTCTCCCTGGAGCATGCTCACACCTTCATCTTTTTTTCCCTCAGGCATGTATCTTTGCTTTCTTTTTCCAGAGCTCTAATGGTTCTCAGGAAACTTGCAACCAGGGGAGCAGTGGGCAGCGGCAGCCAGGCCAAGGCTAACCCCCTGAACCTGTCTCCAAGGGCCCCCCTTTTGCTTTTGTCTCGGTAATTTGTTTCCTGCGTCGACGCAGCCCCACTGGCTAACTTCTTCTGCCGCTGTGACTTTCTTTGTAAAGGGTCAAGGCAGCCTTGCCTAGGCTCAACTCTTACGTTTCCAAAGGGCCAAGGCAGCTCCACCTGGTCTCACTCCTGTTGCTATGATCTTGCCTCTTCCATCTTAATTCCTTCCTTTGTTTCACTGTCCCCAGTTTTTTTTTTTGTTAACCTCACCAGATATTTTTTCCATTGATTTTTAGAGAGAATGGAAGGAAGAGAAGGAAGGGGGTGGGGGTGAGAGAAGAAGGAGGGAGAAGGAGAGAGAGAGACATTAAAATGAGAGAGACGCATTGTTTGGTTGCCTCCTGCACACGCCACAATTGGGGCCAGGAATCAAACCTACAACCCAGGTACTTGCCCTTGACCAGGAATCGAACCTCGACACTTCTGTGCACAGACCACTGCTCTAACCACTGACCCACACCAGCCAGGGCACACTGTTCCATTTTAATAAACATACTCTCAAAATCACCTGAACTTACATTGTGAAATCTTTCCTGCACAAAGTCAAGAACCCACACCCAGGGCCAGGTGACTCGGGTGGAGCTCATCCTATACACCAAAAAGGTTCTGAGTTCGATTCCCAGTCAGGGCACATTGCTAGGTCATGGGTTTGATTGCCAGTGGGGGTGTGTATGGGAGGCAACCTATCGATGTTTCCACATTGATGTTTGCTTTTCTCTCTCCCTCTCTCAAAAATAAAAAAATAAATAAATTAAAAAAAATGTCCTTATGTAAGGATTTTTTTTTTAAAAAAAAGAACCCACACATTCCAGACACTGACAGGGCAAACCCACCTCAGTCCCAGTCCCTTTCCTGTGACAGTCAGTCCACATCTATTTTCATCAATTCTTAGCTCCCATAGAGTTTGTGCACTATCACAATGTTCTTTCGGTTCTGGGACTAGCGGGATGGGTTACTCCTGCTAGTTTCTACAGTGAAGGAACAAGAACTGACTCAAGTTAATTTAGGGGAGAGGAAGTCTTCTATCTCATTTAAAGAGTTTCTGAAGGCCAGTTGCCTCTCCTTATTTTGCCAGAGTTGATTTTAGGGAAGAGAATCAAGAGCCTGTGTTAGTTTGCTATTTTGGCAGAAATACTTTTTATTTTGTAGCTCTTTATGTTGTTGGAATTCTATTTAAAAAATGTTTTATTGATTTTTAGAGAAAGAGGAAGGGAGAGGGATAGAGAGAGAGAAACATGGATGAGAGAGGAACATCATCTATTGACTGCCTCCTGCACCCTCCCAAGTGCCATCAGTAGATGAGTGAATTAAAAAGCTGTGGTACATTTACACAATAGAATACTACACAGCTGTAAAAAAGAAGGAACTGTTACCTTTTTCAACAGCATGGATGGACCTGAAGAGTATTATGCTAAGTGAAATAATCCAGTCAGAGAGAGACAAATACCATATGATCTCACTTGTATGTGGAATCTAATGAACAAAATAAACTGATGACCAAAATAGAACCAGAGGCATGGAAGCATGCAACAGGCTGACAGAGATCAGAGGGGAGGGAGGAGGGAGGAGGAAGGTGGCCTGGATAAAAGAAGGTGAAGAGAGTAGCCAAACAACATATATACAAGAAAGAAAAAAAAAAAAACAGGAAAAAATCCTATATAATAAAAGCCTAATATGAAAATTGACTGAATGGCAGAACGACCGGTCACTATGATGCACACTGACCACCGGGGGGCAGACAGTCAACACAGGAGTGCCCCCAGCCCACAGGCCCCAGGCCAGCCAAGGTGGGTGCCAGAGGAACTCCCCCCCGAGTGCCTTGCCGCACAGAGGAAGGCGACCGATGGCAGCAGGGGACAGGGCTAGTGAGTGGGCGACGCCAGATCAGCCAAGGCAGGTGCCAGCAGGGGCCCCCCAATTGCCCCGCCCTTCGCCCTGCAGAGGGAGGTGACTGGCAGTGGCGGCGGGGTGATCGGGGGGCAGTTCCGGCAGCGGGAAGTGGGGCCGGCAAGTGGGCAGTGCCAGGCCAGGTGCCAGTGGGGGGACCCCCGATCACTCCACAGATCGGCCCTGATCGCCGGCCAGGCCTAGGGACCCTACCCATGCACAAATTTCATGCACCGGGCCTCTAGTAAATATCCTATATAAAAAAAGGCTAATATGCAAACGGACCGAATGGCAGAACGAATTGTCGCTATGATGCGCTGACCACCAGGGGGCAAACGCTCAATGGCAGGAGTTGCCCCTGGTGGTCAGTGAGCTCTCACAGGGGGAGCGCCGCTCAGCCAGAAGCTGCTAAGGGAGTGGGCCTAAGCCGTCAGTCGGACATCCCCTGAGGGCTCCGGGACTGCGAGAGGGTGCAGGCTGGGCTGAAGGAACCCCCCCCACCCCCCCGCCGCAGTGCATGAATCTTGTGCACCGGACCTCTAGTATAAAAATAAAAACTAGTTGAACAAAAATGGTATTATCAAAAACCAAAACACCTAAAGATTAAAAGAAGCTTTCATTCTAACATGTTATAAGTACTAATACATCTTCTGTATTAATTTTCTTTCTAAGATGAAAATAAGGCTATCTTTTCAAGTTAACAGTGTTTAATGGGTAGTAGCAGGGGTAGGGGGAATGGATAGGAGATCTGCAACAGGTAATATTTTAATAGCTTTCAGATTCAACTGCCAGAAAGCTTGACTAAATGCCAAGAAACTTAACTAGTCTTTATAAAATAACTCACAAGGAAAAATTATTATAGAAGTAATGCAATGTGCATAATTTAAAAAGTAGAATTCAGCCCAGTCGTTGTGACTCAGCAATTCAACTAAATCATGACGTTAGGTTAACATCCCTATAATTCTCTGGTCCTTCCTCTCAATTTTGGAATCTTGCAAGTACCACCACTAAGCATCACTTCCTTAGGGAGGATATTTTTCCCTAATGTCTTCCAGGAGACTTTCCTTATATATCATTGGCCAGAACTCAGTCACATGGGAGGCATGGAAAGGGAATCTGGCAAAGGAACAACGACTGCTTGAGACTAATCATGATTCATCCCCTGGGGCTGGGCAATTTGCCATTAACACTAGATTGCCCAAGGAAGTCATTTTGACTGTTTTTTAATTTCAATTAGAAAAACAATTATGTATATAAGGACACAATGTCTTAGAATTTTGTGACTTTTTTTTACAACATATGAATGCGTTTATTAATAATTGTAGTTACCTCCCCCTCCTTCATTTCCGGTATATATATATGTGTTATACCTATATTGCCCAAAAGCAGTCATTTTGACTGCTTGGGGGGGGGGAAATTATGACTCTTATTATTGAATTGAATAAATTTCTTATATGACCAGGTCGGCTCTGTATTGAAATAACAGTTTTCATTTTTTTTTCGATTACCGTCACATGATAACATACAAGTACATGATAAATTGTCGATACTTGATAAGTTGCAGTTGCTCAATAAGCTAAACTAGTACTTGTTATTCGAATCTTTATGCAGTGATACTTGTTCTAATAAGTTGTTCATTGTATTTCTTTTGCGCCCTAAATTCATGAAAGAAATGTCGAATAGAAGTGAGTTATTGGAAAAGCTAAGGAACATAAGTGAAGAGTGCTCCGATATTATTCTTTCACAATGCAGTCATTTTGACTGCTTTTGGGCAATATAGGTATATACTAAATTTCAGTCTTTCTAGTGTTAAACAAATCATGGTTTGCTTAAGAAGAAAGGCCAATGGCAACCAACAGCGTCTGCCACCTTCTTATCTTCTAAATTAGGGATATTTTAAATGCTAAATGAGACCCAATTAAGCTCTATCAATAACTCTAGTTTAAAACTTCTATTATTTTACCTGAACCTGGGTTTCTACCACTCATCATTTACTTTTTGTAAAATCCCAACTAACTTTTGACACTGGGCAATATAGTATTTATTGATCTATCTCAGTTATATTAAGCTACAAAGAATTCAACTCACTGAATACATGAACCATAATTTATTAACTGATTACTGACTGGTGGACAATTACAGTTGTTT
Source organism: Myotis myotis (assembly GCF_014108235.1). NCBI lineage: Eukaryota > Metazoa > Chordata > Mammalia > Chiroptera > Vespertilionidae > Myotis > Myotis myotis. The sequence goes on from NW_023416315.1 coordinate 61,076,568, forward strand.
CCAGATTTTTTTACTCTCGCAAATAATACTGTAATAAATATCTCTGTATAAGTTATTTTTATGCATCTGTACAAGTATATGACAAGGAAAAATTCCTGGGGGAAATATGCTTACCCAAAGAGTATATGTATTTTATATTTTAATAAATACCAATATTCAGTGAGCGATCTTTTAATTAAATGTATTGGCTATTTAAATTATTTTTTATTCTTTGAACTATATATTCATGTCATTTGCCATGTTCTACTAGAAAAGTATTCCTTTTTATTGGTTTGTAAGAACTTTTTGCTTATAGTAGGATATTAACCTTTGTCTTAGTTGTTAGTTTATCATTCATTATTTGATATAAATATTTTTCCATATATTTTTTAATATGTAAAAAAATAAATCTTTTTTTAATAACTTCTGGGTTTTGTATCATATTTAGAAAGGTATTCTCCCAATCCTAAATTATTAAAAACAACCAGACTTATAATTTTATTTCTTAAGCATAAAATTTACAATAGCTAAGATTTGGAATCAGCCCAAGTGCCCATCAGTAGATGAGTGGATAAAAAAGCTATGGTACATTTACACAATGGAATACTAAAAAAAACCTCTTACCCTTTGAGACAACATGGAGGAACCTGAAGAGTATTATGCTAAGTGAAATAAGCCAGTCAGAGGAAGACAAATATCACATGATCTCACTTATATGTAAAATCTAATGAACAAAATAAACTGACAAACAAAATAGATCCAGAAACATGGAAGCATGCAGCTGACTGATAATTCTCAGGGTGGCAGGCGGGAAGAGATTAACCAAAGAATGAATATGCATATATGCACAACCCATGCACACAGACAATAGTGCATTGAAGGCTCGGGGAGGGGGTGGGAATGGCGTGGAGGGTGTCAACTGGGGGAAAAAAGGGACATCTGTAATACTTTCAACAATAAAGATTTAAAAAATTTTTTTTAAATCTATCTAGCATTTTTGTGATACATACTAATAGACATCAGAGACCCAGATTTGATTTTATTTTTAACCAATTCAAAGTGGCATCTAAATGTCATTTATTGCATAATTCATTTTCCTTCTCTGAGTGGAAATACCACTTGATCATATTCTAAATTCTCATATGTATTTGGAGATATCTTTATACAGTCTGGTCTATTCCATTTCACTAATCTGTATAAAGTTGTAGCTTTATAAATATAAATTGTGTTAATACTACTTTATTACCTTTCATTTTCAAAATTGTCTTCAGTGTTCTTGCATGTTTGATGTTTGTTTTGAGGTGAACTTTAATTAACGTTATCTATCAAATGACAAATTTTATATTAAAAATATGAATACTATACTTTCATGATGAGCTTGTAACTAAGAAAAACACTCCTGGGGAGAATTAAAGGGGGAAATTATGGAAAGTTATTATTTCCAATAATGTTGAAAGAAAAATGTACATAATCCAGTTTTATCAGAATGGCATACCAAATATAAAAGATGCTAAATCAGGGGTGGGCAAACTTTTTGACTCGAGGGCCACAATGGGTTCTTAAACTGGACGGAGGGCCGGAATAAAAGCATGGATGGAGTGTTTGTGTGAACTAATATAAATTCAAAGTAAACATCATTACATAAAAGGGTACGGTCTTTTTTTTTTATAGTTTTATTCATTTCAAACGGGCCGATCCGGCCCGCGGGCCGTAGTTTGCCCACGGCTGTGCTAAATCGAAAGCAATGAAACCAAGTTACGTCGAAAATAGGAACTACCATTTTCTAGCTTGGTTAACTATCTATATTAACGACAGCAAATCATTAGCCTCATAATCTTCTCTGTACTGATGAACTGGCCTTATTTATTTAATAAAAGTCTAAAAGGGTCAAAAACATTAAAACTTTATATGTTTAAAAACACAATGTCAATTAGCACAATAAAAGCATATTCCTAGGGCTGATATGACAGTAAGATTTTGCTTTTAAGGTTCATGAAAATATGTTTATAGATAAATAGGATCTTGTTAGACATGACTAACATAGCACTTGTGTTAGTTTCACAGCCTGATTAACAGAAGGGTAGGAAATTTAACTGTCAAAATTTTGGAGTTAGATGAGGCCTTAAGATCAACTGTTTCATCCCCTCATTTTCAGATGAATAATCAGGTCCAGAGAAGTTATATAATTCTGCCAAAGTTGCAGAGGGATGAGTGGCAGACCCAGATGAAGAGACCAAGTTTTCTGATTCTCGGTTCACTATTCTTTCAATTATAACAATCTGCCACTATGGTTAGAAAAAAGAGTGGCAGATGTGGGAAAATAAAGTCAACCAAATTTAAGGAACAAAATAAGTAAACACAAAGCTATTACAGAATAGGAATTAGGTTGTAAGAGCTCTGCATCACCAAAGCTTGACTTAGCATCTGGCAAATGATGAAGACTCAATATGTTTCTTACCTTGCATTTACTAGTAATACAGCCATGAGAAAGTAACCTATACATAAAAGCCAAGCGACCGAAATGCTGGAACGACCAGAACGACTGGTAGCTATGACTTGCACTGCCGCCGGCCAACTGGACTGATTGGGGGGTAGTTCCTCCTCCGGCCGCCCCCCACTCCCCGATCAGGGCGGGATCAGCTGGCCAACCTCCCGCGTCCCCTCCCCCCACCGGCCCGGCCAGATCGGCCCCCATCGGGGCGGGCTGGCTGGACCTCACCCACGCATGAATTCATGCACCAGGCCTCTAATTCTATTATAATAGCAAACCATAGAGCTCTGTTGGTATGACAGACTATCTTCTAAACATAATTTTCAATTACTGTTAAATAGAGAACTTACATATGGAGAGTCTGTTAAACCCCTTGTGTCCACAGATTTATTGCCAAAAGTTATTCAGAAATAAACCCAAATTTTATATGTGCTGAATTTTGATGTTAATTATGCATGTGTTAGACACAATGCTAATAAATCCCTTCTTTCTAAGCAGCTGCCAATCCACTCATTTAAATAATAATTTTCTCCTGAGGGGAGCATACAATTGTTATACTCTGGTGAAAAAATAAGAGTTGAGGTTTCTTCAATCTTGAGATAATTCATTTAATTATAAAGAACAACAATGGCCCTGACTAGTTTGGCTCAGTGGATAGAGTGTCAGCCTGCGGACTGAAAGGTCTCAGGTTCGATTCCAGTCAAGGGCATGTACCTTAGTTGCGGGCACATCCCCAGTAGGTAGTGTGCAGGAGGCAGCTGATCGATGTTTCTCTCATTGATGTTTCTAACTCTCTATCCCTCTCCCTTCCTCTCTGTAAAAAAGTCAATAAAATATATTAAAAAAAAAACAAACAATGTAAGATTTTATAGTATCTACAAAATAAAAAATTATAACAAGGAGCAACCATTTTAGAATTAGATATATCATCTCTAATTGGTGACCTCAAAAGTTTAAACAAATTTCTATGGTTTCAAACAATCCAATTGAAACTCACATCATAAATGCAGTTTTAATCAAATAACTCACATTACTGAATCATATATAAACATATAATTATATGTTAAGTCCATCTCAAATTACAGTAATTAACTATAGTAAAAAAAAGCTTTAGAATAACAGTTAATAAATAGAATATTTAAATAAGCTACAGAACATCCATGTAATGGAATGAAATTAGTGTTTCTAAGAATATTAAATAATGTGGACATTTAAATAGTACCCTGCCTTATCTTTAAAAGGACTTTTCATGGCTTACAAAATAAGTAAGATAAAATTAAATTTAAATGAACTTTAAATAAGGTAAAAGTAATTCTATGGGAGTACAATACATTATACCAGTACTTTTCAACCAGTGTGGTGCAAGAATTTTTAAAACATGTACTACCTGACTATTTGATCAGGGACACTGACCTCTTTTCCCTTAGATTGTAAAAAAAAAAAAAAAATGACAACAGCCAATACAACACTAGCTGTCTGGTGGGAATGAATCAAAAGTATAGCTTTTTTTGTAAGATCAGCAAAAAGTATAATATATTTGTAGGTGTTCTGCAGAATTTTAGTAATTAGTTTATGTGTGCCATGAGATGAAAAAGGTTGAAAATCGCTGCATTATACTATAGTTCTCTCATGTGAGGTTTTCCAAATGGTCTAACTAAATCCAGTGAAAGACTTTTTTGATCTAGAGTACTAAAAAGACTAAATGCTCCTTAAGAAATCTTAAATAAAGTCTATGTATTTTAACTGAGCTTTTCATAGGTTTTAAAAAGCACAGTCTACTAGTAGATTATGCTGCCAGGTGAATACCTAGAATTGTGTTAACAACTAAGGTTAGAAACTATATGATTCAATTTCTAATCTGGGCTTGAGGAGTTAGAGAATTTCAGCAGAAGATGGTCAATAGACTAAAATATGAAAGAGGAGCAGAAGTTAACTTTTGGAGGTAGGAGGGAAGAGTGATTCAGGTAGGAAGAACAGAATGAGCAAAAAACCGAAGGCAAGAAAAAGTACTCTGTCTATAAAGAATTAATATTCAGTGGTCATGAAACAAAGAACTGGTGGCAAGGTGTGGGTGGATAGCAAGAATGGGGTTGGAACTAAGCTAGAGCATATTATTAAGGAAGCTGTGAGTCAGGTTGAGTTATACTTAATCCTGAGGACAAAAAGAAACAAAGATTTTAAGCAGGGAAGGAAAACTATCAGGTTTATATTTTTAAAAGAGATATTCTTACCTTATTAGCAGTAATCAAAATGTAAGGTTGTCAGTCTACTTTTTTCTCCCTATGAGCAACTATAAGCTCCATAAAAATAGAGCCCTTAATTACAGTTGTATCTCTAGTGCTCATCTAGCACCTAGTAGGTGACCAAAAAATATCTGTTGTATAAATGTTAAAGTGCATCTGGCCGGCATGGCTCAGTGGTTAAGCACTGACCTATGAACTAAGAGATCAGGGTTCGAATCCCCGTGAGGGCACATGCCCCGGTTGTGGGCTCAATCCCCAGTAGGGGGCGTGCAGGAGGCAGCTGATCAATGATTCTCATCGTTGATGTTTCTAACTCTCCCTTTTTATTCCTCTCTAAAATCAATAAAAATATTTTTTAAAAACGTTAACGTGCATGGTTATGCACTTAACTGGTAACACAGAACAACTATGTTCTTCTTACAGTGTGAAGACTGGGTTGGGGAGAGGGACAGGGGTCACAGGAAGAGGAAGGTTAGAAACAAGAGGCCAAATAGGTGGTGATAGCCTAAACCAGTGAGTAGCAATGGAAATACAGATAAGATGGAGGTAAAACTGACATGACTTGATTACTGGATAGTACTGACCTTAGGTAGTACTGACATACTCCTGTGAAAACTGAGGTACCCAAATTAACAGCAGTTTAAACTAGAGGGTCAACCCATCTCTACCCTGCCATGAGCAGGGACACTATTTTCCTTGAAATGCAATTTTGGTCACTTACAGACATGCAAGCTAAGTCTGAGACATTAAGTAATTTACTCAAGGTTACTTTGACTAAGGACTGAGATAGGCTCTGAAGACAGTGGTTTTCAATCCTGGCCACATATCAAAAGCTCCTGGGATGGGAGACGGAAACAGAGAGAGAAAGGGGGGAACGGGGAGGAAACTAAAAGAGAAGGGAAAAATGAGAAGGAAGAGAGGCAGAGGAGAAGAGAGAGGGACAGGAAGATGGGAAGGAGGAAGAAAGGAAAGCATAGAAGGAGGAAAAGGAGAGAAGGGAGAAAGGAGGGATGGAATGGAGGAAAAGAGATGGGAAAAAATAAAAAAAGAGAATTTCAGTTTCCTAATATGCCAACAGAACCATTAAGGTTCCACAATTCCAAGTATAACTGAAAAGTTTTAGTTGGGAAAATTTCCCAAGTACAGAAGTTCTAACTGATCAACTCTGCCATAAAAACTTCAGTTAAGGCATCCATCATATATACAGCCTTTGGACAGCTCAATTTATCAGCATACTGACAAAATTAACCATTCTGTATGTAGACAAAAGAGTGACATTTTCAAAACCTAAATTAGATCAAGACTCTGTAATTAAGCCTTTCAATAACTTCCTATTTTTAGAAAAAAAATCTAAAGTTCTTGCATTTGTAAAAGGCCCTGAATAATCAGACTCAACTATTTCTTCAACGTCATTTCATACCAACTTTTCCCACTCTCAATTGGCACCAGCCCCAACTGTTTCTAGAACATGCTACGTTCTTGCCTGCTTTGGGACCTTTGTATTTGCTTTTCTCTCAATTCTTAACATGGTTCTTCCTAATTCTCTACTTTTGGTTTTAAATCTTAAAGATTACTTCCTCAGAGATGATTTTCCAACCCACTCTACCTAAACGGGACTTCCCATGTTACTCATTATCATAACATTCAATTTTTTTTACTTCACAGTACGTAGAAGGCAACTGCATGTTTCTCTCCACTACAATGTGAGTTCTTTTTGAGAAGGGATCTTATAACATACAATCCATAAAACACACCTGGCATATAAAGGCACTGAATTATGTTGGGAAGGAGGAATGGAAAGGGTCAAACTTAGATGCTAACAAAGATTATTAAATTAATAAATTAATTTGTATGGTGGGATAATGCACCATAAATTAAAAATTAACGCATAGCAAAATAGGTGATTCTGATTTCACAAAAGTTGATTATAGTAGTAATTTAGAAAATGAATCTTCTTGTCTTTTCTACTAATGCCTCTAGTCCAGGATAATAAAATTATAATGATGGAAAAAAGTCAATTCAATGAAAATGTAAAAACAGAATAAAATTGTACTAAATTTTGTACAGTAAATAAGTTTAAAAAGAGTAGAAGGAACTACATAAAAATGTTAACAGATTACATCTGGATGGTTTGATATATTTTCTTTTTTGCATCTTTCTATATTTTCCAAATTATCTACAATGAGAATGTTACTTTTATAATCAAAACAAAATTGAACTAAAAAACAAAACAATTATTATACTCTGATGGCTCTAAGTCTAGTCATAACTATGAATGAAGCATTATACTATTTTTTTAAATCTTCAAATGACAGTCATTAAAGCCTACTTATGACAGTGAAATTTCTTATTTATTCTTTTACTAATTCTCTACCACTATTACTCTGCCACTTTTTTCTTTTAATCCTGGGAAACAGCTTACTTAGAATCAGGGGGAGGAAGGGGAAGAAGGGACAGGGATGATTTTATTTGCACTCAAACTTCAAATCCTTGCTCTTTATAATTTAAAAAATTTTTTAATGGATTTTAGAGAGAGGAAGGGAGGAGGAGAGAAAAACATCAACCGGCTGCCTCCTGTTTATACTCCAACCTGAGTTCAAACCTCTAACCTAGGTGTGTGCCCTGACCAGGTATCGAACTGGTGACCTTTCAGTTCGATGCTCAACCAACTGAGCCACACCAGCCAGGGCAGATTGATCATGTTTTATTCTTGTGTGGCAGACACTTTTGATTGTCTGATCTAATAGCCATTTCCAAACCCTTTCCCCAGTGTACTACACAAATACAGGCTGAAAAAGCTAAATACTTGCTTTCCCAGACTCTCTTGAAGCCAGGTTTCACAGGGAGCTTTCTGGGCAAGTTTTGCTTTCTTTCCTTTTCTCCTATTTAAAATGAGGGCACTGTTTGAGGTGCGTCAGTCAACTTACTACCATGAGACTATCACCATGTTAAGGATGGAAAACAGAACAATTTAAAAGAACCTGGGGGCCGTTAAGATATTGCTTGAGTCATTGCATCAGTCCAGATTATCTACCTTTAGACTTCTTATTCTGTGAGAAAAAAAATCCCTATATGTTTAGGCCATGGTTCCCTAGGTTTTCTATTACTTGAGGCAAACACATTCTATAAGGAAGATACTCAACTGACAGTTTAACAAGAGTGACAAAATAAAAAGTTAATTGAAAATGTTATGTGTATCATGGGCAACACTACAGGGGGACTAGGCTGTGAAAGTGGACCAGGCAGCGAGATTAGCCATTTTATTGGCGTGGACGGTCCCCAAACAACAGTATCTGGAAATATTTCCTTTGAGGCCATACATTTCCTCCAGAAATGTGATTCCAGTCTTTTGTAAGAGACATATGTCTGGCATTCTGGGAACAGGGATGTGGTTAGAAGTTCTACTATTCAGTTTATAGGTTTAATTGTCCTGTTTTCTGCTCTGTCCCCTTTGCCTCCACAGAGACTTTATCATTTCATTTCTCCCCAGAAAAAAGAGTGCTAGTAGGAAGTATGGGAGAAGGGTCCTGAGGGCAAACTACTTCATGTGTATTTTTTTTTACAATGATGCGATCTTTTGTTAAAAGAAAAAAAACCTTTTCATCCTAAATATGAACAACTATTACAACTTTAAAAATGTGTTTTTATAAATAATAGCTAAAAGGAAAAGCAAGCTATTCTAATTCCTTACCCTATTACTCAAATCAGGCATTTTAAACCCCTGGGCCTTAAACAAAAATACCATTCTCCTGTGTATACTAATCACAGGCAAAGTGACTACTATGTAGAGCAGTGATGGAGAACCTTTTGAGCTCGGCGTGTCAGCATTTTGAAAAACCCTAACTTAACTCTGGTGCCGTGCCACATATAGAAATTTTTTTATATTTGCAACCGTAGTAAAACAAAGACTTATATTTTTGATATTTATTTTATATATTTAAATGCCATTTAACAAAGAAAAATCAACCAAAAAAATGAGTTCGCGTATCACCTCTGACACGCGTGTCATAGGTTTGCCATCACTGATGTAGGGTAACTGTGCATCATCTAAAATAGGATACTTTTGAGAGTGAATGGGACAGTTTCATAAAACTGGGACTATCTTAGGCAAACCAATCACCCTATTATGAGGAGAATAACTTCTTGGATGCTGAATTTGTAAACTTAAAAGGCATTACCATTACATGTCCTCCTTCAGAACAAAGACAGACTCTACTATGCTAGTGCATAATATAAGTTACTATACTGAAAGTAGAAGATGGAAAGGATTAGCAAATATAGAATAATATAGTTTTTAGGATATCAATTCTTGCCAACCCCCACCCCCCCACTAAGCACACAAAAAATTCCCACAGAGATTCATATACTATCTTTCTGCTCCAAGGAAATAATGATGATTAATATATTTTAAACAGATAGAATTGGATAATTTAGCTGGGAGAGAGAGACAAAAACAAGTTTTCTGACCTCTTAGATTTACTTCAATTAAAGAAATGGGGAAAGGGTGAGGAATGGATAGAAAGAAAAGAAAATGGGCTATAGTCGTCTACCTTATAAAGTATTTAAGACATGAGAGAAGAATCACTAAATGCCTTTACCCATTCCAGAGTCTTTCTTGGTGCCATCTGATATTATGTCTACATGATCAGAGTCCACATCATAACTAAAGAAATCATTCAAATAGGTCTTCGATCGCTGGCCACCAAATACATACAAGCAACGATTTTTCTGAAAAATAAGAAAAAAATGGCAAAGAACAGAGAAAGTAGTCACTTTCATGAAAAATTCAGAAGGACCTTTAAAAAATTTAAACCTCTATAAAAGTAATTTTATGACAGATCCCATGCAGTGGAGTACTATGATGGTACAAAGAGAAATTAAGATGCTTTCTATATACTGCTAAGAGGTGACCTCCAGGATATCCTATTAAAGTAAAAAGCAAGGTGCAGCCCAGTTGGTTGAGCAGAGTTCTATGCACCAAGAGATTACTGGTTCGATTCCCGGTCAGGGCACATGCCTGGGTTGAGGAAGCCAATTGATCTCCTGGATGTATCTATCTCTCCTCCTCCCTTCCTCTCTTTCTAAAAAAAAATTCAATAAAAACATTTAAAAAAAAAGCAAGGTGCAAAATAATGTATACAAAGTGCTCTTTTGTGCAAGAAAGGAGAAAAAGAAATGTGTGTTTGTTTTTTTCTCCAAAAAGAAAGGAAACTAATAAAAGACAGTTACTTCTTGGAGAAGGGACAGAACAGGAAGACAACAGGGATAACACTAGATCACTCTTAACGTACCCAGACTTTTGGTTTTGCCTTTAGAACCAGGTGTATGTTTTAATTTAATTAGAAAACAAATTAACTCAAAAGAAAAAATCTCTGAAATTAGAAAAAAAAATAAACCCATCAGGACATATTAGTACATAAAGATGACCACAAAGAGAATATTTCTAGTGATTTTGATTCATGTTCTTGAATACCCTTTCTTAGTGGGTTATATACTAAACAGAAAAATAATAAGAAAGTAATTTTACACAGCATTTAGTGATTTTGCTGTTAGTTTTGTATTCTGTAAACTATAAGACAGAATAATATAATACTGATATTAGAAAGGAGGATTTTAAACTTAAAAGATATACAAAATCAAAGATATTAAAAATTATAATCTTTCATTTGAATTAGATATATCAGTATAAACTCATGATTTTTCTCTTACTAAAAAGGATATATATATATTACACACACATATATACACACCAGGCGCGCGCACACACACACACATACACACGCACATATACACACACATACTGGGAGCGGGGCATGCCTACTGGCCAAAAATAGAGAAAATTTTGGGGCATCAAAAAAATTAATGGCCCTGCCTGGTGTGGCACTAATGGGTCACAGGTTTGATTCCAGGTAAAGGTCACGCATGTACTCAGGTTTCAGGTTCAATCCCTGGACCAAGTTGGAACACGTGAAGGAGGCAGCCAATGGATGTGTCTCTCACATTGATGTCCCCTCGCCCCCTTTTTCACCCTCTCTGAAAATCAATGGGAAAAATATCCTTGGGTAAGGACAAAAAGAAAAAAAGAAAAAAAAAAAAAAGAAAGAGTAATGACATCATTGGATTAAACACATCAAATATATAAAAATTGATGAGTTCATAATAACACTTAAAAAAAATCTATTGGTTAACTTTGGAGCTTCAACTCATTAATATAAAAGAGTGATAAAGGAAGAAAATCAATTTACATTACCTATCCTATGCAGTTTACATATCAGAGTAGCCACACAGTTAATGAGAGTAAGTTTTTAATAATATAATCAGTTAATAAATGCAGAAGAAATGACACAATTAGAAAGATCACCATTTGACAAATCCTAATGAAATCTAGGCAATGACTATCAATGGCTGCTAGAGCCATGAGGTAAAATGTTGACAGGAAACTTTATAATTAATAATCAGGTTGATAGCACCTGAATTCACTGAACAATTTTAACACCACCAAAAGTATGACAACTACACATTAACTGCCTCTCGATATTTTGCAATCAGACCACCTATGAAGTATTCCTGCACCTTTCCTTTTGCGCTCCCCAAAAGGAGACTGAATCTAAAATCAAGCACTAGATTTATGAAGGTGATCACTTTGTAAGTTATATACATGTCTAATCACTTGGTTGTACATCTGAAACTAATACAATATTATATGTCAACTGTAATTGAAAACTTATTTTTTTTAAATGACTCTGGATTTAGCTACCAGGAAATATGGATAAAAGGTCACATTAAATGACATTATGAGAAAATAAAATCAGCTAAATCAAGAATACAAGAAATTCTAAAGCTCACATGATTCAGTTTCTTTAACAAATAAGTGGTATGTGGGGGAATAAAATAAGAGGGGTGAGTACTATTATGGATTAAATAAAATTAAGAGATCTAACAACCCAATATAATACTTAGACGTTTCTGAACCCTGACTTGAATAAACCAATTATGAAAAGGTATTTTATTTTTCAGTATTTTAGAAAAATTCTATGTATTAAATGTTGTTAAGAAATTGCTTTTACTTTGGTTGAATATTATAATAGTATTGTAATTATGTTTTTTTTAAATCTTTAACTGTTAGTGACACACTATAATATTTGTAGGTGTAATGATAAGAGTGTCTGGGATTTGCTTTAAAATACCCCAGCACTTAAAAAAATCAAACATTAGAAACAAAAAGAAATATAAGTGGGGTAGATATATGAAAAACAGTGAAATATTGATAATTGTTGAAGCTAATGAGTACACAGGAATTTATCATATTCTTCTCCCCACTTTGGCATATGATTAAAATATTCCATAATATATTTTTGAAGTTATATTCACAGAAAGAGGCCCAAGTTTCCCTGTAGCATCTGAAAAGTTTAATTCAATGTCTGTATGTTGGTTTTGCTGATAAATTTTAATTTTAATTCTATAATGTCAATTCTTAATTATCTGCACTTAGTGAAGAATAGCAGAGGGAAAAATAAGAACAGATAAGAAAATTGATCTTGCAGTTAATAAATAAATAGAAATAGATCTATATAAGCAATGAAGTTAATAAAAAAATACCTATATTATTATTCAGGTGATAACTATTTAGTACTTACTAAGTTGACGGGAAAGAGCCTCAATTATAACAGTTCACTGTTAAAAAGTTTTATTTTTGTCTATCATTGCTAACACTAATCATTTATATCTAATGAAAAGTTTTGATCACTTACTGAGGAATTAGATTTCACCACTTTTCTTACTGAGATACACATGACAAAGTAACATAACACAATGTACAGAATATTCTTACTGAGTGAAATAGCATGCAGTGTCCTATCCGAGACTGGATATCCTCAGGCCCGGCATTGCAGGAGTCCTCTCGAAGAAGTTTCCAGGTTTGACATTGACAGTTGAAAGCAAACAACCCACTGAATTGTGGTTCACTGGCTCTGCTGTCGTCTACACTGCCATTACAAGTCAAAATTCTACCCCCAAAGGTGTAGATCATATGTTTTTCTGAGTCCATACACATCTATCAGAATAAAAAAATAGATTGAATAGTTTTAGATTGTTCCTGTCATATGTGTTAAAATGAAACCAATGTGTGTTGTTTTAGATTCTCAAAAAAACCTGAACTTTGTCTTAATAACACTATGTACCACCTCTGATTATCATATGCACTTATTACAATATTGCCAACCACCTGGCAGATGGATTTCTAAATACCTTTTCCAGTTTCAATTTTTCCCACTGAGAATATGTTGGGTTAAAGAGCTTTATGCTTTCTTGAAACTGCATAATTTTTACCACATCAACCAATGAATAATACATGAGGTGCTGATCTGTAAACCTAAGAATGAATACAGGTCATACGCTATGGGTAAAGAGTGATCACACACTCCTTGCAGGCATTCTATTAATCTTGCTACCATTAAATAAGAGAGCAGATATGTGAATGAGTGATGCAACTAAATTCATCTCTCTGCATTTATTTTACAAAACTCTTCAAATTATGTTAAAAAACAGTAAAGCAAACAGACATTTGCAACAGTCTCCAGACTGACTTCTACCGTGTGATGAATCTTGCCTTTTTTTAACACAATACTATAAATTTAATTTTTTTTGAGGTATGTTATGCAACTCAAGTTCAAAAGCCAAACTTAATTCTTTCAACTCAAGATGATAGTTTTTCATAAAAATATCTGATAAAAGTCATTTGTGAAAGATAACAAAAAAGAATTAAATTCTATTTCAAAGAATATATAAGTACAAGTTGGAAATTAGATATTGAACACAAGTGGCATTTATAATTTAAAAAAAAATTGTGTACACAAAACATTTTGCTAAAGCACAAACACAGGCCATTGCATGTTCAATTCTCTCCTCCCATCAATTACTTCTGCTATTCATTTTTTGCAGTTTTTAATAAAAAGCTTTTTTAATAATTGTAAAATTTGGTTTTAAAGTTAATATTAAAAAGATTCTAACCAATGTCACCCCAATAAATTTTAAAAAATTAAAATAAAAAAGAGACTCTAGCATCTCCTAATCTTTGCCTACCACTAAAAAGATCCACTCACTTGCCATTTCCCAGGTTTATGGCAGATTTTCATAAATTAAGATGAAAATCTACTATACCTCAAAGGTGAAAACTTAATGAATATGGTTGCAAAACTGAGATAAAGTTTTCATGTCCCTGACCTCCCAAAGAAAATGTTCTCACTCTTTAATCTTCAATAATCCTATCATTAAAAGCAATACATACATTCCTGAAGACAACTAGTATGGCCCCATTCACCTACTATATGACTGTCTAGGGCTGCATTGAAGCTGGGTCACATTACCCTGTCCTAAATACTTAAGGCTTAAGTCTCTCCAAACACCTGAGGATCATGCTGAAAATCCCGAGGGACACACATTACATAAGCCAATTATATTTTCATAAATTCAGAGTTATACTAATTTTGGCCAATCTCTGTTATCAGGTTTCCTATGGTTATCTAGCCCCTAAATTCTACTTCATACGGCTACAAGGGGATTTTCTCTTTCCTTTGGAGGATATTTAATTTTGATGTGCTTGTTCTCAGTTGTCTGCCTACAAAGGTAACCAGTTTTCTCTCTGAGGTTTTTAGGATTTTCTCTTAATCCTTGGTTATGAAATTTCATTAAGGAAGTATCTAGGCAGGGATATTCTTTTTCATTCATCCTGAACTGCACTTGGTGTTCCCTTCGTTCTGCAAACTTTCTTCATCTTTAGGAGTTTTCTTCATTTTTACCTTGAGTTTGTTTTGGCCAGCATTCTCTTCTTCTAGAACTCCTATTAGATAATATTGGAACTTCAGGACCTTCTCTCTGTTTCTTAACTTTTCTCTCATAATTTCAGCTCATTAATTTAGTAACCATTTTGAGGTGAGTGTGTCCATTCTGCTTTTCAAATAATTTGCTGAGATTTTAAAAAACCTTTAACTTGTAATTTTTCTAGATGTCTTTTATGAATGCAATAGTTGCCTGAATTGCTCTAAAAATATCACTTAAACTTGCCCTAAAGGCTTCTTTAGTTTATACTATTGTTTTTCTTTGTTAATTCTTAATTTGCTGACTTCAGCACCCATCTTATGGTATTAACTACATTAAGATATATGGATTTTTTGGTTGTTCTAGTCCTCTTTATATCTGAGAATCACTAGTCATTTGTCTGCTACATATACACTAGCCGGCCTAAAGGGATTGGGTGGGGAGAAATGAGATGTGATACTGTGAAGGGTTCCACAGCTGCTCTTCACCTGCCCTTGGGAGTATTGCTCTACCTTTCCAGCTCCAATGCCCACTCTCAACACTTGACCTATGGACAATATCACAGTTAAGTGCTACTCAAACTGAAGAATGCTTTGCTGTTCAGCCCCCCACTGATCATCTAATGTTTGCCGCAGCTCTATAAACTTGGTGGCTGCAATCTTACAGACTCTAATTTCTTCTGGTTGGATCTGGTACTATCTGAGTTCTACCTTAAAGGAATTCTCCCCCGCTTCGCCTCCCTCCCCCCCAAAATATTGTTAAGTTCCCAAAGGACATTCTTTTTTGTTTTCAACGCTATTACTAATGTATTCTATTGTCATTTCATAGGATATGGGCAGGAGAACGGTAAAAGTATGTGTTCAACCTGCCAATGATCCACACTGACCACAGAGAATGTCAATGAGCTGAGATCTCCAATCCTTGACTAAAGTTTCTCCTGCCAATTCTTGGCTAGCTCATATTCCTTTTTCTAGTAATTTCTTCAAAAGGTGGTCATACTTGATGGACAGTTTCTCTAGATATAAAATCCTTGACTCACATTGTCTCTTCCTACCTTCTGGATGTTGCTCTAATGTTTCCTGAATGTAGCTGTAGAGAAATCTGATACCAGTCTCATTTTATTCCTCTTATAGGGTGACTTAATCATTTTGCCTAGTTTCCCCCTAAAATGGCTTCTTTATATTTGAAATGCACTGTTACTAACATATGTCTTAGAACTGAATGCATAGGTCAACATTTTTCCTTTCTGATTATAACACACCCTTTTGAAATGTGAAATAGTCTTCTTTCTTCAGGAAAGTCTTCTTGAATTTTATTATAAATATTTGTTGTTCCATTATTTTGGTTTCTGTAGTTAACATCTCCAATTATATGTATGTTGGCTTATTTTTGCCTGTCTTCTCTATAATTTTCTGACTAATCCTTTTCTTAATCTTTACTTCTATATTACCTGCTCTTCTTATTTCTATACTATAAACCCTTACCTATTCTTCATTATGCTCTATGTAGATTAGTTTTCATTTCTGAAAATGCTACTGTGTTTTCTTCAGTTTCTTTCCTGAATTTTACCAGGTCTCGTTTCACCTGCTCCTTTTATTTGGTCATCTCATCTGCACAACTGAATTTATGCTTTGTAGTTTTCTTCAAAGTTTCAAGCTTCATTAAATCATTTATCTGTTCGGACACTGATATATAATTTTCATCTGCTATTGTGTGAAGGAAAGTTTTGCTGGTCTTCTTTTTATTAATTTTCTTTAGAGTACCTCTCTAAAAATTCTGTGTTTTAAACTTTTTAAATGTTCATATTTAAATTTGTTGAATTTCCCTGGACCAGATAACAGAAGGTTCCTATGAAAGGGTAATGTTCTTGCTCAAGGACTTCCTCTTCTGTTGCTACTGAATTAAATGGCTTCTTCAAAATGTAGTCCATCTGTGAAGCCCTGTCTTTTTTAAACTCATCTGTGTGTGTGTGTGTGTGTGTGGGGGGGGGGGGGGGGCGGCTGTTTCTATCTCAAGACTTGAGCTCCTCCAGTTCCTTCACTAGATATTAGAAAAGGAGCACTGTTCACATTTGTCACGTTGTTTCCCATACTTTTAGAAGATGGTGCTTTCTGACATCTCCCCTTCTGGGCCATTCTGGGTGCTTTGCACATGTTATCTCACTAACTCCCCCAGAGGCTGCCCTGCTAAGATGTACCTCTGCTAGGCTCCCTCTACATTCCCAGTTCTCCCCTGTTACATTACTGTCAGCTTTAATACAGGTTCTGAATATTTCAGTTATTTTTGTCTAAACTTACAAGAAATTGGGAGTTGTGGGTTTTCTTTGGCTCCTGGTTTTGCTGAATATGTGACTTGTGTTTGTTTTTTTAATCTTTTTTTTTTTTTTTGGTTTGGCTCTCATTGTTCCTGAAAATCACACAAAGCAACAACATCGAAAGCTTCAGAACTAAGCTGCCACTATGTTCTTAATAAATCCAAAGCTTTAAATTTATTAACTGTTAAATTCAAAATTGCAAAGTAACTTTTTAAAGTATTTTCATGCCTCTAGCTTTCTCACATTCTTGAGCGTTAAGTGTCAAATCTTAAAGTGTCATGAACAGCCCTAAGTAATTTTGAAGTTCCAACTTATAGCTTTATTTACATGAAACAAAATAGAAACTAGAGGCTTATACAGATTACAAAAGGTCACAGAGCTCGTTATTAGCCTAATTAGCACTGAAATCCTCGTTTCTTCACACCTAGTGTTCTGTTATAACATCGAATCAGTTGAAAACCAAACATTTAACAGAACCTAGCTTCCAAGGAACATTTTATTTTATCAAAGTCAAGAGAATTAAAGACCATACATAAGGACAATACTTGTACTTAGACTACCCTAAGCTATTCTTTTTTCAACTTGTAAAAATAAAGACATAAACATCTTTTGTAAAAGAAATTTGTAACCAGTTGAAAGCAAGAAAATAAATTGTTTCCCTCCAAATGTTACCTGTTGATGTTTTGTTTTTAAAAGATCAGAACCAGCCAAACTTTTTTTGGAGCTCTTATTTTCCAAATGAAAACACTGAAGATGTCACAGGGAAGTGCAAGGCTTTGCAAAGCTCAGTTATGTAGAGCCAGCAGAATTTCCAAATTCAATCTGGGGAATACTTGAGGACTAATGTTTTTGATTTTCCACCCACCACTTACTTGATAGGCATATAACCCACTCCTCTTTTCCTTATCATTCTCCTATAACAACTAATTGTTAATATAAATATAGCATAAGAATACTTTTAAAGTAAGTAATTAACAAAAATATGTAATGAACAATAAATAAAGACTTGGTTTTAACTCATATAAGATAGGAGATAAGCTAGATTTAAACTAGATTCGATCATAATTATAGCACCATCTCCTATTTCTCAAGTACTAGACAATGCTATGTTCATCATTACAGTGTTAAAGATTTTTTGAAAGTTTTCTCTCCCCCACACTCCAAAAAAATCTTTGGACATGGTTTGAATCAAATAAAACTGCCTACAGAATTCAAAGTGGTTACTGTTTTGTTTGAGGCACTGATCTATACTGAACTGATTGACATGGAGTACATATTCAAATATAGATAAAAATGATGACACTGATGGAGATGATGAGACTTACATGCATATTAATACATTAATATTAAAATGGCTTACAATATTGCTATGTGTAGTCTTGTCTACAACATCATTATATGATTTTTTATTGGTGCTGATTTTAAACTTCATCTATAGTTTATGTCAAATTTCTATCTGTTTTATAATGTTTGTGATTATATACAAAGGTAAATATATTTCACACAAATTGGAAGAAAAGCTCTAGGTTTCAAATTCCTGAATTCATTATAAAGTAATTTAAAATTTCTTCCAGGAATGTAGAATAAGAAGTTTTAAAAGGGAAAACTGTTATTTTTATGATTCCTAGATATTTTTTATACAACCAAATTTGTTTTTCCTAATATGTACTGCTCCATCTACTATCTAAAGTTTTTATAAATTAACATTTGTGTTCTGAGATCTTAGTATTTTATCCTGCCCTATATAAGAGAAAAAAATTTTAAAGGATAACTTTACAACTACTGGCACAAGTTATTTTTATTTTCTGCCATAGGTATTTGTAATAGAAATCTAAGAGATAATTTAGATTATTAAGCATAACATGTGACATAAACACTAACAGAAAGTTACCAAGCACTAATTAATTCTACCATATATTTATCTGTGCACCAAACCTGATGATCAAACACCAATTTCGGCCCTCCATCAGCAGCAGTATCCTCACTGAGTAACATCCATGTGTTAGTGTCAATGTCATAACGATAAAAGTCACTTTTCAGAGATTTGCTGTTCCTCACAGAGGAATCCAAATAACGGCCCAATGTGTAGATTTGCCTTCGTTGAATGTCAATGCACATTTTATGACATGATCTGGCACTGGGACCATTCTATAGAGAGAGAGAGAGAGAGAGAAAGAAGAAATTAAAAGAATAACAAAATAAAATTAAATGCCTCTTTTTGTTGACTTTCATTACAAAAACTCATAGCACATCAACTAATATACGTCCAACACTAGGCTTAAATCTCTCAAGAAAAGCAAAAGAAGTAGTAGGAGATAAAAATCTTTCCTTAGAAATGCTTAAAATCCACCAGGAAAGATGAGATGATCTATTCTGTACCCTATGGCATTCTGTTCATAACACTTATATGGCTTCTATTACATACTCCATTGCATTTTAGTCATTTGTGCACAGTTTAATTCTCTATTATGTGTTGATCTACTTAAAGTAGTCCTTTAAAATATTTCTCATCAGAATTTCTCACCAGAATCTAGCACAGATAGGCATTCCGAGAGTATCTAGAATCACTGAATTTCATAACTAAAAGGACCCTTTATAAAATCTCTAGTTTAATTATCCCCTTTAAAGACAGGAACTAAAAGCCAAAAGATAAGAGGCATCCTCCTGAAAGCTAGTACACTAGTGAGAGAAGCAGAATGAGAATCCAAGTCTTTGACTTTTTCATCTACCCTTTATATTATATAAAAGTGACTTTCCTGACTGAATAAATAACACAACTAGGGGGAAATAGGAAGAACAGTATATTACAAAAAAAAAATCAATTAGTTGAGATAATTTGTATCACAGGACTGAATAAAAGGTAAAAATTATTATAGTACAAACTAAAAGTAGAGTTCATGAGGCGAAAAAAAAACACCTTCAATTGGGCAGGATTGAATTAGTTAAAAGATGGAAAAGAAACCAGAACTAATATTAAATATCTCCTAAATTCTGTCTATATTATTACTATGTGTGTGTGTATATTTCATTTAATCTACAAAACAACTCTATAAGGAAATATCATCATTTCATAGTCTAAGTAATTTGTCCACAGTCACAAAACTAGAAAGTAAGATAGAGAATCTAAGCCCCAGGACAAACACAGCAAAAACTATGTTCTTTCCACTATTCCAGGTTGTTGTTTTTCCAGAAGAGAAACAAAAGCAAAAATACACTTACTACAATGTGTATGGTTATGACTGAGATGAACAATTCCTGCTGCAGAAACAAAAGAGTTGAAGTATAAGGCAGAAATAGGAAGCTTGGTGAATGTGACTGACAGAGGAGACTAGATAAAATCTTGTAAGCAATAAATAACTATTATAAATTTCTAGAGCAGGAAATAAAATAAATAAGTGGTACTATAAGAAGAGTAATCTAGCATTATTTAGATTACTTGAAGTAATAAAGGTATTCAGCATAAAGAACAGTTTGACATTAATGTTATTAACCCATATATTAAGTTTATTTAAATCTGCATTTTAGCCCGGCTGGTGTTGGTCAGTGGTTGAATGTCAACCTATGAACCAGGAGCTCACGGTTCAATTCCCAGTCAGGGCACATACCCAGGTTGTAGGCTCGATCGCCAGTGTGGGGTGTGCAAGAGGCAGCCCATCAATGATTCTCTCTCATCTATCTCTCTCACCCTCTCCTTTCCTCTCTGAAATCAATAAAAATATACTTAAGTAAATAAATCTACACTTTAGTATTCATACTAATTATTATCCTAAAACTTATATTTAAAGATTTTTATCGAGAAAAATCTTCAATAGATAAGGTGAAAAGTTTTGAGAAAGAATTTCTTGTATAATGAAATAATCTCAAAAACAAAGATGGGGTAATATATAAGAAATAAATCAATGCCATACTTCCTAGAATGTGAAATTTTATTAGGAGAGTAACAACTTCTTGCTTCATCTTAATTAGCAAGAATGCTATTAAAATGTTGAGCAATTATAACCTAAGTTTAAAAAAAATAAGATAATAGGAATAAATAGAATAGGAAACAGAAAAAACCAACAAACTTGGTTCTTTGAAAGATTAATAGAATTATAAACCATTTGAAGACTAATTTTTTAAAAAGGAAAATACAAATTGCCAATATTATAAATGAAAACAGAAATATCACTACAAATTCACTACAAATTAGAAAGAAATAAGGGCCTAATATAAAAAACAAGTAAAATCTGACAAAGTAGATAAAATAGACATAGTCCTTGAAAATTACTTACCAAAATTGATACAAGATAAAAGAAAAAAATCTGAAATCATTATGTCTATTGAAAAACTGCATTTATAATTTAAATCTTCCTACAAAGAGCACTAGTCCTATATATTTACACTGGTAAATTTTATCAACACTTAAAGAAAAAATAATACCAAATTTACACAAAATTTTTCAGAAAAGGAAAAATAACTTCCATTTTAAATCTGTACTGTATTCCATTCCTAATTTACTTTATGAGGACAATATAACACTGAAACCAAGTAACAATATTACAAAGGAGGAGGAGGAGAAATAATATACAGGCAGTTAGTACAGAGACACAAAACTAATTTTTAATAAAATATTATCAAACAGAATGCAGCAAGACATAAAAAAGATATTTTGTAACTAAAGGGTTTATCTCAGAAATGCAAAGTTGATTTTATATTTGAAAAGCAATCAAATTAATTCATCACATTAACAGAATTAAAGGGAAAAACATGATTGTATCAATACATATAGAAAAAGCATTTTCCTCAGCATATTCATGAGGAAAAACTCACAGCAAACTAGGAATAGAAACTTCCTTAATCTAATAAGCAATGTATAAAAATCCAGAATCTAATGTTCACTTAATGGTGAAATACAGATCCTGCTAGGATCTGAAACAAGATAAAAGATATGTAGTCTCATCTCTTCTATTTAACATTACACTGGAAGTCCAAGTCAGCGCAATAAGGCATTAATTTAAAAAATAAAATAGCCGAAACCGGTTTGGCTCAGTGGATAGAGCGTCAGCCTGCGGACTGAGAGGTCCCGGGTTCGATTCCGGTCGAGGGCATGTACCTGGGTTGCGGGCACATCCCCGTGGGGGATGTGCAGGAGGCAGCTGATCGATGTTTCTCTCTCATCGATGTTTCTGACTCTCTCTATCTCTCTCCCTTCCTCTCTGTGAAAAATCAATAAAATATATATTTAAAAAAATAAAAAATAAAAAAATAAAAAAATAAAAAATAAAATAGAAAGTTATGATAGAAAAAGAGAATGGAAAAAAGGTAAAACAATTCCTATTCATAGATGACATTTGATGAAAACAGCCAAAGAAATCAACAAAGAAACTATTAGAAGTGGATTTAGAAAAGTAAGATATACAAAGGCAAAGTTAAAAAAAAAACCTATTTACTTCTCTATATTAGCAGCTTGTTTGCTAATAAAAAATTTTGAAGTTCCATTTAAAATAGCATGAAAAATCAAAATATACTGGGATCATCAATTTAATAAAAAAATATCCAAGACCTCTAACATGAAAATTCTAAGGATGCTGAGATATTAGAGAAGATGGAAATGGAGATTTAACTATGTTCATAGATTCCAAGACTATTAATAAGATAGCAATTCTCTCCAAATTGCTTTATAGATTCATTACATTCCCAATAATCCCAACAGTTTTAAAAATGGACACAATTCTAAAATTTATATGCAAATGTAAAGGACCTAGAAGAATCTGAAAAGTTTTTAAAAAAGCATAAAGAGGTCCTACATTACCTGGCCTTAAGGAGTACCATATTGGTTTATGAACAGACCAAAAGATAATGGAGCAAAATAGAGTGTCCAAAAAGAGACATATACTTATATGACCAACTGATTTTGACGAAGATCAATGGGGAAGAAGATAGGGAACAACAACAACTCTCAAACATTTTTGGCAAGAATATAAAATGGTACAACCACTTTGGGAAAGCTTCAACAGTTTCATCAATGGATGCTAAAATGAGTAACAGGATATTTTCATAATCTCAAAATTTATTTATTAATTATAGAATGGAAAAATCCGGAGGGCACCTTCCTTGACCAACTGATCAAAGCTAGTATCAGACAAATCTCTTGATAAAATACACTAAGGAAGACCCAATGTCATCTACATGGTATTCCTGCTAAAGATGTCTAACCTAAATGCAATTTTAAGAAAATAGACAAACCCAATTGAGGGTCAGTCTACAAAATAACTTCTTTGTATTCCAAAAATGTCAAGGTCAAGAAAAGGTTAAGGAACTATTCCAGACTGAAGGTGACTAAAGAAACGTGACATTGAAATGCCATGCATAATTATGAACTGAGTTCTAGGTCAAGGATAGGGGTTGGGCTGACAGTGGGACACCTATAGAGGACATTACTAAAGAAATTATTGGGATGATTGTCTACCTCTGAATAGGGATTGTGGATTAAATTAAAGCAGCTATTCTCAGTGCAGTCTGAAGTCTTAAAAACACTTCAGGGAGTCCACAAAATCAATGTTATTTTCATAATACTAAGATAAAATTTATCTTTTCACTCTTATTCTCTTATGAATGTAGGTGAAGTTTTTCAGAGGCTACATGACTTTTGATATAGCAATATATTGAATGCAGAAGTGGATATGAATCCAGCTGCCTTCTATTAAACCAAACACTAAAGAGATTTAGAAAACTATAAAACAATGCTTCTTGATATATAATGGTTATCTCAAAAAAAGCATCTATGTGATTGAGATGCAAGCTGACTTAGCTGCTTTCCCATGTAACACTATATTTATTGGAAAGAAAACTAACAATCCAAGTAGTGTTATTCAGACATTATGATATGCCTGACATTAAAAATAAATAAAGTATATCATTGTGAAGGAAAATAACTCACAAAATTAGTTGCCAGTGATAAAATGCACATTTTTAAATTGAGCAAAAATTAAAAATTTTGAAAACTCCTACCCACCAATGTGATCTTGACACTTCCTCACTATTCTAAAGACTTTTCTAATGACTTTATAGTGATATTAACAAATGTATCACTTTTGGATATCCTATATATTAAAAGCCTAATATGCTAAGTGTCTGGGGTCGTCTGTTCAACCAATCAAAGCATAATATGGTAATCATGTGCTAAGACCACTCAACCGCTCGCTATGACGTGCACTGACCACCATGGGACAGTCAACTGACCAATTGCTATGACATGCACTGACCACCAGGGGGCAGACAGTCAACCAGTTGACCAGTCGCTATGATGTGCACTCACCACCAGCGGGTAGACACTCCAACGGGTTGCTGCTGGGGTCTGGCCAACCTGGACTTAGCGACACAGGCCGGACACACCCTGGAGCCCTCCTGCATCCCTCCTGGCCCTGATCGTGCACCAGTGAGGTCCCTCAGCCTGGCCTGAGCCCTCTCACAATCCGGGACGCCTCAGGGGATGTCATAGATCTGGTTTTGGCCTGATCCCACAGGCCAGGCTGAGGGACCCCACCAGTGCACGAGTTTGTGCGCCAGGCCTCTAGTTGTATAATAAAATGTCAACAATTGGAAGATATATATATAACTCAGAGAACCAATATTTTTCAAACACATGAGTAAAATGCACCATGGATAAAAGGTCTATTCAAAAAGCAGGATAGATCAATGTAGCAGAAAATAAAATGTTAATTGATATGGCTTCAGAGTCTATAATGCAATTACCTTTAAGAAACAACCACTTGTTAATCTGGGATGAGATAAAAAAGGGTCATGTGCAATTATCTCAAAAGGCCATTAAAATACTACTCTCCTCTCCAAAAACATATCTGTGTGAAATCCAATTTTCTTCATATATTCCACACAAAACACTATGTCACAGAGACTAAGTGCAGCAGCACATATGAGAATCTAGCTGTCTTACACTAAGTAATACATTAAAGAGATTTATTAATATGCAAAACTAAACAAAAATATCTTTTTTTTATTATTAGTTAAGGTATTACAAATGTGTCCCCATCCCCCCCATTAACCCCAAACCCCCCCCCCCCCCCCCCGCCCCGCACACTCATGCTCCCATCCCCCTGTTGTCCATGTCCATTGGTTTGGCTTATATACATGTATACAAGTCCTCCGGTTGATCTCTTCCCCTTACC
The DNA here is from genome assembly GCF_014108235.1 of Myotis myotis. NCBI lineage: Eukaryota > Metazoa > Chordata > Mammalia > Chiroptera > Vespertilionidae > Myotis > Myotis myotis. The sequence continues at coordinate 61,101,576 of NW_023416315.1, forward strand.
CCTGCCCTCCCCTACTTTCCTTCCGGGGATTGATAGCCTGATTGCTGTTTCTCAGTCTTTGGATCTGTCCCTTTTCATCAGTCTATGTTGTTCTCTATAATCCACAAATGAGTGAGATCATGTGGTATTTATCTTTCTCTGACTGGCTTATTTCACTTAGCATAACGCTCTCCAGTTCCATCCATGCTGTTGCAAAAGGCAAGAGTTCCTTTTTTTTTACCGCAGCATAGTATTCCATTGTGTATATGTACCACAGTTTTCTAATCCATTCATCTGCTGATGGGCACTTAGGCTGTTTCCAAATCTTAGCTATGGTGAATTGTGCTGCTATGAACATAGGGGTGCATATATCCTTTCTGGGATATATTCCTAGTAGTGGGATCAATGGGTCAAATGGGAGTTCCATTTTTAGTTTTTTGAGGTAGCTCCATACTGTTCTCCACAGTGGCTGCACCAGTCTGCATTCCCACCAGCAGTGCAGAAGGGTTCCTTTTTCTCCACATCCTCTCCAACACTTGTTGTTTGTTGATATGTTGATGATAGCCATTCTGACAGGTGTGAGATGATAACGCATTGTCGTTTTGATTTGCATCTCTCGTATAATTAGTGACTTTGAGCATGTTTTCATATGTCTTTCGGCCTTCTGTATGTCCTCTTTCGAAAAGTGTCTATCTAGGTTCGTTGCCCATTTTTTTATTGGACTGTTTATCTTCCTTTTGTTAAGTTTCATGAGATCCCTGTAAATGTTGGAAATTAAACCCTTATCGGTGGTATCATTGGCAAATACGTTCTCCCATGTAGTGGGTCTTCTTGTTGTTTTGTTGATGGTTTCCTTTGCTGTGCAAAAGCTTTTTATTTTGATGTAGTCCCATTTGTTTATTTTCTCTTTAGTTTTCATTGCCCTAGGAGCATTATCAGAGAAGAAATTCCTTCAGCATATGTTTGCGATTTCGCTGCCTGTGGATTCCTCTAGTATTTTTATGGTTTCCTATCTTATGTTTAAGTCTTTTATCCATTTTGAGTTTATTTAACAAAAATATCTTGAACCTATAAAAACTTACTTGCATATCAACTTGCACATTTAAAATAATTATTCTTTTTAAAAGCTGGGCCATCCCATTCTTTCAATCTCTTAAATATTATTAGGTACATATTTAAGTAAATTAAATTAATTTTGCTTTTTAATTGTATATCATACTTTGAAAACACATGCCCTGGGGTATCATCAAACAATAACGTTGTACACACTGGTATAGAAAAATTAAAATAGGTAATGAAATATTAACTTCAATTTTGGAAGGAATAAGTATTTATGCTAGAGCCATATATTACCATTCAATTTACAGATCAACCAAAGTTTTTTTGGTGTCTACAAGAAAGCAATGAACTATAATAAATCCAAACTCCAGCACTAGGTCACCACTTACTAGTAAATCTACTGACTTCAAAATAACAGAAACAGTAGTCTTATCAAAATAATCTATTTTTCCAGTGTATTTTTAAAATAATTATAAACTGCATTCTAAATATTATTTGTAACATATAAATGGTATAAAAATAATAACCATGCCCAGCTTCAAAAATAAAAAATATTACCTCTGAAATCCTGTGTAAACCAACTCCTTGTCCTGCCAAACAGCCACTCTCCTGAATTTTGTATTTATCATTCCCTTTCTTTTCTCCAGTATTAACTTTTCATTTAATTAATATTACCTAATTACTCACTAAAGAGTAAGTATATGATTTATGCCTTAAGGAATTCAGAGTCTGGGTAGGAACACAGGAATGCAAACAATCATTACAATAACCCATTCAAAGAATATAAGGCATTAAATGAGCACATAAAGAAGAATAAAAAAAGCTGTTAATTCTGCATGGAGAAGACAGGAACACTACACAGAGGAAGGTAAAAGCAGGGTGCATGGGAGGACAACCCTCTGTTAATTCCAAACAGGGAAAAAAACTATTGCCAAAGGACACAGATGAGAAAGTCGAATAATTCCAGAAACTATAGGTATGGCTAGCACACTAAGTCAGGAGATGAGGCTAGAAACGGTGACCAAATCCTGATGAGAAATTTGAAGTTTTTACTCTAAGCAAAAAATACAAACAAAAGCTAGGTAGATAAATTGCTTTATCATTCTGATTACTGTTGTTGTTATTCCAACTTCCCTGTATCTATACCTTTTGATAGTACCCCTCACCTCACAGTGACTCTGGACTTGGTCACATGACTTTCTTTGGCCAATGGGACAACAGTAAATTTGGTGGCATATTCATGTCCACCTCATTCCTCTTGCAGTCCTACCCCAGACATGAGAACAAGTCCCCAGCTAGCCAACAGGAAGGTAAGCAATTACTTAGAACAGAGCCAAATAGTCCCAGCCGAAGCTATCCCGCACTAGCTGACAGCCAGCTGAGTCCCGACACATTAGTGAGCCCAGCCAAAACCAAAAGAATGACCCAGCCAATCTGTAAACTTTTGAGTAAAATAATGCTTATTATTATTTGCCACAGAAGTTTTGTAAAGTTCAAAATGAAATAGAATGTAATAGATAACTGAAATGGATTGAAGCTAACCATAGGGTTTGAGCAGTGTCACATGGCCCAATAAGTTTTCTAAAGACCGTGCTAATAAATGGAAAATAGATCTGGAGTCAACAATAGAGGTAAAAATTTTAAGAAAGAAAGTATAAAGATGGAATTAATGCCAAGAAGACAGAGAGGAAAAGACATGTGAAATGTAATACTGAGTGCTAGAACTATTGGAATTTAGGCATTAATTAGATGCACTCTATGAAAAAGAAGGAGATTTTCTGGATAAATTCCAGATTTATGGCAAGAGTAATTACAAATGCAATCAACCTGCATTTAAAATAGTTGAAGATAAAAATCTTAGAAGAAACCATAGGCAGCAAAATCTCAGACATCTCTCGTAGCAATATGTTTACCGATACATCTCCTACAGCAAGGGAAACTAAGGAGAAAATAAACAAATGGGATTCCACCAAAATAAAAAGCTTCTGCAAAGCAAAAGAAGCCATCAACAAAATGAAAAGGGAGTCCACTGCATGGGAGAACATATTTTCCAAAGATACATCTGATATGAGGTTAATTTCCAAAATATATAAGGCACTCATACAACTTAAGGAAGACAAACAACCCAATTGAAAAATGGGAAAAGGACCTAAATAGACACTTCTTTAAAGTAGACATACAGAAGGCCAAGAGACATGGAAAAATGCTCAAAGTCACTAATAATCTGAGAGATATATATTAAAACAGCAATGATGTATCTACCCAACACTTGTCAGAATGGCTATCATCAACAAAACAAATGACAAGTGCTGGCGAGGATGTGGAGAGAAGGGAACCCTAATATACTGTTTGTGGGAATGCAGACTGGTGCAACCACTGTGGAAAAGAGTATGGAGTTTCCTCAAAAAATTAAAAATGGAACTCCCATTTGATCCAGTGATCTCATTTCTGGGAATATATCCCAAGAAACACAAAACACCAATCAGAAAGAATATATGCATCCCTATGTTCATAGCAGCACAATTTATAATACCTAAGATCTGGAAATAGCCAAAGTGCCCATCAGTAGATGAGTGGATAATTTCACCATGGAATACTGTGCAGCTGTAAAAAAAAAAAAAAAAAAAAAAAAAAAAAAAAAAAGGCTCTCTTACCCTTTAAGGCAGCATGGAGTGACCTGGAGAATATTACGCTAAGCAAAATAAGCCAGTCAGAGAAAGATAAGTATCACATGATCTCACTCATATGTGGAATCTAATGAACAAAATAAAGTGATGAACAAAATAAATTTAGAGACATAGAAGCATAGAACAGACTGATGAATCTCAGAAGGAAGTGGGGGCAGGGAGGGGGAAGAGATTAACCAGAGAACTTATATGCATATACTAGAGGCTCAGTGCATGAAATCCGTGCACGGGTAGGATCTCTAAGCCTGGCTGGTGATCAGGGACGACTGGTGGGGCGATTGGGGGGTGGGGGGGGCCGCTGGCACCCGCCATGGGGCCTGCAGGCAGCTCCTGGGTTGAGCGTCTGCCCCCTGGTGGTCAGTGCGCAGCATGTCAACCAGTCATTCTGCTGTTCAGTCGATTTGCATATTAGGTTTTATTATATACGATATTCATAGCCCATGGTCACAGACAATAGTGTGGTAAAGGCCTGGGAGGGGCAGTTGTGGAATGGAGCGGATTTTGGGGTGGGGGGAGAAGAGGGACATCTGTAATACTTTCAACAATAAAGATAAATTTAAAATAATAAAATAGGGGACTCTTTCCCCCTCCCCACTTGGGAGTCTGTGCTGTGAGATTCTTTCCCCTTCTCCATGTGGGAATCTGTACTTGTTCTTCAATAAATTTCCACCTTTGCTATACCAAAAAAATAAAAATAAATAATAAAATAGTTGAAGAGAAGAAAGGTATTTTTTTAGGTGTCTTTATTTTTGTTGAAGATAGAAACATCATTTCAGAAAATAGTACTTTAATATTGAAAACAAAGGCCATTTTTATATACTTTTACAGAGATAATAAATACAAATCGGAATTTTAAAATACCTTTGGAAAGAATGATTAATTAAATTATTAACCCAGGGAACACATGCGTATGCAAGAATCCAGTGTCCTAGGATTAAAGACACAGTATTAGATCTTTTTGAAATAGCCTTCTTACATGAAAATCAGTGGGTTTTAAATTGGGTCTTTTTCTCCCACTTTTCACTTGCAGCTCCTACTGTTTTGTTACAGTTTATTTTTAACCTCATAATCTGAAACATCTTAGACATAGGGTACAATAAAAAGTTCTATAAAGATTTGAGCCCAGCAAGGCTGGCTCAGTGGTTGAGCATTGATCCCTGATCCAAGAGATCACCAGGTAGATTCCTGGTTAGGGCACATGCCAGGGTTGTGGGCTCTATCCCCAGTAGGGGGTATGCAGAAGGCAGCAGATGGATGTTTCTCTCTCATTGATGCTCCTATTTCTCTATCGCTCTCTTTTTCCCTCTTTCTAAAATAAATAAAAACATTAAAAATAAAGATTTGGGGAAAAATGAATTAACTTTTGCTTTATACCAGTGTATAATTATGTACTTATTTAATTCAAAGCCATAAATCAAGCCATCTTATTCACTACTGAAATGCTTGGTGGATACATATATCAGCAGGCACAAATACATAAATACAATTTTAGGTAAAAATAAAATGTTTCATTTGTAAAACTGATATGTTGTTAAATAGTAAGGGGCCAAAATAGTGAGATAGTGAAGCCATCCAAAGCACAATTTTCCAGAACTCAAAATAAGATGAATGCTTGAAATAAGAGTAGAGGTGACAGGAACATGAAAAATCAAGATAGTTACATAGTTACATTCCCAGGAAAGTAGTAAAAACTAAATGATCTATCACATATAATAATCCTATATAATAAAAGCCTAGGTGGCGTCACACCTTTGCACGACGACCTTGCACAATGTTATCACAAGATGGCCGCGCACACAGTGGAGGGGGGCACGGTGGCAGCTCTGCGCCATGAGGCCTGGGAGTCCTGCAGCTCCGCGCGGCACAGAGGAGGCCAATCCTGGCGGAAGAGGCAGGTTGTGGCAGAGGAGGGCAGTTGTGGGTGAGCGGGCCAGCAGGGGAGGGCAGTTGGGGGCGATCAGGCTGGCAGACAGAAGTGGTTAGGGGCAATCAGGCAGGCAGGTAGGCGAGCGGTTAGGAGCCAGCAGTCCTGGATTGTGAGAGGGATGTCCCAGATTGGAGAGAGTGCAGGCCGGGTTGAGGGACAACCCCGCCACCCCCCACCCCCGTGCACAAATTTTGTGCACCAGACCTCTAGTATACACAAAAGCCTAAGCGACCAAACGACCGAATGACTGGTAGCTATGACACACAATGATCACCAGGGGGCATACGTTCAACACAGGAGCTGCCCACTGGTGGTCAGTGTGCTCCCACAGCCAACCTGCCATGGCTGGCCAACCTCCCATGGTCCCTCCCCACAGCTGGCCAATGTCCTGCAGTCCCTCCCCCCAGACTGGGCAAGACGGCCTCGATTGCCAGCCAGGCCAAGGGACCCCACCCATGCACGAATTCGTGCACCATGCCTCTAGTATCAGATAACCACTGCTTTTTAATTCTGTAAGATAGATTTGTTCATGTACAAGTAGTTGAAGAACCATGTATAGAAGCTGGAATGTAAAAGAACTTAAGCCAAACTTGTTCACCACAAATTCTTCTGCTATCACTGCTGATAGATATTAGAAAAGAATACAAATTATCCAGAAAAAAAGAAGTGTACACCCGCACCCCTACTGACATACCGATGGATGAAAAGTGTGAGAACTTGCCTCTTTCTCAGTGTCTCTAGAGATACATGTCCACTGGTTCTCCTTCACACTGTACGCCCAGAAGTCAGCAAGATCTTGTGTTCCATCCCAGCCACCAAACAAATAAACGGTCTCTATGAAAATTAGAAAAATATGTGTAAAATGATAAATTTAAGGACAAAATATAAGTCTAGGCATCCAGACTTACCCAGTTGTCTCTAAAACCATTAAAAAAGGTACATCTAAATAAACTTAAAATTTTTAAACTAGTAGCATTCCAAAATATTTCTAGACTAGTGTTTCCTAAATATGAGTATGTGGAAAAGCTGCTGTAGAACCACTATTTTGAGAGATTTATAAAAATACAGACAATGAGGAGGAATTCCCTAAGATTCTGCTTCCATAGGTACTTAGTAGGTAAAAAAGAGTCTGTATTTTTAAAGTATCTATGGTGAATCTGATACTAAGCCAGTATAGGAGTTTCTGTGTTAGCCCACGAAAAATTTACATTTATCACCTTCTTAATAATGCAGCTTCAGACTGCAAAGAGAAAAAAGAGAAAGAAAAAAAAATACCAAAGAAATATACAATGTAAAATATAACATAAAGACATCTAGCTATTTCTGGAAAAAAATCACATTATAACTGTTTTCTCTCTAATGTTAACACCAAAAACAATAATTAGCCGGAAGTTAAAGTTAGATATCTTAAGAATAAAGTGATGCATATGGCCTTGGTATTCCCATGGAAAATTGGGGAAATGTTTCCATATATACTGTGGTAGCTTTTAACTCCTCATAAGTCCACCTTTCAATCATTTGTAGGTATCTTGAGAATTTGGTATCTTCTAACTCTGAAATATCTATTATATCCATAGACTTTATCCCTGTGACAAAACTGATTTCTTGCTCAGTGAAAAATGAAAATCTTTATATATAACAATGTGTATTATCCCATTCTTTTTATATAATAAGAGTGCCTTTCCTTTCTTCAAATATTTCCCCCCTTTGTAAATAAATGTCTTATGTCCAATGGTTATATAAGCCCAGCAATTATTTTTTATAAATTTAACTAGACATCAAAGGAAAACTGTAAAGCCATCTACTCTCTTAACTGACATACCCTAGTCATATATATGAAGAGACTACCATCTAAGTTATGCCCCACCATAAAGGGTTATAATTCAAAGTGCACTTGGAAATATTGTAATACCGTTTAAGACGTGTCTTGCCATTCATAGAGTTGGGCTCTCTTCTAAGAAGTTTTTGCCATATTGTCATATAATTTCAAACTCTAAGTGAATTTTCTAAGTGAAACATCCCATTCTATGCCCCAAGAATCTTGGGAAATCAAAACAATACTTCTGGATAAGAATAGACCACTGGAACAGGACTGAGTTCTAGTGCTAACTCAGTGAAAGGTCACTTAACCTCACTGGTTATTAGTCTTTTATTTACAAAACTCTCAGTGTTGTGAAGTTCTTCAGATACAAGTTCATGAAAACATTCTGAAGGCTGTCAAGTATGAACAGCATTTCTACCTTTAAAACGCACAGAAATAAAAAATACTTGTGCCTGATTCCATGTCTAACTCAGTACCTGGAACACTTTGGCTCTGTACAAATGTGAACTACTATATCAGAACTACAACAATCCATTCCCATTAGTTAAGTAACATTCTGTTTCTGAAATGGCACATAGTAATGCCCAGATACATAGAATTTTACAGGAAAAAAATTAAAGAATTTTGATCTGGCTTAAAAATTATTTGTCAAGGCCTCACTGTAAAGGCAGTTAAAACCCTGTTAAACTCTGAAGCCTAGAGAGGGTGGGGGTATATAACTAAAATAGCAATAGCAATTGACCTTTTGTTTTATAGTGTTTCTGGCACCCTCTGGATAAGGTTATCCTGGTTCATTAACTTTAATAACCCTCCCTCTTGGACTCTGGGTTCTCAATGTTCTTTCTGAAAGCAGGTCTCTTTGTACGCATAAATTCTCACAGCAAAGAAAACCCACATTTCCACAACAGCCTCATTGATAGCTGAGCAAAATAAAAATCTGGCACAGAGCAAGCATCCCAATGGAATTAATCCAAGATGTCATTCTTGTCCATGAATACTTTGTGGTCCCAGTTGAAGTTTAATAGTAAAATTGAATAAATCAGAGAGAAACAGGACCTTTTGACATACCTGAATGATGCATAACAAAAATTTAATTAAATCATCTAATTATTTAATTCAAATCATTCAGAGATGAGATATTATCTAGAAACAAATGGCAGCAAAAGTATTATTTAATGGATAAATAATATAAGAAACTTTTAAAAAGTATAGAAATAATTGGAGAACTGTAGTGAGAAGTTAAGAAAGTAGAAAAAAACATTATTTGCAACAGGATAGTTTGGTTTACTGAATATCCATTCTCAAGCTTAAAAATTATACAATTCATGCACATCCCTGGAACAGTACAATCGTCCTTAAGCAGCAGCCCTCTCTTTATTTTTTCTTAAAGGAGAACAGGCTATAGAAGTTATCCATTTCTCCCAGCACTCAGAGGCATGTCTGGTCAATATTTTTTTAATACTAATCTGAATTGGCAAGGTACATTAGAGAATAATTAAAAAAAAAAAAAAGAAAAGACAAGGGAAGGAACTAAGATGGCGGTTTAGGTAAACACCTGTACTCACCGCCTCCCAGAACCACATCAAAATTATAACTAAAATACAGAACCATCATTCAGAACCACCTGAAATCTAGCTGAATGGAAGTCCTACAACGAGAGAAGCAAAGAAGAAAGCACACTGAGACTGGGAGGAGGAGCAGAGGCATAGACTGAGCTAGTCCAACACCCACATGCTGCGTTTTTTTAATCGGGAGGGATATCTCCAAGGAAGCGAGGGTCCCAGCTGCTCACCAGACCCCCGGCCTAGGGTTCCAGAGTCCCTATAACTTCAAGCTGTAAAAACCAGCAGGGATTGCAGCTGAGTGACATAAAGGCTGCTGGAGACCCAGGTGTTCCTCTTAAAGGGCCCATGCAAGAATTTACATGATCTTGCTTCCTCTGAGCTCCAGTACAGGACAGCAGCTTTAGAGGAATCCAGGTACATATGGGGAGGAATTGGACTGTATGGCATAGGAGCAGGAACTTGGGTGTAGCTTTCTCCCACAGGGGTGCTCCCAGGGGTCACTGTTCCTGTGGGACCTCCCCACATCGCAGAGCTGACTAGCAGTCATATCTGAGTTTCCATCAGCTTGGCCCACAATGTTCTCTCCACCCTGGTGATTCCCTGAGACCTCACCCAATCCAATTTGCAGCCCCAACCAAGTTGTTTGCAACTGCTTTTCCATATATGGTCTGTCCTGGCTCAGGCTTCAGACATTGCTAAAAACTCTTAAACAAGCAGCAGCTGGCATCACCATGCCCCAAACCAATTAATAAAAAGTCCAAGACCCGGCACGAACATCAGGATGCCTTGCTTCATAGCTGGGCCTCACCCAGGCACTTCTAAGCCCAATACAAGTAGTAGTCATCTGCAGATGTCACTGTAGCTCCTGCTAGTGGCCTTAGGCATTGCCTGACTTTGCACCTCTTGGGAGGCCTCAAAGTCAGTGCACCCGATGGACAGCTTCAGACCATACCATATTACAACTCTATGTATCCACAAGCAGCACGCTCCAGGGGCAGACTCAGTGAGCACCAAAGCCCCAATGAAGCAAGTCCTGCTCCAAGGCGTGTCTCCTGCACGGCAGCTCTTTTATTGTAGACACAGCTGGTTTTCACAGCCAATTCCTCCTAGTGACGCCAATGGCAATCAAGGCTCAACTACAAGAAGACTGTACACACAGCCCACACAGGGGCACACCTAGAGTGCCCAGCTCAGGTGACTGGGGAGACTGAGCCACTGGGCCCTATAGGACCCCTAATACAAAGGCCACTCTACCAATTCCAGGAGACATAACAGCTCTACCTAATACATAGAAATAAACACAGGGAAGCAGCCAAAATGCAGAGACAAAGAAACATGTTAAAAATGAAAGAAATGAAAGCAAGCAAAATACTGGATATAGAGTTCAAAACAATGGTTATAAGGTTAGTCAAGAATCTTAATGAGAGTTTCAAGGATCTTAATGAGAGCTTCAAGGGACTTAATGAGAGCATCAAGGGTTTTAGTGAGACTTTCAAGGATCTTAGTGAGAATGTTAAAAACATGAAAAAGAACCAGTCAGAAATTAAGCATACACTAACTGAAATAAATAATTTACAGGGAATCAACAGTAGAATAGAGGATTCCAAGAATTAAATCAACGATTTGGAATATGAGAAAGCAAAAAACACCCAATCAGAAGAACAAAATGAAATAGAAAATAACCCCAAAACATGAAGATAGTAAGGAGCCTCTGAGACAACTTCAAGCATACCACTATGGGGTTGGAGACGAGAGAAAGCAAGATATTGAAAAGTTATTTAAAGAAATAATAACAGAAAACTTCCCCTACCTGGTGAAAGAAATAGACTAGGAAGCCCAGAGAGTCCCAAACAAGAGGAACCCAAAGAGGCCCAGGCATCATAATTAAAATGCCAAGGGTTCAAGACAAAGAGAGAACCTTAAAAGCAACAAGAGAAAAGCAGTTAGTTACCTACAAGGGAGCGCCCATACGACTGTCAGCTGATTTCTCAACAGAAACATTGCAGGCCAGAAGGGAGTGGCAAGAAATATTCAAAATAATGAAAAGCAAGGGCCTACAACCAAGGTACTCTACTGAGCAAAGCTATCATTTAGAATTGAAGAATACAGGGAATTGACAGTAGAATAGAGGATTCCAAGAATTAAATCAACAATAAAGTGCTTTCCAAACAAAACAAAAAAAATAAAGGAGTTTATCACCACCAAATCAGCATTATAAGAAATGTTAAAGGGTCTTCTTTAGGAAGAAAAAAATAAAATATAAGAATAAAATAGCAATAAATACGTATCGATCAGCAGTTGTATCTAAGAAACAAAATAAACAAACAAGCACTATAACAGACAAAACAAACTAATGAATCAGAGGCATGGAAACATGGAACAGACTAATGAATCTCAGAGGGAAGGAGATAGGGGTGGGGGAGAGAGGCGAGAAGAGATTAACCAAAGATTTTATATGCATATATGTATTACCTATGGACACAGACAATAGGGTGGTGAAGGCCTGAGATGAGGTGGGAACCAGGTGGAAGGGAGCAATGGGGGAAAAAAGAGGGACATCTGTAATACTCTCAACAGTAAAGATTTTTTTTTAAAGAGTCCCTATCCTCCAGGAGCTTATACTCAAATCAACAATATAAAATAAGTATACAGCCCTGGCTGGTGTGGCTCAGTTGACTGAGCGTCATCCAATGCACTGAAAGGTTGCCAGTTCAATTCCTGGTCAAGGCGCATACCCAGGTTGCTCGTTCAATCCCCAACTGGGGCAAGTAGGGGAGACAACCAATCAATGTTTCCCTCTCATATCAATGTTTATCTTGTTCCCTCTCCCTCTCCCTTTCTCTCGCTGTAAAAAAAAAATCAATAAAAACGTATTTTTAAAACAAGTACATAAATCACCATGATTGCAGGGTAGATAAGTGCCATCAGAAAGGTTTCATGGTAACAGTGGTATTTGCATCACAAGGTGGCTTTGTTGACAGAATGGGGGACAAAAAAAAGGACATTTCACCAGAGTAAAAAATAAAGGTACAGAGACAGAAAAACACAAAAAGTGTTTTAAAAGACATGGACTCTTAAGTCAGACAGGTCTTGAACAGATTTGTAGCTGTGTGATCCCCACCAAATTCCTTAACCACTGGTTTCCTCATCTATAAAATGGCATCCAGTCCCTATCTCGTAAAGCAACTGTGAGACTTAACTAATGAATGGAAAGTGGTAAAAACTGTGTAATGAATAAGTGGACTGTTCAATTTAAAAGAAGAACACAGAAGGTAATGAGGTTAAAAAGACAGGCAGTGGCCAGAACATGGAAGGGTTTAAATGAAAATATAGAAACAAACTAAGAACTTGACACCAGACTTTGGAGTAGCTACAGAAGATTTTAGGCAGATTTAGCATGGTCAGATCACAACTTGCAGCATATGGGACTGACTGAAAATGAGGAGCCAATGAAAGAAAGGAGTTGGATTTAAACTGACCAATAATAGCATATGTTCAAAATTTTAAACCAATTTCATTCTAAGAGACTATAAATGATTCAATCGTCAACCAATCAATAAATCTCTCATTACTTAGGCCACAAAACTAAAATTCAACCATATTCTTTGGTAGAGATCCTTTAGGTAGCAGTATTGAATAAACCCTACAGCTACCTAGTGCCAGGAGTACTAGGCTACGTTATCTTTATGTACACTAAAAATACAGTAGAGATGTTAACACATCAGTGTCTTCACACCATTTTCACAAAGAAGCAGGCTTTTTATTTTAAGAGCCCGAATGCAATTATCTAACATATTCTGATTTTTAATGGTAAAACAGACTGTGCTGATTGCATTATCCTCCACAAGATGGCACACTATTTTTGTAGTTAAATTCATTTTTCCGGTTTGAAACAGTACAGAATACAACACTATGGCACTAACACAGCATGAGCCCAATATTAGATAAAATTCTTGTGTCAAACAAAAGAAGTAGGAGAAGTGTTAACAGGCTAGTAAAGGAGGTTATCTTAATTCTTAGTTTAATATAGACAATGAGAGGGGGGAAAAATAAAGTGGAAAATGCAGTTTTAAGAAATGCAAATTATATTTAAGATAAAAATGAAACACTGTCAGAATATTTAGTTTAAAAGTTTAATCCTTTAAAAAATGCAATTAGGATGGACATGAGAAAATTTGAAGAGAGCAATAAAAAAGAAGGGGAAAGATGTTTTATAAGCTTCAGCCATTTCCTTGAACTCACAGGACCCAGCAGATTATCAACTGGATTCATCCACCTCCCCTTTTAAAACAAAGTTATGATTTAAAAACTATCTAGATGACACTGATCTTTTTAGCGAATTCAACACAGTTATTTTCCCAGCTAAAAGGTTGTATTTTCTGTCTATGACAGTAAACATTGTATTCTTAATTAGGCTATATTTCAGAACTCCTTTGTGATAACAGTATATATGTAGCTACAGATCTATAGCCTTATGAATATATTTGTAATTCACAACAAAAACCCATGTTCACCTACTTCCTTCAAAGGTTTCTTTAAGGAACATTAGGAAAACCAATTATGTGGCCCTGTGTGTAAAAAAAAAGGCACTTGTATAGAATTAATATAGAAGAGTCAAAGGTGAAGCTTTCCACAGAAGGGCTCTTCCAAGTGACAAGAATCACCCCCTCAAACTTCTTTTGTAGCTATCAAATACTGGGGTTTTGCCTGGGTCTTACTATCTATTCTGATTGAGAGAGGGAAAAAGAAAAAGGCAGGCATTATAGGTTCTCAAAATTTAGTGCAAGTTACATAACAAAGAAACTTCCTGGTAGAATGAACATTTAAATTTTCATCTGAACAGACTTGAACCCTGAAACAAAATAGACATGTCTTTTCTCTCTTTTTATTCACCTAATTTCCTCAGAGTTGAAATCCAATTCAGAGTTGAAGCATCTAATAAGTGGAGAGGTACAGGTTCAGAAATTATAATAAATGAAACTGACATATACATCCAGTAGTACAAAATATTAGATTCCTTCTCTACCATGGTATAAATGATAGAATTCACTTAGGAAGAAAGGAAAGTTTGAAAATTAAATAGTAACATTTATGTCATTATGTACTTTTTTATTTTTTTTCTTCATCATCATGTACTTTTTAAAATGGTAACTCTAGTCCTAGAGCTGCAGCAAAATGGGGAAAAAAACTATATACTAAAAAAGAAATAAAATTTAGGTATTATTAAGTATTTAATATTTAAGAAAACAAGATATATGAAATGCTGTGAAGCCACTTTAAAAAGATGTAATGAACTTTATGAAGTTTTACTCTAGTGAAGGTGTTCTTAATTTTTTGAGTCAAAAGTCCCTTTGATGATCAGAATTCATGGATTCTCTTCCCAGAAAAATATACAAACAAAATTTGTATATAACTTCAACAGATTAAGAGCCTTCATTCTGGAAACCTTCGGAATGCATACTTAAAATAACAACTGGGCTTCTCTACACTCTATTTTACTCCTTAGGTACCAACTTCATAAAGATGAAACTTCCAGGTTCTTCAAACTCTACTTGGGAAAATCATTCTTCATTACTAACCCTACCTACACATTATCAACAAAATTACTAAATGGGGTTTAATATTTTTTTCTAAAAATCTTAAAAGTATTATGGCTTCGCTTACTTTCTAAAATTAGACAACATATATAAAAGATGAGACAAATATACCAAAATAATACTGGGTGAGTTATTCTCACCCCCCAAAAAAAACTGCTTTTCAAGTTATTTTAAATTGTTTTTCAAAATTTTTAGTTATTTAAAAATATTTCCACCGTGAGATTCTGTCAAAAACCACAGGACTAATTCATATATTCTGCATATTAATATGCTGCATACAAATTACATAAATAACACATACTTTACATATAAAGTACATTATTTCTTATAATTCTCAGTATAGCTTAATTTATTATTCCTATTTTTATCAAAATTATTAGAACTCATTCAAGATCAAACAAAATGTCAGTGGTAAAGTCAGGAGGATTCAAACCCAGATATGTCTAACACACACACGCACGCACGCACGCACGCACGCACGCACGCGCGCCTTTCCTACAAACTCAATCCCCAAACACTATATTTGGTTGTTAAACAAGTAAGACTGGAATAGAAAAGGTTCTTTTAAATATTTACAAAAAATACAATCATTTTGAAGATGATTAAGATCAACCTGATTAAGCCCTGGCCAGCTTGGCTTAGTGGACAGAACGTCAGCCGATGGACTGAAGGGTGCCTGGTTGGAGGCAAGAACATGTAAACCTCGGTTGCAGGCTCGATCCCTGGCCCTGGTGCGGGAGACAACCAACTGATGTGTTCTGTGTGTCCTTCCCCCTCCCTTTCACTCTCCCTAAAAATCAATGGGAAATATCCTTACGTGAGGATTAACAAAAAAGAAAACACTAAAATACTAATAGGATACAGAATGGTGACAGAAAAGAATATAGACAGCAATGGTTAGCTGAAGGAAAAGACTGGGAATGCCAAGATATAAAAGTTACTGGATTTTTCAATAGCATTACTTTTTACTTTTGTTTTTTCTTGATCATAACAGATTCCTGGATAACCCAGACTCAGAACCAGACACCTGTTTAAACTTAACTTAAACCATAATTGCAGTCTTGTGAAAGTTCAAAAATCTTTCTCTGACCTGTCCTAGGGCATCTTTCCTTACATTTCTCTCTGCTTCCATACAACTGAATTCTCAGAAACTGCACTCCTGCCCCACCTCACGCTAGACCCCAAACCTAATTGCACCACCAGTTCCTCCTCCTCAATCCACCGACCCCCCCACCTACACACACACACTCCCAACTCAATTTTATTAGAGAAAACTTTTAAGATTTTGGTGACAGAAGACTCATGTTACAAAGCGTGCATTCTGCCATTTGCTGGCTCCACTACCATTTAGCTCTACGTTTTTCCTTGTCCCCTTTCTCTGGTCTTAAAAGTTCTCATTGTACTGCAAAGAATAGTTCCTTCTATAATCAGTTCTACTAGGAATATTAGGTTGTACCCCATGCACCTTCACAAATAATAATTCCTTTCTAAAAGGAATGCTGGTGAATAAAATTTTCTACAACTGCATTTTAAAGTAGAACATTTTAAAACACTAGGTAACTACCACCCAGACATAACAAAGGCATTATAAGTTCCATTATATTTTCAAAAGAGTGTGAAAAAAATCTACTGGAGACAATCTAAACACAAATTTTCATCAAGTATTTAATTTTTCTAGATTAAAAAACATTTGTACATAAATCTGATTCTTTAAGAAATAAGCATATGTATATTTACTGGACTCACGGGTAGAAAAAAAGATGCCTAGATGCCTAAGATTCTACAACTGAGTCAAACCTATTTCTGTGGGAGGAAGAAGAGGGGCCAAGATCAGGAAAAAACTCCCTAGGCCTTTAAATGAACCTTTTCCAAAGAGACCTAATAATACTGCTAAACAAGTTCACAGGTTACTATATGACTTTAGCAGTTAATTTTAAATAAAATATGTTTTCTCATCTTGTTATTTACAAAATATTTGTGAATATACATTAATGTCTAGATTATCTGCATTGAAATAATTTTTACTCTTAATTATTTTATGTCAACAAAAATAACTTATTTATTCCTAAAGTACTATGAGTGAATGAATATTGGCTCTCTATGTAGTAAAGAGTTCTAAAATCAGATAATAAAGTCAAATTAAACTAAATTTTTGGTATTATTTGCTTTCCAATATGGTAATTTGAAACTTATGATAATTTTAACATTAACCTCTAAATATAATGGTATTTAAGCTGTCCTACCCTATAGCAACCTAAGAAAAAATTTCCATACCAAATTATAGAAAATTTAAGAGGAAGCAAAAAAGAATAAAGTAAATGATTCATAGGCTTGTGAACAGTGTTTGGCAATTAATGGATCCAACAATACTTAATTAGTCCAACAAGACTAATTTGATAGTCTCTCCCTCTAAAATATATCTTAAGTGTCTCCTTCATTACTATAATTCCCAGAGTATGACATTAAATTATAAATGCACTGAAAATCCAGAAATACATCAAAGTTTACTATGAAAATCAAATACAAATACACGCCCCCCCCCCCCCCCCCCCCCCCGCCACACACACAGCTATAAAAGGCTACACATTACATTTCTTTTAGGTTATTTAATTTCATTTGTTCAGCAGCCTCTCCTCTCATGGGTTACTACCTAGTTTAGATTATACCTGTGGCTAATGCCTATTTTCTTTGCTCTTTGGTATGGGCATTAACATTTAACCTTTGGAATGAATGGAAAGTAAATTCATGTTAACCTGATATTTAAAAATGCATAAATTTATTTTAAAATTTGCTTTCCACTGCAAGTATCCCTCACCTGTTTGAACATCAATAACCATCTGATGGCCTCCTCTCATTCCTGGTCGGTTATCTTCTCCATCACCTGAGGTAGAAATAATATTTCCTTTTAAAGGAAAAACAAAGAACAACCGCAAACCCGAAGTAACTTTATTCATAAGCATGTAATGACTAGTGAAAATAACACACACTTATTCTTTTAATAGTAAGTAAAAAAGATTCAAAAGAAATAATATGACACATAGGTATGTTTATAATAATTATCTTGCTCTTTTTCCCAATTGCTTTCAGGCTATTATTGCAATTGGAAGCTATTTCCAATGTATTTATGACCAATGACATAAGTCAGCAATAATATAGGATATTCCACAAAAACCTCAGACAAGAAAACTCTAAACTCTGTAGTGACAAAGTGAAGTGGGAGACAATTACAGAATTACTAGTAGATATCAAGTCTATTATTCACGCACAGCTTATAAACAGAATAAGCAGTTTTAAAGTTCACAAAGCTACTGAAAATTAAGATTTTTATCAAGTTTTATACTCTTGATAATTTTCTTATTGTGTTAACTTTGTGCCAGTATTTCAGAAAATAGTTCCTACATAAAAGACCAACAATTTTATATGAGCACTGACTGAGAATACTAAGATTTGCTTTTCTTTTATTGTTATTTCCATTACAAAGCTTAATAAGTATGTTTAAATATAATCAGTGAAACTTTTAAACTTCTGCAGGAGAAAACCAGTGCTAAACTTATATCTAATCTTACTTTATGCAAAATTTTATATAAATGAAGATATAACTTCATTGCAATGATTCAATAGGTTACAGGATTCTAATATCTTACTTGATATATAAACCAGGGAACACAAAGTTTTCTTTATACTCTCATATTAATGGAAATATATTACTTTGGCTAATAACTTTCCTTGTATTAACTTCTGCCTATGTAAAATAGGAAACATGCAATTTTTTACTAATTTCACAGGGAGACTATGAAAAAGACTAAAATATCATTTGCAACAGCATGGATGGACCTGGAGAGCATTATGCTAAGCGAAATAAGCCAGTCAGAGAAAGATAAATATCACATGACCTCACTCATTTGTGGAATATAATGAAGAACATAAACTGACGAACAAAAACAGATCCAGAGACAGAGAAGCATTGATAAGACTGTCAAACCTCAGAGGGAAGGTAGGGGAGGGTGGGGGTAAGGGCATGAGTGGGAGGATCGGAGGCAAAAAAGGGATAAGGACACATATGTAATACCTTAATCAATAAAGAAAATTAAAAAAAAACAATGTTGCAAAAGAAGGAGACATATATGTAATACTTCAAACAATAAAAAATTAAAAAATAATAAAAACAATTAAAGAAGAATTAAGTAAATTTTAAAAAGTGCATTTCTCTGTTTTTCTTATAGTTATAGCTGAACATATATCTAAGAGGCCAATGCAATGTGATATTAGTGGAAATTAATTACTGGAGAATTCTAAAGAAAGGGGTGCTTCTCTCCATTCTGCTACTTGTAATGTAGATACAATGGCACAGCTGTGAGAATAAATATTTCACCTTAGTGAAGACAAAGGGGAAATGTGGAAGTAGTTGTATTGTCTTAATTTACCACCTTTTGGGTATTGTTTTTACATGAGACAGAATTAAAATTCTACGTTGTTTAACCTTTTATTTCAGTGTATGGAAAGACAAAATGAATTCTAACTTACACTGACAAAAGAATAAAAATAAATAAAATGTCAGTTCTTATATAAAGAATAAAATGCAAAACTGAAGTTTTTCATTACTATGATACTCAAGAGCTAATCATTCAAAAGTTCTCTCTGCAAATTCTTTCTCCTTTCTAATAGTTAGGTTTAGATTTTGCAGCTCATTATCATTGAAGTTTTGTCCTTTTCTTTTTTCACCCAGTCAGTAATGCCACTTGAAAGAACAGATTAAGAAAACATTGAGCCCTGACCGGTTTGGCTCAGTGGATAGAGCGTCAGCCTGCGGACTGAAGGGTCCCAGGTTCGATTCCGGTCAAGGGCATGTACCTCGGTTGCGGGCGCATCCCCAGTGAGGAGTGTGCAGGAGGCAGCTGATGGATGTTTCTCTCTCATCCATGTTTCTAGCTCTCTGTCCCTCTCTCTTCCTCTCTGTAGAAAATCAATAAAATATATTTTAAAAAAAAGAAAAAAAAAACATTGAAATAAATTTATTGTTTGTACTTTATATATTTAATACATTAGTTTTCAAATACGCAATTATGTTTGCTGTAACATCTGCTTCTTTGAATAAAATTACCTCATATACAACTGATAAAAACAGGAGAACTAATACTCCTATAATGCAGAAATTATGGGTGCTCATAGCAATTTTCTCCAGTATATTAATGTTTAACACTATCAGAAGAAAGTTTTCTCATAGTTAAAGAGAAGACCTTAGCAATCAATAAATGATGATCATAGGAAAAAGCTGAATATCTATGGAACTGCCTTCCTTCTTTTTTAAAAAATATATTTTTATTGATTTCAAATAAGGGAGAAGGAGAGATAGAAACATCAAAGATGAGAGAGAATCACTGATTGGCTGCCTCCTGCACACCCCCTACC
The DNA here is from genome assembly GCF_014108235.1 of Myotis myotis. Taxonomy (NCBI): domain Eukaryota; kingdom Metazoa; phylum Chordata; class Mammalia; order Chiroptera; family Vespertilionidae; genus Myotis; species Myotis myotis. The sequence goes on from NW_023416315.1 coordinate 61,121,621, forward strand.
TGTGCCCTGACTAGGAATCAAATCATGACCTCCTGGTTCATAGTTGACACTCAACCATTGAGCAACATCAACCAGACACAACTGCCTTCCTTTAATGCAAGTAGTTGCATTAGAGAATTGCTACACTTTCTACTATATTAACCATCTGGCAGAGTAATGAGTGCAGATGGGGTGACAATAACTTCCTCCACCTGAAAAAATAGGTTAATGAAGAAGACTACACCCTGAATCAGATTCCAAGTTTTGATTAAAACAGTCTTTATTAAAAACAGATGCTTTCTAGGTTCTACAGTTATAAGGAGAAAGCATGAGCCCCAGGATTTAAGGCTCCAAACTCATTTTGATGCTCAATATAAGTGCCTGCAAAGATTTAACTATACTAATATTATTTACTTTTATTAGGATTACTACTCTCATTTTTATTAGTATCTGGTTATAAAGTTCCATAGATCTAGAATGGTATGACCCATTTCTATTTTTCTCATAAGCCCTATTAGCTTTAGTGAGCAATTTTACAGAACTTAAGGTTTTACAGAAACATGTTTGGCATTACAACACAATGGTCTATAATTTTAGTCTCTATAAAAGTAATTTTGATGGTATTCTATGTAAAAACTGCCCACTCATCTGTTATAGCAGTAAAACCAAAAGGTTTAAAAGAAAAATTTAATTTAATAAACTAAGTCTGCCACCTACTTAAGGAACCTACATCTTCTTTTATTATTTTTATTTTATTATTTTTTAAATTAATTTCTTTTTTTATTGTTTCAAGTATTACATATATCCCCCCCCACCCACCCCTCCCTGGCCACTCCCACCCCCCAGGACAAGCCCCCACCATCTTCTTTTAAACCCTGCTTTTCATTAACAGAGCACTTTGAAACTTGACCTACCTAGGGAAAAAATGAAATCAAGACATTACAGCAAAAGCACCCACACCTAGAAGATAGGGCTAACCTTTGGTGCTTTTTGGAATGATCTGACTCCATCGTGGCTTATATTCCTGTTGACTGATGTACTGATTGAACAATCCATCTGCAATAGCAAAGAATGAGAGAGAATTACAACTTAACCAGCTTACACTTTTTATTACAGCAAAAAAGGCAAAAATGTAGAAGCCTACATTAAGGGAAATTATTAATATATCATTATTAGCATTTTCATAAAATATATCACTGCAGTTTTCATGCTACCTCAAATATAAAAAGTATTGGTTGAGCCCTAACCGGTTTGGCTCAGTGGATAGAACGTCAGCCTGTGGACTGAAAGGTCCCAGGTTCGATTCCGTTCAAGGGCATGTACCTTGGTTGCGGGCACATCCCCAGTAGGGAGTGTGCAGGAGGCAGCTGATCGATGTTTCTCTCTCATCGATGTTTCTAACTCTCTATCCCTCTCCCTCCCTCTCTGTAAAAAAATCAATAATATATATATATATATATTTTTAAAAGTATTGGTTGACAAAACCATGTAAAGAAATTGTCTTGAAGGCATTTCATATTAAACTTACTATGCTTTCCCATTTTGTCACTACTATACAAGAAAACTAGAGAAGAAAATGGAAGCTCCAACTACTTTGGTTTAGGCCCTATATCTTCAGGAGAAAAACAAAACAAAACACTATCCCGCTGAAGTGAAAATTCCATTTGTATAGTTTTCTTTGAGTATAAAACTACATAGAGATCAAAGTACCAGTATTTGGTACTGGTTATTAGTACCATACCAAACATAGTTATTAGTATGTTTATTGAACACTTAATAAAATTAGAATTCATGCTATCTTACATACCTGATTTAATTCTAAAAACAACCTTATGAACAAGGCATTATTATCATCTCCATTTTACAGATGGGGAAATGGAGAAATTAAGAAATTTAACCAAAAGCACATCTTCTAACCTAGATCACATATGAATAAATTCTTAATTTACTTCTTAAGAGAAATTGTTACACTAGTTACTATAATGGTCATGGAGATTTAACTCCCCACATAAATATATCCTACCCCAAATAATTATCAATCCCTAATCCCATGCCTCTCAACAAAGATTAAGAAAGATATGAAACACAATACTGGCACTGAACCATGAGGATTTTTTGAGGGGTCTTCTAGGAAATGTTCCCTACTTCTACACAGACGTACAGAGAAGAAAAATCTACTTTTATCCTTCTAAAAATTTTCATATCTGTATGCAATGTACACAATTGCTACAGCCAATCTGTAGAGGTATGAAAATGAAGTCAGTTCTATGATGATAATAAAGCAGACAGAGATAAAGAAACTGGATCACTGAATCAAACAACCATGAAACTACCTATGGACTTCTTGTTATGTGATATAATAACAGTTCCTTACTTTTTAAACTATAATTTTCTTTTACAGGAGCCCAAATAGGTTATAATTTATAAAGTTACCTTTACGATAAATTCTTTCATTTGACTCTGATTTCAATCTGAATAAAGATTTTCCCTTTTGCTTAGTCACTGAGAGCAAATACTTTCCCAAAGAACTTACAAGTAAAACTGTCTGTTCTCCATGATTTGTATACTTGCTAGGGACTGTGTAATATACAGAAATCTCCCTAATCTCTTTTTCTGGCTAATCATGAAGCTGAATTGTAACCACACCATTACACTTTCAAGTCTTTCCAGATGGCTTTAATGGAAACTTCCATATATATATATATACACTCAATTTTTTTTTCTTTGCCTTTTGGACTTTTCAAAATTCCTTAAAAAAAAAAAGTTCTAATATTCTTTCTTTCTTTTAAAATTAGTACTCATAAGTTAGCATTTATATTTTGTCAAAGTAAGAGGAACAAGTAGATTCACAATTTATTTTAGTGAGAAAATTTCTATAATATAATTTACTCCCCATAGGCTTTTCTGATAATGCTTGCCCCATTGAGCCTATTTTAACCAATTCTCTTCCCTTATTACCAGAGCTGGATATCCTTTTTTCAGATAAAATGTTGTGGAACTCTTAATAATAGTAAAGATAAGATTATAGTAAAAATATTAATTGTAAATTTAAAATTATATGGAAATAAATTTTTTTATTATAATAAAAATTAATAATTATTATATAATAAATTAATAAATATGTAATTAAATTTTTTTCAGTTTTGAGAAAGGCACATAAAAGTTAAATACTCTTTCATCCAGGAAGGAGGACTGGATGAAAGATGTGAAGGGATTAGCCAAAGAACATATATGCATAACCCATGGACATAGACAATAGTACACAGACAATAGTGTGATGATGGCGGGGGTGGGGTGGGGGGTGGAGAGTGGGGGGGGAGAGGTTGGGTGGAAGAGGACAGAGTAGGGAAAAATGGGAACATCTGTAATAGTGTCAACAATAAAAAAAAATTTAAATACTCCTTTTAAACAGAGAAAATAAAATTATTCAATAAAGACAATGATTTCAAAATATACACTAATTCTATAATAATAGCTAATGAAGAGGAGACAGAAAAAGTAAAAGATGGGAATATATAGAAAATATAGAGTAGAAAAACTGAGGGAGATAAGCAAATTGCACACATGAAAAATACAAAGCAAAAAATAAAGAAATGTATAAAAGTAATAAATTTCACATTATTTAAAAGTAACCAATTACCATATTACTTATCTCCCATAATAGTTACACAACTTTAAATAAGTCAATTAAGTTCTTTATCTGAAAAAAATGGTGTTTAAGAGTTGGATAGAGCCAGAAGTTCCTTCCAAATGCAAGCATTTTAGAACTTTACCATTGTTAGAACCAATATACACTGAGTGGCCAGATTATTATGACTGGCCAGATTATTATGACCACCCCATCAGTACTTCGCTGGGCCACCTTTTGCCTTCAATACTGTGGCGATTCTTCTTGGCATTGACTCCATGAGATGTTGAAAGGTGATGCGAGGAATCTGACACCATGCCTGATGAATAGCACTGTCCAGTTCTGTGAGATTTGATGGTTGTGGAACCAGCTGCCTGATGGCTCTTTTAACTTCATCCCACAAATGCTCAATTGGATTGAGATCTGGTGATTGTGGGGGCCACCTAAGCAAGGTATAAAGTCTCCCTCATGTTCTTGAAACCACTCCTGCACAATATGAGCACCGTGGCATGGCACATTGTCTTGTTGGAAGAAGCCATCTCCATGGGATACACCATCAACGTGATAGGATGAACTTGATCAGCAACGATACTTAGATATGTTGTGCTATTCAGACATTTGTAATGATCTGGCCCTCTAGCAACTTCAGCATGAAATTATAGCTAATTTGCCTACAAATGTCAGGTGGTCATAATAATCTGGCCACTCAGTGTATTTACTGAAACTCTGTGTGTCTGGCTGGTTCTACCTTATGTTATTCTTAGGTAAGTCTCTATCTCCTTTTTTCCCCTTATGCTTTCTATAACTACTCTGAGAGAGAAATCACAATCCCACTGGGGAAAATTCTGCGAATTCTCCAAAAGGAGTGACCACAGAAACAGCTCTCATCAGATGAAGGGCCCCATCTCCAATCTTAGGTCATCCTGGACACTGCAGGTAAAATTCAATTCTATAATTGCTTTTTCAAACAATCTTAGCCTCATTCTTAATGACCTGAAAAGCTTACAAATACTCTACCCATCAAGACCTTCATTCTATTTTTCTCCTATCAAAGACAACTGTCCTAAGAAAATACTGTCAGTAATTTTCAAAGTAAAAACAAGCAAACTCTCAAACATTATATAACTTTTATAAAATAATTTTTTAAATATACACACAACTCACAGATGGCAAAAATTCAACACTGACATACATCAAAAAGTTAAAAGTGATTTTGTTTGACAAGATGAGGGTGATTTTTAACTTGGGGGTTTCTTCTTTGTACTTTTATGTTACCCCAATTTTTTGTATCAAACACTATAATTACCAGAAGGAAGGCCACAAAACAACCAGATATATGGAACTATTTTCTGAACCTTAGGAAAACTTTGTAACATAGTTATTACCAATATAAGTCATTTCACATATTTTGTTACCCCTGAAATGCCTATTCTTGCCAGCTCACTAGACACAGCTATGTTTCTACAAGCATTGCTTTGTACACTGACATGAGCTTTTTTTATTGTTTGTTTTAATCCTCACCGAAAGATATGTTTTTATTGAGTTTTTAGAGAGGGAGGGAGAGGAAGACAGGCAGAGAGAGAGTGAGAGAGAGAGAGAGAGAGAGAGAGAGAGAGAGAGAGAGAGAGACATCAATTGGTTGCTTCTGGAACACAGCCCGACAGGGGATTAAACTCACAACCTAGTTACATGCCCTGACCAGGAATGGAACCCGAAACCTTTTGGTACATGGGACGACACTCCAACCAAGCCACAGGGCCAGGGGACATTAGCTTGTTTAAACAAGGATAAAGTATATGCCCAAATATGCCCAAAGGATTTACAATCAGGATTGCAGAAGATAATACTTTTAAAATTTATAATATTAAGTACCGCAAACAGAAAACATTAGAAATTATGATCTTACTCTAAGTCAATAAAATTAATCTTCTTCTGAATAATGATAGTTAATAGTGTATAACCAGAAATGCTCAGTATATTAAATGCTTAGAACAGAAAAAAAGGTAGGGGGTGGGAAAGTTTCCTAGCCACATGGTTGTCATTTCCTCTAAGTCATCTTAATGTTACTAAGTTCCTTACATTTAAACAATCTACTCATAAAAGTCCTCCTTTCAATAAAGCACATTCCTAGTACATAATGGCACCCTGACAAGTCTACCAGTCCACACAAAATATAGTGGGGCCTGAATTACAAGTGTCCCAACTAACGAGTTTTTTGAGATACCAGCTGTCTCTCTGCCCATTTTTTGCATTGAGTTGACAGAGTAATTTGAGTTAACGAGCTCCTTAACGAGCTCGGTCTCGGAACGAATTAAACTCGTAAGTCAAGGCCCCACTGTAGTCATGCAAACATTTAAAAATATTGTTTTGAAAACTTTTTAATTTGCCTCCCTCTTTCCCTAACAAATCCCTTTTGTCTTCACTAGTCTAAAGTCACACAATTTTCTTTGCTATCTCTTACTCTTCTGTGTAGACGATTAGAAAACTTAAAGAAAATTATGTAGATACTAGAGGCCCAGTGCACAAAAATTCGTGCACTTGGGGGGGGCGGGGCGGGGGGCAGGTGTCTCTCAGCCTGTGCCCTCTTGCAGTCCGGGAGCCCTTGAGGGATGTTCACCTACCGGCTTAGGCCCACTTCCCGGGGGATCGGGCCTAAGCTGGCAGTCAGACATCCCTCTGGCAGCCCGGGAGCCCTAGAGGATGTCCAACTAATGGCTTAGGCCTGGTCCTCTGCGCTGGCCAGCCATGAGCTGGCTTCTGGCTGAGTGGCACTCCCCCTGTGAAAGCACACTGACCACCAGGTGGTAGCTCCTGCATTGAGCGTCTGCCCCCTCATGGTCAGTGCATGTCATGGCAACCAATCATTCCGGGTTGTTCCTCCCTTAGGGTCAACTTACATATTACCCTCATATAGGATGGCACTATCAAATCTGGAAATAACTTTTAAAAAGACCTTAAAAGAAGAAATTACTTTTATTGAGTATCTACTGTGTGGAAGACACCACAAAGGTTTACTCATTTACTATTTAAAATAAACCTATGCAATGGCCATTAATTACTACAAAGATTAGAAAATCAAGGTTTAGAGAAGTTAAATAACATGCCCAACAACTCTAAAGAAAACAGAATAAAGCCCCATTCCAAAGTCCAAAACCTTTTCAACTCTTCATAGACAGCATGTGAATATAGATAAACACATATATATAACAGACTAACACACATATAATAGACTAGTTTTTAAATTGAAATCTAACATAAAATACTCTAATAATAGACATGGTAAAATGAAAACACACACATAAGACTCTGGGGAAAAAACTCACCATACTAGATCATTCTACTACAACATTAAACAAATTCAATATAATAAAAGAATAATAAAACTAAAGAAGTTGAAATATATCACAATTTAAAGGAAAAAATACAATCTCTCTCTTAAGACATTGGCTACTGTGGCTAAAGTTTACTTTTTATGTTTTGATTCTTCTCTGGAACATTGGTTTGCCATTACTCCAGAATACTTACTAACTTAACAGAAGCATTCCTGTTAGTTGGAAGTGGTTGTATATCAATGGCCAGTTTGTGAGCTAGCTGTTCTACCAAAAACAATAACAACAGCAAAAATGATTTCTTCTTTTGGAGAAATCATGGCTTCACATAAGACACAAAAGCAAGAAACAGCCCCGGCCTTGTGTGGCTCAGTTGACTGGAGCATTGTCCTATGAACTGAGTGGTCACAGGTTTGGTTTCCAGTCAGGGCACATAGCCATATTACGGTTCAATCCCTGGTTGATCAGGAGGGGTGCGAGAGGCAAAAATCAATGTTTCTCTCTCTCTTACCCTTCCCTTTCCCTTCCTCTCTCTCTAAAATCAATTGGGGAAAAACCACGCACATAAATTATAGCCCTCTCACATCTCTTTACATTACAAATAACCCACTCTATTATTACCTTTCTGACATTTTCATTTTATAATATTAAATCATCCAAACACTGCGAATAAAAAATAATAGAGATAAAAAAAGAATGCTGCACTTTTCAGAGAAACATGATAATGATGACTCTCATTTAAAGACATATTATTGCCCTTTGCCAGGGAAACCGGGTTATCGATAAATAGCCCTGATCAAATCTGGAGCAGCTTACATTTAGTCACTATTTCAATAAAATAACATACTTAAGAATCTTCTTTTACATTTCAAAAAGAAAAGGAGTAATACAAATGTTTATTAAGGCTTTGGTAAATAATAAATCCGTTTCAAAACCATATGAGACATGCTAAAGAAACTTAATTTTTTAATAGAAAAAATTTAAGTTTTAGAAATCGAAGTCATAAGGTTGAAATTCTTTGAGGCAATCAATAAAAACGCTTCAAACATTAAAGCAGGCTAAAGATTTTTTTCAAAATACATTGCTTTCAGTACCTTGTTTTAATGTTCAAGAACTTCCTTTCAGAATCTAAAAACAAATGAGAAGTTCACATGTCTATCCCAAATAATATTCCCTATATTTCTAATTCTTGAAAGGCCTTTTGTTTTGATATTCTATATAATTCAGCAAAAAATTTTAGGCTCTCTACTGAAACAATGACATTCTCATCTATAAAAATAACAAATGAAACAGTGAGGCATTTAAATGTGCCTGTGAACTATCTACATTTTAAAAATGCTATTTTTAAAGAGGAAGCCAGGCAGTTGCTAATATTTCTATATATCTATTTTTGATAAAATCTAAAATAGGAAATCAGAAAAATAAAACTATAAAAAACAAATGGAAATATAACTTTGGAGAAAGCACACTAAGACCTAGTTGCTAACAATTTTCAAACTCTTTAAAGGCTCCAGTCCAAAACTACCTCATTTTCCCCTTATGATTATTATAAACTAGAGGCCCAGTGCACGAATTCATGCACCAGTGGGGTCCATTGGCCTGGCCTGTGGGATCGGGCTGAAACCAGTTCTCTGACATCCCCCGAGGGGTCCCAGATTGCAAGAGGGCACAGGCCAGGAGGAGGCACCCTACTGGTGCGCAATCAGGGCCGAGGAGGGATGCGGGAGGTTGTCCAGCTGGAGAGGGACTGCAGGAGGGCTCCATGGCGTGTCCGGCCCCAATTGGCGGGACCCCAGCAGCAAGCTAACCTACTGGTCAGAGCGTCTGCCCCCGTTTGTCAGTGCACATCATAGCGAGAGGTTGAGCAGCCTTAGCATGTCATTAGCATATTACGCTTTGATTGGTTGAACAGATGACCGGACACTTAACATATTAGGCTTTTATTATGTAGGATAAACACATTTCATATAGTCCAAACTTGTCACAAGCTGTTCTTATCTCCAATAGTGTACACTATCTTAAAAAGTACATGCCAAAATATGAAACTTAGGAAGGAAGCTTTTACCAAAAGAAGAAAATAATGTTCAAACCTCACCTAAGATCCCCCCAAAAAGAGCAGAGATTATAGTACTGCTGCCTGATTTCTCATCAAAACACAGATTACATTTTTTAAAAATTAAAAATTCATTTATAGGTAAATAATGTGTAGAGCATAAAAACTTTTTTGATAATTCAAGAGTAATAATGGCTAGGTAAAAGATTTTTAAAAAATGTATTTCAGCAGTTTGTTCAATTTCTGAAGAAAAATATGAATTAAGGCAGTTATAGTACAATAATAATGGAAAAACTGAACCTGTAAATCTAGGATAGTAAAGCATAGTAGTAAAAAGTATGGATTCAAATCTTAGTTCTGCCACTTGCTAGCTTACACTGTCTTAGGCAAATTACTTAATCATTCTCATTTATTAAATGGGGATAACAACAATACTTACCCTAGAAAGTAGGTATAAGAATTAAACAAATTAATTCTTATAAAGGGTTTCATACATTTAAAAAAAATTTTTATTGATTGATTTTTAGAGAGAGAGGGAGGAAGGGAGGGAAAGAAGGCGAGAGAGTGAGAGAAACACTGAGATGTTGTTCCATTTGTTTACGCATTCATTGGTTGTTTCATATATGTGCCCTGACCAGGACTCGAACCATCAACCTTGGGTATAGGGACATTGCTCTAACCAACTGAGCTACCCAGCCATGACTTTATATAGAATTCAGAAGAGTAAATGGCACATTAACGCCCTCAAATTCATGTTAGTTATGATAATGATAATTATGTAAAATTTGGAACTATACTTGGCAGAAAACTAACAATCTTTTATGCACAAAATGAGAACTTCAACACAAAGGCTAAAAGGAGTTAAGAGAAGGGGAAGTGACTGGAGTACAGGAATAATAAAAGAAGCTATCTTAAAAGAGCTGGCCTTGAAGAATGAGTTAAGAGTGAATAGTGATATAAAGGAAAGTAATCAGGTAAGAGAATACAGCATAAACAAAGGCACAAAGACATGAATGGGCAAGAATATGGAAAAAAGCCATGTTTCCAAAAGCAGCCTGGCAGTCAGGTGGGGAAAAAAAGATTTTGCATTTTGAGTACTGCTGAGAAGAAACAGTATCCTAAGGTGAAAAGCAAAAATCTTGCTATCCTAGAACACAACCCTAGTTACTGACCAATAAGAAACTCATCTCAAGATTCATAATACTAAAAAAAAAAAAAAAAAAAAAAAAATCAACTCAAGAGCTATACAAAGATATAAAAAGGAAGAGAAAGAAAGAATTATTTTAAGTGGCAAATATATCTGATTTAACAGAAAAATGCAGGCATGTAATAGATGAAAATGGTTAAATATTTTACCATGAATATAAAAAAGTTAAGTAAGCAACCCTCTCTATAAAATATAAGCACAAATTAAAGCTATAAACAGTTGAAAAGTAGAAATATAAATATTTGAAAATGATATGGTAAAGCAATAAGAGGAAATAAAATATGAATTGTCAGAATTGAAAGAAAAGAAAAAGAAAAAAATTAAAACATCACAGAAATGAAGGCCAAGGTGTAAGACCATACTAATAACATAGTAATAGAAATGAGATAAAGGATTTAGAGAAGCTTGAAGAATTCAGCATAAATGTGCTGTTAAAAAGAACAAACGAGAAAATGAAAGAAATAATAGACAAAGGCAACATATATTTAATTAAAAGGAAACAAAATACACAAAGTTAACAGTGCTGCCACACTGGAGTTGCCCTGTTAATATAACTTTAAAATAATCTAAAACTAAAATAAAATACTTAAACAGCCATAGAAAAAAAATTTAAATTCAAAGGAGCAAGAGTTGAAAATTATAGTACACTCTTGATAGCAATAATAAAAACTGGCTAACAGCAGAATAATACCCAAAAAGGTATTTGAAGAAGATAACTGTCAACCTAAAATTCCATATCCAGTAAATATATTCAAGAAAAGACATAAAATTGTCAAGCAAACAAAAACTGAGTTAATTTGCATTAGGAGAAATTGTAAAGGAAGTGTTTAAGGCAGAAGGAAGATGATCCTACTTATAAGATCAGCAATACAAACAGTAATGAAGAAAAAAAATCTGGGTAAAATTAATGAACATTGGCTGTACAAAACAAGAACAATACTATTTTATAAGGCCTTTGAATGAAATTTCAAATAAAGGACACTAGCATGAGTTGGAAGGCAAGTAGATGAGAGTTGAAAGTCTATACTAATAATATGGTAATGGTTGAAAGGGAAGAGGGAAAAGGAACTGATGAATTTTGTTAAGTATGTATACTTGTCATAATTTCTAGACTAATCATAAATAAAATATACAGAGTGCATTACTTCCAAATGAATAAAAATGAAAAGATTAAAAAGTAAAAACAAGAGACAACAACCAAAAAGAAGAAGAGATATGACAAAGAATATAATGTAAAATGGTAGGTTTAAATGTATATACTTATCAGTAATTCAAACATGTAAACAAATGGTTAAATCAAAAAAGGGCAAATTTGCCCTAGCCAGTTTCACTCAATGGACCAAACATCAGCCTGCAGACCAAAGGGTCCTGGGTTCGATTCTGGTCAAGGGCACATACCTTGGTTGCAGGCTCCTCCCCGGCCCAGGCCCTGGTCAGAGATTGTGCAAGAGGCAACCAGTGGATGTGTTTCTCTCACATCGATGTTTCTCTGTCTTTCCCACTCTCCCTAAAAAAAATTAATGGAAAAATATCCTCGGGTGAGGATTAACAAAAAATAAAAATAAAAAAGAAGGCAGATTTTAAGGAATCCAACTAAATTTCAAGCAGATACTTCTTTTAAAAAAGAGTTCAGAACAAAAATAAAACATAGCATAACAAAGTCTGTGACTTAGAACTAAGACAATGCTTAAAGGGAAACTCTTGACATCAAACCCTACATTAGAAAAGAAGGATCTCAAGTTAATGGCCTCTGCTTTCATTTTATGAAAATAGAAAAGAGCAAATTAAAACAAAAGCATGTAGAAGGAAGGAAATAAAGACAAAATAAATCAATGAAATAGAAAGAGAGAAACATATATACAGAGTGAAAAAGACAAAACAAAACCAAGAAATGTTTTCTTAAAATAAAAGTATTAGATCTCTAGCTAGACTGTTAAGGAAAAAAAAGACAAAAATTACCAGTATCAAAAATAAGAGATGGCATAAAGGTATGAAGGGGATAACAAAATATTATGAACAACTTTATAACAATAAATTCACCAATTTAGATGAAATGAGCATATTCCTCAAGTACACAAACTACCAATGCTCACTCAAGAAGAAATACAGACTATAAATAGTCCTAAAGCTATTGATAATACTAAATTTGCAGTTAAGAACCTTGCCACAAAGGTAACTCTAACAAGATTTGAGATCTCACTTAAAAAAACTTTTAAGGAGGGAAATGGGCCTACCATATAATTAATAACCACTGCATAAACCAAGGGGTGAGAAGGGACAGATTACAGAGAGAGAAAAAGAAGAGGAGGGAAAGAGGGAGTAAGAAGGAATAAAGGAGGTAAAAGGAGAGGGAGGAAAGAAGACCAAGACCTCAAGTTGAAACTTTAGGAAATTCAGACTAGAGAGCCTGTTGGAGTGCTATTTATGAAACTTTAATCCACCCTTTTTTCACAAAAGTAAACTTTTATTTCAAAAGGAAATAAGATAAATACTGCAAAAATAGGTTTTCTTTGATAATTTCCTGTTCCTAGGTGATTACTTTTGCCCATCATCACTGGATTCTTCCTTTTTTCCCTGGCATTGTCAGAAAGGAAGTGGCAATGTTTGGTTCAGGAATCACCTTTAATGTAAAGATATTTCTAGGTAAATACAAAGCTAAGTAGAGACACTTTCTTAAAATATAGACCTTACTTGAAGAGTGTAGTACTATATATATATATATATATATATATATATATATATATATATACACACATATATATATATAGATGGTAATTTTTGTTTCCCCCATTATAAGATGCTTGATAAAAGATGCTTTGGATTCTCTAGACTTTCCTATTTAGCAAGGAGGAACTTCTTGCCCTTTTCTGCTATGTTTTTAGTGGAACAGAAGCCAAAAAACTCTGCAATGTTTACTTCCTTATTTGGCCAACAAATTATCATCAGTGAAGTCAGTAGCAAACTGAACAACTCTGGAAAGAATGTTTATTAACTAAACACTGTTGCAAGCCAGTTGAGGAGTACAAAAAATATGACTTGGCTCTAAGTCTCAAGAATAGTTACTACCAATTTAACTTGGTTCCTTCCTAGAGCAGGAAAGATAAGTCTACATAGTATATGAGTTGGACATGATTTTAAGAAATTCTCTTAAATGTGTATATAGCTAAACAGACAGTTTTAAAATGTAACTGCTTTTAGCCTTAGAATTACAGAAAGTTGTCAGTTCTTGTTGCTATTATTGTTGTTTACTTTACTTTAACAAAATATTACAGGACAAGAATTTGAAATAAAACAAAAACCTCAAAATTACTTGTGTCTTTCTTATTCTGTAAGTTTAAAAAATATATATAATTCATTCTCTGAAATAACATACATGCATACACATATACTTTCACTAGTGGCAGTTTAATGGTTTGGGGAGGATTACCATACATATTTTATTTGTTTATATTCCAAAGTATATTCTATTTCATACATAATAATCATTTATTTGCAGGCATCATTACCAATTAAATAAGCAGTAACAATGTACAAGGCTGAGAGGCAGGTTTATTGTTGTAACTCAATGGAGCTAGCCGTGGGCAAACTACGGCCTGAGGGCTGGATCCGGCCCATTTGAAATGAATAAAACTAAAAAAAAAAAAAAAGACCGTACCCTTTTATGTAATGATGTTTAACTTTGAATTTATATTAGTTCACACAAACACTCCATCCATGCTTTTGTTCCGGCCCTCCGGTCCAGTTTAAGAACCCATTGTGGCCTTTGAGTCAAAAAGTTTGCCCACCCCTGACTGCTAGAAGCACCTCAATTTAAGTTAACTTTAAATTTATAAAGAAGGCAGTACTGGTTCTGTTTCCTTCCTTTGTAAAATGCTACCAATATCTGATAAGTAAGCACCTAATAATATTAGATGATAACAGTGATAAGATTAAAATATATAAAAACATTGAGAAAGTCTATGGTTCTTTATTTCTTTCTATAAAAGATTCACCAAATTTTATTCCACAAGTTTTATATCGAGCATTAAGCAGCTTTTACTCACAATGCTTTTGACACCAAATGTATGGGGGTTTTTCTTACAGCAACCATTTCTCTAATTCTGACACCAACCAGGTATCCAACAATTCAATTTAATGCTGACATTATCTATCTGGAGTTAAGCATCAGATTCCATAAATTAAACGGCTCAGTCCCACAAGATGATCCCTTCAGATGCCAAGCACAAGTCCCAGAGGTCACAAATCAAGGCTTCCCACAACTCTCCTCAAAGTTCAATAACTCAGTGTGATCACATAATTCAGGAGAGTGATTTACTTATTATTATTATAAAGGATACAACTCAGGAATAACCAAATGGAAGAAAGGCATAGGGCAAGGTATTGGGAGCAAGTGTGTGTGTATAGCTTCCATGCCCTCCCTAGGCATACCACTCTCCTGCCGGAGTCCAACCCCAGCAGGTCTAGGGGTCCCCAAAGGTGTGGATGGAGTCGGCGAAGAAGGAATGACACAGAGACAGCGTTCAATTGATCAGCAGCCTAGCCAGGATCTCTAGCCAGGATCTCCAGCCAAGTTCTGGTCTGGATCTCCAGCGAAGTTCTGCTTAGGATCTCCAGCCAGGTTCTGTGTCCATGTTCTCTTGCTAGGTTCTCCAGGTTCTCCAGCCAGGTTCAGTCACCAGGTTCTAGTCAGGTTCTCTTGCCAATTTCTGTAGTCAGGTTCAGTCCAGGATCTTTTGCCATGTTCTCTCCAGCGAAGTTCTTCTGTCTCTAGAGAACGTTCTGTGTAGGTTCTGTGCCTAGGTTCTGTCTCTCTTGGTTCTCTCTTCTAAGTTCTGTGTTCTGCTGTCTTGTTACATCTGTATTTATACCAGTTGATTCAATCCTATCAATCTCTATTACAAAGGTTAGGGCGTTTCTTATCTCCATTCCAGGGAGTAAAGATTATGTAGCTTAAGCATGATTGTTCATAGTTAAAGTGATTAATTACCCGCCTGGCACTTAGTTGAGGGGTTTTATTCCCTCCCTAACTTCAGGGGAAAATCCCTACCTAGGGAAACAACCTTTCTCAGAGAGAAGACTTTGGTTAAAACACATAGTGCCAAGAAGGTGAGCAAACATATTAAGAACAGTATGCCATATATGCCAGGTCCCTTGAAACAGCAAGGATGGACCAGCTCCTGGCACTCTCCCAGCACTCTGATGTGGTCACCAAATTGAAAGCTCTTTGAGCCAAGTTGTTTAGGGCCTTTTTTTGTTGAGGTTCCACTGGCTGTTGGTGACTAAACTCAATCTCTGATCCCTCTCCCCTCATTAGAGGTGGTGAGGGAGGTGCTACTGAAATTTCCAGCCTCTAATCATATGTTTTGGTCCTTCTGGAGGTCTGAAGCTATCTAGGAACCCAGCCACCAGTCATCTCAGCAAGCAAGACACTCTTATCCTTCCACAGATTCCAAGGGTTATAGAAGCTGTGTGCCAGGAACTGTACAAAGACCAAATATAAATATACTAGGAGCCCAGTGCACGAAATTCGTGCACTGGGTGTGTGTGTGGGGGGGGGGGCGGGGGGAGTGTCCCTCAGCCCAGCCTGCCCCCTCTCACATACTGGGAGCCCTCAGGCGTTGACCCCCATCACCCTCCAATCGCAGGATCGGCCCCTTGCCCAGGCCTGACGCCTCTGACAGAGGAGTTGACCCTCATCACCCTCCGATCTCCAATCACCGGATCGGCCCCTTGACCGGCAGAGGTGTCAGGCCTGGGCAGGGGACTCCCAGCTCCCCGCGATCTCCCGCTCTGCCCCTGCCCAGGCCTAACGCCTCTGGCCTAGGCGTCTGGCCCGGGCAGCGGGGACCCGCAGTGGCAGCGGGGGGGGGGGGGGGGGAGGAGGGTGCCGCGATTGCGCGGGCTCCGCCCCTGCCCCTGCAGGACGCCTCTGGCTGAGGCATCCGGCTCGGGCAGAGGGGACCCGCAGCTGCAGCGGCCCCGCAATCGTGGGCTCCGCTTTAGGCCCAGGCAAGGGACCCCTAGCTCCCGGGACTGCCAGCTTTGACTGTGCCCAGCTCCCATCGCTGGCTCCACCCCTACTTCCTGCTATCACTGGCCAGGGCGGCAAAGGCGCCTGATTCTCTGATCATGGCTGGGGGGCAGGGTAAAGGCCGCCTTTGCCCTGCCCCCCAGCTCTTAGCTCCCCCCTGGGTTTCCGATCACTGTCAGTGGCAGGGGGCTTCTTCCTGCTTTCCCTTTCGCCTCCCTGCATTGTGCCTACATATGCAAATTAACCGCCATCTTGTTGGCAGTTAACTGCCAATCTTAGTTGGCAGTTAATTTGCATATAGCCCTGATTAGCCAATGAAAAGGGTAGCGCCGTACGCCAATTACCATTTTTCTCTTTTATTAGTGTAGATTATTTCAGAAGCACCTATTCTGTTTTTTGTCACCATGGAAGTCATTGTGGGAAACTGTTTTAAAGGATGCCATTGTATAAAGCAGAGATTTTCAACTGGTATGCAATTTTAAAACATACAATACCTGTTTTTTTTTTCATTGGTTTCAGAGAGAAGGGAGAAGGAGAGCTAGAAACATCAACTTTGGGAGAGAATCATTCATTGACTAGCTGCCTCCTGCATGCCCCATACTGGGGATCGAGCCCACAACCCTGGCATGTGCCCTGACTGGGAATCGAACTGTGACCTCCTAGTTCATAGGTCAACGCTTAACCACTGAGCACACCAGCCGGGCGCAATGCCTGACTATTTAGTCTAGGGCACTAACCTCTTTTCTCTTAGATTGTCAAATAAAAAAATGACAGCTGTCAACACAGCAATGGCTGTTCAATGTGAATAAATCAAAATTATATCTTTTCTTTTGTCAGACCTGCAAAACATATATTTTGGTGTGCTGCAGAATTTTAGTAATTAGTTTATGTGTGCCATGGGATGAAAAAGATTGAAAACTGCTGCTATAAAACAACAACAGAGATCCTTTGTAAAAGAACAAAACATATCAGACCTTAAATATTCAAATGGGTGTCATCCTACAACATAGTTACCTTGCGAGATTACATTGTTCTAACATTCACATTTCTTTCAAAACCCAAGAATATCATCAATTATGTAGCATTCACACCACACAGAAGATGTTTCTATTATAAATTTCCTCATTCATTATAACCGTCTATTAATGACATTTTTGGCTTATCCAACCATCTCTTTCCTCAAATTACACTATTATTTTTTATTAAATATATTTTATTGATTTTTTTACAGAGAGGAAGGGAGAGGGATAGAGAGTTAGAAACATCGATGAGAGAGAAACATCCATTAGCTGCCTCCTGCACACTCCCTACTGAGTATGTGCTCGCAACCAAGGTACATGCCCTTGACCGGAATCGAACCTGGAACCCTCAGTCTGCAGGCTGACACTCTATCCACTGAGCCAAACCGGTTAGGGCCAAATTACACTTTTAAACAATGACAATTTGCTACCAACAAAAATAACATAAATAAACAGGCTACTAATACTGAGGATAACATTAAAAGCCTTTTCCAACATGGTTTAGTGCTAGTCAATGTTACCATTCATTTATAAGTGCATAGTTTCCCAAGAAGACAACTTAGATTTAGCTATGTAATTCAATGTCCTTTTTTGTTTTTCAAGTTTCATTACGTTGTAGACCTATCTTCATAAAAGAGGTTCCTAACCAAGGATCTAACAATCTTTACAGAGTAAAAAACAAACAACAACAACAAAAATAAAATAAAATAAAGGAAACTAATAACTCACATAAGCGTACATTCTTTTTAAAAAACTTTCTTGAATATACTTGAAATCACACTAATAACCAACTAAGTTTAATGTCTATAACATACCATTTACAGCTTTTTCAATCAGCTCTTCACAAGCATCAAAATCACCCTTCAACACCAGTTTATCATGCAGATCTGTTAACATAGGATGTTCCAGGGCAATCTTGGTTTTCTTTTGTAGTGATTCAAAGGCTTCTGTATAATTGTGTTGTCTAAAGTGTTTTAGGCAAAGACGAATGGCTTCCTGTTCACGGTACTACTGGAACACAAGAGAAAATATGAAAAGAAGAGATTTGCTTAGTTATTACTATAGGAATAATGAGTGACAACTAACAAACCTAAAGTGAGCATTTATTATGTGCTAACCCTATTCCTTATATCATTATTTTTACTTTTAAATAGTAAAACTGATGCTTAGTCAATTATAATAACCTGTCAAAGGTCACAGAGTATGTAACAGAAAGATATGAATGAGATAAAGATATATGATATAGCTTTCATGAAGATGAAAAATATGAATGAAACCAGACCTAATTCTAGAGCCTCAACTTTCAAGAAAAGCAGAAAAACTATTTATGAAAGCCCACTTAAGATTGCAAAAATTATAACTTCATGGCTTTTACTAATCAGATTATAATGTTGGTACTGAAAGCATAGAAACCATTAAATAATATACATAAATTATATTATGTTTTTTATTCTTGGTTCTTTAGTATCAAGTTATTACTTGAGTGACAAATATTATCAAATATTTATGTATTTTAAATTCACCAACAGGTTTTATGACTCAAAATCATGAGAAAGAGACTGCTTAAATTGTATAATTTTTTCTAATCCTCGACTACTTCATCTATTTAAACAGCAATAAGTAAAAATCTCAATGAACTAGAATTCCAAAACAGGAATGTTTAATTTACTAAATCTTTCCTGTAATAGGATGAATGCCAAAAATACAAGCTCATATAAAGAATTTTTAAAGATAAACAGTAAGTTCAAGAATACGTTTTGAGATTTCCAAATTTTCTAAATAAGAATGAACAAAACTAATGACACAAGCAATACATGATAATCAAATAAAAATATGATTTACTTGTAAGCAATATCTTTTAATAAAACAGGAAAATAAGATGCTACCTTTTAGGAAGCAAGAAAAAAAAATCAGTTGGCTGATTTTTTTTTTAATAAAAGGTTATCAAAAATACTTCCTTAAGCACTATAGTTAACCAAGATTCTCCCTCATCAAATAATAAAAAAAACGATTCTATACCCAAACTAATTTTACATTATTAGTTTCTTACCCTTGGCCTATAAATAAAGATTTATCATAACTATCCAGAACCATATTAAACAGTAATACCTTCTTATTGTGTTGACCATAGGAGTCTGAATCATATCCCCATTTAAATTTTCTATCAGGTGGCATGTAGATACATAGAAGATTTATGAAATAATAGAATTTTAATGCTTCAAAAAAGGATTGACTCTCAGAGGGTAAAGACTTTAATTTTAATTTCTAGAGGTTCAGAGTAAATATAGAGAACTTGAAAAGTGAATGTGGTTGAACAATTTTAAGTTCTCAAATATAATCTTTTCAGTGTTGGGGAAAGAGGTGAAATTTGCAACTTCCTGAAATATCAAGAGTTCATGTGAATACATTAAAGAAAACGCACATTCATTTCATAGACTAAAGGGAAAATTCAACTATCAGAAGAGCTAAATCTTTTTTACTTAAAGAAGCACTTATCCAAAATTTACTATCTATTATGTGAATTACATATTGTAAAGGTGTTTTTGTAACATTTAAAAATATCGTCTTTACCTTGAAAGAATTTACAATATTGAGATCCAAAAATATACAGAAAAGTCAGCATCTATTTTAAATTGAATATAATCAAATGCCAAAAATAAATTAGTCAAAAATTTCTCAATTAAACTGACCAAAAAAGCTGAAATTCCATACAAAAATACTATATTGTTTCCCAATCTCCTATGAGTAAATCAGTTTACTCACAAATAAAAATATCAGGAACTAGTGACAAGAAAGAGGCCTTCCCCCAAATTAGCCAAGAGTCAAATAAATAGACATTAAAAACAAAAATGAAGCATGGAAGATATTTAAAAAAAGCAGAACGCCTAGTTCTCAATAATTTAAACTCACATTTCTCAGCCGAATCTATATAAAATGACTTATGAATAAAATCGTTAAATATGCCCAGCCAGCGTTGGCCCAGTGGTTGAGCATCGACCTATGAACCAAGAGGTCACAACTCAAATCCCAGTGGGGGTATGCAGGAGGCAGTTGATCAATGAGTCTCTCTCATCACTGGTGTTCTAGCTCTCTCTCCCACTCCCTTCCTCTCTAAAATCAAAAAAATATATTTTTTAAAAAACTGTAAATTTAATTTTTTTTTGCTGTAAACACATCATAATATTTATAGAAACTGTTTCAAATTCTTTAAAAAGAAAAGCAAAACTTCTTATAAAGGAATTCTTCATAGGAATGAAGGCATATATGATAAAAGCAATTTAGAACCAAAACTATCCCACTAAAAACTGTGTTTAAATATTTCAATCAATATAGGTTAAAAACAAAATTAATGGTCAGATTATAATAATAATATAATAGCAGATTCTGGAGCCAGAATGCCCGAGTCTATATACTGGCTTAACCACTTTATAACTATGTGATCTTAGGCAAAATACTTAACCTCTCAGTGTTTCATTTCATCATCTATAAAATACAGATAATAACTGTACTTGATCTCATAGAGTGGTAATGATTTAATAAGTAATAAAGGCTGCTTAGAAGCTGAGAGAATATAAATGCGTAATACAATTACTTGATTAATCATACTAATTACCATTATTCTCAGTATTGTAAACTATTCTCAATGAAGACAAGAGAGTAACACAATTCTCTCTTTACAGGCATTAGAAACATGATATAAGGATTTTAAAATACAGTCCTACCTTGCTGTACCAGTTGAGACAAGGTTGTACTACATCGGGATCATCAATGCCACTAAGTTCAACATACCAGATGCTAAAGTTAAAGCTGGGTCCCCAGGATAAGAGTGGAACTTTGAGGAGAAAACAAAAAAAAAAAAAGGAAGAAAGAAAAATAAAAAAAATAACATAGTTTAAATAAAACTTTAGCAAAGTAAAATCACTATTCAAGCCTATTAGGAGTCATTCAACAAATTTTCTCTCAACACTTTCTTTCTTTGTGCCTAGCATTGTACTATTAAGTGCTGGGGCTACAAGAGCAAAATGAAACATGACTACCATCATGAGGTTTCTTTAATTATAAAAATACTAGAGGCCCTCTAGTATGCATGTAACATCTTTGGTTAATCTCTTCCCATCCTTCCCCCCTCCCTCTGAGATTCATCAGTCTGTTCCATGTTTCCATGCCTGTAGTTTCCGCTCCTATGTTGAGTGTCTGCCTCCTGGTGGTCAGTGCGTGTCATAGCTCCTGATCAGCCAGTCGTTTGGCCGGTCACTTAGGCTTTTATGTATATAGATAGACTAGAGGGCTGGTGCATTCATGCCCCTGTGGGATCCCTTGGCCTGGCCTGCGGGGATAGGGCCAAAACTGGCTCTCCGACATCCACTGAGGGGTCTCAGATTGAGAAAGGGCGGTTCTCGGGTGATGCACCCTGGAATCAGGCTCCCTCCTCTCTGGTTCTGGGTGTGTCACCCAAGAACCACAGCTTCCAAGTCACTGCAGCTTGGCAGCTCTTGCATTGAGCGTCTGTCCCCTAGTGGTCAGTGTGCATCATAGCTACCAGTCGGACAGTAAAACGGTCATCTGGTCAGCCAGTCGCTTAGGCTTTTATATATATAGATAGTAAGATAACGTCAAAGTGGTGATTTACATATCCCCCCAAAAACAGGGTCAGGGCTAGATGATTTAGGCAAATTCTACCATACCCACAAGAAACAAAAAATTATGATGTAATTTAAAATATATCAGAAAGAGACTGAAAGTTCAATTACTTATCAAAGTGGCACAATCCTGAAAACAAATTCAGAAGAAATAAAATCTGCAGCCAATCTCAACTATAAGGACATATTACATAAAATTTTTTAAGTTGCAAAAAATACTACCAGGTTTTCATTGTAACCATTGTAGAGTTCTTTCTATGAATAAAAGGATGGTTAAATAATAGGAGCTATCTATATATATAAAAGCCTAAGTGCTGGTTACAACCAAACAACCAGTCGACCAGTCGCTATGATGCACACTGACCACCGGGGGGGGGGCAGATGCTCCACACAGGAGCTGTCAGTACGCTCCCACAGCCAACCTCGCTCAGCCCCTTACCCCAGCCAGCCGGCCCCCATTAGTCTCTGGTGCTAAACCATACATAGAGACCTGCCTCTGGTGCTAAACCATTCGTAGAGACATAGCAGAGCAGCTCCCGTGCTGCGATCTATTGAAAGTCAGTCCTCGACACAAGGGTTTGTTGGTGGCGAGGGAAAGAGGAGGGGAGGAGGCAGGGAACTACGCAGTGGTGGGGCACCGTTGGACCGTTGCCTCCTCTCCTGACCCCACCGGGGCCTTCGGGCCCCGGGCTGGGATGGGGAGCCGGGGGTGGGTGGTGGCAGACACAGCCCCTTTCCCAGGGGGGCCATGGGCCGGTTCCCTCTTCGGGGCCAGCAGCCAACCTCCCATGATCCCTCCCCCCCATCGGCCAACCTCCTGCAGTCCCTCCTCCCTGCTGTGCACGAATTCATGCACCGGGGCCTCTAGTATTAATATAATTCACAATGTTGAGAAAGTAAAGAAGAAACAAATTTGATTACATCAAATGGTGCCACAAGTAAACTAATAAAATTTATTTCTAGTCACTAACAAAAACATCTTAAATAGAAGGCAAAATAAAACTTCCTTACCTAGGTTACTTTTTAAGTATCAAAACCCTTAAAAATTAAACCTAATAGAGAAACTTTAAGTATTTAGAGGAATTTAAAATAGGAAAATCAGTAATGACGGAACAGAGTAGAGGTTTTTTTTTTCTTTTTGTTTTTTTTAAAATATTTTAAAAATATATTTTATTGATTTTTTACAGAGAGGAAGGGCGAGGGGTACAGAGTTAGAAACATCCATGAGAGAGAAACATCGATCAGTTGCCTCCTGCACACCCCCCTAATGGGGATGTGCCTGCAACCAAGGTACAGGCCCTTGACCAGAATTGAACCTGGGACTCTTCAGTCCACAGGCCAACGCGCTAGCCACTGAGCCAAACTGGTCAGGGCCAGAGTAGCGGTTTTTAACATGCGATCCATGGGCTCCTGGAAATACCAACAATAATTTCAGGAGGTCCCATGGAGTCGAAACTATCCTATATAAAAAAAAGGCTAATATGCAAATCGACCGAACGGTGGAATGACTGGTTGCTATGATGCGCACTGAGCACCAAAGGGCAGACGCTCAATGCAGGAGCTTCCCCCTAGTGGTCAGTGTGCTCCCACGGGGGAGTGCTGCTCAGCCAGAAGCCCTGAGCTAGGCTCACAGCTGCCAAGCACAGCGGCAGTGGCAGGAGCCTCTTCCACCTCCGCGGCAGTCAGACATCCCCTGAGGGCTGCCGGACTGCAAGAGGGCGCAGGCCAGGCTGAGGGACCCCTCCCCACCGAGTGCACAAATTTCGTGCACCGGGCCTCTAGTTTTTCATAAAACTAGGACGTTTGTGTGCGCTCGTGTGCACATGCATGCGTGCGTACTGCCATTTGCACTCATGGTTCAAAAGCAATGATGACCAAGACTGCTGGCACCTTGACAGTACCATGGAAAGTAGTGGAATGAAAGTGCATAGAATTCCTTAATATGATACATACTGCACTGTATTCCTCATCATCACACACTTGCAGCTAAAACATAAAGGCCAATTCATTTAAGAATGTCCGTAATGCAATAAAAAGTAATTTTAATAATACTTATCATTAAGTACACATCTTTTTAATATAGGGTGTCCCAAAATTCACACAAGATTTGAATTTTGCGTGAGCATTAACAACAACAACAACAACAACAAAGCCTAATTTTACTTGGTTTATTGACTCAGATTCTAGTATCTGTTGCCCTTTGATTTCAATCCCTTCAATTTGATAAGCATTATCAAGTACCAATTATGGCCCAGGAGCAGGGACAATGAAGACCAATGAAGACCACGGCTTTGCGCATGTGCCAGCAAAGCCGTGGAGGCCATTTACCCTAAGTGCTATTCCATACGTAACCCTATACTGTATACTTTATGAATCAATAAAAAATTTACAATTTTTAATTATAAACTTGTGTTTTCTATCAAAATTACTTCTTGCGTGAATTTTGGGCCACCCTATATTTTGTGTGACACAATGGGAACTACGGGTATACACAAAGTACATTGCTGTGTACCAAAGTATGAAGTTTACTGCAAGGAAAAGGACCTGTATAGTTGAAAGTTGTGAGCTAAAATAGCCATTTGTCCTGCTGTTCCCTGACCACCAGGATACTACTTTTTCTTGATTCACCATCTATGATTTATTTAGATTGAGTATATGTCAGATATTTACCTGTCATTTCAAAGAAAATAACTAGCAGTATTTGTTGCCAAGTATAAAATTCAAGCTCTAACGGGAAAATTAGAATTCTGGAAAATTGGTATCCACCACTGTGATCTTAACTACTTTCCAATACTTACAACTTTTCTGATGAGATTGGTGGTGATGTTACCGAGTGTGATTTTTCTTTTAAATTATACAATGAAATGTTTTAACATTTTAAAGATCTGCATAACTCAGTGAATCATGTTTTCAAAATGACAGATGAATGGTGTTACAAAACCATGCATGAATAAAAGATTAATTCAAAGTGCAAGACAGGCCAAATGATTTTAATTAACACTGATATGGTTCAGAGTGAATAATGAGACTATCTTTAAGAAACTAACACTTATCAAATTTAATTAAGTATCAAAACAGAAAGTCTACTATATCAACATTGAAGGAACTAATTTCCAAGTCCACTACTCTTTTTTGTTTTAGCAATATCAAGACTTAATAAGACCTGGCTGGCATGGTTCAGTGGTTAGAGCATCGGCCTATACACCAAAAGGTCTCAGGTTCAATTCCCGGTCAAGGGCACCTACCTGGGTTTCGGGTGTGCTCCCTGGCCCAGTCGGGGAGCATGTGTGCAGGAGGCAACCAGTTGATGTGTCTCTCTCATATTGATGTTTTCCTCTCTCTCCTTCTCTACCTCTCCTGCCACCCCTCACTCCCTCCCTCCCTTCTCTCCTATTCTCTCTGAAAAGCAACAGAAAAAATATCCAACAAAGACTCAATGAGCTAAGATGTATTAGTCAGATGCCAAAAGAAGCTATGTGAGTGAAGACAGACACAGTCAATAGCAACCAGTCATTAGGATATATGACAAACTCCTGAGACATTTAATATGGCTTTCAGTTTATATAAGTAAACACAAATTTAAAAGTTTTATACCAACAAATATTACATTATTGTTTTGGTATTCATTTCTTTATGTGGCAGTACCATTTAAAAAGCTTATCTACTACATCACAGTAATAACCATCAACTAGTATAACAATCAGAATAACATAGAACTCTAAACCCAAGACCCAAAGAAGATAGTCTGCAAGTATAAACAGACATCTAATATTAGAGATCTGTGTCAATATAAAAATTTTTAATAAAAAATAATATTAGTTAGAGAGCTGAAATCCATTATCAAGTTCCAGGTCCAAGATCAGTAAAATCAGGATGAAGAAAAATCTTCCTATTATATCTATTCAAGTCCCAAAAAAATGTTCCTTTCTTAAAACCTTTCAAGCAATTATGTTTGCTTTTTAAAAAATATGTTTTTATTGCTCTCAGGTCCTCACATCCAAGATGACCGAGATAAGAAGGAACAATAGTGGTGCCAAAAAAGGCCATGGCCATATGTAGCTTTTTTGTTGCACCAACTGCACCCAATGCGTGAAAAGGCCGTCTATTTATAATAATAAAACGTAATATGATAATTAGCCCGGACGTCCTTCCGGAGAAAGCCGGGGCTGTGAGGGAAGCCCGGGTCCCAGGTGCCAGAGGGAAACCGGTGCCAGCAGCCGGGGGAAGGAAGTCCTCCTCTTGCAGGAATTTCATGCATCAGGCCTCTAGTTTCTTAATAAGAAGTTTGTTATTTGAAACATAGAGGCTGTAGTTGTTTGGGACATTTCCAAAGTGAGTGTCTTCAGTGTCTATGCTTCCCAAGCTGTATGTGAAGCTGCATTACTATGTGAGCTCTGCCATTCACAGCAAGGTGGTCAGGAATCGTTCTCATGAAGCCTGGAAGGACTAAACACCCCCACCCTGATTTAGACCTGTGGGTGCTGCCCCACGACCTCTACCAAAGCCCATGTAAGGAGCTAAGTTCTTAAGAACTGAAAAAAAGTAATCTGGAAAAAAATAAATAGTAATCGTACTTTAACAAAAAAAGTTTTTACTGATTTTAGAGAGGAGGGAGAGAGAAACATCCATCAGCTGCCTCCTGAACACCCCTATTGGAGACGCAACCAGCAACCCGGGTATGTACCCTGACTGGGAATCAAATCAGTGACCTTTTGATGCACAGGATGACACTCAACCAACTGAGCCACACTGGCCAGGGTAATTTTAATTCTTAACACCTTTCAAAGAACATTGTTGGGCTGGAGGTTAATTAGGAAGTTATATCACAAAAACATCATATATTATAGATGAATGAAAAACATACAGTTGAGCACTGGCCGGTATGATTAAGTTGGCTGGAGCATCATCCCGTACAATTTCCAGTCTGGGCACATACCTAGGTTGCGGGTTTGATCCCCGGTCAGGGTTTCTACAGGAGGCAACCAATAGATGTTTCTCTCTCCCTCTCCCTTCCTCTCTCTCTGAAATCAATAAGCCTATATAATAAAAGAGAAACATGCAAATTGCTGTCTCTCTGCTACACTCAAGCCATGCGCATAAGCCACGCCCACAAGCCAATCAGGAGCGAGTATGCAAATTAACCCAACTAAGATGGCGGTGGCCACAGAGCTGGAGCGAGCAGGAGACTTGGGTTGGCCCCCGCAATGGAGGAAAGCAAGCTTCCCGCCTGCCCTGGCTGGCCTTGGGCTCTGCTCAAGGCTATAAAGCAGGGGTCCTCAAACTTTTAAACAGGGGGCCAGTTCACTGTCCCTCAGACCGTTGGAGGGCCGGACTATAGTTTAAAAAAAACCTATAAACAAATTCATATGCACACTGCACATATCTTATTTTGAAGTAAAAAAACAAAATGGGAACAAATACAATATTTGTATTTGCATGTGGCCTGCGGGCCGTAGTTTGAGGACCCCTGCTATAAAGTTTCAATTATAGAAAAAAAATAAATCCCAGAAAAAAAGAAAAAAAAAAGGAATAAAAGAGAAGCTGGTAGCTTGGGTCGCCGGGGGGCATGGCCAGCCTGAAAACGGCCATCAGCTCCTCACCCAGGCTGGCCAGGCACCCCAGCGGGACCCCCACCCTGATCCGGGACACCCTTCAAGGCAAACCAGCTGGCCCCCACCCGTGCACCAGGCCTCTATCCTATATAATAAAAGGGTAATATGCAAATTGACCCTAATAGCAGAACGACTGGGAATGACTGGTCACTATGACACACACTGACCACCAGGGGGCAGAGGCTCAATGCAGGAGCTGCCCCCTGGTGGTCAGTACGCTTCCACAGAGGGAGCTCTGCTCAGCCACAAGCCAGGCTGACGGCCGCCAGCACAGCGGTGGTGGTGGGAGCCTCTCCCGCCTCCTCAGCAGCACTAAGGATGTCCAACTGCAGCTTAGGCCTGCTCCCCGCTGGCAAGTGGACATCCCCGGAGGGCTCCCGGGCTGCCAGAGTGATGTCTGACTGCCAGCTTAGGCCCGATCCCCCTGGGGAGCGGGCCTAAGCCAGCAGGTGGACATCCCCCAAGGGGTCCCAGATTGCAAGAGGGCACAGGCCGGGCTGAGGGACCCGCCCTCCCCCCACTGAGTGCACAAATTTTTGTGCACCGGGCCTCTAGTAATATCGTTGGGTGAGGATTAAAAATATATATACAGTTGACTCTTTAACAGTATGAAGGCTGAGGTACTGGCCCATACACGGTTAAAAATCCATGTATAACTTTTGACCCCCAAAACCCAGTTGTCCCTCAGCATCCACAGGGGAATGGTTCTAGGATGCCCTGCTAATAGCCACATTGGGACTTGAGTATCTTATTTAAAATGGCGTAAAATAATGTATGAGACAGCCTTCTGCATCCGTGGATTCGCAGCCCTCGATAGAAAATCTGGTTTTTGATCTGAATTTGGGTTAAGTCTGAGGATGTGAAACACAGATATGAAGAGACAACTCTATACAGTGTACTGAAAGAGTTCTGCATATAAGTGGACCCACATAGTTCAAACTCATGTTGTTTAAGGGTCAACTGCAGTTAATGTTTAAGACTGAAGAGATATATACAGAATGAACAGAATGAAGTACTCCCACTTCAAATTTTACCAATAATTTTTGGTGGTATTACAATACTAATAATGCATATTAGACATACTATGTATTATATATCAGAAATCTAAATGTGAATTGGAGCTACAAGCACACATTCTCCAATGAAGCACACATGTTCTCCAATAAATAATGCCTTTGCTCCCACTTCAAATAAAAAGATTAGAAACTCCTAACACACATTCCCAAGGCTAAAAGTTTGTATCCTAGGATCCAACCACCAGTTTTTTCCCATGAGACAATCAGACAGAGATATGATCAGAATCAGTGCTTCTCATCCTTTTACATAATAGCATGAGGAGCAGGGGGCCAACATCTCAACACAAGGAAACATATCTGTGGCACAACATACTTTGGTAGTATCACTTGGAAAACTCTTGTCTACTAGATGTACCGGTTAATAATGCGGATTTTTTTCAATAGATGGAGTTACACGTATGCTGATATATATATGCGATTTGATATGTATGCTATTTTGTTGTATTGACAACAAGCTTCAAAACCTCATATGTCAAATTTGCTGAAGGTATTAACATCATAGATATTTTTACGCTTAAAAATGTTGAATTTCATGTAAAAACTGGGTGGTCTACATGCTGAGAAAAGAATTATCCATTAACAAAAGACGAGACAACCAAGAGTTAAATTTATTAAAAAAACAACAAAAAACTTTGCTTGTTCATAAATTCTCACAGGAAAACAGGACACAGGTTTTTATTTATAATTATTTATTATAACTGAAACTATAATTACAAAAGAAACCCCACAATACACTGGACAGCCCAACTATTTAAAAAACTTTTCCCTCTATAGGTAATCTTTATTAAGACCTCAGATATTCTTTTTGCACAACAGTACTATTTGACTTAATGAAAATAACAGGCTAACTTCTGATAGAATAGTAAAGAATGAGTATGAAGTATACTGCTTGTTCCAAAAGAGGAAATTATCTTCCAAATCAAAACATGTGATTCTGGCTTTCATTAGTATTCTCTGAGGAGTCTGATTCACTTTAATCTCAATTTTACCATATTTCCAAAGGTATACAATATAGATAGAAATTAAAATATTCCAGCCCTTAACTTTTCTACCTTCTAAATAATAAATCTTAAAGAAAAATAAAATAACCCTAAAAATATTAATTTTGAGGAGGCATAAGTATTTTCTCAAGCTAAAACACTTGGTAAATAAATACATGCCTTAAGTAGTACTTTTCAAACAATACTCTGCAATTTATTACGTAAGGTCATGAAATTAGTTTTATGTGTTAGAGCAACATTTCACTAAGACAATGAAATACAAAAGAACAGAATAGAGAATATAATAAACTGCCGTAAGAAATTCATCAGTATTTGATTGTAAAATGTTATAGCTTTAGAACTTGATAAATCTTCAATAAAACAACCAAGGCAATCAAATCACTGTATCTCATAAAATCTTCTAATAAACTTTCAAATGAGAAAATAATTGGAAATGGTTCCACTTCAAATAATTGTCAGTTATAGAGTTACAAAGTAAAGGTCAGAAAACTTTTCTTACAAAGTTTGAAACACTTGGAGCTTTGTGGGCTATGTGGTCTCTTGCAACTACCGAACTTTTACCTTGGTTGTGCAAACGCAGACATAGACATTATGTGAACAACCTGTGTGGCAATGTTCCCATAAAAGTTTAATTAAAAAAAAACAGGGCTCACAGGATTCAGCCAGGCGTAGTTTGCTGACCGATGGTATTATGAATTTATTTATACTTCAGAATACTAAAAACCTTACCTATTTTGATGAATCGACAAGGAAACATCTGTTCATCAATTTTATGCTTCAAGGTGAATGTTTCTTTGTTATAATCATTCTTTAAGCCACTGTGGAAAAAAAAATAAGATTGTCAAATCTGACTTCATAATTTAGTAACTGCACTAAAACTCAGATTAGTACCACCCCCAGATTTTAAGGTTAAAATAATGCTAAAATATATGACCAAAGAAGTAGTTGAACATGAGAATATAGGTCAAAACTTGTACATTCATATCATCTGCATTATTACTGTATTCTCTTAATGATGAGGGCTAGTGAAAAATGTTCAATATTAATTTAAAAAATGGAAATCTGTGATGACCTACATCCTTAATGTATAACTGAATATAACAAAATATTCAAGAAGAAGTAAAAAAAAAAAATTCACCCTCATATCGTATTATTTATTTATTTTCTCTTTTTTTACTTATTGTCTACAGTTTTACATATGTCTCCTTTTTCCCCAATTGACCCTCCCCCCCAGCCATTCCCACCCCGGGCAAGCCCCCACTGCCCTAGTGTCTGTGTCCATAGGTTATACCAGGGGTGGGCAAACTTTTTGACTCGAGGGCCACAATGGGTTCTTAAACTGGACTCAGAAGGAGGAGCTGCGGCCGTGTTTCCCAACGTTGCCGTGTTAACACTGCTGCTGGTGAAGGAGCGGAGGGGAGAGCAAGAGAACCCTCCGCTCTTTTGGCTCCGCGGGGCCGGATAAAACAGCCGAACCGGCCGGATCCGGCCAGCGGGCCGTAGTTTGCCCATGGCTGGGTTATACTAATATGCATGCACACAAGTCCGTTGGTTGCTCTCTAACCTCTTATCATTTAAACAGGGCCAAAATTTGTCAAAGAATTCAGTTATTTAATTAATGTAATGTAATTAGTATTAATGTAATCAGTACTAATGTAATATTTACTTATATAATCTATTATGCTAATGGGACATACCATGTCACAAATATATTCTAAAACTTCATGGTTTTATTTGTCCCTTCCACTGTCTATTTGATTTTTCATTATCTATGAGGTAAATTAACCCTTTCATTCCTCGAGGTCTATGTTGTTAAAACTCAAATTTACTGAGCTCTTTCCAAGTGGTAGGCACTGTGCCAGGTTCAGTCAGATACTTTTTCTCTTTTTAGTCTCCAATTTAGAGTAAATTCCCAGAATATTACTTCTGGATAGGGCAACCAATATTAATGTTTTGTATAAAACCTATATATTTTTATTTTTTATTACTGACAGTATTACAGATGCCTCCCATTTTGTCCCCTTTTGCCCCCCTCCACCCAACCTCACCCCACCTCACCCCAGGTCTTCCCCATGCTATTGTCTACGTCTATGCGCTATGCATATATGCATGTATGTTCTTTGGTTAATCTCTTCCTGTCCCCTCTCACTCCCCATTCCAGCACTGAGATCTGTTATTCTGTTCCATGCATCCATACAAAGAATTTACATTTTTTATAGCAAAGATTATAGCAAAGATTTAATTAAAGTTGAAAGTATTTCTAAAGTCATTACAGTCCAAAAATAAGACTAAAAAATAAGTAGAAAGCCCTAGCCGGTTTGGCTCAGTGGATAGAGCATCAGCCTGCGGACTCAAGGGTCCCAGGTTCGATTCCAGTCAAAGGCATGTACCTTGGTTGCGGGCACATACCCAGTAGGGGGTGTGCAGGAGGCAGCTGATCGATGTTTCTCTCTCATGGATGTTTCTAACTCTCTATCCCTCTCCTTTCCTCCCTGTAAAAAAATCAATAAAATATATTTTAAAAATAGATAAAAATAAGTAGGAAAAGACAAAATTTTATGCTTTCTTGTTTGGTAACAATATTAACTGATACCGTTATAATTAACCCAGTTATTAATTAATTAACAGAAAAGGAGCAAAGGGAAGTCTAAATAACACAGGAATGCCATTTGTACAGCTTTGCCAGGAAACTGCAGTTGAACACTCTCCAGGTCTGTTCCCCACAGATCACTGGGGGAAGGGACTGGACAACAGACTCATGCCCAGTAAGATCTGGGTGACGTCGGAAGGTGCTTACCTGTCAGCCATATCTGGGAACAGACCATGGGCTAGAATAGGCATAGCCACTGCAAGCACCGGAAGATTTAATATTTAAAATCCTGAACAAAGGGAGTTCCCTCTTGCACTTCTAACTCCCTTGTTGCAGGGAGCAAGCTCCCCTGCATTAGCCCACATGGCCCACAGCCATGTGGATCCCACACACAATGGACTTATGGACTAAAATTAGCCTGGTGCTGTGCCCGACTCAACTTCACCATGGAACAGAAACTATGGACACTGGCTTTGCTTCTAGCTCTGCTGAAGCTCTACCTGCAACTTTTCCAGGACTGGTTTAAGGGAAATGGGACTTTGGAAACTGAGGGATGTAATTTCATGTAAATAAGCCTTTCTACCAAATCTCATTCTCCCATAGGAGTCTTAAAAAACTCCTTTTCTCGTCAAAACTGGTTTGGCTCAGTGGATAGAGCGTCGGCTTGCGGACTGAAAGGTCCCAGGTTCGATTCCGGTCAAGGGCATGTACCTGGGTTGTGGGCACATCCCCAGTGGGAGATGTGCAGGAGGCAGTTGATCGATGTTTCTCTCTCATCGATGTTTCTAACTCTCTATCTCTCTCCCTTCCTCTCTGTAAAAAATCAATAAAATATATTAAAAAAAAAAAAGAAAGAAAAAAAAACTCCTTTTCTCAAGATATCATAAGAATCCCACTCCCACTAACATTGGTGGAATCCACCCATGCAATTCTCCAATAACATTAACTAGAATCTGGTGGGTTTTTATTTATTTATTTATTTATTTTAAAAAAGCTAACTCAAGCCATCACACTAAAATAAGTCACTAGAAATAGAATAGTGGAAATATTCTTTCCTCCCTTGAAAGAAAAATCAAACCATGCAGATTTAGATATAAAAGACTAAACTAAGACTGCATCTTGTTTAGAAGACAACGACTTCCACCCCATAATCATAACTCACCTGGACAATAGCTCTGTCATATTTTCTTCATTCATTCCACCAAAGACTTTAAATTTCTTCAAATTACAGACATGCGTTTTCTCGTATTTTCCAAATGTGATATTCTGGACTATAGCAGGCCTTTCAAGCTTCAGAACCAAGTACTAAAAAAAGGAATGACCAAATTATATCCTCCTCTTTTTAAAAGAGACAACTTAAAAAGTTAAAATTTGGGACAGATAAGAGAAGTACATATAAGGTCTATTCTGTCCATCCTGCATGGGTAGATTTTTATTTTAATGCTAAAGAATTGTATGCAATAGCCTTATATAGGCTACGATAACATACCACTTTTCCTCTGGAAAATACATCTGCAGATGAACGAGGAAAAAGGACTAGTAGCCAACTTATAATCAAGAAGTACCATTCAAGAAAAGATATAACAGACTATGAATAACCAAATACAACAATATTAGAATGCAAAAATAACAATTATATTCTGATCGACTATAATAGCAAATTCAGTGTTCAAAATCAGTGATAAAATTTTAAACCTAGAAACAAACAGGAGATTTACTAATCACTGCTGCAAATTTTATAAATTAAAACACCCAGACCTACTATAAATATGTCTAATGTAGCTCACATTTTCCTATTATACACAGGATAAAATGGGATTATTTTATCAATTAGGAAACACATTTTATATTATGCAGAATACTTTCAAATATCTATATATATAAAAGCCTAAGCGACCATCCAACTGGTAGCTATGATGCTCAATGACCACAAGGGGGCAGATGCTCAACACAAAAGCTGCAGAGCTATGGTGACTTGGCAGCTGCGGTCCTCGGGTGACACACCCAGAACCAGAGAGGAGGGAGCCCGATTCTGGGGTGCGTCACTTGAGAACCACCCTCTCTCAATCAGGGACCCCTCAGGGGATGTCAGAGAGCCGTTTTTAGCCTAAGCCTTGCAGGCCAGGCCGAGGGGCCTCTAGTAAAAATTAAAAAGGAAACTACCACTGACTGAATACATGGGGAAAAAGCTATACAGAAAAACAACTCATCATGCTGTAGTGGCTTCATGGTTCCTATCAATGGGTAATATAGGTGATAAAGGTGATCAGAATGAAGTTGGTGGTCCTACTTCATTCCATATAGAAAAATTAACTCAAAATGAATCAAATTAATCCAAATGGATCCTCTAAAATCAAAGATCTAAATGTAAGAGCTAAAACCATAAAGTTCTGGGATGAAAATATGAATAAATCTCCATGACTTGAAATTTGACAATGAATTCTTAGATATTGACACCAAAAGTGCAAGCAACAAAATATAAAGAGACTTCATCAAAATTAAAGTTTTGTGTATCAAAGGACATTATTAAGAAATTGGAAAGACAACCTACAGAATAGAAATATTTGCAAATAATATATCTTATAAGGGTTTAATATCTAGAATATATATAGAATTCTTATAGCCCAACAACAAAAAGATAGAAAACTGAATTTAAAAATGGGCAAAGGACCTCAATAACACTTTGACCAAAGAAAATAAACAAATGGCCAATGGACAAATTAAAAAATGTTCATTAGTCCTCAGGAAAATGTAAATCAAAACCACAATGCAATAAAACTTCATACCCACTAGGATGGCTATAATAATAATCCTATATAATTAAAGCCTAACATGCTAAGTGTCTGGTTAGCCGTACAACCAATCAAAGCATAATATGCTAATGATATGCTAAGGCCATTCAACCGCTCGCTATGAAGTGCACTGACCACCAGGGGGCAGTCAACTGGTTGACCAATCGCTCTGACGTGCGCTGGTCACCAATGCTCCGACTGGTAGGTTAGCTTGCTGCTGGGGTCCGGCCGATCAGGACTGAGCGAGATGGACCAGGCATGCCCTGGAGCCCTCCCACAGTCCCTCCCCAGCTGGCCACCTTCCAGCATCCCTCCCCAGCTCCAATCATGCACCGGTGGGGTCTCTCGGCTTGGCCTGCACTCTCTCGCAATCCGGGCTGAGGGACCCCTCCACCCTGAGTGCACGAATTTCGTGTACCTGGCCTCTATTATAAAAATGAAATAATAAGTATCAGTGTAGTTGGAAAAAACTGTAACTCATACACTGCTGGTGGGAATGTAAAACAGTGCAGACAATGGTAGAATATAGTTTGGCAGCTACTCAAAAAGTTAAATATATAATTAATTGCTATATGGCCCAGGAGTTCTACTTTTACATATACATAAAGTGAAAAAGATATCCAAACACACACTTGTACATAAATGCTAAAAGCAGCACTATTCACAATGGCTAAAAAATGCAAACAACCCAAATGTCCAACAACTGATAAGTGGATGAACAAAAGGGAATATTTCTATTATTCAGCCATAAAAAGGAATAGAGTACTGATATGTGCTACAATGTAGCTGCACCTCAAAAATATGCTAAGTGAAACAAGTCAAACACAAAGGTCATATATTGTATGGTACCATTTCCATAAAATATTCAGGACAGTTACACCCATTGAGGTAGAAAGCAGATTAGTGGTTGCCAGGAGCTGGGTTAAGGGGGAAAGGAGAGTGCTTAATAGATACTAGATTTCTTTATGGGATGATAAAAATATTTTGGAACTAGATAGAAGTGATAGTTGTACAACACTGTGAATATACTAAATACTACTGAGTTGTACCCTTTAAAATGATTAATTTTAGGCTGTGTGAATTTCATCTCTAAACAATAAAAGAATGAAGCTGGTGATGACATGAAAGATAAGATCAGAGCTAATACTTTGTGAGCAGTAAGTCTCTTTTCTGTCACACTGTTCAGATTTTAAGATGCATTATCTCATTTTAGTAAGAGGAGGAACAGGGGTAGTATTTTAATAACAATTATCCTCTTCATCCTCATTTCACAGATGAAGAAACTGTGGCTTGGAAAGGCTAAATAACTTGACTATAAAAAATGACAGAGCTGAGATTACACATCAGCCAATCAGACTCTGGTTGACACTGTTGGTTGGCTAACCCAATCTCCATTCTCAAGCCAGTTCTCCCTAGCCACCTTCCAGCCAAGAATAAATGTATGACAAATTCTTGTTCATTTATTTTGACTTTTAGATTCAATTCTTGATGGATATATATTTATTGCCTTTTTATTGTTCATGTTTTTTATTTTTCCTTCTTTTTAAAGAAGACACTTCAACATATCATGTAATATTGGTTTGGTGATGATGAACTCTTTAGCTTTTTCCTTGTATGGTAAGTTCTTTATCTGACCTTCAATTCTAAATGATAGCTTTGCTGGGTAGAGTAATCTTGATTGTAGGTCTTTCTTATCACTTCAAATATTTCTTGCCACTCCCTTCTGGCATGCAAAGTTTCTATTGAGAATTCAGCTGACAATTGTATGGGTGTTCCCTTGAAGGTAATTAACTACTTTTCTCTTGCTGTTTTTAAGATTCTTTGTCTTTAACCTTTGCCATTTTAATTATGATGTGTCTTGGTATGTGCCTCTTCCTCTTGTTTGGGACTCTCTGCACTTGTTAAGTCTATTTCTTTCACCAGGTAGGGGAAGTTTTCTGTCATCATTTTTTCAAATAGGTTTTCAATATCTTGCTCCCTCACCTCTCCTTCTGGAACTCCCATGATGGGAATGTGGGTACATCTGAAGTTGTCCCAGAGGCTCCTTATACTCTCTTCATACTTTTGGATTCTTTTTTCTTTTTGCTCTTCTGATTAGGTGTTTTTGCTTCCTCATCTTCCAAATTGCTTGATTTGATTCTTGGTGTCCTCTACTCTACAACTGGTTCTCAGTAAATTATTCTTCATATCAGGTAGTACTAGTATATCCTTCATTTCTGACTGGTCCTATTTTATATTATTGATGTTCTCACAAAGTTCCTTGAAGTCCTCACTAAGGTTCTTGAAGTTCTCACTAAGATCCGTGAAAGTCTCGTGAAGATCCTTGAGTAACCTTATAATCATGGTTTTGAACTCTGTATCCATTAGTTGGCTTGCTTCCATTTCTTTTTGCTCTTCTGATTGGGTGTTTTTTGCTTCCTCATATTTCAAATTATTGATTTGACTCTCAGAATCCTCTACTCTACTGTTGAATCCCTGTAAATTATTCTTTACTTCAGTTAGTGTATGCTTAATTTCCGACTGGTCCTTTCATTGAAATTCTCACCAAGATTCTTGAAAGTCTCACAAAGACCCTTGAAGCTCTCATTAAGATCCTTGAGCAACCTTATAACCATTGTTTTGAACTCTGTATCTAGTAGTTTGCTCTCTTCCATTTCATTTAGTTCTTTTTCTGGAGACTTCTTCTGTTCTTTATGTACTAGGTAGAGCTGCTATGGCTCCTGCAATTGATAGAGTGGCTTTGTGCAGTAGGTGTCCTGTAGGGCCCAGTGGCTCAGCCTCCCCAGTCACCTGAGCTGGGCACTCTAGGTGAACCCCTTTGTGGGCTGTGTACACAGTCTTGTTGTAGTCGAGCTTTGATTGCTGTTGGCGTCACTGGGAGGAATGGACCATCTGTGTCTACATTGGAAGAGCTGCTGTGCAGAAGACACCCCTATGGAGCAGGACTTGCTTCAGTGGGGCTTTGGTGCTCACTGAGACTGTCCCTTGAGTGTGTTGCTTGTGGATATGTAAAGGTGTAATATGGTATGGTCTGAAGCTGCCCACTGAAATACCTGGCTCTGGGGCCTTCAGGGAGGTGCAAGGTCAGTCATTGCCTAGGGCAATGGTCAGCAAACTCATTAATCAACAAAGCCAAATATTAACAGTACAACGATTGAAATTTCTTTTGAGAGCCAAATTTTTTAAACTTAAACTATATAGATAGGTACACTGTTATTAACTTAATTAGGGTACTCCTAAGGCTTAGGAAGAGCCACACTCAAGGGGCCAAAGAGCCGCATGTGGCTTGCGAGCAGCAGTTTGCCAACCACGGGCCTAGGGCCATTCAGCATGAGCTACAGAGCGAGCCATCTACAGATGGCTGCTACTTGAATTGGATTTGGAAGTACCCAGGCAAGGCCAAGTTGTCTTGGGTCTCTTATTGATAGGCCTGAGGCACACTGACACCAGCTGCTGCTTGTTTGAAAGATA
This sequence comes from Myotis myotis, assembly GCF_014108235.1. Lineage (NCBI taxonomy): Eukaryota > Metazoa > Chordata > Mammalia > Chiroptera > Vespertilionidae > Myotis > Myotis myotis. The sequence goes on from NW_023416315.1 coordinate 61,160,049, forward strand.
TTAGGAAAGCCTAAAGCCTGAGCCAAGACGGCCACTCATATGGAAAAAAGCCACTGCAAACAGCTTGGGTGGGTCTGCAAACTGGATGGGAGGGGGTCTCAGGGAATCACCAGAGTGGAGAGAACAGAGTGGGCAAAGGTGATAGAAACTCAGATATGGCTGCCAGTCAGCTCTGTGATGGGAGAAGTCTTAGCATAGGAACAATGACCCCTGAAAGCCACCCGTGAATGCTTGCTTTGATACCAGACAATCCAGTTGCTTCCTGCATGTCCCTGGGTATGCCCTCCCCCTAGCCATTGCCCCAGCGCTGGAGCTCTGAGGAAGCAAGTCCATGTAAATTCATGCACTGGCCCTTTAAGAGAAACTGCCTGAGTCTCCAGCAGCCTCTGTGTTACTTAGCCACAATCCCTGCTGGTTTTTAAAGCCCAAAATTATGGGGACTTCTTTTTCCAGTTCTGGAACCCTGGGCTGGGGGTCTTGTGGGGCTGGGATCCCTTGCTCCTCATAGCAGGCCTCTGCAGCCACGAAATGTCTCCTGATTAAAAAAACATCACACATGGGTATTGGACCAGCCTGTTCCAAGCCTCTGCCCCTCCTAGCAGTCTGAGTGCTTTCTTTTATATACTTCTCTGGTTGTAGGACTTCCATTCAGCCAGCCTTCAGAAAATTCTGAATGATAGTTGTTCTGTATTTTAATTGTAGTTTTTTAAAATATGTTTTTATTGATTTTAGAGAGAGAGGAAGGGAGAAGGATAGAGAGACAAACATTTTTGACTGGCTGCTTTCTGCACAGCCACTACTGGGCATCAAGCCTGCAATCTGGGCATGTGCCCTGACTGGGAATTGGACCAGCTGAGTTAGTTGTAATTTTAGTAAAATTAGTTGTAATTTTTAAAAAATATATACTCTTATTATTTTTTTTATAGAGAGGAAGGGAGAGGGATAGAAACATCGATGACTGAGAAACATCGATCAGCTGCCTCCTACACGGCAACCAAGGTACATGCCCTCAACCAGAATCGAACCAGGGACCTTTCAGTCCACAGCCTGACCCTCTATCCACAGAGCCAAACCAGTCAAGGCAACTTAATTGTAATTTTGATTTGGTTGTGGGAGGCTACCAGTACAGGCATTTACCTATGCTGCAATCTTGGTTCTTCTTCATAATTTGATGTTGAATTTTGTCAAATGCTTTTTCTGCATCTATTGAGATGCTCGTATGATTTTTATCCTTGGTTTTGTTGATGTATCATATTAATTGTTTTGTGGATATTTAACCATTAAATGTTATTATAGAAACTGAATTGGAAAATTGAGATAGCTATTCTTTAGTCATTAATCCTTTTTATCCATATAAGATAGCTGTGGTAATATGATCTTTAGTAATTCAAAGTTTCTTAAGAATACTACTGTATTTATTAATGGGAGGGAAAAGGAGGACCTATGTAAGACTTCCAACAATAAAGATTAAAAAGAAAAGAAAAAGAATACAACTGTCAGGTAGGCAAGAGAGCTTTCACATCTCTGTCTTTCTCATTAATGCACATGCCCTCCTCCCATCCTTTTCTCCTCCTTTCATCCTTTATTCATCATTTTAAGTCTTGGTTTAGATAGATGGCAGTTTTCCCTGACAAATGGTTAGTTGGGTACAGTGTTGTAACTACTAAAAAATTGGTGTTTATACAATCTGCTGTACACCATTCATCACTCCACCTATGATACCTCTAAATCCAATAGAAAGTATCTTCATGTATATATATATGTGTGTGTGTGTGTGTGTGTGTGTGTGTATATTAGAGGCCCGGTGCACAATTGGGGCTGGGGAGAAATGCAGAAGGTTGGCCAGCCAGGAAGGGACTGTGGGAGGGCTCCAGGGCTTGTCCGCACGTCTCACTCAGTCCTGGACCCCAGAAGCAAGCTAATCTACCGGTCAAACCGTCTGCCCCCTGGTGGTCAGTGCCAGTCATAGTGACTAGTCAACCGGTCGACTGTCTGCCCCCTGGTGGTCAGTGCACTTCACAGCGAACAGTTGAGCGGCCTTAGCATATTATTAGCATATTACGCTTTGATTGGTTGAAGGGCCGACAGGACGACCGATTACTTAGCATATTAGACTTTTATTATATAGGATAAAATTTTATTGACAACCAACTAAATAGAATTTCTGTTATTAAAAGGTTAATAGCCCTGCAGTTGTGGCTCTGTGGTTGAGTGTCAACCTATGAATGAGGAGGTCACAGTTCAATTACTGGTCAGGGCACAGGCCTGGGTTGTGGGCTCGATCCCTGGTAGAGGGAGTGTAGGAAGCAGCCAATCAATGGTTCTCCTCTCACTGATGATTCTCTCTCTCTCTCTCTCCCTGCTCTCTGAAATCAATAAAGATACACATTTTTAAAAAGCCATATAGAAAAAAAAAAATATATATATATATACATACACACACACACACACACACACACACACACTCCATGACTCCATTTATATTACATTTTAGAATTGACAAAACTAATCTATGGCACACGAAATCCAAACAGTGTTTACATCTGGGTGGAGAGTGTGAGTTAAAGATTCACTGGTAAGGGACTTAATGGATTGATTTGAGGTGATGAAAACATTTCATATCTTGACAGGGGTATGAATCGTATTAGTGTGTGCATTTTTCAAATACACCTAAGGTCCATGCATTTCATTGCATATAAATTATATTAATTAAAGTGTATTATACAATATATACAATGATCTTTTCACGAACTTAGACAAAATACCATTAAAACAGGTAGAAATTATGTTAAAGTGCATATATATTCTATTTACTTCCTCATTTAGCAAGTAACTCTTATTCCTATAATATTCTTATGGTTCATCAAACACAGAAAGAATAACATCAGTATCAGTGTATTACAAAAGCGAAAGCACCCAACCCCCCACCCCCCCAACACAAACACACCCTAAGTGTATTAAATAATCACTATAGCTTCTTTGACCTGTTTAGATTATACAAAAGCAGAATGTTTGATGTTTGTTAAACAACTTTAAATGTTCTCTCTAACCCCAGAAAGCAAAGTATATTACCTAATGCCATACTTTTCCTTAAACTACCTTGAAAGGAGCTTATAATTATAAAAGAGTTGTGATCTAATCTTTTTAAAGCAATTATCAAGATATTTTAACCAATTCTAAAGTATGCACCAGTCACCTTGAAAGGCATGTTTTCTGTGGCAGTATCAGTATTTCCTATGGAACATATTTGATAATGGAGAATGATACAATTACTATCCTATCTTTAAGAATTTATGGGATTTTCATTCATGCTACATTTACTCCCTACTAGTAAAGATGATCCAGAATCAATAACAATGTTTCCTCATTAGGTCTCAAGACATATACTTCCTACTACAATGAACATGGCTGTAATTTTTTTCTATTTATAAAAATTACAAATAATTGAAAATGAAAATAAAAAAGAGATGAAAGTATGACTGAAATTTAAAATTAAAAATCACCTGAATTCCATCATCCTGATATAATCGCTACCACCATTTTGATAATTCAAATTCACTCTCTCTGCACACTCACACACACATACTTTACATATGGAATATCACAAATGTTTATTAATTGAAATAACTTTTTAGAATAATTTTTTCTCATTTTCCTCCCTCATCTCCTCCTCTCTTAAATAAGCAATGCCAACAACCAAATGTGCATCCTTTCATATCTTTTTCTTGGCTCTTTACATCAAATGCAAATATACATGCACACATAGCTGTACACTATTAGTGAAGGAGGGAGAGTCATTATTTAGGTAGAATCTTATTGTAGGTGCTTCCCTACATCTTGCTTTTCTTATTTTACAGTGGAAATCCCTTCAAGTAAATTGGCATGCCAGTTCGTTTTGTTTAAATGTATCCCTGCATTCCCCTATACATAGGTATTCTCTTGTTTTCCTGAGCCAGAACTACCCAGCTAAGGCACTTTCAGATCCCTGACCCTCAGTAACAGTGTGAAATAATAAATGCTTATTGTTTTCTAATTGCATTGTTTAGGGTAATTTGTTATAGAGCAACAGATGACTAAATACAGCATCCAAAACCAAAAGAAATATTAACAGTTCAACTTATTAAGTACTTATGGCCAAACAACAAGTATTTAAGTCCTGACAATTTAGTTGCCATTTGAAAAAAAAATAATAATAGACATATATAAAAAAATATATATATTTGTATTTCTACCTACCACACTCATACCCCAACATGAGCTTTAGAGAGAGGTATTTAGGGTTCATTCACTCTGGGGTGCCATTCTCAAAACATGCTATACATCCTAGCACCAATGCATACATGTAAGTCCTTCCTCATTCTGGGCAAAGAAAGGAGTAACTAAGAGGTGTTGAGTTTGATTTCCACCCTTCTCTAGATAACCTGTACCACCATAAAGTTTCTTATCTACTTAAGGTGTATATACTAAACATAATTAACATTTCTTACTAACAGAGTAAAGTACTATCAGAATCAAACAGCACACCCTAATAACAGTAATGCCTTAGATCTGTGAAATCTAATTCATAGCCAATGGCCACCTGGGGCTATTTAATCTAAACTAATTAAAATTTAATAAAATTAAAAATTGCTTTTGTCAGTTGTACAAACCTCATTTCAATAGCTCAATAGCCACATGTAACTGGCACCTACCATTTATACAGCATAAATTATAGAATATTTTCATCACTGCAGAAAGTTTACTAGATAACACTATCCTAGAGGCCACTAAAACATAGAATATTATTTATCCTTATACTAACAATGCCCTAAACATTATATTTTTGTTTTTCTATTCCTTACTGAGATTTTTCTGTCTTCTCCCACATAACACTTGGTGAGTTGTGTACCACATGCACAAAGTGCTTCCAGTTGCTGAAACCTGATGAAATAATTAACCAAACAGAACAAAAGCATATCCAAAGTAGGTTCTAGAAAAAGTCCTCAAGATCTAAAATTTCATCATGACGATTTTGATTTTTCAGAATCCTCTTTTCCTCTTCCTAATTCTCAAAGCTGTTCAAGTTAAGCTAAATTAATTGTTAGTTACAGTATCGCCACTCTTCATTATTTATGGATTCCATATTTGTGAATTCACCTACTAACTAAAATTTATTTTTATCACCCAACTCAATACCAACAGCACTTTCATAGTCATTCTGGATACACACAGAAGAGCAAAAAATTTCAGTCTGTTGATGCATGTTCTCCCAAATGAGGTCAAACATGGGACACTGTACCTTCTGTTTTAGGTTTCATAATATAAATAAGTGTCCTTTTCATGATTTATGCAATGCCACATTTTTTATATTTTTGTGCTTTCTGTTAGATTCTCCCTATCTAAATTGGTCCCCAAAAATAGTGCTGACATGCTATGTAGTGTTTCTAAAAACAAGAAGACTGGCCGAAACCGGTTTGGCTCAGTGGATAGAGCGTCGGCCTGCGGACTGAAGGGTCCCAGGTTCGGTTCCGGTCAGGGGCGTGTACCTGGGTTGCGGGCATATCCCCAGTGGGAGATGTGCAGGAGGCAGCTGATCGATGTTTCTCTCTCATCGATGTTTCTAACTCTCTATCTCTCTCCCTTCCTCTCTGTAAAAAATCAATAAAATATATTTTTAAAAAAATAAATAAATAAATAAATAAATAAAAACAAGAAGACTGTGATGGGCCTTACAGAGAAAATGTGTTAAATAAACTTCATTCAGGCATGAGTATAATGCTATTGGCTATGAGTTCAATGCTAATGAATAAGTAATATGTATAAAATTAAAGTGTCTTTAAACAGAAACACACATAAAGTAAGGTTATGTACTGAGTGGCTGATGAAAATGTGACCAGAAGCTCACAGGAACTAACTCTGTGAGTTACTATGAAAAATCCACCAGACTGGCAAAATCTAAAAATCAGCCATAGAAAGACGGGGAGAACACAATGCATAGGTACTTTTATACACTGCCAGTGAGAATATAAATTATACAGCCATTTTGTAAAACAGTTTTACATTGCCTAATAAAAGCTGAACACAGTACCTGGCCAGGTAGCTCAGTTGGTTTGGGCATTGTCCTGATACAGCAAGGTTGCAGATTTGATCCCAGTCAGGGCATAGACAAGAAGCAAACAATGAATGTATAAAAGTGGAACAACAAATCGATGTCTCTCTCTCTCTCTCTGTTAAATCAATTAAAAAAAAAATGTTGTACAGCCCTGACTGGTTTGGCTCAGTGGATAGAGCATCTGCCCGCAGACTGAAAGATCCTGGGTTCAATTTCATTCAGGGGCACATGCCCAGGTTGCATGCTCGATCCCCAGTAGGGGGTGTGCAGGAGGCAGCCGATCAATGATTCTCTCTCATCATTGGTGTTTCTATCTCTCTCTCTTCCTATCCCTTCCTCTCTGAAATCAATAAAAATATATTTTAAAAAAGTTGTACATACATATACCCTATGATCCAGCCATTCTACTTCAAAGAAACTCTTCAAAGCTTAAATCATAGGATATTTATAAACATCCTATCTAATAAAAGAGAAACATGGTAATTAGCGTATGACCGCTACCCTTCCCATTGGCTAATCAGGGCGATATGTAAATTAACTGCCAACCAAGATGGCAGCCGGCAACCAGGCAGCAGGAAGCGAACATGAGGCTTGCTTGCTTCAGTGACGGAGGACTCCAACGTTCCCTGCCTGCCTTGCCAGCCTCTGAGCTTGCAGTTTGAAACATTGTTACAAATATAGAAGCTAAACAAAACCCCAGAAACCAGCTTTCAGCCAGCTGGGATCTCAGAGCTGGAGTTGATACAGAGTTTCGAATATAAAACCCAAACAAACCAGATATCTGCTTTCAGCAGCGGAGGCCAGAGCTAAAGCTGGCCCAGAATAAAAAAAGAAAAAAGAAAAAAAGGAGCGGTTGGGAGTTTCAGTCACCCACCAGCCTGAAAACAGCCCTCAGCCGCTCACCCAGACTGACCAGGCACCCCAGTGGGGACCCCCACCCTGAAGGGTGTGTGACCAGCTGCAAACAGCCATCATTCCCTCATCCAGGCTGGCCAGGCACCCCAGTGGGGATCCCCACCCTGATCCAGGACACCCTTCAGGGCAAACCAGCCAGCCCCCACTCATGCACCAGGCCTCTATCCTATATAGTAAAAGGGTAATATGCCTCCCAGCACCGGGATCAGCAGAGCCACGAGGCATCCCGGCACCGGGATCAGCGTGACAGGGGGCAGCGCCCAAACCCCTGATCGCCCTGCAGCTCTGTGTGTGACAGGGGGCGGGGCCACAACCTCCCCATCCGCCCTGCTCTGTTCGTGACAGGGGAAGGCGCCCCAACCCCCTGATCAGCCCTGCTCTGTGCCTGATAGGGGGGAGCTCCCCAACCCCCTGACCACCCTGCGGCTCTGTGTGTGACAGGGTGCGGCGCCCCAACCGCCCCCCCCACCCCCCCGCCCACGGGCCCTGCTCTGTGTGTGATGGGGTATAGCCATAACCTCCCCAACGGCCCTGCCCTGAGTGTGAGAGTGGCGGCGCCCCAACCCCCTGATCGGCCCTGCTCTGTGGGTGATAGAGGGTGCCCCAACCCCCCCCCCGGGCCCTGCTCTGTGTGTGATGGGGTAGAGCCATAACCTCCCCATCGGCCCTGCCCTGAGTGTTTCAGTGGCAGCGCCCCAACCCCCTGACTGGCCCTGATCTATGGGTGATAGAGGGCGGCGCCCCAACCCCTTGATCTGCCCTGCTGTGTGTGTGACAGGGGGCGGTGCCCCAACTCCCCTATCAGCCCTACTCTGTGAGTGACAGGGGGGAGCTCCTCAACCCCCTGATGGGCCCTGCTCTGTGTGTGACAGGGGGGAGCTCCCCAACCCCCTGATGGGCCCTGCTCTGTGTGTGACAGGGGGGAGCTCCCCAACCCCCCTGATGGGCCCTGCTCTGTGCATGACAGGGGGGAGCTCCCCAACCCCCTGATCGACCCTGCTCTGTGCGTGACAGGGAACCGAGTCCCAACCCCCCTGATGGGCCCTGCTCTGTGACAGGGGGCAGCGCCCCAACTCCCTGATTGGCCCTGCTTTGTGCGTGACAGGGGGTGGTGCCGCACCCTCCCCATCGACCCTGCCTTGAGTGTGACAGGGGGCGGTGCCCCAACCCCCCAATCGGCCCTACCCTGAGCATGACTGAGGGTGGCATCGCAACCTCCCAATCCGCCCTGCTCTGTGCATGACAGGGGGTGGCGCCCCAACCCCCCAATTGGCCCTGCTCTAAGCCCGATCAGGAGCTGCACCTAGGGATTGGGCCTGCCCTCTGCCACCGGGGAGCAGGCCTAAGCCAGCAGGTCGTTATTTCCCGAGGGGTCCGGGCTGAAGGACCCCCCCTCCCCCCTCCGAGTGCACAAATTTTGGTGCACCAGGCCTCTAGTATACATATATATAATAGTACTGTACGAAAGTGTTTAACAAAATATGAAATAATAGTTATTGGAATGGAATTAGAGGATGGATAATAGACGGGGCTCACAGGAGGCTTCAAAGGGCTGTGGTCAATTTTCATTTCTAAAGACGGTTGATGAGTAAATGGCTATGTGTTTTATTTTTTATATTGTACTAGAGGCCCGTTGCACAAAGAGATTCGTGCAATAGGCCTTCCCTTCCCCTGGCTGCCGGCACCAGTTTTCCTTTAGCACCCAGGACCCAGGCCCTGCTCTAGCCGGAGCCTTCAGTCTTTGCTGCTCCGGTCAAAGCCTTCAGTCTTCACTCCCCGGCTTCGTGCCTTTGTATGCAAATTAACCACCATCTTTGTTGGGTTGATTTGCATACTCTACTGATTGGCTGGTGAGTGTAGCAGAGTCATGGTCAATTTACATGTTTGTCTATTATTAAGTAAGATATAAAAGCTGTGTCTATTCTTTGGACACAAAAGAATGGTGTTTAAATGTTTCTTTGCAATGAAACATTTCAACACCAGGTGATTCAAAAGGTATGCAAATAGTAAAAAAAAAACAAAACAAAACATAAAAGAAAAAATAAGTACAGAGATTAGTTAAGAAAAAATAAGTACAGAGATTAGTTTCCAAGAATTACAGTAGAATAAAAAAGAGTAATTTTTATTTATTCATGTTTTTCCTATGAGAACATTAATTCTTCCTCAAAGATATGGACATAATGTGTTAACAATGAAGTGTATAACAAAAAGAATACTAACCTTTAAATCCAGATGTCTAGACACCACTTATCGAGGAAAAAATTTAGCTCATGGTCCTGATGTCATCTAAATATGCTACTTTAGTAAAATAACAAACTATATTAAGTTTATTTTCCCCTAAAGGTAGTCACTGAGTCAAAGTTCATCTTACTAACATTTCCTTAAACAGACACAGAATGACTTGAGTTTCATTGCAGAAGTCCCAACCTCTGCTCAGATCAGTACTCCAATCAGTTTACTGCTCAGAACAGTAACAGCACCTTAATCAGTTCTTTTTATTTATTTTTATTATACACACACACACAAACACACACACACATACAAATTATTGATTTCAGAAAGGAAGGGAAAGAGAGAGATAAAAACATCAATGATGAGAGGGAATCATTGATTAGCTGCCTCCTGCCTACTGGGGATCGAGCCTACAACCCGGGCATGTGCCCTGACAGGGAATGAACTGTGACCTCCTGGTTCATAGGTCGATGATCAACAACTGAGCCACATGGGCAGGGCTTAACCAGTTCTTTTTAGTTAATATTTCCCTCAAAAGGATCAAGAAACTTAGTTTTGTATCATTAGTAATCCAGAAAAAATATAAATTAGATTTTAAATGTTTCAGTAGACAGAAGTAAAAAGTTTATGTTTCATCAAATCCCACACTGCATTTACCTATGAAATAAAAATCTTTCCAAAATTTAAACAAGCAAAAAAAGAGGAAATAAAAATTTACCTCATAAGTGCAAATATTGAATAACTATTAATAAAATACATATAAATATCAATCAATTACCTATTTAAATTTTTATTTCTAAATGGTATCTGAAGCTACACATAATCTTACCTGGGGAGGATAGTTGCTCTCTGAAGACCACCTTGAAGATTGGTCATTTGGTTTATCCACTAAAATATTCCTGAAATAAAGAAAATTATAAAAATTAATTGAAAGAATAAGTGAACATAAATATGCAAAGTGATGAATAATCTACTAGATCAGTGATGGTGAACCTATGACACGCGTGTCAGAGGTGACATGCGAACTCTTTTTTGGTTGATTTTTCTTTGTTAAATGGCACTTAAATATATAAAATTAATATCAAAAATATAAATTTTTGTTTTACTATGGTTTCAAATATAAAAAAATTTCTATATGTGACACGGCACCAGAGTTAAGTTAGGGTTTTTCAAAATGCTGACACGCCGAGCTCAAAAGGTTCGCCATCACTGTATTAGATGCTAAAATTATTATCAAGTTATATAATGTCTGGAATTTGAAAAAGAGGAGAAAATAAAATAGAAACAGAAAACATCTAGTATATATACGATTCTAAAATATGATAAAGATAGCATTTCAAAATATTGAGAAAACCAAGAAAAACATAGTTCTATTTCATACCAAGTGATAATTAATGTATTTAATGTGCAGATGTATTTAGGAATTTAAGGCAAAAACAAAGCAGTAAAATACCTAATAATAAATAAAATACCACATACATATTATATTAGATACAATTATATTGTATTATTACATATTATATAATTGTAATCAATCTATGGATCAAGGAAGTCTTTTAGCCCATCATCAAAAGTAGAACTGTAGGTGAAAAAAGAAATTGATATAAATAACTTTGGAAAATGGTGCCTTCACTGGAAACTAAAGATAACTGGAACCATACAGAAAAACTACTTTATTTGGTAAACTTGTCTTTCACAGGAACATGGGTTAATTCTGAAACACTTTATATTTATATTCAGGTTGAACAAATAAATAAACAGATCGTAGATGATGGGAGCTAAGCTTCTCACACTGGAGTGGTAAGCGACAGAAAAGCAAGGGGTGGGAGGTTAGAAAGAACCAGTGGTATTGGATTAGAATCAAAGATATCAGTGTGAACTCATGTTTAGTTTAATATAAATAGGTTCACAAGTAATAATAGATATGTGTGTGTACACACACTAATCCTACTTCTGTTCACTAAGAGGGACTAGAAGCAGTGACACTTCAATGGCAATGAGCACACCCAGCACCCATATCTTGGTTTCTACATACCACAGTCCAATAAAATAAATAGGGATTATTGGGGAAGTGGCTGATTCTACGGTCAGGGCAGGGAATTCAGAAGATTAAAGCTCAGAACATCATGTAATATTACCAACAACAACAAAAAAACAAGAAAATAATTGGGGCATGCAAAAGGCGCAGAGAAATCAACATGAAAGAAGGATAAATGGTCAAAGCTGAAATAACATAAATAACAAAATAAATAATTTTGGTTGATTTTTCTTTGTTAAATGCATTTAAATATATAAAATAAATATCAAAAATATAAATCTTTGTTTTACTATGGTTGCAAATATCAACCATTTTAGGACCAGTAGTCCTAAAAACTCTAAATATAATGAAAAGCAAGGAAGATTGAAAAAATGTCACAGACCAGAGAAGAATAAAGAAACATGAAAACTAAAAGTAGTTGACCCTTGATTATGTCTACTGAGATGAGGATGTTTTTCAATAAGTGCAATACTGTAACAGTATTTTTCTCTTTCTTATGATTTTCTTCACATATTTTCTCTAACTTACTTTATTGAAAGAACACATTACATAAAACAAAGAATATATAAAATATGTATTAATCAACTGTTTATGTTCTTGGTAACTTGGGGGGAGGGGAGGATCAAAAGTTACATGCAGATGTTTTACAACGAGGGGTCAACACCCCTAACCAGCATGTTGTTCAAGGGTCAATGGTATCTTGGATGGGATCCTAAATCAGAAAGTGGACATCAGTGAGAAACTCGTGAAATGCAAATAAAATGTGGTTTTAGAGCCGAACCGGTTTGGCTCAGTGGATAGAGCGTCAGCCTGCGGACTCAAGGGTCCCGGGTTCGATTCCGGTCAAGGGCATGTACCTTGGTTGCAGGCACGTCCCCGGTGGGGGGCGTGCAGGAGGCAGCTAATCGATGTTTCTCTCTCATCAATGTTTCTAACTCTCTATCCCTCTCCCTTCTTCTCTGTGAAAATTCAATAAAATATATTAAAAAAAAAATGTGGTTTTAGGTAGTAGTAATGCATCAATCAATGTTCGTACCTTAGTTGTGACAAATGTATCATCTATATCAATATATATAAAAGCCTAAGCGACTGGCTGACTGTACAACCATCCAACCGGTGGATGATACACACTGACCACCAGCGGGCAGATGCTCAACGCAGGAGCGGAAACCACAGGCATGGAAACATGGAACAGACCGATGAATCTCAGAGGGAAGCGGGGAGGAGGGCGGGAAGAGATTAACCGAAGATCTTATATGCATACTAGAGGCCCGGTGCACAGATTCATGTACCTGTGGGGTCCCTCGGCCTGGCCTACATCCTCTCCCAATCCGGGACCCCTTGGGGATGTCGGAGAGGCGGTTTCAGCCCAATACTCGCAGGCCAGGCCAAGGGACCCCGCAATGGGCCTCTAGTCCTATCTAATAAAAGAGAAAGATGGTTATTAGCCATACGTCCGCTACCCTTCCCATTGGCTAATCAGGGCGATATGCAAATTAACTGCCAGCCAAGATGGCGGCCGGCAGCCAGGCAGCTTGAAGTGAACATGAGGCTTGCTTGCTTCAGTGACGGAGGACTCCAACGTTCCCCACCTGCCGCTGCCGGCCTCTGACCTTGCAGTTTGAAACATTGTTACAAATATAGAAGCTAAACAAAACCCCAGAAACCTGCTTTCAGCCAGCCTGGATCTCAGAGCCGGAGTTGAAACAGTGTTTCGATTATAGAACCCAAACAAACCAGATACCTACTTTCAGCAGCGGAGGCCTAAGAGCTGGAGCCAAGCCTCAGAGCTAAAGCTGGCACAGAATTTTTAAAAAAAAGAAAAAAGGAGCGGTTGGGAGCTTTAGTCACCCGCCAGCCTGAAAACAGCCCTCAGCCCCCCACCCAGACTGGCCAGGCACCCCGGTGGGGACCCCCACCCTGAAGGGTGTGTGACCAGCTGCCAACAGCCATCATCCCCTCATCCAGGCTGGCCAGGCACCCCAGTGGGGACCCCCACCCTGATCCAGGACACCCTTCAGGGCAAACCAGCCGGCCCCCACCTGTGCACCAGGCCTCTATCCTATATAGTAAAAGGGTAATATGTCTCCCAGCACCGGGATCAGCGTGACAGGGGGCAGCGCCCAAACCCCCTGATCACCCTGCGGCTCTGTGTGTGACAGGGGGCAGGGCCACAACCTCCCTATCCGCCCTGCTCTGTTCGTGACAGGGGAAGGCGCCCCAAACCCCTGATCAGCCCTGCTCTGTGCCTGATAGGGGGGAGCTCCCCAACCCCCTGATCACCCTGCGGCTCTGTGTGTGACAGGGTACAGCACCCCAACCCCCCCCCCCCCCCCCCCCGCCGCCCACGGGCCCTGCTCTGTGTGTGATGGGGTAGAGCCATAACCTCCCCATTGGCCCTGCCCTGAGTGTGAGAGTGGCGGCGCCCCAACCCCCTGATCGGCCCTGCTCTGTGGATGATAGAGGGCGATGCCCCAACCACCCCCCACGGGCCCTGTTCTGTGTGTGACAGGGTAGAGCCATAACCTCCCCATCGGCCCTGCCCTGAGTGTGACAGGGTGCGGCGCCCCAACCCCCTGATCCGCCCTGCTCTGTGTGTGACAGGGGGCAGTGCCCCAACTCCCCTATCGGCCCTACTCTGTGAGTGACAGGGGGGAGCTCCTCAACCCCCGATTGGCCCTGCTCTGTGTGTGACGGGGGGAGCTCCCCAACCCCCTGATGGGCCCTGCTCTGTGCATGACAGGGGAGAGCTCCCCAACCCCGATTGACCCTGCTCTGTGCGTGACAGGGTACGGAGCCCCCACCCCCCAATGGGCCCCGCTCTGTGCGTGACAGGGTGTGGCACCACAACCTCCCCATCGACCCTGCCTTGAATGTGACAGGGGGCAGTGCCCCAACCCCCCAATCGGCCCTACCCTGAGCGTGACTGAGGGTGGCATCGCAACCTCCCGATCCGCCCTGCTCTGTGCATGACAGGGGGCGGCACCCCAACTCCCCAATCAGCCCTGCTCTGAGCCCGCCCAGGGGCTGTACCTAGGGATTGGGCCTGCCCTCTGCCACCCGGGAGCAGGCCTAAGCCAGCAGGTCGTTATCTCCCAAGGGGTCCCAGACTGCGAGAGGGCACAGGCCGGGCTTAGGGACGCCCCCCCCTCCCCCGTCCCCGCCAAGTGCACAAATTTTTGTGCATCAGGCCTCTAGTCCTATATAATAAAAGGCTAATATGCAAATCAACTAATGGCGGAACAACCTGTCAACACAGGAGCTGCCCTTTGGTGGTCAGTGCAAAGCGCCACTCAGCCAGAAGCCCTGAGCCAGGCTCACAACTGGCAAGCAGTGGCAGTGGCGGAAGCCTCTCCTACCTCTGCGGAAGCGCTAAGGATGTCTGACTGCAGGCTTAGGCCCGCTCCCGATGGAGAGCGGGCCTAAACCATCAGTCAAACATCCCCCAAGGGCTTCCAGACTGTGACAGGGCGCAGGCCAGTCTAAGGGACCCCCCCCCCCCGCGAGTGCACATATTCCGTGCACCAGGCCTCTAGTCCTAATATATAAAAAGCCAGGGGCTGTCACAACTGAAACAACTGGACAGGCGACTGAACATCAGGCTGCGTGGGGCAACTAGGCTGGCAGGGGAGTTAGTGAGGGACGACCAAACGACTGAACAGCAGGCTGCATGGGGCGACCAGGCCGGCAGGGGGGGCAGGTGGGGGTGACCAGGCCGGCAGGGCGGGGCAGTTGCGGGCAACCAGGCCGGCAGGAGAAGCAGTGAGGGGGCAACTAGGCCGGCAGAGGGGGGCAGTAAGGGGCGACTGGGCCGGCTGGGGGGCAGTTAGGGGCAACCAGGTCGGCGGGGGGGTGGGGGGGGCAGTTGGGGGCAACCAGGCTGGCATGGGGGGCCTACACTGGCAGTCAGACATCCTCCAAGGGGGTCCCAGATTGGAGAGAGTGCAGGCTGGGCTGAGTGGACCCCACCATGCACAATTTTGGGCACCGGGCCTCTAGTAGTAATATAAGATTTTAGCAAAGGGACAAACTAGGTGAGTGGCATATGGGAACTCTATACTGCCTTTGCTACTCTTCTGTACTAGTATAGTAAGTCCTCCCTTAACACTGTAAATAGGTTCTGTGACTTCAAGTGAAATAATATATAATGAACCCAATTTTACCATAAATTTAACTGATATAACAAAATTTTCCTCAGCATTTCATCAATCTAATAAGGAAACAAGGTTATCTGAGGACCTGCTATAAATGTAAATTCATTCTTAAATAAAAAGTATACTTTCAAAAAGCTAGATCTCTACCTGGCATACAGAGCGTACTTAATAAATATCAAATAGATGAGTGAATAAAAATCTTTAAAGGCAGAACTATACAGAAAATTACTTTTATATACACATCTCACAAAGGTAAAAATAAATATATAAAATGACCTCAAACAAAATTAAAAGGCAGCCAACCAACTAGAAAAATAAAAGCAATGTAAAACACAAAAAGCTAACTTAAAAATTCAGAATCTATTTTAAAAGGCCAATGGTCATAACGCTGTAACGACCAAACAACCGGTCACCAGGAGGTGCATGGAGCACCTTCTAGACCAGTGATGGCGAACCTATGACACGCGTGTCAGAGGTGACACGCGAACTCATTTTTTTGGTTGATTTTTCTTTGTTAAATGGCATTTAAATATATAAAATAAATATCAAAAACATAAATCTTTGTCTTACTATGGTGGCAAATATCCAAAAATTTCTATATGTGACACGGCACCAGAGTTAAGTTAGGGTTTTTCAAAATGCTGACACGCTGAGCTCAAAAGGTTCGCCATCACTGGATTATACCCTCCTCCCCCCCCGCCCCCCGCCCCTGGGGCACCGGCAGTGTCGGTGGAGCATCATGGGGTACCGCCAGCATCCATGGAGCGTGCAAGGCATAGCAGGGCTGCGGAAATGGCTCTGATGGGAGGCTAGGCCTAGGGGACCCTACACAGGCATGAATTAATCATGCACTGGGCCTTTAGTCAATAATAACCAAAAATTGGAGATTAAAACAAAGACAGATTATCCCTATAATGCTGTGCTCACACACGAAAAAAAAGAAAAAAGCATGCTTTAATTATAACCTCAGTTGTTGGCTAGAGCCAGTAAATAGTATTTCATTTTTGCTAGTAGGAATGCAAATTGATACAACTTTTTAGGAGAGAACTTTAATACATATCAAAAACATTTTAAATGTACATATACTTTAAATAAAAATAATGATGCTAACCATGATGATACTAGCATCTAACATTTGTGAGCTTTTACTATATACCAGACACTGTTCTAAGTATTTTCCATACATAAGCGATTAAGAAACTGAGACAGATAAATTAATTTGCCTAAATATACACACCTACAAAGTAAGGATTGGAACCCAAGGCAATCTGATTCCAAAATTAATGCTCTTAATCACCACACTATACAGCCTCAGTATTATTCCACTTCTTGGAACTTAACCTAAAAAATAATCTAGGAGATGTAAATCACCCACCTTCATCACAGCACAATTTATAACAGCCAAACTATAAACAAGCTAGTTGTCTAACAATAAGGAATTCATTAAATAAATTATGACATACCTATGTTACAGAATACCATGTAATCATGATGTATTCTACAGCCTGACTTTAGTATAGTTGCAAATGTTCACTACATACTAAGTGAAGGGAAAAAGTAGTTTACAGTACATACATGATTAATCAAGTGTTGTATGTAATAATAACATTCATGGAGAAAAGACAAAGAACATATACTACAATAGCTCTCAATGGTGAGATTAGAACAACCTTTTTGCCTTCTTTGTGCTTTTGTAGGGAGCCCTCTGCATCCCTACCTGTCACTGGTGGAAAAGGAGTTCTTGGGTGCCACAGGGAAAAGAATTTCCTGAGGCCCTCACAAGAGGATGAGGTATGGTGGAATGCTTTATTGATTAGGTAAAATTAAGGGGGTTCCTTTCCAAGGTCCCATCTCCCTCTGTCTTGCCATGGAAAAAGTTGAATTTTGTCTTCAGAAGGGCTAAGATTAAAGCCACTGACCAGAGTCTCTGCTCTGTATTAAAGCACAGTCCAGTCCAGCATCTGGCTAGCTTGTTTCCATCTGCAGTCCATTTGTGTAGAGAGTCTGCATGGCCATGGATTCCCATCTGCAGTCCATTTTTGTACCGGGTCTGCTTAAAGCCACACGGCAATGTCCAGCCGGTGTGGCTCAGTGGTTGAGTGTCAACCCATGAACCAGGTCATGGTTCAATTTCCAGTCTGGGCACATGCCTAAGTTTCAGGCTGGATCCTGAGTGGGGTGTGGACAAGAGGCAGCAACAAATGATTCTCTCTCATCATTGATGTTTCTATCTCTCCCTCTTCTTTCCTCTCTGAAATAAATAAAAATAAAAATAAAAAAGATACTCAGGAATAAACTTAACCAAGGAGGTAAAATACTTGCACTCAGAAAACTACAGGACATTGAAAAAGAGACAGAGGAAGATATAAACAAGTGAAGAATATACCATGTTCATGGATTAGTAGAATTAACATGGTTAAAATGTCCATACTACCCAAAGCAATCTATAGATTCAATGCAATCCCCATTAAAATACCAACAGCATATTTCACAATATGAACAAACACTTCAAAAACTTATATGGAACCAAAAAGACCCTGAATAACCACAGCAATCTTCAGAAAGAAGAATAAAGTTGGAGGGAATCACATTACCAGATATCAAGTTATATTACAAAGCCACTGTAATCAAAACAGCCTGGTACTGGCACAAGACATATAGATCAATAGCACAGAACAGAGACTCCAGAAGTAGACCCAAGCCACTATGCTCAATTAATATTTGACAAAGGAGGCAAGAGCATACAATGGAGTCAAGACAGTCTCGGTCAATAAATGGTGTTGGGAAAATTGAAAGTGAACAAAGGGCAGCATCTAGGCAACAACTTTCAAGAAACAATCCTGTCAACAATCACATGAGCTTAAAAGCAGATTCTTCCCCACTCAAGACTCCAGATAAAACCCCATCCCTTACCAACACCTTGACTATAGCCCTGTAACAGATCTGAAGCAGAGGATACACCTAAACCAGCCGTAGGCAAACTACGGCCCGCGGGCCGGATCCGGCCCATTTGAAATTAATAAAACTAAAAAAAAAAAGACCGTACCCTTTTATGTAATGATGTTTACTTTGAATTTATATTAGTTCACACAAACACTCCATCCATGCTTTTGTTCCGGCCCTCCGGTCCAGTTTAAGAACCCATTGTGGCCCTCGAGTCAAAAAGTTTGCCCACCCCTGACCTAAACTATGACCAAAATCTTGACCGTCATAAACTGTGCAATAATAAATGTGTATTGTTCGAGGCTGCTAAGTTTGTGATAATTTGTTATAGAGCAATCAAAAACTAACACAATGTCCTCTTCTTGATGCATATGGAAATATTTAAGAATGAAATAATCTTATATTCTTTTTACATTCATCTTAAACCATACCAGGAGAAAGAAAAAGAGGTGGGTGCAAATAGATTGTTTTATAAAAAATCAGGCAAAATGCTGATAGTTGTTGAAGGTGGGATTATTAGTATTCATTTTTCTCTATTGGTGAGTATGCTTGGAAAATGTTCATTACAAGTTTCTGAATGAATGAATGAGTGAAGTAATGATGACAGCAAACACACAAGCTCTTGGGAGTTTAGCTGTGTAGGGAAACAAATAAATGGGACATGTGAGATTAAGGCAAAGTTTTTTAAAGACTAATGAAAGTTGGTCCAATGGGCATTGAATGGGGACAGAAGTAGAAATTGAGTGGTGGATAATGTAGGAAAAGAAGAGATAACTGAATGAACAAAATCGGAATAAGATCCAAAGTGTAAGTGAAAGAACTAATCTAAAATGATCTCTCCCATTTTAACAGACAAAAAGATGGAGAAAATTAAGCACAGGTAAATTTCATAATGCTTAAGTGTACCCTGGACACACAATGGTATCATTTTCATTGACAAAAAAGTTTATATTAATAAAATCTAAAATTTTTTCACACTGATAATATACTCTAGTCATGTACAGAATATGGATGAATTTACAGTATTAAGATGTGGACTCTAAACTCTGCTTCAGTGCTTCCTTAATAAATGACCTTGGTTACACTCCTACTGGCCTAAGTTTCTGCATTTCAAAATTAATACCTACATCACACTCCGAAGAGTCACTGTTGAAAATTGTAGGATGCCAATGGCCTAACAAATAGTAGGCATCTGCTTATCAACACCCAGAGCAAAACTCAAGTCACCTTATTACCAAGCACTTGAAAATGTTTGAGCCTGTAGCAATTATCTCTAAGGATTCAAAGCACTCTGGGATCACATACTTCGATCACACACACATTCCACACAAGTAAAATGCAGCAACCCCTGGGGAAAAGAGAATGGCAACAAAATAAACAAACATTCCCATACAGAATGGTAAAATAGGAAACTCACACTAGCACAAAATCAGAAAACTAGCTAATGTGATTTGGGGGTCTCCAAACAACAGAAAAATCCGCTAAGACAGCCATATAAGAAATATTCCTCAGAAAGTTTGAATCATAATCTTTTCTGAAATTAAACAACTGGCCCTTCAGAATATATTTCAAAAATTAAAATTGCCCTTTTCTATCTAAAGCAAAGACCATTAAAGTTGGGCATGATATGGAAGAGATTTACTGCTTAATATGCACATCTCCAAACCTCAGACAAAATAACAATATATCTACAAAGAAATTAGAAATTTAAGATATCAAACTCTTTCCAAGCACCCTCAAAAGCTGCGTTTACATGTAATTAATTACATGAAAATAACCATAATCACCTTCTTACTAAATCAAGTTCTCAAAATATCTTTGTTGGGCAAATTAGCTTAATTTGAGTTACTAAATGTTTAATGGGGAAGGTACATTTATTTAAAAAACTATTCTGTAATATCAACATCTTGCTATTATCCTGTGCCAAAAAGGCCTTAATCTAATCCTCTCGTTTTGTATGAAAATAAATAAAAGGCCAGAGAAACTAAATGATTGATCCAAAATTACCAATCAATTGGTGGCAGAACTGAAATTAGAGCCCAAGTCTCCTGTCCTTGTTCAGTGTTCTCTCTATGCTACACTGTTTAGATTTTTTCATGTTTTCCTTTGTACCAGATCTAACTCCTCCCCCCAGCTTAATGCAATAATTCAAATTGTACTAATGGTGAGAGATTAAACCAATATTAACCAATCCAAATGCATTCGTTTTGTGAGACTTCTCCCCCCTACCCTCTTAATCAAGCGCGTCAAACTCGGGGCCCACAATGAACATTTTGGCGGCCCAGCCAATATAACAGTATGTAAGAAACGTTTTAATAAAAAGTTTGTAATTTTTACAATGTCCTATTATACCTAATTATTAATAACAAACTACAACGTTCACTAATGACTGATTACTATAATCGTGTTGCATTCATTTCCCTTACAGGCACACCATATCTCTCCACTAATACTAGCAGTGAGTATTTTAGCAGCCGATTACCACATCATTATTCTTGTACTGACTTGTTTGATGTGCGCAACAGGAAATATTTCGCTTTCAGAGAACAAGAAAAATAGGTTTATTTGCATTACGCTTATTAATTTGTGCAGTTGTTCAGTGTCTGGTAAGTTAATGTTCAAGAAAAAAATATTAATTTTTATTAAAATGTTCTATTTTTTCATGTTAACAATGACTCATTTATTTCAGCCCTTTGTATTCAGCATGTCTCTATCGAAATAAACCTATGTTTCTATGAAAATTGAAGCTTTTGTTTTTTTGCAGCCCACATAAACTTAAACCTTGTTTATCTGGCCCATGTTAGCCTTTTGAGTTTGACATGCTTGTTCTTAATAGATATCTTTCATCTCTTAAGTCCTATGGCACAGCATTTTAAAAACTCTGTTCCTCAGAAATACTACAAAGGATCTATAAGCATTTGAAAAATATATTTAACTATTCTTAAACCTATTTTAAAAATTCACTGCAAACACTCCCACTGTTCTGATTTGGTAATAATCAGGGCAGGCTAAGCGTTTGCTATATTAAGACTATGCACGTGTTGTCCCCAGACCTAGTTCTTTCCCTAGGTCTGATTTCATAAATGATGGTGATAAACTAAGAAAAAAAAATTTCAAAAGTACTTTAGACCAAATATTATTACAATGGATATCACTCTCTATAAAAAAAAAAAAAAAACTTGTTTACTTTGCTTTTATTCTAACTTTGGAATAAAATTTCTCCTGAAATCTCTGTATCAATATAAACTTTTCAAAGTGTGTCTATGATTTATATGACTTTAATTGTATGCTGGTCTTTTAAAAATTCAGTTCTACATATGTCTGTTCATGTAAAATTCACAATTCACAACTATAACATAATTACTGGTTGGATAAGGCTCAGGACTGTTTGGTTTTAATGCTCTCCTCAAAGCTTAATAAGATATGTCACATGTAAAGTCACATTACAGATCACTGTAGCCCAGAATATAAATTTGAAGTGTTTTTCTGACTTTTTAAATTATTATAGGGAATGTAAACAGTTTGATAAAACTTTGAAAATAAGTTTATTACAGATGATAATCAATTCTCCTCATTCAACTTTCAGACAACATATATGTATCTTACATGCTTAAAGCTCTCAGCCTTTCCTTTATCAAATGCAGAATGTTCACCAATTGATAAACTAATAGTTTAAAATACTGTGCCAGTTAAGATCCTACATGCCAACATGCCCAACATACCAGTCAACATTTGTTTCCAAAGCAATCCCAGTGTCCATTTTTATAATTTTAAAAATATTTTATTGCAGTTCTATTATTTTATAAGAATGAATGGAAAATGAAAATTTAAAAGCCTACTGGTAATATTAATTCAACTAAAACAATATTGGGCATCAAGTGATCCAAAAAGAAAACTTCAGACACTAAACAAACTTAACCAGCTTGAATATAAATGAAACACTGAGAAAGTTTAAAAGATCACATCAAAAGCTACAGTATAGGTATGCCAATTATGGACCTATTCACTCTCACCTCCTAATTCACCCTTTTTGCCTACTCTTGGAAAATGAATTTGGGCCCTTTAATTTTCCTTTGCCGGCTGGCAAAAGTTAAGCTTTGTCAGCAGAGGGGGCAGGAGAGTCACCTCAAGAAATGTCACCTCAAGAAATAGGAGTGATTTTGCTCCCTTGTTCGAGTATGCTTACCCAGAAGACTCCTGCACTACAGATGTTTCTTCAGCATTCCACTCCTGCAGCATATGTGGCTTCCTCAAAGTGTTCATGTGAGCAGCTTTTCTAGCACCAGGCTCCTACATCAGAATGTATACTTCTTGAGGGTATTTTTTTTCAGTCTCTTGACATTTAGCAAGCCTTTTCAAACTAATGACTTCAATCTTTCTTCAACTCAGAAAAATTTTCCTCTATTTTTAAAATTTCAACCTTCTCCTTTTATTTTTATTTTTTTCTGGTATCTTTCTAGACCTACTATCAGGTATAAAGTTCAGGGCTGCTATATACTGTTGCACAGGTTGCACTTTTTTGGCAAGAAGAACCCACTAAGGAGTAAAAGCTGAAATCCAGCCTGTGTCCCACTTAACCCAGACCTATATCCTGGTCAAAAAGTACCATCTGTTCATTGAACCATGAAAATACAAAAGTGGACCTTCTGGATCAAGGCTAGCTACCATGTCTAAACTTTTCACTAATATTTTTCTTATCTTTTTCTTTTTGTTGTAGATTTCGGATCTTTTTCTATGTGTATGTATGTATGGATGTATACATACATAGCTATAGATGTATATGTCCATAACTATAGAACAATTATTATTTTTTGACAGCTAATTCACTAATTTGTTAATTTAATAAACATTATGCTGGACTACAATGATATGAGGGGAGGGGGGAAATTTCCATAGTTCCTATGAAGCCTGTGGTCTAGTTGGAGGGATAGCTATTAATCAAGTAATCACACAAATAAATGTATAATTAAAATTGTATAAAGTGACATAGGAGAAAGGTATACATTTTTAATGAAAGCATTTAACTGTTGGAGCAGAGGAAGGGATGCCAGACACATTGGGGGGACAGGGTAAAACGGTTTCCTGAGAAAGCAACATTTTAGCAACAGCTAAAGAATAAGTAGGAATTAGGTTTTATAGCTCTTCTCCTCAAACTACTTAAATCAGAAGGGAAAGGAAAAAAGGGGACAATGAAAGGAAGGGAAAGGGTACATATCTAAGGATGCTGAAAATAATTTACTGTTGCTATTTATATAAAACAACATGCCTTAACAACAAATACATAGATGACGATTATAATAAATATCAGTCATACTAAAGGAATGTAAGGAAAGTTAAATAGTATTAAATACTGACAATACTTAGAAACCAACAACTTTACATTAGACCCAAGTATCTTCCTTCTAAACATTGTCTCACATAAATATAATATTCCCATAAAAATTCTAGTAAAAAGGTAGACAATATAAAAATTACATTAACAGGAAAGGAGAATAGCTATATATTTCTGGCAAAGATAAAATTCTCAATTTCTGGACATCATAAACAAGTAAGTCTCAAGAGATTTACAAATCAACATAACCAAGAATAAAAATCTCATTTTAACTCCTAGTCAGTAAGTACTTAAAACAATTTTAAACAAAAAATGCTATGTTTATTCCATAATTTTTCCCATCAGATATCAGTAATAAGCACTTAAAAGTGTCAAAAGGAAAAATGAAGAAAAACACTGAGCAAAAAAATATGGGGCTCAAGTGTCAGGTTATTACATTAATATCATTATGAGGAATTCATAACCTACAAGGTATGAGTCTATTCCATAAGAACTAAACACAGTTTTCTGATTCTGGAATAGCCTGTGGCAGAAAAACATTCCCTTTTAGAACTAGAAAGGCTGTATAACACATAGGAGGAAAAAAGCTCTTAAGGTATCAGAGACTTTCTGAGGAACTAAGACTGGAATGCCAAAAAAACAACAACACAAAAACCTATTGAAATGAATCCCACCTTCTATAGGTATAGCTTTCCCTCTCTCAGTTCATTCCATCTATTTCTTTAATGGCACAGGGAAAGGGACTGAGAAACCAGGAAAGGACAGCCACTAAAGGGCAGAAAAGTCAGCAGAGCTTTTAATAATTTCACAGGGCCAAAGGAACAAAACTTGGTAGTTGGATCTTGCCATAACACCCAGGATTCCATAATGAAGGGAGACACAGAAGAACAAAACCAACAACACTATGTACTGATTTTCCTCTTGAGGCATTTGTTGATTCTTACTAGTAAACTATACAGAGTAAGAAGCTAAAAAAGACAGCAGAAAGCAACTGAAAAGCAAGGAAAAGCTTTTAGGACTCCCATGCTGCTGGAGAGACAAAAGCAGGAGAGGACCAATAAAAATCCAGTCTCTCAGCTAGGTTCCCTGCAGGGTTACCAAAGTTGGGCAAACTAGAGGTTTACAAAACCTAAAACCCAACTTTAAGTCACCTTAGTTCTTGACTGTTGAGGTGATCTGCCTCTGTTCTACCTGCCTACCAGAAGATGGGTGAATCCTCTCTAGAAAAATATATTAGGTTCGCAACTGTAATTGCGTTTAAGTCTGCATATAATGTCTGGCATTCAATCAAAAGTTATCAATAAAAATTATAATAACTACTAGACCAACCAAGATACTTAAACAGAAGGGAAAAGATGAGAGAAATAGACCTGAGTGATCCAGATATTGAAGTTTACAGACACAGGTTTAAAGTAGTTTGACTGATATGTTCAAGAAAATATATGACAATATGGAGATTTTCACCAGAGAATTAGAATCTATTGTAAAGAGAGAAGGGGTAGAAGAGGGAATACCAACTGAAAATTCTAGCCAAAAAACAAACAACACAAAACAAAACAAAAAAACACACACTATAGTTGAAATCAAGAATAAAATAGATGGGGTTAAAATCAGATTGAGCATAGCTGAACAGATAATTAGTGAGCTGGAACACAGGCAAATAAAACCTATCCAGAATGGAATAAGGAGAGAAAAAAATGATAGAAAGTGTAAGGGACAAATGGGACATAACAAACTATATAATATAGATTTAATTGGTGTTATAGAGGGAAGGAAAAAAAGAGTACGGCAGAAACTATAGCTGAAGAATCTTAATTTTTTTTTCAGAATTGATGAAAGAGTCATGCTACAGATCCAAGATGTACCAGAAACCCTGGAGTAAATACAAAGAAAATCATTGTATTCTTAGGTACTAATAGCTACATCTCTAAAATTAAAATGATTTTTAAATGATTGAAATACAGCAAATTTACATCACCACAGATAGCTGAAATGTATCTTATCTACATGTAAAACATCACAAAGTCCCTGTATTAGGCCCAAGAATCATTTATTAAAAATCCACAACATTTACCTAAAACTTTATGCAAATAATAGAAGCATTTACCTATGAGCAAAAAAAATATTTTAACATAATATAAAACCTCCCAGCATTTGGTCAAGATAACAAGTACTGCATAAGGAAACTAAAGGTGCTCAGAGAAGAATCATAACTTGCTAAGAGTCACAAAGTTCTAATTCCAGGAGCCAGTTCTGCAGCTTTAATCTCTAGACCTCCAACCACCTCATGATACTTTTTCTTTATCGTGGGAATCTTTATTTTTCTAAAGTTGTAAGATTACCAGACTGAGACTATCAGAGCTTTCAGTGGCCAGTGAGGTTCCCAAACAAGGACAGTACCTAATCTCAGTTTAGGAAAGGAAGTCTGACAGTCCCCAACTCAATGGGTTGCAAGAGCCTATGGGATTGTAAGGAATCCTCAATCAATCATAGACCAAATAAATAATAAATCTCAAAATATGTTCTATTTTCCAAATGTGATTACTAAATAAAAATTCATTTAAAAGCTAAAATTAAGGGAAAAAATAATTAGGAGCAAACATTTTGAATTATAAAGCATTCCCTATACATTTCTATGGACTTGTCTGATCAAAACCACATTCATAATCCCAACTTACTAAGGATAATGTCAAACTAAAGCCAGGGTACACCAAAAAGAAAGTTTCCTACACAGACAATAAGAAAATAAACTGATAGCTTTAATCCAACAATTTAATATCTAGGAACTCATCATAAATAATTTCAAGATTTGTTTCTGTAAACAAAAACAAAAGAAGCCCAAAGCCTATATATCCAATAGGGGACCAATTAAATAAAATGCCAATACAGAGGGCTATTTAATAACATGAGGACATATTTACTATATATTAAAGAGAAAAAAATACAGAACAGCAAACAAAAGCCAAAACAAAATTGAAATATACATATAGACACAACAAAATATCTGGAATAATATATATCAAAGGGTGATGCGTTATCTTTGGGTGGTAGTATTAAGGGTAATTTATGTTGTTTCAGTGGGTCAATATTTTGCAAATATTCCACAAAAGACTTCTTAGGATGTTTTGCAATTAGAAAAAAATACAAATTCATTTTTAAATGTGAAATTTTAAAATAGTTGAAATAGGTTCACTTCCTATCCTAGTAGTCAAATCATATATCACTTTTACTCTGAACCATGTTAACACAAGAAACAATTTTGATCAATGTTTGATTTTAAGAAATAAAGACTTATAGAAAAAAGGTAAACACACTTAATGATTCATCAAATGTTACTATCTAAACTTATGTTGTCTTTAAATAATATGTAAACCTAAATCATTCCAAATCAATGAAATTACCTAATATTTAAAAAATGCTTTCAACAGTCCTTCCAATTTTCATATTAATACATTAAAGCCATAAATGTAAAGATAAAATAGATCTAAATATCATTCCCTCTCTGTTCTAGCCTTATAGCTTTCTTATCTGTATTTCCAACTAGGCACATATTATAGTCAAGTAAAATAGTGAAGGAGCTTTGGTAATAGAAGTCAGAGGCCCAAGATCAGAATCCTATCTCCTACCCTTTCAACTCTTAGACCTGGGCAAGTTAACTTACCTCTCAGTTTCCCTAGTTATACAAAAAAAAAAAAAAAAAGATAATATTTACCACAGAGTTTTTGTAAAAGACTAAATAAAAAACTGCAAGTGATAAGCATACTGCCTGAAGACTAGAAGGTACTCAATAAGTGGTGGTTGTGAGTGAGTAGAGGCATGTGCCACAGTTTTTAAGTCACAGAACTTGCCAAGCCTCTTGAAACCTGTATGACCTTGGACAAGTTACTTAACCTTTATGGACCTCAGTTTCCTCATCTGCAAAACAGATATAATACCTATCTTGCAGGTTTGTACAATTAGGTAAAACTAGATATAAAAATCATATTGCATATAGTAGCTACTCAATAAATTGTGGTATCACTATTAGCTACAGCAATAAACATTTGAGTATAGGGATTAGCAGTTTTTAAAATATTCTTATATTTTAAAAGAGTACATGTAATTCTAAGAATTAGACATCATTTAAATAAGTGTATTTCTCTTAATTCCCAATTTAGGTGTAAATTTCAGAACAAAAGAAAAATACAGACCAAGTTTTCTTAAGCACACTAAAAAGATACAGGGCCACTTCACTAGTTTCAAAGTAAAAATATATTATCTATAACTAGATTTGCTTTAAAAAAAAATTTCAAGTCCAAATAAATCTAAAAGGGTCAGAAGGGGAAATGTTTGTTTCTTTCTGCAATTATAAGTCCTTAGGAAGAAAACAGAAACCTGAACTTTTCTATTTTTTTCATAATTTCACATCTTTACACAACTACTATGTAAGTGCCTTTAATACAACAACTCTTTCAAATCTCCGATTTCCTGTCTCCACCTTTGTGCAGAAGCAGAACAGTAGTACAGTTAAGATTATGGACTGTGGAGCCAGACTGCCTGGGTTCAAATCTTGCCTCCATCTAACAGTGTGACCTTAGTTGTAGGCATGTTTTAACCTCCCCATCCCTGTTTCCTGAAAAAATGTAGATTCCCTCCTACAATTGTTTTAAGGAGTAAACCTTTAAAGTGTTCAGAAGAGAGGCTAGCATATTGAAGGCACGTTATGTTTCCCTTTGTTGTCATTATATTATTACCTCTCAAAATGCCTAGATCTGTGACCTGTAAATAATAAATATTTGCTACTCTGTAGAAAATTTCAAGAAATGGCTTTACTTAATATTAGACCTGCTTCGGAAGTATCTTAACATGACTGACTGTCAAGGCCAGCAGAGATAGAGCAGTTGCTGTTAGGATTTTACGGCAAATGTAAGGAAAGTCGATCCCTTCTTACACTTCCTATCATACAAAGCTGTAGCATCGTTACTTGCTAATAGAAGTTCAGAACCAAAAGAGTTTTACAATTTAGGTATGGCATACACCAATCCAGCAGACACAAAACTCTCAAACTCAAGCTCCGTAATACTCAACTACATTCCTTCAAAGAAAAAAGTTCAGATTACTCTTCTATTATAATAGTTTAATGCTTTAAAATAAAAACTATATTGCATAAGTCAACAGCCTATCATAGGCATTAAATAAGACACTGTAATTGAAAGTGTTTGAAAGTTAAATATACATTAAATATGAGCTTATGAATATATTTGAGAAAATCATAACAGATTTCTCCAAACAGCTGCCTTCTAACCCCAAAACTAGTGCTCTGGGACCAGGATAAAGATACATAAGTCACAGTCAAGTTGCCATCCCACTAGATCATTTCCTGCTTGAAATGTGCTCTTCCCTTATTACTGGTAACTCCGATGGGACTTGTGACACTTGAGGACCAGGAAAATATCTTCACAGTTATTGGATCAAACAATGCCACCCAATCCCCAGTAGTCTGAGATCCTAACCTGGGTGCAGAAAAATGATTGTTATCTTCAGATTCAAGAACCTGTTAGCCCTGAAAATCAGAAGTCAAGTACCTAGGGCCACATTTCCATTCCAGCTGAGGGCTAAGAATGTTTACCTGGCTCACCCTCAAATTACAAGTTTCAATCAGCACCCATCAGGTCCCGGCCACACAGCAGCCATCAATAGCTCACACAGGCCAGATCAGACCACAGGTCACTTGGCCCCATTCACCGAACCAGGTCCTACCAAAGGCCGGCCGGCCTGCCAACCCTTGGCCTGGCCACCAAGAGTTAGATTCTTCTAGCCCTGACCGGTTTGGCTCAGCGGATAGAGCGTGGGCCTGCAGACTCAAGGGTCGCAGGGTCGATTCCGGTCAAGGGCATGTACCTCGGCTGCGGGCACATCCCCAGTAGGGAGGGTGCAGGAGGCAGCTGATCCATGTTTCTCTCTCATGGATGTTTCTAAGTCTCTATCCCTCTCCCTTCCTCTCTGTAAAAAAATCAATAAAATATATATATTTTTTAAAAGATTTAGATTCTTCTATCCACCGCTCTGTTTCAAGACTCTTGATGGAACCGACTTGACAAATCAAATTTGATAAGACGTGAAGAATTTTTGAAACACAGGTGGAAAACTTCTTGGAATGTGCCTCACAGATCTAGTCCCTTCATTTGTTCAGCAACATAAAAGTGTATGATCTGTAACGCGTTTTGTTTATAAAACCATTCTGGTCTTAAGGAGATGATGGTCAGGGGGACACAACTGTCACTTTTCCTCAGGGTCTGCACGGGCCTTAAAAACTTTACTAAAATCAGTTCCTCTATCTGCATGTAAAACTGGGATGAGATCCGCTCCTTCTCTCAAAATAAGTTAAAGTACATACCGCATGAAAGTACTCTCAGCATTTCAGAAGGAATTTTCTACAGAAAAACGTACGCAGTTATGTATCACGTATGCAGTGGCTGTGATGCAACTCTTTTTTTAACACCTAAATCGGAGATCCGGACCAAGACAGTGTGCTGGAAGTCCAGCTCATTCAAGTGTGTCTTTTCTGCCCACCTTTGAGGTCCTAGGTTGGGAGACTGGTCTGTGTCTCTATAAATCCATGTTCTGGGCCATAATATAAATGCAGCTCTTCTGTGAGGTCCCTCCTGCCCACTCCCTACCAGCCGGCGGGGGGCCGGGGGCCGGGGGACAGGGAATGCGCCCTGCACATCTCCCCACTTGCAAGGACTCGGCCGGGTTGCACAACTTTCCAGTCTCTGTGAGTTTCACCACTGTTTTGCTGTTGATCACTTTTAATGACACCCCCGCGCCTCCCCAAAACCCTCGTCTCAGCTTTACACTTTGCCCCGGCAGCACTCGACGGGACGGACTATCGGTCCCCCGCCTCCCCCCAGCGCCGACGACCTCAAAAACATGCCCACCCGTGTGCCCGCCGCCCGGACCCCAAAAGCTGCGACTCCGGTCCCACCTCCCCGAGCCGCCCGCCCCGCAAGCCCTCAAGTCCCAAATCCCGGGTGCAGCATCCCGGGTTCGGGGGGGGGGGGGGGGTTCCAGGCCCGCCGCGGACCTCGCCCCTCCCCCGCAATCTCGCTCTCCCGGCTCTCACTACCCTCCCGATTCGGGGGCGGCCAACCTCTCGGCGGCTGGACTGACTCCGAGGCCGCGCGTCCCTTCACCAGGCCCCGCCTGGGCCTCACGGCTCGGCGCCCTCCGCTGCCCGCCCGGCCCAGCCGAGCTGACGCCGAAGAGAAGAGTGGCACCAGCCCAAGGCTCGGCACTTACTCAGGAAGGTAGGTGGAGGAGAAGGAGCTCCACTTGTGCAGCGCGTAGGGCAGAAGCCGGCACTCGGGCGCCACAGCAACAGCCCCGCCAGCCGCCATCTTGTCAGCACCAGAGCGGCCGCCACCGACCGCAGGCCGCACCGAGGAGGGGGGCGTGGCCTGGTCTTAAAGGGGCCGCGGCCCTCCCGGCCCTGCGCAGCCTGAGGCGCGCGCGGGGCCGCGATTCCCTCCGAGTTCCCGACGCCGAACCCTCCCTCCTCAATGACTTTCCGGAACCGGGACGGAGTGTGAGCCCCTGAGGGGCTCTCCTGTGGGGCTTGGAGGGAGTGGCGCAAAGGACTGCCTTACAGGCGGAGGTAAGGAAAAAGCCAAGAATATATGGTGGAAAGAAAGCGAGGGGAACTGTGGGCCAGGGAGAGAGCAGGAGAAGACGAGCTTGGAGACGTCGGAAACCGCTGCCCTCTCCAGTTTGTAAGCCCGGCCGGGACACAGCATTGCAGGGAACTGGAGTCCGTAGCGATGCCCTTCCCTCGGGAGCGGTGGTGGTTTTAAACGTCCTGTGCCCGGTTCCGGAGGCGCACGGGGTGCCTGCCCTTCAGGGTGGACATTGCTTGTGAGCCTCTCGCACGCACCTGTGGGCTTGGTTTGCTCAGGCAAGACATTCGGCTCCCACCCCCCAACCCCCCACCCCCACCCCAGACCAGACCAGAAAAAACCTTCAAGCAGTTGGGGAAGCTGTGTGGCCTCCATTCCCAGTTGGCACATCTGCCCACTTTTAACTCGGACAGACATTCAGCCTAAAAGTTCAGAAAGAGCGAGAGACCGAGACATGTCAAGAGAAAGAGCCCCGGGGGACTGACCCCGTAGGCCCCAGGGGCACCACGCCAGCTGCTTTATCTAAAAAGGAGCAACCGGTTTGGCTCAGTGGATAGAGCGTCGGCCTGCGGACTGAAGGGTCCCAGGTTCGGTTCCGGTCAGGGGCATGTACCTGGGTTGCGGGCACATCCCCAGTGGGAGGTGTGCAGGAGGCAGCTGATCGATGTTTCTCTCTCATCGATGTTTCTAACTATCTCTCTCCCTTCCTGTAAACAATCAATAAAATATGTTAAAAAAAATAAAAAAATAAATTTAAAAAGAGGAGCGCTTGCCCTGAACGCCTGGCGGCCTTGGGCAGGGCTCCCATCCGGCGCCTGGGGGCCAGGGGCATGCGTGTGGGTCCCTTGGCGTAGCCGCGGTGGTCACCAGGGGCCTCGTCACTCCTTGTCTCAGAGGCCGTACCTTGGAAGCCCGGACCGTGTCTCCGTCTCCACCTGACCGATGGGAAATCTCATGCCACGTCGGGACTCCTCGATATTTGTGTTCGCTTCAGGTTATCATCGTCCCCCTGCCGCAGCTCCCTCAGGTCTCCTGAGTTTGTATGTCCATGGGGGAAACTGCGGAGTGGCCTCCGCTAGCGGAACAGGCCGCAGTGTGTCAGCCGTCAGGGGCGCGCGTGCGCTGCGTGTTGCAGGATGTCGGAAAAGTGTGCGTTCCTCGGGGAATGCTGTGACCCCAGTGGCTCCAGCGGGGAGTCCAGAGACCGGGGGTAGGACCGGAGGAGCTTAGCCCCAAGGCTGGCTGATGAGTGGTTATCTTTGGGGGGAAGATGAAGGTGGTGACCCAGTTCAGTTCTTTGGGGGCTCCTCCTCTGCTAAGTATTCCTCTTACCTAATGTCCTAGAGTCCTTGTTCTTTTGCAGACACAGAGATGGTTTATGAGTGATTTTTTTTTTTTTAATCCTCACCCAAGGATATGCTTTACCGATTTTAGAGAGAGGGGGAGGGAAAGAGAGGGAAACAGTGATCGTTTACCTCCCTTACACGCCCAACCAGGGATCGAACCCACGACCGAGGTAGGTTCCCTGCCTGGGAATCGAAGCGGCAACCTTTAGTGCATGGGACGGCGTTCCAACCCACTGAACCACACCGGCCAGAGCTATGAGTAATCTTTTTTTTAAAAAAAAAAGCACATGTAAGCCAGTTCTTCCCAAGTGACTTTCTGTGACTTTCAGTTCCCTTTGGGTAACATCAAAAGGCCTTGGCAGAGACCTTTCACACCCTGCCTTGCCTACTTCTCCAGCCTCCTCTTTCTCTCTCTCTCTCTCTCCAATCTTTGCACTCTTTACTCCAGCCTCACTGGACTAACATAACACACTGGATCGGCTCCTGTAACTTGTGTTCTCTCTGGCCTCCCTCAGGGGCTTAGTCTAAGGCTTAGACTCTAAGCCAGTGGTCCTCAACCTTGGCTGCACATTAGAATCACCTGGGAATCTTTTTAAAATCCTGATTTCTGGGCCTCATCCTCCGGAAATTCTGTTTCTTTGTTACTAATTTTGTGGCCTCACCCCATAACAAAGAAACAGAATTTCCGGAGGATGAGGCCCAGAAATCAGGATTTTAAAAAGATTCCCAGGTGACTCTAATGTGCAGCCAAGGTTGAGAACCACTGGTCTAAGCCAAGCCAGGAGTACCTTCCCCCATTCTTCACCTGTCTAACTCCTGCTCCTTTTTCAGCCTATTTCATTCTGGAAAATTATTCCTCATCATTTATTTTGGGATTATGTGCCATTTTCTACATTTTCCTTGGCACCCTGAGTTTCGCTCCTTATATTTGCAAGCATTACAATATATTTTAATCTCTTTATTTCACATTTTCTCTCTCCCTAAACTGTAATTCTCATAAAGGTAGGGATCATGCATATCATGTTCACAATTGTATCCTCAGTCCTGTTAGAGTGTCTAGCACATAACAGATGTTCAATCATATTTCTTGAGGAATGAATGGGTTGTGCTAAAAGCAATCATCTTTACTCATTTTGTAATCTCAGTATGGTCCTCATAGTAAATACTTCCTGGAGAGAGTAACTGATCATATTTGGTTTGTCACCTGCAAAAAAAGATTTATTGAAAGGCTGTGATGTGCCAGGCTCTGTCCTAGATGCTAAGGAGTCAGGATATACAGACAAGCCAGACAAGGACACTGCTTGCATGGAGCTTACATTCTGGTAGAGCAACATATAATGAGTCAACTAGATAATTTTAGTGTGTGTATTTAGATGCCAAGAAGACACTAATTACACTGGAGTAATATTTAGATTGGATGATAAAGGAAAGCTTCTCTAAAAAGGTAGTATTTGAGCTAATACCTGTACAATGAGAAAGTGCCAGCCATGCAGAAGCTGGATAAAAAAACATTCTAGGCAGAGAGAATAAGCAGGTGCAAGGGGCCTACAGCAGGAAAGTGCTTGGTGTGTTCAAAGAAAAGAAAGTGTGGCTGAAGCAAAGTGATGGAGGGGAGAGTGCAGTCAGAACAAATAAGTCTCGGTAAGAAGTCATGACATGGAAATGCAAAGGGGAGACCTCTGTAAGGATTCAAGCCAAGGAGTAGCAAAATTCACTTTACATTTTGTAAAGATCGCCCTGAAAAAAAAAAATTTTTTTTTAAGTTGGAGAGGCAAGATAGTTTGAAGTAAAGAAGAATTGATAGGAGGTTATTATAGTAACAGGCAAGAAATGACAGTGTCTTGGACTAGCAGAGGAGATAGAAGTGGTTGACACATTTTGGAAGTAAAGCCCATTAGACTTGCTAATGAGTAAGGCAGGAAGAAAAGGAAAGAATTAAGGGTAACGCCTGGGTTTTGGGTTTGCACCACTATGTAGATATTGATGCTTTTATTGAGAAGGGAAAATTTGGGGATGAAACAGTTTTAGGTTGAAGGAATCAAGAATTCTAACTTCAGTGGGATGCCTAATAGATAGCCAAGTGGAATTGCCAAGGATCCAATGTGGATCCAATGACCTGTATTGGTCAGAGTCTTATATCAAACCACCCCATAGGCATTTGGCCTTCTTCATATCTAACCAATCAAGAGTTGCTTTTTTTCTTGTGGCTTTGGCACAAGGTGAGTAAATTTTTCTCTGAGTAGCATGGTTACCGTAGCTCCAGGTACAGCAGCTCTAGATAGAAGAAACCATCCGTGGCAGCCTTCTGCAAAAGGGGACGCACAAGTACAAGAATAGTCTCGGGACAGAAACCTAGAGTATATGTTGAAAATCTCAGTTTCAGTCCCAGTTCTGCTACTTTTCTAGCTATGAGACTGTGGGAAAGTCACAATTTCTCCGAGTCTCATTTTCCACCACTATAAAGTGAATTTAATAAAATGTATCTTTTCTATTTCACAAGGAGTTTTGAAGATCAAATGAAGGAAAAGTGCTTGTCTGCTATGATATAAGCTCTCATTTAATTCTCACAGGACCCTGAGAGATAAATATTATTATTCCCCCTTTCACAAATGAAAAAAGTGAGACTCAGAAATGTCAAATAATGATTTGTCTTCTGTTTACCACCGCACCAGATGTGCAGGAGGGAAGAGAGTGAGACTGGGTATTTGTTCCCCTGACTCCCTGCCTGTAAGACTCGGAGCTGACTGTCCTTTACAACCAGAAGTAACAAGCCCTCCTCCCAAGTGGCCTCTCCACAGCTCTCTCTGGTTCTGGGTTCCAGTAACCACCTACGTTTTGCTCCCTGTGATTTCCCGGTATATTCTCACATCTTTATCAATAGTACCTTTATTAAATTTCTCAAATTGCCCAATTGCAGAATGCCATCTGTTTCCAGCTAGGACCCTAACTGATACAATAACTCATTCCAAAGAAATATAGCTAGCTAGTCAGTGACAAGTCAGAATCCCTTTGGTTCAAAAACCCATCCTTTTTTATTTCATCCGATTCTTCTAAGTGGAAAGAGACTTAGTAAACTGTAAAGTACTACTCAAATACAAGATATCGTCATATAATGAAGATCACCAGAGTTTAAAAGCAAAACCTATACAGCTGATTTTATTTGTTTCTAGGCAAAGGAATACACTAATTGACTGAAGGGGAAAAGAAGGTGTTTTTAATTGTTAGTAATGGGTTTCCTGGTTGTTATGGGAATTAAAGATTAAAACAAATACTCCACATAGTCTGGAATAAACCCACAGCTCTGTACATGACTAGTTAAAACAATGCCCATACTTCATAGGCTGGATAGGGGGAGATCTTCACATAGGTCCTGTAAGGGTCTTACTTTAACTTACTAGGGTTGTTCAAAGTTCATGGTTTCTTTAACAACTTTAGCTGGTTTGGAGAGTTGAAGCACAGTACAGTAGTCAATGTCTTATCTCCTAGGCAAGCTGTGCTGTAAATGGAAGAATTTTCCTTAACAATGTTATTATGTAACAAATGAAGAGACTGATACCAAAATATGTTAGACGTTATGCCTAAATTCACTTATACAGCTGGTCTGTTTACAGATCTGAATCTAGAACCCAAGTGTCTAATTCGCAATCACTTTTTTTCCTAATTAATGGGAAATTTTTAGCTCTACACCCATGTTATTCTTCTTTAAATCCTCTATAACTAGCACATAGTAGATTCTCAAGAAATATTTCCTGAATTGAATCTCTTAGTCCCTCCTGAATTCCTTCTCACTAATTGTGTTAGTCAGTTGAGGTTGTTACAACAAGAATATGATAGGCTAGATGGCTTAAACAACAAACATTTCTCACACTTCTGAAGGCTGGGAAGTGTAAGATAAGGTGCCAATATATTCAGTATCTGGTAAGAGCCTTCTTCCTGGTTTGCAGACAGCCACCTTCTTGCTTCTGCCCCTGGCCCCTAAAATGGATGTTCTTACATACAAAATTCCATCCCAACAACCCCAATAGCATCAACTCTAAAGTCTATAAAGTCCAAAGTCTTACCTGTCATCCAAATCAGTTATGGGTGAGACTCACCCTGAAGCAAAATTCCTTTCCAGCTGTGAGCCTGTGAAGCCAAGCCTACAAAGGATAGACACCCCCATTCCAACAGGTGGAAGGAAGAACAGAAGCACGTTTAGTCCCAATCATGTCTGAAACCTCTCAAGGCAAACTCCATGAGATCTCAAGGCTTGAGAATAAAACCCTTCTCTTGATGCTCACCTTCTTTCCCCCATCCCTCCCCCACTTTCTGAAGATCCCCCCCAACCCCTGTCCTGCAGCTCTACCAGGCCAAGACTCTACCTGGTGGTGTTCAAGGCTTTGGGGTGAGGACTGACTGTTGTGATGCCCTTTTGAAACCATGGAGGCAGCCCAGATCTTTGAATTGTCCTCAGGGTCATCCTTCCCTAGTCTTGAAGAATAGCTTTGCTCTAACCGGGTCCTGTAAAATTCAAGAAGTCCAACAGTCTTTCTTCATCCATCCCCTTCAGTTCAAACTAGGAGTTCCTGCTGGGGAGATGGTTAGCTCTGTGGTTCACATCCACACTGATCTCCTTACCAAGTGATCAGTTAACCACACACACGGGGTTCTTTTCCAAACACTGCTTTCTCATTTTTTTGTAATATGGACAGGCTGAGAAATTTCCGTATCTTTAAGTTCTGATTCCTTTCTCTTAACAGTTCCATCCTCAATTTATTTCTCTCTTTCTGCATTTTAGTATAAGCAGTCAAGTAGAACCAAGCCACTTCTTCAACACTTTGCATAGAAATTGCCTCTGCTTGATGTCCAGTTTCATCACTTGTAAGTTCTACCCTCCACAAAACACTAGAACACAAACACAGTTCATCCAAGTTCTTTGCCACTTTATAACAAGGATCACCTTTCCTCCAGTTTCCAATACCATGCTCCTCATCTCTGTGTAGACAAGAATGGTCTTTATTGTCCACATTTCTATCAACATTCTGTACATAATTATTTATGTATTCCCTAAGAAGATAGAAGCTTTCTCTCCAGCTTACCTCTTCTCTGAGCTTTCACCAGAATCACCTTTAGGGATTCCTTCACAGCAATATTGACTTTTTTTTAGCATTCGCCCAGTGTAAGGTCTCTAATGCCATCATTAGGTTCCACCCCCATGACCTCATCTAAACCTAATTACTTCCCAAAAGCTCCATGTCCAAATAACATCACATAGGGGATTGGGGCTTCAACATATGAAATTTAGGAAAAAACATTCAGTCCATAAGCACTAATTTATTATGATATTTTTTTAAATAAAAGGAATTTGCTTAGGAGTCATCTATAGATTAGAAGACTAAAAGAATTATTTTATTCAATCTATTTTTTGGTCAGTAAATGAAGAACATCACCTTGGGAATTAGAAGAATGAATTTGCCCCAGTATAATTCCCATTGGACATTTCTTGCATGCCAGGAATTTACCTGCATTATTTATATAATCTTCACAACAGTCTTGCAAGTAAACTCAGTTTCTTGGAGGTTAAGATTCACCAAACTTATGTGTGCCCTCTTTATAATACAATTCTCAACTGTATGCATTCCTAACATCACCCCAGCATTCAGGATCCAGAAGACCAAGAGAAACAATCTGTTGTATTCCTAAAGCTAACTGTTCCTTCTCAATCTTCTGTTCTCTCATGATTTCTATATTAACTCATTTCAACTTTGTTATTGTTGTTTGAAATCATTTCTTTGAGCACAGCACTACCAAAAGGAGCAGATGAAAAGCAAGTGCCAGAGTTTCATCTGCTAAGTAAGGGGATATTCCCCTTTCTTTTCTAAGACAAAGGAACTTCAGCCCCACCGGGGCCTTTGCACAGGTCTTAGGTGAACATTGAGACTAGCTTCAAGTGTGAAGCTTGGGTCCGCTTCTCCCAGGAGGTGGCAGCAGCAGCAGCCGCAGCCTGCTAGAGAAATCAGACAGAATTCCTTTTGCCTATTGGCATCCAGACCTAGAAATTCCTGGTTCCAGCAACCACTAAATCCCTCCTTTGGTTTGCTGAGGTTGATTGGAGCCGGGGCACAGGAACTGGCAACAATTCCTCTCCTAAGTACCTAGTTTTTATAAACACTTTGGTCTGAGGGGTGACCTTGAAGCATGTGTGAAGGCAGACCAGGAAGTCTTTGGCCAAGGAAAAGAGCTTCAAAAAGAAACTAACTTGAACACTTCCATCCACACAGGCATAAATCCAGAGGACCCCAGCTCCCACTTCGGTGCTGCACCAAGAATACAGATTCTAGACCTAGCCACCCAGCTACCAGACAACTGACCTTGTCATTGAATCTGCAATTTCCTCAACCACCTAGTGTGGACTAGGTGATCTTTAAGTGCCTGCTAATTCTTAAATTATGAGTTACGGAACTTTTATTTTTCTGGATTAAGTAAGGTTGGGCCTTCACCCTTTCAGAATTGAAAAAATCCCACACGCAACAAAGAACTACTGGTTCCAAGTTAATCCCAGGTGAGCACATATCCTGGTTTGGTGAACCCTGCCAGCTGCCTAGGAGGGGGGCAGGAATCCCAGGAAATGTATGAACACCACACGGCTATGGATGAACTATCAACTGCTGGGAGTTACTTTGCAAGTTACCACATCTAAATGAATCTGACAAAATAATATTCCAAAAAGCAATTAACACTGATTCCTAATGTATTTAGAACTAAAAGGTCTTTTGGGAAAAGTGAAATTGGCTCAGAAAAAAATTATCCAGCCCTCTGGGTAAAGAAATGTTTGAGGTTAAGAGGATTCTTAAGTCAGGATCTGTCAGTGCTTTTATCCCATCACCTGGTCTTTTGTGAAGGAGGAGACAGAACTAGCTCCTCTCATTCCTCCATCCCATCCCACCCCACCCCACTTCATCTTGGCGCTATCACCTTCACTGGGCTGCTTGAACGTTTATCTATTCATTCAGTAATCACTTACTGAGCACCTACTATGTGTCAGGTGCTGGGGATACACCTAACTATTCAGGAGCTCACAGTCAAGGAGTCAGATTATTAAATGGGCTAAAATAAAGAACTCAGAAAGGATTAGCATATAAAATATGAAGAAATAATAGCGGTCATAGTGCTGGTAGCATTATTTTCATAAAGACCACAGACCAAATATATTTCCCAATTAAAGCTATTTCCCTAGCATCGATATATTAATGTTAGGCCAAATATATTTCCCAATTAAAGCTATCCCCAGAACATAACGGAATTGTGTAAAGATAATTTCATTGTCCTATTGGTCCCTGTGAGTCTGTCAAGGCAACCCTCTTCCTATTTTCCATGAAAGTCATCATATTAGAATCCCATCCTGGGTCAGGAAGCTTTGGTCCCAGAAGGCCACTATAAATGGAAATATGTGTCTGTTAGCAGGCATGGGCTGAGAGGGGACAGCTTCCCCCTCTGCCTTTTCCTCCTGAGAATATTAGCACAGGTTACACAGGTTTCAGTGTTCCTGAAACAGAAGGAACTGAGGGATGACAGAAATAGGAGAGCATGGTGATAGCAAATTTTAGGCTGGCTCCACACTAGAAAAGAACCATACCCAATTTGGAGAGCAGGTCAGAGAATAAGGCAACACAGGGATGTCCAGTGGGACCACAAACAAGCAGAAAAGAAGCAAACCATCTGGTTCCCCCACATCTCAGATCAGTCTGAGGAGGTCAACTGAAGTTTTTCTTCTAAGAGATGCAAGTTGCCCTCATATGTTGGAATCAGGTCAAATCATTTCTCAAATGCAAATCTTCATAGAGACCTTTCTTATCATATTGATAATTTTTATTTCATCCTGTATATTTCCAAATAAGCTCAAAATGATCCTCTCCCCCAACCTTTACAACTGCTTTTCAGCCATGCCATTTACTAAATATATAGCACAAGGGTTGAGAACCTCTGGCCGTTGACTTAATTTTATCCAGTTTAACGTAAGTCATTAAATTTGCTCGCATAGCCCCAAAACCCAGCATTGCAATGGGATTCTGGTGAGCACATTCAGAAAGAAGCTTCTAAGCCAGCAGTTCTCAACCTGGAGGTCGAGACCCCTTCGGGGGTCAAGACCATCGGAAAACACATATATAATTACATATTGTTTTTGTGATTAATTACTATGCTTTAATTATGTTCAATTTGTAACAATGAAATTACATCCTGCATATCAGATATTTACATTACGATTCATAAGAGTAGCAAAATTATAGTTATGAAGTAGCAACGAAAATAATTTTATGGTTGGGGGTCTCCACAACATGAAGAACTATATTAAAGTGTCGCGGCATTAGGAAGGTTGAGAACCACTGGCTAAGCAGTGGCTCTTGCTCTTGGCTGCATATTGGAAACACATGGGAAACTTTTAAAAATCTCCATACCACGTCCCAAATCAATTACATATTAGGTGTGGGACCTAGGCATCGATATATTAATGTTAAGTTCATGAAAAGATGTATATGTGCAGCCGAGGTTGAGAACTTTTCCCTTTATGTCTTAGGACAGTGACAGGCAGAAAGCCTGGTAACTCACAGGCAGGAAGCCGGTCAGCTGGTAACTGACACCTGAGCTCTCCTGCTTCCTTTGGAATTTCTCCTGAATATCTGCATGGAGAAACCAGATACTGCAATGGTGCTAGCTTGGACCTCCACTTTGTAAGGTTTCCATTTCAACTTTACCACCTTATTCACTAAGTCTACGTTTAATATTATTCCAGTACTTAAAGAGCTATGAACAGTGGTTAGTTAATCAGTTTGTCAAAGAAAATTGTAAACAAGTGATGGTGGTATAAATGCCATGCTTTAGAAATCCCACATTCATCTTTAAAACAAACTTAAATGTATTTTTTTTAAACCCCACACTACTCGGTCTTTTCCCTCTCCTCCTTTACCCATTTTTCTCTTTCCCTTCCTCTCTGCCTGTCTCCTTCACCTGCTCTCCCAGGGGTAACAGGGTGCCACTGTTACCCCTTGTTTATCTTTTGTTACCCTCTGCCTCATAGCTTCTGCATCTGAATCCATTTTTTACTCTCTATTCTCTTCCCCTTACCCACAACATACCTTGTTTCCTTTATCTTTCATTATGTTCCACGCTTACAGCTCCTCAATTAACTATACTGTAGAACAAAACCATTGTCAGATATTTATCATATTAAATAAGTTATTTTGTTGTTAATTTTAAAAGCAGATGAGTTCTGAAAGTGCTATATTTCTCTCTCCAAGGAGAAAAAGTGCTATATTTCTCTCTCTTTGTCATAGTTAGCACTTCTTAAATACTAATTATTTTGATAACTTCCTGAATTGGTCCTAGATTACTTTTTTCCAAGTAGTTCAGTGACCCTCAATAGAAAAATGTTTCTCTGTTCTTCAATAATCCCAACAACAGCAGCTGATATCAATGTAAAAGAGACATTAAAAACAGCAGTTGAGTGTATGCACCCTGAATTGCATATTCGGTTGCAAAGTCATCATCCTGATTATTATTGTAATTGCAGAGGGGAGGCATTTAAATAATTGTTCAAAGTGTCTTCTTAAGGAAATAACTAAAACAGGGCCAGTTGTCACAAACTAACCTACAATAATAATCTTGTATATGCATCTTCAGTATTCATAGCAACTCTACAATAACAAATTTGTGCATTCATCTAATGTCCTTAAGCAACCTAGGAAATAACAAACAAACCTTGATCAGAGCCAGTGTCTCACTTGGTAGTTGACCTGTGTGTTTAAGCAGTGTCCCGGAACAACCTCAGAAGCATAAACCACCAAACAAAAATTGCACCATCAATTCAATGACAAACTGGGGTAGGTGACCCAGCACCCATCTGCTTTGTTATGGCAATAAATCTAGGTACAAGTAGCGTGGAAACCAGGTAGATAGGTCAGCCCACAAACTAAAACATTTATGAGAATTAGCCACAAAGATAGACAGGTTTTATTGACTTGAAATTTGTAAACAAAGAGGAACTGTGCGAAAAGAGGGAAGGCCTTGTTTTGAGTTTACTTGTGAAAGCCTAAAGCATTTGAGATTTTTCTCTTCCCAAGATACAGCTGTGAAATGACTAATAGGAATTAAGTGAACCTGCATCAGGAACTGAATGTGCCACTTCACTGGGAACAGAAATTGTTCCCCTGATAGAGGCTGTCCTCTCAGATTAGTACCTTGGGTGTTTTAAAGAGGATCAGCCAGACACGAATATGGTGCATTTATAAAGAGCAAGAATCATCCAAGCACCTTTGCAAATTTTCTTTAAATCTCAGTGCTTCTGAATCATGTTTATATCTTAACTTCGATGTTCCTGAAGAAACTCAGGAGAGAGGGAGAAGGAGGAAGAAGATTTCCTATCACATTGCTTTTTCCTTGCTGGGCTTTCCAATAGGAGTCTTGCTGAAGGCTTAGTCTGAGCAATTTAGTAAGGGTGAATGACTCAAGACTGCTTTAATCAAACTGGTCTGATTCAGTCTTCCTAAATTCTAAAAGTCATACACCCAGTTGCAGTGGCTCAATATTATTTTCATATTTGCATCCCCAGCTGAAATCAATTTGCCTGCACACATCCTTGTCCTGTTTCAGTATTTAAAATATTTTCTACAAAAGTATTGGAAGGGTCACTGATTGACATTTTGAAAATTGTTTCAAGGCACAATCTAGGTACAGCATTTCTTGAATAACATTGTTTTGTTCAAAATCCTTGCATTATAACATTGATGAAATGCCTTAGGAACTAACTTCACTTTCATTTATATCAATTAGCCTATGGTAAAATTGGTTTCATTATACATCATTTTGCTCAAAGTTGCAGAATCTATTGATGACATTAAGTGAGGACTTATATTTTTTTCACTGTGAAAGTAAGACACCAACATAAGAATAAATTCAAACATCAAAAATGTTTAAAATGGAAAGGCAAATCTCCTTCCCACTTTTATCTGAAAGTAAGCATCATTAACTATTTCTAGTGTATTCTTTCCACAAAGCATATATAATATACACTGAGTGGCCAGATTATTATGACCGGCCAGGTTATTATGACCACCCCATCAGTACTTCGTTGGGCCACCTTTTGCCTTCAATACTGCGGCGATTCTTCTTGGCATTGACTCCACGAGGTGTTGAAAGGTGATGCGAGGAATCTGACACCTGATGAATAGCACTGTCCAGTTCTGTGAGGTTTGATGGTTGTGGAACCAGCTGCCTGATGGCTCTTTTAACTTCGTCCCACAAATGCTCAATTGGATTGAGATCTGGTGATTGTGGGGGCCACCTAAGCAAGGTAAAGTCTCCCTCATGTTCTTGAAACCACTCCTGCACAATATGAGCACCGTGGCATGGCGCATTGTCTTGTTGGAAGAAGCCATCTCCATTGGGATACACCATCAGCATGATAGGATGAACTTGATCAGCAATGATACTTAGGTATGTTGTGCCATTCAGACGTTTATAATGATCTGGCCCTTTAGCAACTTTAGCGCAAAATTATAGCTAATTTGCCTACAAACGTCAGGTGGTCATAATAACCTGGCCACTCAGTGTATATACCATTTTTACACAAAGCAGATTATATCATATACAGTGTCCTCTTGTGAGATAATAGAAAATACTATATTGGTCTCTGCCTCCCGTTGGCACAGAACTAAAACCCTTGTAAAAATTCCTAAGTGTTAAGAGAACTAGGAATATATTTTTGTCCTAGTATTTAGCCTCCGCTTCCTAACACAGAGTTCCTAAACCCCTTTGAATTTCCTGGGTGATCAGAGTATCTTTTGTTCTAATGAGGTGGGCTCCTAAATGGCTCCTGGATGGAGCTATGATGAGAAGCTTGGAGTTTCCGGACCCACCCCTCATCCTCCAGAGAGAGGAGAAGGACTAGAAATGGAGTTAAAACTGATCACTCCTATGTGGTGAAGCCTCCATAAAAACCCCAATAGTGTGGGGTTCAGAGAGCTTCCAGAGCGGTGAACATCCACCTAACTGGAGGGTGAGGCAGCCCAGCTTCACAGTGAC
Organism: Myotis myotis; assembly: GCF_014108235.1. Taxonomy (NCBI): domain Eukaryota; kingdom Metazoa; phylum Chordata; class Mammalia; order Chiroptera; family Vespertilionidae; genus Myotis; species Myotis myotis. Next base: position 61,204,812 of record NW_023416315.1, read on the forward strand.
AAAAGCTCCTGCACTAGGGTCCCTGCTAGATCTTGCCCAATGTTTCTCTCCATCTGGCTGTTCATCTGTATCCTTTAAGTTGTTATTGTGCAATAACCTGGTAAACATAACTCTGTTTCCCAGAGTTCTGTGAGCTGTTCTGGCAAATAATCAAATCCAAGGGGGACGTGGTCACAAGAACCTCCGTTTGTAGCCAAGTCAGAAGTTGTGGGTAACCTGGGGACTTACTATTTGAGATTGGCATCTGAAGTGGGGAAGTTTCATAGGACTGAGCCCTTAACCTGTGGGATCTAACACTATCTCCAGGTAGATTATATCAAATTTTAATTAAATTATAGGACACCCAGATGGTGTCACAGAGAATTGCTATATGTCAGAAGTGTTGAAAGTGTGGTGGTAATGTGAGAGTGAAGGAGAGACACACAGGAGGAAGAGTGAGTTTTTCCTGAACACCTATTCCCTGCTTTATTCATTTAATAATATTTCAGAAATATTTCCATGTCAGCACATACAGATCTTACAAGATCTTTTAATCACTGGATGTGCCATAACTTATTTAATCATTGCCCCACTGATGAACATTCTAATCATATCCATTATTATTATTATATACAATGTTTCTATGAATATCCTTACACATATGTCATTGGGAACTTGTATGACTCTATCTGTAGGATAAATTCCTTGAAATGAAATTGCCAGGTCAAAATATGTGTACATTTAAGATTGGGTTAGATGTTCCCAAATTGTAACCCCTAAATGGTTCCAATACACCTTTTCATCAACAGTATAAGTTTATTTTTGCCCCAGCCAGACCTGAGTTTTATCAGACTTTCAACTTGTTGTCAATCTGCTGGGTAATAATAGTATCACATTGTTGTGATTTGCATTTTTCTAAGCACTAATGAAGTTAAATGATTTTCAAGTAAATTTTTGCCATTCTTATTTTCTTTATGTAATATTTATTCATATTCTTTGCCCATTTCTCTGTTCATTTTTCCTTATAAAACTGTAAGATGATATAATAAAGAAGTATGTACATTTTCTCTTGAGTTGCAAATAATTTTTTTCTCCTGTGCTATTTGTCTTTTGCTGTATTTACTGTATTTTCTTGTTGTCGCTATGTTCACTTTTACCGTATAAAAATTTTAAACGTTTTACATGAAAGCATATGTCACCGTTTTCCTTTTTTGGTTTCTGAGTTTTGTCTGTGTTTGAAATATTAGCTGTCTTGCAAGAAGAGTCTCTGGAGTTGCCACTTTAATGCACCAGTGTTTGATTTGAATTCTACTGCATCATATGATACAGGTTAAAAAACTAGGCTTTACTGTGGAAAGAGGAAACTTACAATGTCAAGGCCATTGAGAGAAGGGAGGGCAAAGAGACCTCATCCTCTTATTGTCCCTGGCTGACCTGCTGGCCTTGCAGAATGATTTGTATTCCAGGAAAGGGAACTTTGCCCCTCTTTTGGTCTCTTGTATGGAACAAGTATGAGAGTAGCCTTATCAGGGAATGGAAAAATCAGCCTGTCTTGGCACCAGGCGGCCCAGATTTTGGTGTCAGCTGTTTACCAGAGTTGTCTGGGAAACACACACAAGCTGCTCTGCACCTAGACTTTCGGTCCTGTAGGATGTTACGCAAGAAAGGAAGCCAGTGGTCCCATGGAAGCTGGGCTTGTATAGAGTTTCTCAGGCTGGGAGTAGCCCTTTTCCTCAGCACCAGTGCCCCATACCTTGTCTGAGCCAGGTTATTGTCCAGGCAACAGAGAGGGAGCACCCAGATTCATTTAAAACAAGCCTGCTCCTTGTATGACATTAAGTAAATAATGAATCAGGTATTGAAGATGAGATTCTTTTTAAAGTTACCCCAAACTTTATATTTTGAAAAACTTCCAACTCCCAAAGGTTAAAAGAATGATACAATGAATACTCCTCACCTAGACTCACCAATTGTTAACATTTTGTCACCTTTGCTTTATCTCTTTCTATCAATATACATTTCTATCCATTGAAGCATTTGGAAGTAGGTTGAATACTTTATGACAGTTCATTCAAAATAATTCAGCACACATCTCCCAAGAATAAAGGCATTTACTTACATAACGGCGATACAGTTTCTCAGACCTAGGAAAATTAACGCTTCAATATATTTAATTCCACATTCATATTTCTCTAATTGCTCCAAATGTCTTTTATTACCATCTTTTTATGTTTGACCCAACATCTTAACAAAGTCCATACATTACATTTGATTCCATCTCTCTAATCCAGTGCCCCAAAAGGACATTTAGCGTGCCTGGAGATACTTTAGATTGTCACAACTGTGGGTGCTAATAGCGCCTAGTAGATAGAAACCAAGGAAGGATGTCTGCTAAACATCTTACAGTACACAGGACAACCCCCAACAAAGAATTACTTGGTCCAAAATGTCCATTATTGCTGAGATTGAAAAACCTTGTCTGCCCTGACCGGTTTGGCTCAGTGGGTAGAGCGTCGGCCTGCGGACTGAAGGGTCCTGGGTTCGATTCCGGTCAAGGGCATGTACCTTGGTTGCGGGCATATCCCCAGTGGGAGGTGTGCAGGAGGCAGCTGATCAATGTTTCTCTCTCATCGATGTTTCCAACTCTCTATCCCTCTCCCTTCCTCCCTATAAAAAAATCAATAAAATATATTTAAAAAAACAAACAAAAAAAAAACGTTGTCTATCTGAAATAGTCTCCTGACTTTTTGTTGCTTTTCATGACATTGACTTGTAGTATCCAGGCCAGCTGTAATGTAGAATGTTCCACATTCTAGATTTTTCTGATTGTTTTCTCATGATTAGTTTCCATTTAAACATACATGTCAGGAATATTGTATAAGTCATGCAACAGTTAGCTATTACTGCATAACAAACCACCCCAATACTCAGTGAGATAATATTAACAGCCATTGGCTAAGTCGTTCTGTTGACCTGGGCTGGGCTCTGCTGATTTTGGCTAGACTCATTCATGGATCTGCAGTCATTTGACAGATTGACTAGGTGCTGGCTGGTCTAGGATGACCTCGGCTGGGATGACTTGGCTCAGCTCCATTTACCTCTCCCACTTAGCAGGCTATTCTCATGGACGAGACAGAAGTCTGAAAGACAGTGGAAGCGTGCAAGATCTTTTGAAGTCTAGGCTTGGAACTGGCACTCTGTCACTTCCATGGCATTATGTTGGCTAAAGAAGGTAACAAAGCCAGCCTAGATTCAAGTGGTAGAGAAAGAAACTGTACCTCTTCATGGGAGTTGCTGCACAGTCATTGCAAGGGGTGTGGATGAGGGAGGTGCAAATCTGGGCCCATTGCAATCACTCTATCAAAGTGATATTGTATATCTCTTAGCATCAGATCCGGAGATAAATAATGCCAAATTGGCCCGTTATTACTGATGTTAAGTTTGAGTCTTGATTAAGTGGTAACGGACAAAGCTTGCCTTTGGGTCTATCTTTCATGTCTGTGCGTTGATGTTTTGATACCGGGTGTCTATCCTGTTCACCACTGTGTTACTTTCGTAGGGCTGCTATAACAAAGCACCCACAAGTTGGGAGGCTAAAATCAACAGAAATTTGTTGTCTGGCAGTTCTGTAAACACTGTGTCAGCTGGGCTCCTTCTGAAACCTTCCTTGCCTCTTCCAGTGTCTGGTAGTCCCCAGACATTCCTTGGCTTGCCGCTGCAGCACTTCAATCCCCCCTCTAGCTTTATATGACATTCTCCCTGTGTCTGTGTCTTCACCTGAACCTTTTCTTACAAGAACACCAGTCATATTGGATTAGGATCCCATCCTGTTGGATTATGACCTCATCTTTACTAATTATGTCTGATACAACCCTATTTCAAAATAAGATCACATTCCAGGGTCCTGGGGGATAGGATTTTAACTTACCTCTTTTGGGGAACATAATTCAACCCATAACACCCATCCACTCTTCACTCAAAGGTTTTATCATCCATTGATAGCCTTTGATTGACTCAACTGTTACATTGGGGATTGCACAACAGTGTTTTTCTTAGGCCTCACCATTTCTTCAACATTTACTAGCTGGCATTCTTCTATAAAAAAGGTTTTGTTTTCCTGTTTCTTCCCCATTTCTTCCTTCTTCCCTCCCTCACTTTTTAGATCACTTTGAATTTTTGGCCTTTTCTTTTTATTACTTTCATACAACCATCACATGATGTTTTATCCAATATCATATCAACCATCATTTTTGTACAATACAGAAAAAATTTTGGTGATCAAATTGTTTCACATTTGGCTAGATAGAGCCCATAAAGTCAACTCTTAATGAAGGAAAGTATAATAAATTTAAAATTTTTCTTTTAAAAATGTGACCACTCCTAATCTATCCCATAGGATTTACTTATGAAGTCCAAATAAATCAGGGCTCATAATTTTCTCTCTGGGGAGGCCATCTGATTATTCTCCATGGGAAAAAAAAAAATCTATCATTCCTAAAGTATGACCATAAGAAAAAGCTGTCATTTATTGAGTATTCTCTGCTTTACATGTTATTTTAATTGTCATAATAACTGCCTACATAATGTTACTACATATTACAAATGAGAAATCTGAGGCTTAAAAAGTGAGAAATTGAAAGAACATGGATTTTGCAAACTGACGGTTTGAATCCTGGCTCTACCACCTCTTAGGCATGTGATTTGGGCCTTGGTTTGTTTATCTCTACTATGGCGATGATGACATTTGCCTCATAGGTTTGAGCCCAGCAGCTTACCTAACCTAGAGTAGGTGTTCATTAGTTTTCTTCTTTCCATAGCCTGATGACAGGCCATGACTTCTAGGTCGTGTTGGATAAATGACAGTGCCACAGAGTCCACTAGCAATTAATCAAGAGTTGATCTATTCAGAATATGCTCACTAGGAATTAAAGATAGCTTGACCTAAGTCTTAAGTAAAAGTTATCTTTAAATATCTTTGGAGGAAAAAACAGTTTGATCATTTTTTAAACAATGTTGTGGGAAGGAGATCATATCTATTCCAATTAAGAGAGCAACTTTTGGGGAGATCTTTTTCATTTTACGTACACATTAGGAAGTTCATTTACAAATCAGTCTTCAAAACAGGCTCAGCTTTGTTGCAAACAGTGCATTCATTCTTTCCATAAATTGTATTGCATACCTACTATGTTGTCTACAGTGTTCTAGGCACTTGGGAAGATAGGTGAGAGACAAACACTTTTGCAAATTACACAGGATTAGAAGTAGGTAAGCACCAATGAGAAATATAAACTAAGCAGAGGTATAGAGGAGGGATTGCAATTTTAAGTGGGGCTGTCATCATTTAAAGGTGATATTTGAGCAAAGACTTGAAAGAGGTGAGGAAATTGGCCATCTGGGAGAACAATAAATACAAGGTCCTTGGGCAGGAGTGCGCTTGGCCTGCTAGAGGCACAAGGAAGCTAGTGTGGCTGGAGTGCAGTGAATGAGGGGAAGTATTTTATTTATCCAACAAACACTTAAATAGCCCTCACTAGTGGTCATGCGGCGCCCCCTCTCTGGAGCACACCCTCCCCCCCCCCCCCCACCTTTCCCCTTCCTTTCCCCTCAAGAGGCATACCTTTGCGCGCTCGTTCTCTCTCTCTCTCTCTCTCTCTCTCTCTCTCTCTCTCTCTCTCTCTCTCTCTCTCTTCTAAGCTCCAGCTGCCCTTTGTAACTTGTTTCCTGAGCCCACGCAGCCCCAGCCCCATTGGCTCACTTTTTCTGCCTCGGTGTCTTTCTAAATAAACTTTCACTTGTACTTGGAAAAAAAAAAAAACAATAGCCGTCACTAGTAGCACTTGAAAATGTTAACTCATCCTCCCAATAACTATGGAAAGTGGATGCTGTTTTTCTTTTTTAGATGAGGAAACTGAGGCACAGGAAGATGAAATAACTTCCCCCAAGTCACATAACTATCAAGTTACAGAGCTGGGACTGTCTCAGGTGGTGTGTCTCTAGAGACTGTGAAGCTTTTAAGCACCCACGTTGCTGTACTGCCTCCTGATAGTAAGAGATGAGGTCTGATAGCTGGGGACCAGATCCCATAACTCCTTAAAGGCCATTGGTAAGGATTGGAGTTTTTATTCTGAGTGATATTAGTTTTAAACAGAAGAATGATATGTGTTTGTTTTGTTGTTCCAGAAAATTTCAAAGCAGTTATGTACTTAAGGTATGTATTGCTCTTGGCGTTTAATATACTGGTATAAATTCAAAAAGATATCCATTTATGGGAACAAAGAAAATTTGATATGTATAATTTAGAGATGTTATCCTATACTATTTGTGTAAGGTTAATCTCTTCTATTTTTAAAGTCTTACAAGAACCTCTTTAGTGTGAGGATCTAGAAATACTTACATACTTGGCTATGCATTTTGGGAGGCACCGAGGCAAAGTTATGAGCAAAAAACTTTGTTTTCCTACTTTGAAGGGGGGGGGGGGGATTATAAGAGCAAATGGACTACTTAAGATATGTCCTAGCTACATACCAAAGGTGATGGGTCAGTGGTGCTGCCCTTTTGGGGCTTAATGTTTCAGCACCTTATGGGCCACACTCCTTCACGGGGGCTCCATGACCTCCAGTGCAGGGTGACCCAGAGGAACCTGCAGAGTATCTAAAGGACTCTGGCTCAAGCCCTCCCTCCTGCTCAAGGAGCATTCAGAAGCAGCACAGGCAGAATCAGTCTGGAGAAGAGAAAGCGTTGAAAAGGTCACAGTTATCCCAGAATGACATTAATGATCATCATAACTACCACAATATATTCAGCATTTACTGTAGGCCTAGCATCATGCGAAATGCTTTGCAAGCATGAGCCATATAGTAAACTAAGGCTTAAAGAGATTCACTAAATTGTCCAAGATCATATACAGCTGTGACGTAAGCACAGCTCTACTTGTCTCCAAAGCCCATATCCCTATGCATTTATTCTATACTATCTAGGTCAGGAATAGAATTCCCTATGGCTATTTCTTCTGTAACCTTCAAGAATGTTAACAGTGACTCTCTGGGGGTGGTTTCAGTCCTGAGTTTCCAGCTGCCTGTCGCACACAGGTGCAAGTTTCAGCCTTCACCTCTTTTGTATTGCTCAGTTTTCCAGACACATCTTAATGTGCCTCATCAGATTTCTTATCATTTCTCAAATTCTCAGTTCCTTGTTCTGTCTCAGCCACCACGGCAGCTGACTTGCTTTGTTTGGGCCCACATAGCCCTGCTCCTGTAGCTGCCATTTTCCCAGCCTGCCCCTGCCCCTTGACTGCCACTGAATAACCGGGCTCACCAGCTACATGCCATGAATTCTCTCTCTGCTCCCAATCGTGATTAAAGGCTGTGCCACAGAGCATTGGCCGTGGCTTGCTGAGAGGCTAACGATGGGAAAATATGACATAACCTAGAAGCATGAGGATAGTAACCGAAATAGGAGATGGGAGGGAACCACAAAGGGGGATTCGTTTTCCTGTCTCCCTCCCAAGAACTTACCTGAGCATGTTTTCACCACTCGGCATGTCTGGAGAGATTCTGCTTGGACATGAAGGCATACCTCCTGTCTCTGCAGATTGCCCAAGCATCATCTTGTATTACTTTCTCGTCTTACCTCTGCTTCTCTTCCCTTTTTGCCTCACTCTTACTGCCCTGGGATTGCATCTCCTAAATAAAACATGAGCATTAATTCTTGGTTGGAGTTCTATTTTTCTAGAAAACATAGGCTAAGATATCTAGACTCAATTTCTCTCAATGGTACCTCCACTTCCTAAATTCTCTTGGCCCAAAGTCAAGCTTTCAAGAGATAGTAATAGCTGATAATATTGTCATTTTAATCAGTATACATGACAGAATTCATGTATTCCTCCACAAAGAAAATAAAAATTAATTGAAAGGATCCTTAGTGGTGAAAAGATTCTGAACCAGTAGCTCAAAACTAGCATCAATCCTAAAACCACTCATACCCTCAGTATCTCACAACTAGCTTTTCCTTTCCTTTCCAACCAGGCCGTGGTATGAGTCCCCAGTATTCTTACTTGGACTGGACTATTGAACACCTTCCCAATTTGTCTTTCTATTCCCATATTCTCCTACTTCTGATCTAATCTGAATACCATTGCCAACAGATAAATAGTCCTAAAAGCTGATTTCATCTTGCTCCCCTACGTTGACAAACGTTCAGTAACTTCTCACTACCCCTAGAATAATGTCTAAAGTTCCTTCTAAAACTAATCTTCACTCAAGGCCCTTTACAAACCATGTGACCTACATTTCCAGCTTTACTACCAACTATAGTGTTTCTCTATGTGAATCACACCACCAGCTATTCTGGGCTGCTTGCTTTTCCCAAACATGTTGCATTTTCCTAAGACCACTATGCCTCTGCAATGGAACTGGACAACAGAAGTATTTGTAGGTTTTGGTAGTGTGCGCCCCCCACCCCCCGCCCCCCCTCCCCCCGCCCCTCTGGGGAAGTATCAGAATGCCTCCACATCCATAACTACCTCCTAGGGACTTTTGATAGGACACCAAATTATGTGTCAATTTTTCTGCCATTCCAAACAAAACCATTTAGTCCAGGAGCTGGAGCCTAACCTAGGCCAATAAACCTATCCATGTGGATGTGATGGCTTATCAAAGAAGCTCCACCTAACAGCCTGCACTGGATGGTGAGCAGCCAACCTAGTCCGGCCCTTTGAGGAAGTTAATATGAAGTACAGGGACGGAGTCATCAGTGACCAGTAGGGAGAAGCTAGAAGATACACAGAGGGAAGGAACAATGCAATCATGTGGCAGCAGAAACCAGGAAGCAATAGAAGCTGTGAGATAGAGAAAGAACTAGAAAGTACTTAGTAGCAAGGGCAGAGGAGCAGAGTCATAATAATAGCAGATAGAGAACAACGCAAAAGATATTACTGATGAAGAACCCACAAGACAACCAGCTGTATTGTGTGCTGACTCATCTTCCAGTTCCCACTGGTCATTACTTAAACTTAGATTGAGGCAACCTGAGTCTCTCTCTGTTCTGGAAATTAAATTTTCGCCTCCGGTATCTCTATCAGTCAAGATCATAGCAGGAAACTACAGGCAACTCAGCTGGGGTTTTGAAAATAATTGAAGACACTATTTACAAGGATTTAGGCAGGTTTGCGGGAAGGTAGGAGGAAAATTGAGGTGCCCAAAGGACTAGCAAGAGTGGAAATCCAGGGCTGAAGAGACAAAGGAAGGAAACTGGTAGTGTGATGGGAGTCTAGAAAGAGCTAGAGCCTAAAAGGGCATAGCTGCTGCCAGAATCATGGTGCTAAAGCTGGGAGAAAGAAGCATATTAGTCTCTTTTTCCTCCTACCCTCTGATACTTGCTGATGCCTCTCACTGGCCAAACCCTACAGTAAGAAAGAAGGCAGTAGAGCCTGCTGGCGTAGCTCAGTGGTGGAGCTTTTACCTACAACCCAGGAGGTCACAGTTGGATTTCCAGTCAGGGTTGCGGGCTTGATCCCCAGTGTGGGGTATGCAGGAGGCAGTCGATTGATGATTCTCTGTTATCATTGACTAGAGGCCCAGTGCATGAAATCATGCGCAGGTAGGGTCTAGTCCAGCCGTGGGCAATAAAACTATTGAAATAAAAGACCGTACCCTTTTATGTAATGATGTTTACTTTGAATTTATATTAGTTCATACAAACACTCCATCCATGCTTTTGTTCCGGCCCTCCGGTCCAGTTTAAGAACCCATTGTGGCCCTCGAGTCAAAAAGTTTGCCCACCTCTGGTCTAGTCTTAGTCTGTGATCAGGGCCATCTTCCGCCCGCTTGCCATTCCGGAGTCCTGCCCCGTCACCACTACCCACGCTGGTTCCCCATCTGGCGATCCATCGGAGCCTGTGGGCCAGGGGGAGGGACCAAGAGGTCTGCCTTCCACCTGCTCACCAGTCCCCAGTCCCGCCCTGCCACCACCACCCAAGTTCCTCGTGCTTCCCTGTTCACCATCCAGCAATTGGATCCTGGGACCCGGCGGGAGGGACCAAGATGCTGGCCGTTCAGCCCGCTCCCCAGGCTCCAGTACCACCCCAGTTCCCTGTGGTTCCCTGTTCACCATCCAGTGATAGGAGCCTGCGGGCCGGGATGGAGGGACCAAGAGGTGGTCAATGCACCTCATAGCAACTGTCTAGCGGTCGTTCTGGTCGTTACACCATTATGGTTGCTGGGCTTTTGTTATATAGGATGTTTCTATCTCTCTCTCCCTCTCCCTTTCTCTCTGAAATCAATAAAAATATATTTAAAAGAAAGAAAGAAGGCAGTAGAGCCCAGGTGATGTCATTTGTGGATAACAACCTCATGAGGCACAGAACAGAGAGGGATGAGGGTGAGGGGGAGCAGCCATGGGCTGACTAGTGGCCTCTCCAGAGAAAAAAAAAATAAGTATGTCCATGCCCTAACACCCAGAACCTGAGAACACTACCTTACATAGCAAAGACTTGTTTAAGTTCCTGAGTAGAGGAATTTATCCAAGTTTATTTTGGAGGGCCCTAAATGCAATCATATGTATCCTAATAAAAGAAAAGCTGGGGTAGTTTTGAAAAAGGAAAAGGCAATGTGACCTCAGAATCAGAAATTGGAGTGAAGTGGCCACAAGCCAAGGAAAGCCTGGAGCCATCAGAAGAGGGAAGAGGCGAGGAGCAGACTCTCCCCAGAGCCTTCGAAGGGAGCATGGCCCTGGCACAACCTTGATTTGGGGTTTCTGGCCTCCAGAACTGTGAAAAGATAAAATTCTGGCTTTTCTGTTTGTTTGTGTTTTTTTTGGCTTAAACAACAGAAATTTATTTTCTCACAGTTCTAGAGGGTAGAAGTCTGAGATCAAGGTGTCAGTAGGGTTAGTTTCTTCTGAGGCCTCTCTAAAATTCTGGTTTTTTTTAAGCCACCCAGTTTGTGGTAATTTGTTACAGCAGTCACAGGAAAGTAATACAGGGACCAGCCAAATGGAGAATTACCAGCATAAACTCTATTCAACTCTGGATGCCACATTGACCACAATAATGCCCTGATCACCTTTGCTGGGAATTCTTTTGCCTATCTTCTTTATTCATGTTGGTACTTCTTTTCGGACAACTCATATGACTCAAGTTAAATGCTCCCAACTTACAGTTACTTTTGCATACAAATATCTTTCCATCCTAACCCGATGACCACATTCTTCTTGAGAACAAGAACCTTGTCTTGTACATCTTTGTAGGCCATGAAAATCCCAGCCCAGTACTTTGAGCAGAGTGGATATTCTGTAATTGGTAAATGAGAAAGAAAGCTTCCATTTGTCCATCTGTAAATGGAAAAATAACAATTTCCACTGACTTGCCTTTCAGAGATAATAGTGGCAGTGTTTCCCAGAAACAATTTCTGTACCTGTAACAAAATGATAGATCTGAAACACCCACTGCTGCTGGAGCAGTTCCTCAGAAAAGAATTACGTTTTGTTGTAGCATGTCCTCCATTTCATGTGGAGCTGAAACTGCTTGCAGTCACCCCAAGGAAAGGGCAGGGCGTCCTTAAGAAAATGTAAGAGCTGAATATTGGTGTTCTCTCAGGAATTTTGATTCACCCCATAAATATTTATCAAAGGACTATTATGTTAAAGTGCAATCCATAAATGCTAGAAAAACACAAACACAGAGAATAAGGCATGGTCCCAAGTAATTGTGACACAATATGATGAATGCTTTTTAAAAGAACAAGATACTATGGAACCAGATTAAGTCTATGGATGGGAATTTCATGCCCCCCCCGCCCCCTCCCCCAAAAAAGGTCACGTTCAAGCTAGTTTTTTTTAGGACTTTATCAGGCACAGAAGTCAGAAGCACTGGGAACCAAGAGAAATAACTTTGCCAAGCAAACTACACCCTTAGCTCAGCCCTATTGTATCTAACCTTATTTTTATTCATCATCCTCATAGCTAGATAGTGAGAAAGGAAGGGAATGCGGACTGCTTCCCTACTTTGCATCTAGATTTGTATCAAAGAAAGGAAGGTATCAGGAGGAAAAGTAGAGGTTGCCCTCTTACAAGCTCAATAATGACAAGACCTAATAGCCATGCAATAATGAGTTAATAAACACTCTTACCTTTCCTGAACTTCTACCTCAATTCTGAAAACTGAGGTGGGCTATCCTGTGAGCCTGTGGGGTAGCAGGGCATGAATAACTCAGAGGAAAGCAGGCAAGGAATGAGAGCACCCTTTCGTCTCATTACCCCAAACTAGGAGGCATAGCTTTGTGGCAAAGCCCCCTGGAAAGGGAATAATGGCCGAGGCCCTTTTTCCTGCCATAGACTGACCTTCAGATCACTCCTTGGGGAACTGCTGTGTCAGGGGCGCCGCCCAGCATCTCTCCCCAGTCAGCCCTCCTAGGCCTCTGAGACCAGAGCTGTGTTGCTTATGAGTGGGAGGAGAAAACTCCTGGGAAAGCAGCCAGGAGAGAGGGAACGACTGACCTAACCCACCAAGGGGCAGAGGGTCCCCCCATCCTCACCCTGTAGCTTCCACTGGAAAATGAGGAAGCTGAGAAACCAGATTCCAGCCTCAAAGTACAGATCACTTGTCTTTGTTTTCTTAAGAAGCCTCTACCTCCCAGACCTTGCCAGGAAGCCGGCGGCATTTTCATGAAGCAGTAATAACAAGGACAGAGCGTTCTAGCCTGCTGGAGCCTGCTGGCTGGTCACTCTTTCCACTGCCTTTTGTTTTCATGCATCATTCCCTCACTTGCTTCTCAGATTCCTCAGGGCTTTGAAAAAGCCACAAATGCTCCACACAGTGACACCACCCAGAGGGCTGGCAGACATCACTGTCACGCACCCTGCCCTAAGCGATGGCACGTATGCAAGCCCTGACAACTGACACCCAGCCTTACACCTAGTAAGAGTCAAGATAGTGTCCAGAAAGGCAACCCCCTTCCCCATCAGCTTAGCTGGTAAAGGTGGGACTTTAGATTAAGTGCCACCCAGTGGACTAGTAAATCACAGACCCTTGTTTGATGCATAATGCAAGGTACGTTGGACAGTGGGACTTCTCGACCCTTTCTTCAAGGATCTAAATGAAGCCAACACAGCCCGGCTGGCATGCCTCAGTGGTTGAGCTTTGAACTAGGAGGTCACAGTTTGATTCCCCATCAGGGCGCATGTCCGGTTGTGGGTTTGATCCCCAGTGAGGGGCATGCAGGAGGCAGCCGATCAATGATTCTCTCTCATCATTGATGTTTCTCTCCTGCTCGCTCTCCCTTCCTCTCTGAAATAAATAAAAATATATTTATAAATAAATAAATACAACCTGACCGGTTTGGCTCAGTGGATAGAGCATCGGACTGCAGACTGAAGGGTCCCAGGTTCGATTCCAGTCAAGGACATGAACCTTGGTCGCAGCCACATCCCCAGTGGGGTGTGTGCAGGAGGCAGCTGATCGATGTTTCTCTCTCATCGATGTTTCTAACTCTCTATCCCTCTCTCTTCCTCTCTGTAAAAAATCAATAAAATATATATAAAAAATAAAAATAAATAAATGCAGCTAAGACAGATGTTACCAACAAAGCAACAGAATGCTATCACTGTGCCAATTCACATATCAATATATTAGACTGTGTATACATACATACAGGGAGAAGAAGCTCTCAATGATATTTGTGTTCCTATGTCACCTGTGGCCTGTTTTAAACCACACTCCAGACCTACCCTACCAAAATCTGAAAACAGGGCCTAGATATGTACATTTTTTTAAAAAACTTGACAGTATTAGTTAGAATGTGGGAAAGAGAAATTCTCAGATATCATTGATGAAAGTAAAAATGCTACTGTGGAGAGCAATCTAGAGAGCAATCTTGTGAAGTTGAGAATGTGACCCTAGAAAGTTCCTTTCCAGATATATTCTAGAAGAATTCTCACACCTGTGTCCAATGAAGTATACATAAGGACAGTAATTACATCATGATTTGAAATAGCTAAAAACTATCATAAATATCCATCCACAGAATAATTATTCTAGAACATTTATAGTATGGGACTATATTGCAGTATGATTTAGTATAATATTATTATATTATAAAGAAAGAACTAGCTTTACAAGTATCACATGGATAAATCTAAAAAAACATGATGTTGAAAAACACAAGATCCAGAAGAATATGTACACTATTTATATACATCTTTAAACACCCAAAACATATATATTGTATAGTAAAAACATAAAAACATGTGAGAAGGATTCCCACCATTTTTAAGAGATTAGTTACCTCTAGGTAGAGATGGGATGGAAGACCCTCTTTTGTAACTAAAACATTTTATTTATTTATTTATTTATTTATTTATAATCTTAAGCAAATATGGCAAGCTGTTAAAATTTATAAAATCTCGTTACTGGATATATGTTCAGATATATATCTGAAGATCTTCCATAGCAGCAGGATCTTTCAAGATTTTTAGGATTCACAAATACTGAAAATAAAAGTTTGTTTACAGGGATAAGCCATTCCCATTAACACAGATGACACTACTCATCCCTCTTAGTAATGTAGGTATTTTGAGATGTTTTCATTAATGGTGGCGTTATTTCACAGATTCACACATACTCTCCTACTCAGGTGTGCTTCTGACCTCCTGGATTTGTGAGCATTCTTAATAGAGTCAGAGGTGCAATGGAATGAAGCTAGGGATCTATCCACATTTGGAGACCATTATTATAATGATCAGAGATTCCCAAATCTAGCTGACAGTCATAATCACCAGATAAAAATTTTAATGCCATTGTCGATGCCTCAGCTTCTGGAATATGATGTAGTAGTTCTGAGGTGAAACCAGGAATCTATATTGTCAAGAGATTCTGATAATCAGCCAGGTTTGAAAATGAGGATAAATAATCATGAGGCAGGATAGTAAGAAGTTAGGAAAATCCTTGGCAAGTGGAACGGGGAGACTGAGACAAATAGTTGATTCAAACTGACCCCATCTGGCATCCTGACTCACCTGCCTCCTTCTCCCTTGCATAACCATTCCCTTAAGCACTAAGTCCTCAGGACAAAGAGGTTCTGACCCACATCAAATAATTTTGGGAACAAAGCTTTGGATCTGCTGACCACAGAGATAGAGTTTTGGTCAAACTAGAGATAATATCTAGACCTCAATTGTCTCTAGTTTGAGATAAATGAGGGTGGAAAAGCAGCAAAATCAGATGAAGCAACCTAATGACTGATATCAGGACCAGATGAAATGAATGGTGATCCCCTACGCTAGCACCAACCAATCACTAGAAAACACAACCGTGAAAGAACACACTGTGGGAAGCTGATGAGTATATTGAGATCCTCCCCCACAAATACCCGCCTTTGGAAAATAGATAAAAACCCTTAAGATGAAGGACCCAGTGCATGCTTTCTTTCTTGGGCAGGGGTGGGAAATGTCTGGCCCTCAGGCCGTATAAGACCTGAGAAATCATTTGGTCTGGCCCTGGCAAGACATTAGGGATGAGTTAATTAAATGTTTGAGCAAATGTAGCAGGCTAATTTTTAAGTTGATAATTTTGTATGGCCCACGGATGATGCTATAAATATCCAAATGGCCCTTAGCAGAATAAAAGTTCCCCACCCCTGCTCTACAGCATGCCCATGACTCTCCACCTCCCTTCCTTTAAGGCGAGTATCTTTTCTTTCTTTCCCCTAAGCTCCAAAGGCCCTCCTTTTGCCTCTGTAACTTGCTTCCTGAGTCCATGCAGCCTAGCTTGCTCACTTCTACCTCTGTGACTTTCTAAATAAACTTTCTCTTTGAGTAGAGTTCTTGGCTCTGAATTCTAGCCAAACTCAAAGATCGAGGTCTAACAGCACCACTAACAGCCATGATTATGTTTTATTAATGTTTTCAAAGAAGTTGGGAATGGGAGAAAAAGAAGCAAGAAAATTAAAGGGGGGAAGAAGGAAGAAAGGGAGGGACAGTAAGCTTTCAAATCCTTCCTAATCTATTTTCACCCACTCTCCAACCTTGAATGTCTCTCCATCCTCTGAACTTTACTAGAGCTGTAATCATCTGTAAGGTCATTGGGCAAGTCTGTAGTTCCCTTTACACTGCTGTAATGGGCTATTATTTACTTATATCTTGAATTAGGCTATAAACGTACTCAGGACAGGAACCATATCTTGTTGCTCTTTGCGTTTTCTATAGTAGCTAACACAACACCTTGAGCAGAGTAAACAGTAAAGCACAATTAAAAATAGAAGATAGCCCTGGCCACCCTTGCTCAGTGGTTAGAGCATTATTCCATGCACCAAAGGGTAGCAGGTTCGATTCCCAGTCAAGAGCACATACCTGGGTTGCAGTTTGATCCCTGATCCTGGTTGGGGCACATGCGGGAGGTAACTAATCAATGTGTCTCTCTCACACAGATGTTTCTATCTTTCCTTCTCTCTCTTTCCTCTACCCTCCCTCTCTTCTACTCTCTCTAAAAAATAAAAACAAAAAATAAAATAATAAATGGAAAAAATATCCTCGAGTGATGATTAAAAAACAAATAAAAAGGATAAAACAAGTTTAAAGATGTGGCAGGATACAAGATCAATATACAAAAAAAAATTGTATTTCTATACATTAGCAATGAACAATTTGAAAATTAAATTCAATGTAGTCCGTATCTAGATCCCAGGTGTGTGTGTGTTTCAGAAATTGGCAAGCTGATCTGTAATTCATATGGAAATGTAACCCAGCATAGCCAAAACACTCTTGAAGAGGAAAAACAAAGCTGGAAGATCCACAGTTCCTGATTTCTAAACCTACAACAAAACTACAATTATGAAGACATTGGCATAAGTACACACATAAAGATCAATGGAATAGAATTGAGTGTCCACAAATAAACCCTCACATTTAAGGTCAATTGTTTTTTTTTTGACAAAGGTGCCAAGACAAGTCAATAGTGAAATAATAATTTTTTTTCAATAAATGATGCTGGCAAAAAAATTAAGCTACCTAGGAATAAACTTAACTAAAGAGGTAAAAGACCTCTACTCAGAAAACTACAGGACGTTGAAAAAAGATATAGAGGAAGACATAAACAGATGGAAGAACATACCGTGTTCATGGATTGGTAGAATCAACATCATTAAAATGTCCATACTACCCAAAGCAATCTATAAATTCAACGCACTTCCCATTAAAATACCAACGGCATACTTCAGAGATCTAGAACGAACTCTCCAAAAATTCATCTGGAATAAAAAAAGACCTCGAATAGCTGCAGCAATCCTGAAAAAGACCAAAGTAGGTGGGATCTCAATACCAGATATCAAGATGTATTACAAAGCCACTGTTCTCAAAACTGCCTGGTACTGGCACAAGAATAGGCATATAGATCAATGGAATAGAATAGAGAGCCCAGAAATTGGCCCGAACCAATATGCTCAATTAATATTTGACAAAGGAGGCAAGAACATACAATGGAGCCAAGATAGTCTCTTCAATAAATGGTGCTGGGAAAATTGGACAGATATATGCAAGAAAATGAAACTAGACCACCAACTTACACCATACACAAAAATAAACTCAAAATGGATAAAGGACTTAAATGTACGACAGGAAACCATAAAAATTCTAGAAGAATCCAAAGGCAACAAAATCTCAGACATATGCCGAAGCAATTTCTTCACTGATACAGCTCCTAGGGCACTTGAAACGAAAGAGAAAATGAACAAATGGGACTACATCAAAATAAAAAGCTTCTGCACAGCAAAAGAAACCATCAACAAAACAACGAGAAAACCCACTGTGTGGGAAAACATATTTGCCAATGTCATATCTGATAAGGGCCTAATCTCCAAAATTTATAGGGAACTCATACAACTCAACAAAAGGAAGATAAACAATCCAATCAAAAAATGGGCAAAGGACCTAAATAGACACCTTTCAAAAGAGGACATTCAGAAAGCCAAGAGACATATGAAAACATGCTCAAAGTCACTAATCATCCGAGAGATGCAAATCAAAACAACAATGAGGTACCATCTCACACCTGTCAGACTGGCTATCATCAACAAATCAACAAACGACAAGTGCTGGAGAGGATGTGGAGAAAAAGGAACACTTGTGCACTGCTGGTGGGAATGCAGACTGGTGCAGCCACTATGGAAGACAGTATGGAGTTTCCTTAAAAAACTGAAAATGGAACTCCCATTTGACCCTGTGATCCCACTTCTAGGAATATATCCCAAGAAACCAGAAACACCAATCAGAAAGGATATATGCACCCCTATGTTCATAGCAGCACAATTCACCATAGCTAAGATCTGGAAACAGCCTAAGTGCCCATCAGTAGATGAATGGATTAGAAAACTGTGGTACATCTACACGATGGAATACTATGCTGCTCTAAAAAGGAAGGAACTCTTACCATTTGCAACGTCATGGATGGAACTGGAGTGCATTATGCTAAGTGAAATAAGCCAGTCAATGAAGGAAAAATACCACATGATCTCACTCATTCATGGATAATAGAGACCATTATAAACTTTTGAACAATAATAGATACAGAGGCAGAGCTGCCTCGAACAGATTGTCAAACTGCAGCAGGAAGGCCGGGGAGGGTTGCGGGGCAGGAGGTAGGGGGGTAAGAGATCAACTAAAGGACTTGTATGCATGCATATAAGCATAACCAATGGACATAAGACACTGGGGGATAGGGGAGGCTAGGGGACTGTCTAGGGCGGGGGGATAAAATGGACACATATGTAATACCCTTTGTAATACTTTAAGCAAAAAAATAAATAAATAAATAAATGATGCTGGAACAACTGGATATCCACATGCAAAAGAATATGTTGGGCTATACCTCACACCATACAAATAAATTAATTCAAAATAGATCATAGACCTACATGTAAGAATTAAAACTATAAAACTCCTAGGAGAAAACACAGGAGTAAATCTTTATGACCTAAACTTGTCAGTGGTTTCTTCGATATGTCAACAAAAGCAGAGGCAACAAAAGAAAATAATAGATGAATTGGACTTCAAAATTAAAAACTTTTGTGCTCACAGAACACCATCAAAAAAGTAAGAGACAACCCACAGAATGAGAGAAAATCTTTGCTGAAAGTATTTTTGACAAGAAACTTATATTCAGAATATATAAAAATCTATTACAACTCAATAGTGAAAAGCAAACCCAGTTAAAATATGGGCAAGCCCACAGCTACCAAGCTGTGGTATTTTATTATGGCAGCTGTAGCAAACTAACACAGTGGTTCTTTTGAACATGTAACAATGACACCATGTATAAGAAAGGCCTATGTTTTGAATTATTGCATTTTGCAGGGTAGCATCTTTTGGTCACTTACATCATCAGTTGTTAGAAATGTGAGAACTCTCCAGAAGATCAAGTACTGTGCAGTAATTATCATGCACAGGCCCCAGAGAGCCCTGGCCTTTGAGAATGCCCTCTTCATCAACCCAAAAAAGGTAAATACTTGGATCTCTCCAGGCCTTTGAGATTTTCATAAATTGGTAGAGATTGATCCAAATGTGCTTGACACCTGGGAAAATGTCATTTAAAAAGATGTTTAATTACTGAGAACTTTTAATAATATGGGGAAATGATTCTAAAACTCTAATATTAAATAAAAAGTCAGCATGAAAATTGAATATGTATAGGTAGACTCATTTTATCTGTGTGGTGCTATGCATAGAAGAAAGACTGAATAGAAATATAGTCAAAGTTAACATTTTTTCTCTACAGTGAGACTATGTGTTAGTTAGGTTTTTTTCTTTATACTTCTCTATATTTCTGAATTTTCCAAAGTGAGCATGTATTATTTTTATAATCACAAAATATGCTTATATTTTATTTTATTTGTATTTTTTTAAAATATATTTTTATTGATTTCAGAGAAGAAGGAAGAGGGAGAGAGGGAGATAGAAACATCCATGATGAGAGAGAATCAAGGATGGGCTGCCTCCTGCAAGTCCCTCACTAGGGATCAAGCCCACAACCCAGGCATGTGCCCTTGACCAGAGTCGAACCCGGGAACTTTCAGTTCGCAGGCCGACGCTCTATCCACTGAGCCAAACCAGCTAGGGCTATGCTTATATTTTAAAGATTAAAAACTGGGCAGAGCAAGCCCAGCCGGCTTGGCTCAGTGGTTGAGCGTCAACCTATGAATCAAGAGATCATGGTTTGATTCCTGGTCAAGGCATATACCTGGGTTGCAGCTGAACCCAGTGTGGGGTGTGCAGGAGGCAGCCGATCAATGATTCTCTCTCATTGATGTTTCTATCTCTCCCTCTGCCTTCCTCTCTGAAATCAATAAAAAAAAATATTTTTAAAAACTGGGCAGAGCATATATAACTAGTATTGAGAGTCATCTCCAAAAGACAAAGTTCTGGGACTCATAGGTCAGATGCAAGTGCTGCTAGAACCCTGCTGCCCACCTGTCCTCTTGGGATTGAGCCATTGGGTGTTGCCCCATGCCTGGAAATTCTGATTATGCTCCTGCAGAGTCTTCCTGTCTAGAACAGGTCTCTGAACACTGATCCTCCTTTCAGACCTCTAACCCCTAATTCTGAAGTTAGGAGCAACTCAACCCAACCTCTCCCTCCCTGTCCCACACTTTCCTTCCAACCACTTTGTACTCAAGGCTACCCACAGTGGCACATGGTTACCTGTGTCCCTCACAAGCGGAGCGGCTGAGAAGTAACAGCCACAAGATGATAGCAGGAGGGCAAGAGAAGGGAAATATTGGGAGAAATGCTCCTGAGGTTTCCTTCCCTGTGGAGGTCTGTCCCTCTGTCTAGCTACTTGTCTGTCCTCCTTAGAGGAGGGGCTTAATCTGATTGGGGAATTGTGAAGCCTACATAGGGCATGCTCAGTTTAGTTCCTCCTTTCTTCCTCTTAGGTCCCTGCCTCCTGCAGGGAGGATGCTCTGCTTCTCTGGGGCAGGATCCCCTTCCTACCCCAACTCTCATCCCCAGAATAAGGCCTGTCATGCTCTAGTGTTACTTGTGACTGGGTGAATAAGTCTGCCTAAAGCTGAAACTCATTTAGTATTTAGTATCCCATTCTATCTCACAGAAAAAAGATATCAAGGTAATATTTTGGTCTCCATCTGCCCACTCTTTTGTCTCATTTCTCATCTTGATCTGAATCGTAAAATTCAGATTGGAGAAAAGAATGCTACTTATGGTAACTTCTCAGGGGCCTG
The DNA here is from genome assembly GCF_014108235.1 of Myotis myotis. Lineage (NCBI taxonomy): Eukaryota > Metazoa > Chordata > Mammalia > Chiroptera > Vespertilionidae > Myotis > Myotis myotis. The sequence continues at coordinate 61,226,012 of NW_023416315.1, forward strand.
GAAGGTGTTTGTTAAGAGCCAACCACTTGCCCAGCATGAAGCTTTAGATATGTTCATTTATTTAATTCCACAACAACCCCCAGGAGTTTACAGTATTTTCCCGTTTCCCATAAGAGGAAACTGGTGCTCAGAGAGGTTAGACACTTGCCAGAGGTCTCACAATGAGTGACAGATGTCACTCTGACTTCAATGTCCCAGCACTATACACTGCATCAGACATTGTCCTTGGGTGCCACCAAGACACTCCTTAGGGACTGAGGTAGCAATCTCATCTGCATTTAATACTTCATCCTAATCAACTGAGCTATCAATTGAGCAACATGCAAGAGAGGCAAAGATGATACAACCAAAGGACAAGGAATGGGTGGTTATATAACTCTAGAGTAGACCCAAGACATCAAGAACTGTACTTTCCCCAGATTTCTTGGAAGCTTTTAGACAAATGACCTCCAAAAGGTCATTTTGCTTCCCAATTAGTGCTCTGCCTTCCTGGTTGTAAAATAATTCATTAATATCCTGTCCTTCTTAAATCAGACCACATGCCATGCTTCCCTGACACTGGCTTTGCCCATTTAAAAATTGGGTGTCATACGGCCTTGGGTAGCACATGGAGTAAAATAATAACTATAATGAATAAAGAATCAGCTTAACAATATATGAAACAAGAAGTAGTGAAATGATGAGCAGAAAGTGCCAGCTATAGGGACTGACCCTTTAAGTAGACAAGCTGAAGAAGATGTTTTGATCTCACCCCTGAAGGACAATCAGCTGGAGGGCTGAACCACAGTGTCTGAGAGAGCCAACCATGCTGCCAAGGTACCAGGCAGCATTTCCAGGAGCTCAAACCACGGCTAGTTTCTTCTCATCTTCCCAACAAATGCTCAGAAAGTGCAAGGGCACCCCACAGGTCACTAAGCACATTCCCAATGGCCCTCCAGGGAAATTTGATGCTGAGAAATGGACCTTTTCCAAAGTAGTGGTTCAAGCCAGATGAGGAATTACAGAGAAGACAGCCTTCCATGGAAAATACCCTGCCTCCAAATCCCCAACGTCTTCATTAGAGAACTGAAAGCACAGGCACACCAGCTGGTCTCCACGGCCCCGAAGCACTGCGGTGCAGTGGAAAGAGCAATGCTATAGGGCTCATAAACAAGAGACTAGCCTTCTATCCCCATCTCTGCCAGATTTTAGCTGGGTGCCCTTGGCATAGGTACTTAGCTTCTCTGGGCCTCCTTTTCCTCATTTCTTAAATGAAGTTTGACCAGACTATGGTGTGTTCTGATTCTGAAATCCTATCTTTTGACTCTGAATTACCATTTTACATTTAAAGAAAATTAAAGCGAGCTCCTGAGTGTTGTTTCTCAGGGATCCTGTTATTCCAGGGATCATGCCTCAACCTTTTCAGCATTCTTCATTGGCTTCCCTCCTTCCACAAATCAAACCTAAATTCTTCAACATGGCATTCAAGGTTCTTTGTGATCCACCGTGCTTATCCAGCCACCCTCCCTTTATACTCACCAATCATGTATTTTATACTCTGGCAATACTGGACTATTTGTATTTTCCTATAATACTCTTACTGCAATATCAAATATTTATGAGTATGCACTCTGTGCTAGACACACCAGGAAGCCTTTGAACATACTGTTCACTTTGCTTGGACTGCCTTGTATTAACTAAACTAGAGCTTGCTGCTGTAACAAATAAGCTATATAGATTAACACAATAGAAAGTTATTTCTTAGTCATATAACAGTTCAGTGTGACAAGCAGCCTTCCATCCAGAATCCTTCTATTTTGCAGCTTTGCCATCCTCCAAGCTTCAGTGCTTTACTTCCAGAGCTAACAGCTGGGAAAAAGAAGGAAGAAAAGGCACACCTACTTCTTAACCCAGCCCAGAAATGATGCAATCACTTCTGCTCATGTCCCATTAATTAGAACTTGTCACTTGTCACTTGTATATGGAACTGGAAGTTAGTAGGGCCACTTCTCAGAACATTTTCATACTATGGAATGAGAAAGCACAAGTCTTTGATAATCAACCAGCCATCACATGCTCTTCCTTGACTGCTCTACTTAGCAAAGGCTTATTCACCCTTCAAATCCAAGTGCTACCTACTTTGCAAAGTTTTCCCTCATTTACGCAGGCAGATTTAGGTCCTCCTTTCCTATCCCTCACTACACATTTTACATTTCTCCATTAGGACTATTATCATAATACTAGAGGCCTGGTGCACAAAATTGGTGCACAGGTAGGGTCCCTAGGCCTGGCTGGTGAACAGGGCCGATTTTTGGGGTGACTGGCAGGGCAATTGAGGGGCTCCCACTGGCACTCGCCTTAGCTGGCCTGGTGCCTGCCCTGCCCCCCACTGCTGCCACCGGTCGCCTCCCTCTGCAGGGTGACTGGCAGGGTGATCAGGGGGCCCCCACTGGCACCCACCTTGGCTGGCCTGGGGCATGCGGGCTGGGAGCAGCTTCTGCATTGAGCGTCTGCTCCCGGTGGTCAGTGCGCATCATAGCGACCGGTCATTCTACTGGTCATTCTGCTGTTCAGTCAATTTGCATATTTGGCTTTTATTATATAAGACTAGAGGCCCGGTGCACAAAAATTTGTGCACTCGGGAGGGAGGGGGGTCCCTCAGCATGGCCTGTGCCCTCTCGCAGTCTGGGACCCCTCGGGAGATAACGACCTGCTGGTTTAGGCCTGCTCCCGGGTGGCAGAGGGCAGGCCTAATCCCTAGGTGCAGCCCCTGGTCAGGCTCAGAGCAGGGCCGATTGGGGAGTGGGGCGCCACCCCCTGTCATGCACAGAGCAGGGTGGATTGGGAGGTTGCGATGCCACCCTCAGTCATGCTCAGGGTAGGGCCGATTGGGGGGTTGGGCCACCGCCCCCTGTCGCACTCAAGGCAGGGTCAATGGGGAGGGTGCGGCGCCATCCCCTGTCACGCACAGAGCAGGGCCAATCAGAGGGTTGGGGAGCTCCCCCCTGTCACGCACAGAGCAGGGCCGATAGGGAAGTTGGGGCACCGCCCCTTGTCACACACAGAGCAGGGCAGATCAGGGGGTTGGGGCGCCGCCACTCTCACACTCAGGGCAGGGCCGATGGAGAGGTTATGGCTCTACCCCATCACACACAGAGCAGGGCCCGTGGGGTGGGGAGGTTGGGGCACCGCACCCTGTCACACACAGAGCCGCAGGGCGATCAGGGGGTTGCGGAGCTCCCCCCTATCAGGCACAGAGCAGGGCCGATCAGGGGTTTGGGGCGCCTTCCCCTGTCAGGAACAGAGCAGGGCGGATAGGGAGGTTGTGGCCCTGCCCCCTGTCACACACAGAGCCGCAGGGCGATCAGGGGTTTGGGCGCTGCCCCCTGTCACGCTGATCCCGGTGCCGGGAGGCCTCGAGGCTCTGCTGATCCCGGTGCTGGGAGGCATATTACCCTTTTACTATATAGAAGAAAGGCCTGGTGCATGGGTGGGGGCTGGCTGGTTTGCCCTGAAGGGTGTCCTGGATCAGGGTGGGGGTCCCTACTGGGGTGCCTGGCCAGCCTGGATGAGGGAATGATGGCTGTTTGCAGCTGGTCACACACCCTTCAGGGTGGGGGTCCCCACTGGGGTTCCTGGCCATTCTGGGTGAGCGGCTGAGGGCTGTTTTCAGGCTGGTGGGTGACTGAAACTCCCAACCGCTCCTTTTTTTCTTTTTTCTTTTTTTATTCTGGGCCAGCTTTAGCTTTGGCTCCAGCTCTGAGGCCTCCGCTGCTGAAAGCAGGTATCTGGTTTGTTTGGGTTCTATAATCGAAACTCTGTATCAACTCCAGCTCTGAGATCCCAGCTGGCTGAAAGCAGGTTTCTGGGGTTTTGTTTAGCTTCTATATTTGTAACAATGTTTCAGACTGCAAGCTCAGAGGCCGGAAAGGCAGGCAGGGAACGTTGGAGTCCTCCGTCACTGAAGCAAGCAAGCCTCATGTTCGCTTTAAGCTGCCTGGCTGCCGGCCGCCATCTTGGCTGGAAGTTAATTTGCATATCGCCCTGATTAGCCAATGGGAAGGGTAGCGGAGGTATGGCTAATTACCATGTTTCTCTTTTATTAGATAGGATACTGGTGGTTTGCATGCCAGTCTACTTAACTGAACTATGACCCTTGAGGCAGGAATCTTGTATTTTTGTTTTTGTATTTGGAAACCTTAGCATTATGCCCAGTAAATAGTAGTTTTATAATGATAGTTAATGAATTGATGAATATTATCATTAAATCAAAGAATGAATGATTACCTTAAAGAAAAGAAGCTGGTTTTTACAGAGGAACAAAGAGCTCAGTGTAAAAAAACAAAACAGAACTCTTGGTGATTTGATGTCATCTAAAATGCTAAAAAGAAAATAAGCTTCCCATGTAAATGCTACAATTGTAATTAATATTTTGCATTATCACTTATTTAGAATATGTCTCTCTCATAAACTCCACAAGGGATAGGGACCTTATATGTATTGTTCTTTGCTCTGATTCTAGCATCTAGCATACTGTCTGGCACATAGTAGATACTCAATAAATATTTCAGAAGGAATAAATAGATAAAGAAATGAATAAATACATGAATGAAGACTGCATCCTTAATTGCATGAGCCATATAATAAATGCTTAGCTTGGCTTATACAAGGAAAGCATCGACAGGGCAGTAAGAACCTACCACAACTAGAAAGACAGCCCAGAGTGCACATGAGGACTTTAACATCATTACCTTGCATAGCCCATGGCATCATCCCCTTTATGTAAGAGGATGAACAAACATTATTGGAGGAAGCTAAAATCTCAACGGGGATAGTAGCCGATGAGTAAATGAGGACAAATGGATGTCTCTAAAATGGTTGCACTATCAGATAGCCTTTGTAAATTGGTTAATGAAAGAAGCAGGAAGCAAGAGTGCAGGCAATTACAGAAGCATGACAACTGTGAAAAATACAGTGATCGAGAAAAGACAAAAATACGTTTTCATAGTTTTTGAAGAGGTATTGAGACAGTTCTTTAAATGTTTGTAACACATTTATTGTTCTCATAGCTCCCATGTGACAAAATTTGGTTTAGATATTACATATGACTTTGGCAACTTCTAAACAGAACCTCTTCACAGGCCTCGGTCCAGGTTATCTTGAACCTCTGGAAAGTCCTAAATATAATGGAGTAAATTTGCAGTGTGGACGCATCTGAGGTGGTAATGAGGTTGATGTTGATGTTGACAGATGGGCTTTTGCCAGGAGCTGACCAAGGCATTAATGGCAGGGCTAGGCATTAAGTGACCTGTAAATAGGACAGTACAGTTTTTTGCACACCTTTGATAATATACAAGAACAGAAGAACGAATGGCCTGCCTCAAAGAGCTCTCTGTCTTTCCTGTGAGTTGGGCATACAGCTGGACTACACTTCCTAGCTCTCTTCATTGAAGTTAGGCAGAGCCATGTGACTGAGTTTTGGCCACTAGAATGTGGATGGAAGTGATGGGTGCCAATTCCAGGTCTGGCCCATAAAAAGCCTCCTGTGCAGTGCTCAGTATACTCTCTCTCTACCCATTGGCTGGGTGGAGAGGGTTCTGACCTAGAGGAACATAGAGTATAAGTTGGAAGGAGCCTAGGTCCCTGAATTACTGAATAGGAGACTGACCACCACATTCCACACACTTCTACTCCTACCAATCCATTTTGGACTGTGACAAGAGAATGGACGAAAATAATACATTCTGTTGGGTCAAAAACCATTAAGAATTTAAAGTCACTTGTTATAACAATTAGCCTATTTGATTAATACAGCCCTTAAATTTATGGACTCTCAAAGGACTGAGATAAAAGAAGGTAACCGAGAACATACCCAATATCAGTGGATATTGCATTTAATGGGATTCTGGAGTTCATTTTAAAGCTGTAGAAATTCCTACATAGCCGAAGCCATGCCTGCTGGCCTCTGCTTATCTAATCAGTGCCTTCTGGACATTTTCATTCTCTCAGGAGAACAGTGAATAACCATCTCCCAACTACATATCATATGTATCCACACGGTCTATTTGATTTAATATATTTAGGGTCTACTCTAGTCAGATAATACCACATTTAAAACATGTCTTGCTTTTGCTTTTGTTTTTTGTTAAACATGGTGATTAAGAAGAAGAAAAATAAATTAATAAGTAACTTTGTATTTGGAGGTATAGTTTTTAAATGATTGTACAAGGTTTGTTGAGCACAGTACTAATGAATTATTATGGGTGAGCCAAGCAAGTTCTGTGGCAAAAATGAGGTCTTTCAGTGCTTGCCTGAAGATGTTATTGGAAAACTTTTGTTTACTTACTGGACTTTGAAAATTAAATCCTTCTTCAAGTAGCCTCCGGGTGTTAAGGACAGTAAATAAAGATGTGCTGATTGGAAACATTTTAAAAACAACTTGTTACAGCCATTAAAATAACAAGGGATAAATTCAACCCAAAACAGAATATTCCAAATTCATTTGGCCTGTCCAACAGAAAAAAACAAACTTAAAAGTTGGATTCCACAAGTCATCTCTACCAAATGAAATTTAGCAGTGACCCGGGACAGGCGCTCTCAAAAGTACTAGCTTGCTTCTGGCTCTTACTAGATAAACCTGAGCCCATTATTGGAAAGGGGGCAGTTGATCTCCCTATCTTGGAAGAGTCTATAGAAAGGGATGAACTGGGAAACAGTTAGGGCCTACGGGGAGGAAGAGGTAAGAAATTTAGGAGAAAGTTTCATTTTTTAATAGAATCCCCATGGGGCTGAGATGGAAGAAATGGATTTGGGACAGCACTTATCTCTTCAAGAAATAAATTCTGTTGCCCCATTGTCAAGGGGTGCAAACTAAGCCATGATGATCCTTTAACTTTCTTCATCTCTTCCACAAACTTCATCTTCTATCCCCTTTCCCATCGCACGCCATTCCTTTTATGTCCCACTTAAAATCCCAAGCTTCTATAAACAGGCAGCTAGGAGCAGACCTGTTACTTCTTGAAGCTCATCACCAGAGCTATGTCAAAATACAGCACAGGAGCAGGTGGTTGTTAAGGGTATGTTGTTACAATATGATTAGTGAACTGACTGTCCCCCTCAAGGTAGGATTCATTCACCAATACAAAGGATGTGCAACCTCCTTATACAACCCCTAGTCAGAGCCCTCAGGACTTGGCAGGAGTTCTTAAGGGGGTACTGGCATTGCTATGTAGAGCTGTTATGTTATTGCTTCTCAATCTCTTCTCTCAATAATCAGATTCATTCTTTTCCCCAAGAGCTTTATTCTTTGAAAGATTTTAGTCTAAAAATCATTATATTTAGTAATGTGTTACTAAATAAATCACATTTCTAAAGAAAACATCCGATATCAGGGGTGGGCAAACTTTTTGACTCGAGGGCCACAATGGGTTCTTAAACTGGACCGGAGGGCCGGAACAAAAGCATGGATGCAGTGTTTGTGTGAACTAATATAAATTCAAAGTAAACATCATTACATAAAAGGGTACGGTCTTTTTTTTTTTTTTAGTTTTATTCATTTCAAATGGGCCGGATCCAGCCCGCGGGCCGTAGTTTGCCCACGGCTGTCCTATATAATAAAAGGCTAATATGCAAATTGACCCAACAGCAGAACGACCGACTGGTTGCTATGACATGCACTGACCACCAAGGGGCAGACGCTCAATGCAAGAGCTGCCCCCTGGTGGTCAGTGTGCTCCCACAGGGGGAGCACCGCTCAGCCAGAAGCCAGGCTCATGGCTGGCAAGCGCAGTGTCGGTGGAGGGAGCCTCTCCCGCCTCCGCGGCATCACTAAGATGTCCAACTGCCAGTGGGGAGTGGGCCTAAGCTGGCAGTCGGACATCCCCCAAGGGCTCCCGGACTACGAGAGGGTGCAGGCCAGGCTGAGGCCCGCCCTCCCCCCTCAAATGCACGATTTTTCTTGCACTGTCCCTCTAGTCCAGCCGTGGGCAAACTACGGCCCGTTTGAAATGAATAAAACTAAAAAAAAATAGACCGTACCCTTTTATGTAATGATGTTTACTTTGAATTTATATTAGTTCACACAAACACTGCATCCATGCTTTTGTTCCGGCCCTCCGGTCCAGTTTAAGAACCCATTGTGGCCCTCGAGTCAAAAAGTTTGCCCACCCCTGCTCTAGTCCTATATAACAAAAGCATATGCAAATTGTCCCCTCGACCGGAGTTCTTCCAGGAGTTCGACCAAGGAGCGGGCTGGCCGGAGGAAGAGAGGGAGGCCCTGACCAATGGCGGCAGCAGCGGCAGTGGTGGTAGGTGGCGGCAGGCAGCCGGGGGAAGGGAGGGAGTACCTGGCTGGCAGCCAGTAGCTGCTAGGAACCCTACCAGTGCACGAATTTTGTACATTGGGCCTCTAGTATTAAATATTTATTAGGTATTATATTAACGAGTGCTTTACATACATTGTCTAAAAACTCTCAAGTAGTCTAAAAAAATGGAAATTATTAGTCCCATTTTACAGATGAGTAAACTGAGTTTTGAAGATGTTAAATAAATAGTCTAAATCTTATTGCTAGAAACTAAATTCTGATTGGCCTCACCTCTACACACATATTCTTTCCAATATACTCTCTCTACCATATAGAAAACACAAGGCCAATGAGAACTCCTTCTTAGTAGGAACATACAGCCTCTGCAGGGAGTTAGTGTGGCTTAATATTCCCATCTTCCAGTTGCCCACTCCTCCAAAAATGAAAGAAGTTTTCCATTATTTAGTCAAACTGGTCCAGTTTGTTGTGACTGCATATACAGTCTTTTAGGCTTTCTTAAAGTACTGGGCATGGTTCAAGTAATTCCATTATCCTATATAATAAAAGCCTAATATGCTAAGTGCCCGGTCGTCTGGTCAGCTGTTCAACTAATCAAAGCTTAATATGCTAATGATATGCTAAGGCAGCTCAACCACTCACTATCATGTGCACTGACCACCAGGGGGCAGACGCTCCGACAAATAGGTTAGCTTGCTGCTGGGGTCCGGCCAATCAGGACTGAGTGAGACAGGCTGGAAGCGTCCTACAGCCCTCTCACGGTTCCTCCCCAGCTGGCCAACCTCCCGCCTCTCTCCCTGACCCCAGTCATGCACCGATGGGGTCCCTTAGCCTGGCCTGCACCCTCTCGCAATCCGGGACCCCTTGGGAGATTTCAGAGAGCCAGTTTTGGCTCAATCTGCCATAGGTTATCCTTATAGAACACCAAGAGCCTAGAGAATCCAGACAGGAAACTAGAGCTGGCAGTTCAAAACAAATGAAAGTTGGGCAGGGGGAGTTCAGAATGCAGGTTTAGGCACAGATCTCCTCCGCTGTGTTCATTCTTCCACTCCTTCGATTCTATTGAGTATTCAGTGATGTACCATGGACTGATGTGAGAAGGGGAACCCTTAGGGAATACAACATTTGATGGGAATAAGAGGAGTCATTGAAGAATGACAGCCTAGGATAAGTGACAATGAAGAGAAGAGAAAAGACAGACTGGTCAGAGTGAGAGACAAACATTTGATGATTCGGGAGGCTCTCAGAGAAGCCAAGCCAGCTTTGTTGTGATTTGATTAAAAAAGAAAAGGGAAAGGATGGCTGACCCTTTCCACTGATTGGTTTTGTAATCTACTGGTGGGGTCTTCACCAAATGAAGTAAACCCCAATGGAAGGTGATGGGAAGTGTTACTAGGCCTTCTGGTAGTACTTTCGTTGCAGAACTCATTTATCAAAGGGACCTGCACAACCTCCCCTACCCAACTGGTAACTTTGAAGCCAGAATCTTTAAAAATTACAGAATAAATTAAGAAAAAGAATATTACTAATTCCAGTAGTAAAATGGAAATTGTTAGTCCAGTATCCTATGGTCAAATTCTGTACTGCTATGCAGAAAATTCACAACTCCCCTATCTTTGTGTTAGCTGAAAAACAAAATAATAAAAATAAACAAACAAACACACTCAAAACAATAATAACCCCAAATCCCTCTGGGTATCCAGAAATACTGGGCAACCTTGAGCAGAGCTTAACTGACTTAGATATTTAAATTGCTGTAAAATTAAAGTGTTTACATGGAGATTAAAAATAACTAATTTTCCTTAGAAACCCAAATTCTTAGTTCAAATAATGAGATCTGTTAACCTACTTGCTTATATTTTCAATGGATCAGTTATTTAGTTTATAGTAGCTAAAAGACAAAAGGTAAAGAAAGAGAGTAGATCCATATTTTTCCTCACTCTAAAATTTAAACAACTAAAGGTCTGTCTATTCTGCATTCAAAGAAAATGCCCTTGCCGTAACCGGTTTGGCTCAGTGGATAGAGCGTTGGCCTTCGGACTGAAGGGTCCCAGGTTTGATTCCGGTCAAGGGCATGTACCTTGGTTGCGGGCACATCCCCAGTAGGAGGTGTGCAGGAGGCGGCTGGTCGATATTTCTCTCTCATCGATGTTTCTGACTCTCTATCTCTCTCCCTTCCTCTCTGTAAAAAATCAATAAAATATATTTTAAAAAAAAGAAAATTCCCTTCCTAAATATTTTACTCTATAGTCTAAAGTGTTGTTGTTGTTTTGTTTTTTGTTGTGTGTGTTTTTTTTTTTTTTTGGCAGGGGTGGGGGAGTTGAAGGTGGATAGGGAATTATTGTAAAATGCCATAAAAGATGCTTCTGTATCTGAATTCCCAAAGTGATTTCACTGTCTTTAGTAAGTGTTAGCAAAGAGATCTACTTATCCATGGTTAAATTCTGGCTAAAAATGAATTTCAGCGTATTTTCTTTTGGGCCCAGAGAAAAAGTAGTCTCTGCTGGACTTCATATTCCAAAAATTTCTGCCTTCATTGACCACCCATAGCAATAAATTTGAAGACTTGTGTATCCTATATAATAAAACTCTACTATGCAAATCGACCGAACTGCAGAACGACCAGCAGAATGACTGGTCGCTATGATGCACATTGACCATCAGGGGGCAGACGGTCAATGCAGGAGCTGCCCCCTGGTGGTCAGTGCGCTACCAAAGGGGGAGCGCCACTCAGCCAGAAGCCAGGCTCACAGCTGGTGAGCGCAGCGGCGGTGATGGGAGCCTCTCCCACCAGGGGGAGCGCTGCTCAGCCAGAAGCTGGGCTCATGACTGGTGAGTGCGGCAGTGGTGGTGGGAGCCTCTCCTGCCTCCACTGCTGGAGGGAGGGTGGTAAGGAATGAGGGGTCCCAGACTATGGGAGCCCCGGACTGCAAGAGGGATCTCTGACTGCTGGCTTACGAACGTCCCCCAAGGGGTCCCAGACTGCAAGAGGGCGCAGGCCGGGCTGAGGGACACACCCTCCCCAGTGCACAAATTTCATGCACCGGGCCTCTAGTACTCCATAAAGAGCATAAAGCCTCAGTCTTAATCCTCTTATCCTTTATACTGGATAAAGGCTGTCTCTTAGGTGCCAGGCAACATCTCAGAGTCCCTTTATCTGAACATTCAAAGTAAAGATAATCATTTGAAAATTATGCAAGTAGTTAAGAACCCATTTATAAAAACCCATTTTTAAGAGGCTGACCAATATTAGCCTCATCAATAGGGGGACAACCAGACATTATGTATAGCCTAATATGATGCAGTAGGAAGAATTTTTATCAAAAAGTTTAACCTGATTCTTACCAAGCCTTTCTCTGAGCTTATAAGAAATACAGAAGACCGGGCGGGGGGGGGGGGGGGGGGGCGTAAGAGATCAACCAAAGGACTTGTATACATGCATATAAGCATAACCAATGGACACAAGACATTGGGGGTTAGGGGAGGCCAGGGGAAGGTCAAGGGGGGAAAAAAGAGACATATGTACTACTCTTTGTAATATTTTAAGCAATAATACAAAAAAAGAAATACAGAAGACAAGAACATGTTTAACAACACCATGAAAAAACAATCAGACAAATCCAGAAGGTGGGACATTCTACAGAACAATTGGCCAGAATTGTCAACAAGTCAATGTAATGAAAATAAAATGTATGTGAGTGTGGCGAAAGGAGGCAGTTCCAGATTAGAAATCTTAACAAATACAACCACCAAAGGAAATATGTGGAGCTTATTGAATTAACCATCTTTAAAAGATTGATTGGGGTAACTGGGGAGTTATTCTTAAAGGGCATAGGGTTTATTTGGGGTAATTAAAATGTTCTGGAAATAGTGGTGGTGGTTCTATAACATTGTAAAGATGTTTAGTGCCTTTGAATTGGACACTTTGTGGGTTCTATCCCCCGTAGGGGGTGTGCAGGAGGCAGCCCATCAATGTTTCGCTCTCATGTAAATATTTCTCTCCTCCCTTCCTCTCTCTCTCTCTAAAAAAATAAGTAAATTTTACAATAGGGAATATATGAATGTATAGAAAAATTATGTGAATCTTGTTAAATGTGACAACATAATTGTGTTTACCTAACGAAGATGTGTTAATTATTTATGGATTAATTTTGAAGTATTTACAGGTGAAATATATATATATACCTATAATTTGCTTTAAATTACTGCAGCAAAAAATAGCAAAAGAAAAAGAATATATGGCAAATTTTTGCAATTGTTTGATCTAAGTGATAGATATTGGATGATCATTATAATATTCTGATTCTTTTTCTGTATGTACTAGAATTTTGAAAAGGAGAGGGGAACCCTGGACAAATCACCTCTCTGTACAACAACACAAACTTGTGATTGGAGTTCTGAAATAGAAACATAAGCTACCTTGAAGGGATGCTCTCTGGAAGGCCACACCTCCCAGGGGTAAGAAGACTTGGTGGTCATAGTCATGTGCATATCAAAAAGCCAGTCCTGGCCAGTGGTTCAGTTAGTTGGAGCATCATCCCATTCACCAATAAGTTGAGGGTTTGATTCCTGGTCAGGGCACATGCCTCGGTTGCCAGTTCCATCCCCAATCGGGGCATGTACAGTAGGCAACCAATTGATGTTTCTTTCTCACATCAGTGTTTCTTTATTTTCTCTCTCTCTCTCTCTCTCTCTCTCTCTCTCTCTCTCTCTCTTTCTCTCTCTCTCTTTCTCAAAAAATAAAAATCAATAGAACATATCCTTGGGTGAGAATTAAAATAATAAATGAGAGGGAAAAACCAAGATGGCAGCATAGGTAAACACCGGAGATTGCTGCCTTGCACAACCACTTCAAAAATACAACTAAAAGATGGAACGGACATCATCCAGAACCACAGGAAGGCTGGCTGAGTGGAAATTCTACAACTAGAAGAAAAGAGAAAAGCATACCGAGACTCAGAGGAGGTGCGGTGCAGAAGTAAAATACAAAGGTGCAGAGGTGCATGCGGAGAGGGCTGGCGGCTGAGGACACAGTTGTCTTTTTCAATCAGGAGGGAGTCTCAAACTCTGAGCTCCAGTTCCGGGCGAGTCTCTGGGGACCCAGACTCATACGGGAGAAACTGGACTGTCTGGCATCGGTTGGAACTCGAGGGCAGCTTTCTCTTGGAGGTGCTTGCAGCAATTGCCGGGACACTGAGAAGCAGGGCCTCTGAGGGCAGGACTGAGAGCAGCCATAACTGCTTGCTCCACCCTGTTGATCCCCTGAGACCCTGCCCCGCCCAAGCCATGCATGGAGGCTTTTGCATATGAAAGGCCTGGCCCTTTGCAATCTGATAATTACCTAACAAACTGCAGCTGGCCCAAGGCCCCAGGGCAACTTACATTGCATCACAGCTGGCTCCTGCTGGGTAGACTCAGGCAAAGGCTAGGTTAGCACCTCCTTAGAGATCCAGGAACCAGTGTTCCCAGTGGTCAGAGTGGGGCCATCCAGATTGCAGCTCCTTGGATCCATAAAGGACACACTCAGGGGGCAGACTCAGTGACCACCAAAGCCCCACTGAAGCAAGTCTTGCCCCAGAGGGGTGTCTCCAGGACAGAAGTTCTCCCACTGCAGACACAGCTGATTCTCACAGCCAATTGGACTGAAGGTCAATTCCTCCCAGTGTTACCTACATCAATCAAGGCTTAACTACAACAAGACTGTGCACAAAGCCCACAAGGGGGTGCACCAAAAGTGTCTACCTCAGGTAATTGGGGAGGCTGAGCCACTGGGCCCTATAGGACACCTAGCACAGAAAGCCACTCTATCGACACAGGGAAGCATAAAAAAATGCAGAGATAAAAAAACGAGACACAAATGACAGAAATGGAGGAAAGCAAACTACTGGATATAGAGTTCAAAACCACACTTTTATGGTTTTTCAAGAATTTTCTAGAAACCGCCGATAAACTTAATGAGACCCTCAAGAAATCTAATGAGACCCTCGAGGTTGTGATAAAGGACCAACTAGAAATTAAGCAAACACTGACTGAAATAAAGAATATTATACAGACTCCCAACAGCAGACTACAGGATCTCAAGAATCAAGTCAAAGATTTGAAATACGAAGAAGCAAAAAACACCCAATCAGAAAAGCAAAATGAAAAAAGAATCCGAGAATACAAAAATAGTGTAAGGAGCCTCTGGGACAGCTTCAAGCGTACCAACATCCGAATTATAGGGGTGCCAGAAGAAGAGAGAGAGCAAGATATTGAAAACCTATTTGAAGAAATAATGACAGAAAACTTCCCCTACCTGGTGAAAGAAATAGACTTACAAGTCCAGGAAGTGCAGAGAACCCCAAACAAAAGGAACCCAAAGAGGACCACACCAAGACACATCATGATTAAAATGCCAAGAGCAAAAGACAAAGAGAGAATCTTAAAAGCAGCAAGAGAAAGAAACTCAGTTACCTACAAGGGAATACCCATACGACTGTCAGCTGATTTCTCAACAGAAACTTTGCAGGTCAGAAGGGAGTGGCAAGAAATATTCAAAGTGATGAATAGCAAGAACCTACAACCAAGATTACTTTATCCAGGAAAGCTATCATTCAGAATTGAAGGTTAGCTAAAGAGCTTCACAGATAAGAAAAAGCTAAAGGAGTTCATCACCACCAAACCAGTATTATATGAAATGCTGAAAGGTATCCTTTAAGAAGAGGAAGAAGAAGAAAAAGGTAAAGATACAAACTATGAACAACAAATACACATCTATCAACAAGTAAATCTAAAAACCAAGTGAATAAATAATCTGATGAACAGAATAAACTGGTGATTATAATAGAATCAGGGGCATAGAAAGGGAGTGGACTGACTATTCTTGGGGGGGAAAGGGGTGTGGGGGATGCGGGAAGAGACTTAACAAAAATCGTGCACCTATGGATGAGGACAGTGCGGGGCGGGGTGAGGGCGGAGGGTGGGGTGGGAAACGGGTAGAGGGGAGCTACGGGGGGGGGGGGGGAAGAGGAACAACTGTAATAATCTGAACAATAAAGATTTAATTAAAATATAAATAAATAAAAAAGAAAAAAACAAACCAGAAAAAAAAAAAGGATAAATAAATAAATAAGTAGCCCAAAAGAAAGTTCAAAAGGGTGAAGATAATGTGTCACTCCAAAGCCAGAGTGCAAGAAGTCTGCACAAAGAGTCATTGCTATCAATGATAACTGGATCCCCAACTACCCCCACATCCTCCTTTGGGGTTTAGTGTTTAATAGCACTGAAAGGTCAGACTGTTGCGGTTCTGGAAGTTAAACAGGGAGAAAGAACTGTTTTCACCAAAGGCACCCTGTAGGTCATTTCTCTTTTACAAATCAATGCTCCAGAAAGCAAGTCACTAGGTTGTGTCTCGACTAGATCATCATGAAGAAAAAAATGATTCTTCTTCTTCATGAATAGAACTTTAGCATGCCCCTACTGGAAGTGCACTCAGAAGAGAAGGGAAGAAGGCTTTGAAAAAATAACCACTCAAGGCCCTTAATAAAGTAAAGCTCTGGGAATAGAAATGGATGGCTTCCCCTGCCCACAATATCTTATAACATCTGCAAAGCACTTCATTGATACCAACAGTTGTGTCCTTGCAATAAAGCACAAATCACTTTAATAATTCTTCAATTTCCTTCCGGTTTAAAATCTTACAAATCTCAAAATGAGCAGCTTTCTCTAAGGGTCTTTGATTTGCAAGGAACTGTTAGGTATTCTTTACTCACCAAGGCATTCTGCTCAGGTTTGGTTTGGTCCTGTCTTCTCTGCTACTTGCATCTCTACATCTCTGCCAGGAATCTTCCTCCAATTACAGAGCATCTAGGAGAGGGAAACCGACCTTCTCCGTCCTCTCCTTCCTATTCTGCAAGAGGAGACAGTACTCTGATTGCAGGTATAGGGCCACATTTACAGTGAGTAGGGTAACTCCCCTCCTCTCCCCAGCTTTCTTCTCCTCCCTTCCCCTCCCCCACCCCCACTCCCCTTCTGCCCTTTGCCTTTTCCTAGCCTTTCTTCTGTGTTTTTTTTTTCCTTCTAGGTGGTCTCAGGAGGGCATTTCTCCCTCATGCAATGAAATTCAACCATTTGTTTCTCCTCTGTTCTTATAATATTCTTAAAAAAAATTTTTTTACTTTTCAATTACAGTTAACATACAGTATTATATTAATTTTAGGTGCACAACATTTATCTAACTTAAGGCTTATCACCCTGATAAGTCTAGTACCCATTTGACACCATACACTATTACTGATTATGTTCTCTATGCTGTATTTTGCATCCCCGTGACTGTTTTTATTGCTGGTAATTTGTATGCCTTAATCCCATCACCTTTTTCTACGGCCCCAAATCCCCTGCCATCAGATAAGCATCAATTTGTTCTCTGTATCTATGAGTTTATTTCTGTTTTGTTTGTTTATTTTGTTTTTTTAGATTCCACATTAAATGAAACCATGTAGTATTTGTCTTTCTTTGTCTGACTTATTTTCCTTAGCATAATACCCTGTAGATCCATGCATGTTGTTGCAAATGGCAAGATTTCATTCTTTTGTTATGGCTAAGTGATATTCCAGTCATATATGTACCACATCTTCTTTATCCATTCATCTGTGGATAGGCACTTGGGTTGTTGCTTCTATATTTTGGCTATTGTAAATAATATATGAACAGAACAGATTTTTTTTCCCAGCATCTGTTGAGATGTTCATGAGGTTTTTGACCTTTATTCTATTGATATGGTGTATTGTATTAATTGATTTTTGGCTGTAAAACCAACCTTGCCTTCCTGGGATAATTCCACTTGGTCATTCTAGATAGTCTCCCTCTTCCCCCCACATTTTAAAAACTGTTTTAAAATACACATAACATAAAATTTACCACCTTAAACATTTTGAAGTATACAGTTCAGCAGTGTTAAATATATTCATAATGTTGTGCAACACCACCATCCATCTTCATAACTCTTTTCATATTATAATATTGAAAGTTATACTCATTAAACAATAAAATCCCATTTCTCCCTTCCCCCACCCCCTGGAAACCACCATTCTGTCTCTATGATGTTGACTACTCTAGAGACTTCATATTAGTGGAATCATATTGTATTTGCCATTTTGTTACTGGTTTATTTCACTTAGCATAATATCCTCAGGTTCCATATTGTGGCATATAGCATATGTCAGAATTTCCTTACTTTTAAAGGCTGAATAGCATTCCATTGTATGTATATACCATATTTTGCTTATCCATTCATCTGTCAATGGATATTTGGGTCGCTTCCATATTTTAACTATTGTGAAAATGCTGTGAATATAGGCATACAAATATCTCTTCAAGACCCTGTTTTCAATTATTTTGGGTATATATCTAGAAGAAAATTTGCTGCATCATATGGTAATTCTAATTTTTTTTTTTTTTTTTTTAGAACTACCTTACAGTTTCCTCAGTTTCTGTACCATTTTACATTCTCACCAGCAAGGTGCAAGACTTCTAATTTCTCTACTTCTAATTTCTCCACACTTGTTTTCTGTTTTTAAGGGTTTTGTTGTTGTTGTTGTTTTGTTTTTTGTTTTGTTTTGTTTTGTTTTGTTTTGTTTTTTACAGCAACCATCCTACTGGGTATGAGGTAATCTAATTATAGTTTGATTTGCAGCCCCCTACTGGTTAGGAATTTTGAGCATCTTTTCTTGTCCTTATTAGTCATTTGCATATCTTTAGAGAAATGTCTATTCAAGTCCTTTGCTCATTTTGAATTGGTTTGCTTGTGTTTTTGTTGAGTTTTAGGAGTTCTTTATAAATTCTGGATATTAATCCTTTACCAAATATATGATTTGAAAATATTTTCTCCCATTCTGTGTGTTGCCTTTTTAGTCTGTGGATAGTGTCTTGATATACAAACATGTTTAATTTTCATGAAGTTTAATGTTTATTTTTCCTTTTGTTACCTATGCCTTTGGTGTCATATCCAAGAAAGCATTGCCAAATTCAGTGTTATGAAGTTTTTGTCCCATGTTTTTCCCCCTAAGAGTGTATAGTCATATTTATATGTTGTATTTTTCAAGTTCTAGCATAAATTCTTTGCATCTGCATTCATAAAGCAATATTATTTTGTACTTTTCTTGTGATGTCTAGTTTTGGTATAAAAATCATACTAACCTCAAAGAATGAGTTTGGGAAGTGTTCCTTCCTCTTCTATTTTTTAGAAGAGTTTGTGAAGAATTTCTATTACTTCTTTATATTGTGATAAAATTAAACAGTGAAGTCATATTGGACCTGGGCTTTGAACCAACTTCATTTTAAGTAACCAAAAACAAGAGTGCCTGGGTAAGATGAGACATAATTCTGGCTTAGAATTAATTAAAACATTTAGTGAGGGAAGAGACAAACCTTTGTGACTTTATTTCCTCATCCAACAAGTTCAAAGTATTTAGAAAATGGTGATTATAGACCAAGGCTCAGCCTGGAGTTCACAAATCCAAAACAGCAATAACTTTTAATGTACAGACAGATACTTCCCAGATGCATGATGTCAGTCACAAGAGACAGCAGAGGGAAAAGGACCAGGGAAGATTTAGTGAAATCATTCCATCATAAACACAATCTACATTACATTCCCTATTTTGGGGACCAGTAGTGAGACAAATACTTTAACACAATATATTATTCCTGGGAACTAGAGCTCGGAGTATGCTGCCTGGGTTACTCATGGAAAACCAGCAAGAGAACTAAGAATTAGTACCTTCGTCACCTAATTCCTGGTTTAGTGCTTTATTTTGATCAGTATCTTTGAGTATTCTGTGCTTGGAATGCACAAGGGAGATGGTTCTCAGAGCCTCTCCATAAAGTTTTCATTTGGTCAGGAGTAATCTATCAGTACCTTTATCTCCAATTCACCTCCAATTTAGTCTTCATATTGCACTTATTTTCAATCAGAAACCAAATTCTGGGTATAAGTTCATAAAATACTGTTAGCAGTTAAGAAAAGGTTTACTGCTATTAGGGGACAATTTCCAGAATGGTAGGTAAGGAGCTCCAAAGACCCACGCTTCAACAAAACAACTATACCGGTGAAAATTACTTTTAAGACAACCATTTGAAGTTCTTGTCCCACAAAGGGAGATAAAAGCCAAGAAGACCAAAGGCTACTTGCTGACACTCAGTGACCTGCTTAGAAAGCAGAGTTATCACTCCAAGAGAAGTGGTTGTTTCCCCTGTCCCCAGTTTGAGAGCAGAATCTCAGAGATATTGCCCAGGGGGAGAGGCAGGTGACAAGAACAGAGTGTTCTGAAGCTCTCGCCACAAGAGAACAGACTTTATTTGGAACAGAGTTTGGGGAAGTCAAGCTGAAGAGAGCTCTGGAAAACAATGGATATTTTGGCGATAAGCAATTAAGAGGAAGCTGGTTGCAACCAGCTAGACTGTAGGCTATCTAGTGTACCAGAGAGAACCAGAATAAAGGACACCTGAGAAGAGCCCTCCCTGGGTCAGAATAAATCTCAAAGTCTGGCCTCAAAAACTACCTCTGGATCAGATTGTGGAGCAATTTATGCTCCAGAGCATTGATGAAAACAATAGAGTGATTAGTTATCAACTAATGAAGCCTAACAGCTGGTGATCATACCAATAGAGACAGACAATTTAACAGAAAAATCAAGGATAGAGATGGTCCAAGAGAGCTGTGCTAGAATCACTGTCATTCCAGGATGATTGTGCACACGACCAAGCGTGCATCTTCAAAGGAGCAACATCAGAGGTTTCGCACTGCAGGGAAATTGACTTTATTAAAATAATCTAGCTAAGTCACTAAACAAGCAAAAAAAAAACAACTATAACAATAAGTTTATAAGCTCAAAAATAAGCAATAAGGTTGAGGGAATCAATATCCAGAGGTGCTACACTACATTACCTAAAATTAGAGGCCCGGTGCACGGATTCATGCACTGGTGGGGTCCCTCCGCCTGGCCTATGGGGATCAGGCCAAAACTGGCTCTCTGACATCCCCCAAGGGATCCTGGATTGGAAGAGGGTGGTTCTCAGGTGACACACCCCAGAAATGGGCTCCCTCCTCTCTGGTTCTGGGTGCATCACCCAAGAACCACAGCTGCCAAGTCACCGTAGCTCAGCAGCTCCTGCATTGAGTGTCTACCTCCTGGTGGTCAGTGCACGTCATAGCTACCGGTCGGATGGTCAAATGGTATGCCAGTCGGCTGGTTGCTTAGGCTTTTATATATATAGATGTCCAGTACATAACAAAAAAAATTATTATACCTGCAAAGAAACAGAAAAGTGTTTTCTGACTTATACATGGGTGGAAAAAAGCAATCAACAGAAATTCCCTGTAAGAGGACCCAGGTCCTCAACTTAGCAAAAACTTCAAAGCAGCTATTATAAATATCTTCAATGAACTAAAGAAAACCATGCATAAAGAAGCAAAAGAAGCTCTGGCTGGATAGGTCAGTTTATTGGAGCATCATCCCATACACTAAAAGTTTTCAGATTCAATTCCCAATCAGGGCACATACCTAGATTGCGGATTCAATCCCCAGTCAGGGTGTGTGTGGGAGGCATCTGATGTCTCTCTCACATCAATGTCTCTCTCTCTCTCTCTCTCTCCCTTCTTTTCTCTCTAGAATCAGTGGAAACATATCCTCAGGTGAGGATTTAAAAGGCACACGAAAGAAACCCAAGATGGTTTGGCTCAGTGGATGGAGCATCAGCCAGTGGACTGAAGGGTTCCAGGTTCCATTCTGGTCAAGGGACAAACCTCAGTTGCAGGCTTACTCCTTGGCCCTGGGCAGGGTGCATGTGAGAGGCAACCAATCGATGTGTCTTACTTACATTGATATTTCTCTCTCCCCTTCCCTTCCACTCTCTCTAAAATGTCCTCAGGTGTGGATTAACAAGAAAAAAAAAAGAAGCAAAAGAAGGCATACTGACAATGTCTCATAAGGTAATTACTAAAGAGATATATATATATATATTTTTTTAAAAAAGAACCCAATGAATACTGTGAACTTGAAAAGTACAATAACAGGAAAAAAAAATCCCTAGAAGGGCTCAATAATATAGTTGACCTGGTAGAAGAAAGAAGTGGCCAACTTGAAGACAGATGGATGGATGGATAGATAGATAGATAGATAGATAGATAGATAGATAGATAGATGATAGGTATATAGATAGATATTATTTGACCTTAAGAGCAGAGAGAAAGAAGAATAATATGAACAGAACCTCAGAAAAATATGAGATACCATTAAGCACATTAACGTATGCATAATGGAGTACCAGAAAAGGAAGAGAGGAGCCAAAAAAATATCTGAAGAAATACTGGCTGAAAACTTGGTGAAATTTGGTGAAAAACATTAACCTACACATTCAAAAAGTTCAACTAACCTCAATAGATAAAATATAAAGTGATCCACATTTAGACACATCCTAGTAAAAATGTTGAAAGAGAAAGTTAAAGAGAAAAATCTCGAAAACAGCAAGAAAAAAAAAAAGCTAATTCCATACAACAGAAGCCAAATAAGATTAACATCTGACTTATCACCAAAAACAATAAGGGTCACAAGACATTGAAATAGTATATTCAAAGTGCTGGGAGGGGAAATAAACCAAAAACTTGTCAACTAAGAATCTTTTATGTAGTAAAACTGTCTCTCAAAAATAAAAGTAAAATAAAGACATTCCCAGATCAACAAAATCTGAGAGAATTCATTGCTAGCTGACCAAAGTTACAAGAAAAAAGGAGGTTCTTTAGGCTGAACACAAGTGACTTTAGTCAGTGATTGAAATCCACACACAAAGATCAAAGATCACTGGTAAATGTAATTATATATTATCAAAGAAAGTATAGCAATGTATATTTCTTCTCATTTACTTTCTAAAATAATCTAAAAAGCAATTTTATGCAAGAATATATTTGACAATGATAGCACAAAGGAGGTGTATGAGAACAAAGCTGAATTTGAGTAAGAAATTAGTTACAAGATGATAACTCAATTCCACAGGAACAAATGAAGAGAACCAGAAATGGTAAATAAGAAGGTTGATATAACAAACTCTAAATGTAATTTACTTTTCTTTTTTTCTCAACTTCTTTAAAAGGTATAAAATTGTATTTTATAACAATGTATTATATAGTTTGTAACAAAACTATAAACCAACTAGACCTAACAGACATCTATCTATAAAATGCTCCAACCATCAACAGCAGAATACACATTCTTCTCAGGTGAATATGGACTATTTTCCAGGTTAGGCAATATCCTAGGTTATAAAACAAATCCTAATAAATTTAAAAGATATGAAATTATGCAAAATATGACTTTTGACAACAATGGAAAGAAATTAGAATCAATAAGATAAGGAAATTTGATAATTTCACAAATATGTGGATATTCATCTATAAACTCCTAAATAACCAATAGGTCAAAAAATTATAAGGGAAATTAGAAAATACTTTAAGATTAGAATGGAAGCAAAACACTAAAACTTATGGAATGCATCAAAGCAGTTCTTAGAGGGGAAATTTATAGCTGTAGATAACTTTATTTTAAAAAAGAGAAAGATTTCAAATCAACAACCTATCATTTTACTTTAAGAAACTAGGAAAAGAAGAGCAAACTAAACCTGAATAAAGGAAATAGTAGATAATAGAGGAAATTGATAAAACAAAGAATGAGAAAAATAATAGAGAAAATGAAGAAACCCAAAAGTTGGTTCTTTAAAAAGATCAATAAAACTTATAGTAGGGCTTTAGCTAGACTTACCAAGAAAAAAAGAGAGAGAAGACTTAAAATACTAAAATCAGAAAAAAAGAGAAAGGGACATTACTACTGACCCCACAAAAATAAAAAAGATTAGACTTAAAAAAGGGGGGGATACTTAAAAAAAAGTGTGTGTGGGGGGGGATACTATGAACAACTCTATGCCAATAAATTACATAACTTAGATAATATGAACCAATTATTTGAAAGACAAAGCCACCCAATATAACCATAATAAACCTATAACAAATAAAATTATTGAGTTATGAATTTAAAACTTCCTACAAAGAAAAGCCTAGTCCCAAAGTGACTTCACTGTTGAATTTTACCAAAAAGTTTGAATTTTGGAACAAAGCTTGCCTCCAGTAGGATTTTTATGAGGACCTGTATCCCTCACGTAATTTTTATAGACTTCTTAATAAAGCACTGTCACAAGCCATTTGGATACCTTGGAGATCAAGGTTAATAAGTCTCATCAGTCATAAAATCCCTCCAGAGATTAGGTTTAACAAATCCACCCACAGCACAAGGATTCTTTGGCCAAAAAACTCCAGGTTTGAATCAGAGCAACTGACCAAACAAAGATCAACACAGTTTGCTTATTTGCAGGAGACAAACCATCGTCTTGCCGGTAGGCAGAGTTACCACAGCATAATAAAGTTGTTTAAAACATTTTGGGCCCGCCCTAATGGAAGTTATTGCCTAATGGTTATAGAGTTTTTGTTTTGAATGATAAGTAAAGTTTTAGATATAGTTGTTTTTTTTTTAAAATGTATTTTATTGATTTTTTACAGAGAGGAAGGGAGAAGGATAGAAAGCTAGAAACATTGATGAGAGAGAAACATCGATCAGCTGCCTCCTGAACACTCCCTACTGGGGATGTGCCCACAACCAAGGTACATGCCCTTGACCGGAATTGAACCTGGGACCCTTGAGTCCGCAGGCTGACGCTTTATCCATTGAGCCAAACCAGTTAGGGCTAGATATAGTTTTGATAGTTGCATAATATTATGAAGAGACTTTAATGCCACTGAATTACACATTTAAAAATGGTCAAAACAGTAAACTTTATTACATATACTAGAGGCCTGATGCACAAAATTCTTGCAAGGGGCTCGGCCCTTGCAGCTGCGGCTTTGTCCGAAAGGTTGTCCAGAAGAACATCTGGAAGGTTGTTTGGCTGTCTAGTCTAATTAGTATATTATGCTTTTATTATTATAGATATTTATTTGCTTTCTTAATCCTTGCCAAGGATATTTTCCCATTGATTTTTTTTTTTTTTTTTTTTTTTTACAGAGTGGAAGGGAGGGGTGGAGGAATGGAGGGAGGGAAGAAGAGAGGGAAAGAGAGGGAAAGAGACATCTGTGAGAGAGACACATCAATTGGTTGCCTCCTGCAGGTATGCTGACCAGGGCCAGGGATGGAACCTGCAACCTAGGTACCTGTCCTTGATTGGGAATTGATCCCATGACCTTTTGGTGTGCTGGATGATGCTCTAACCACTGAACCACCAGCCAGTACTGTTATGTATATTTTAACACACACACACACACACACACGTGCACACACACACACACACACACACACACACACACACACCCACGGGGCCCCACTGCTGCTTACTCTCTGTCCAGAATAGTCCTCAAAATGTTTAACAATACCATCTAATCTAGGGCTTTGCCAGCACCTGAGTTTCCTCAAAGAGCTCCCAAGGTTTCCTGAGTATTATTGCCATCAGCATGGCAAATAAAAAGTATCTATAATAATAAAAGCATAATATGCTAATTAGACTGGACATCCTTCCTTCTGGACAAAGCCATTGTGGGCAGGGGCCGAGGCAGAGGCGGCAGAGGTCCCCGGCCACCACGGCAGAGGCCAAGGCCTTTGCACGCATTTCGTGCATTAGGCTTCTAGTATATATATCTCCTATATAATAAAAGGCTAATATACAAATCAACTGAATGGTGAAACGACCAGTCGCTATGACGTGCACTGACCACCAGGGGGCAGACGCTTAATGCAGGAGCTGCCCCCCTGGTGGTCAGTGTGTTCCCACAGGAGGAGTGCCGCTCAGCCAGAAGCCCTGAGCTGGGCTCATGGCTGGTGAGTGCAGCGGTGGTGGTGGAAGCCTCTCCCACCTCTGTGTCAGTCGGACATCCCCTGAGGGCTCCTGGACTGCGAGAGGGCACAGGCCAGGCTGAGGGAGACCCTCCCCCCAGTGCATGAATTTGGTGCATTGGGCCTCTAAAATATATATATATAAAACTTCGTATGTCTCTGCCTGTTTCTCCAGAAACTTGACAATGATATGTAGCTACTTAGAGTACAGGGATGCAGAAAGGCTTAAGATGGGTGTACAACATTTGGAGTTAGCCTGAGTTGGCATCCACTTCCCTGTGCCCTCATTAAGTGGTACCTAAAATAACCTGCAAGATCATTAAGTGGCTTACTCTAATCCTTCTAGATTGTTAGACTTAATGGAGAATTAGGACGATATAACCCCAATTAACTGCTGCTGGTTTGGAATATCCTTTTCTGATTGACTATGTCTTTTTCCTGTTTATCTGTTAGCCCGCCACAGCCTTCTGACCCCAGGCTCCGGAATGGATCAGCCCTCCTACTCACTCCCTCTTGCATACACCATGTCTCCATGGAAACTGCTTGTCAGACCCTGCTTGGCTGCAGGTTCTGAAGCCCTCTCATCTGCAGCCTCAGTCCTGCACAGATTCAGTCTTAATCAGCCAGGCTTCTTAGTAAGGGCCTGTGTTAGGAGCTCCATTCTCTCAGCTGATGGGGTCTGGAATTGTTTTTCCGGCTCCTTTGGGATACACCCGGAGAGTCCCCAACGCCACGGAGCTGCCCTGAGCTTCCACCACTGATATTCAAGTCAATGGCAGGGTCACTGGCTCCGTTATAGTTCAGGCCCATGTTATTTCCTTCTTCAGTAATTGCAAGGTCCTCTTACTTCAACACTCGCTTTCCTTGTATCCAATCTCCCCATTACAACCAGTGAGAACATTTCCTTGAAAAGCAGATCTGACACCTCTTTCCCCAACAGGGAGTCTAGTGGCTCCCATGGCCCTAGGACCCTCTTGCATGACACATAAGATTGTACCCTTATAATCTGACCCCTGCTCATCTCTCCAGGACTATCTCTTGCCCCTTCTGCTGCATAGTCTGATCTCAGCCACACCAAACCTCATTCCTTCTCCCATGAGCCAGCTGTTCTCTCTTCTCTCTGACTTTGCACTGCTTCCTCCTCTACCTGGAGTGTCCTGCCTCCTCCCCCTCTATATAAGTCTTTCACAGATTCTTGGGGAAACGTCCCTGCCTCTTGAATCTTAAGTCCCTCTTCTAAGTCCTCCTACAGCTCCTTTGTTTACTCCCTTTCTGCTGAACTGTCAACTCCCAGAGGGCAGAGTGTGCCCACCTATAGCTCAGTGCCTAGCATATTCACTCAAATGTCTGCTATACAAGTGAAAGAATGAAGAATAAGCTTCTGAAATAAAAAAATGTCACCGCATACTGATTATAAGCATATCCTTTCTCAGAGTCTTTCATTGTTGGGCACCATTCATCCCCAGATTGGATCATCTCTGAGTTTGCTACGCTGCCAGGACATTGCGACATGGACTGCTGGCCACTGTCCTTGGGGACACCTTTACAAATGGGACAGTTACCACAGCTCAGCTCTGCTAGTCCTGGTTGCTTCCTTTTTGTTAGTTACTGGGGAGGTCCCTGCTGGCCTCATGGCTAAACCCATGGGGCTTCGGTCAGCAGCTGGAGAGCCATACCTAAGAGCTGAGACAGTGGGTCAGCCCTCCTCTCATTGTCCAGGGAAGATTCCTTTCTCACTGGTTATGCAATGTCACTCAGGCTGTTTTTCTTAGTGGAGTCCAAGATTTGGAACCATGGTAAGAGGAGAACATGGCAGATAATCTCAAGAGTAGAGAAGGTCTATCATGTTCCTTCAGGAGGGTTTTGGGTTTTTTTGCAGGGGTAAGGAACATGTGTTCATAGATAAAGAACTAAATCAAAGGGGAAGTAGGATGTATAAGGACCCTTTCCCCAGAGATTTCAATGGAGCACCTGGGACAGAAGCCAGAAGAAGAAAGACCTCTTACAGAGGTAGGTGCTCACCCCTGTGAATACTTAGAATGATATACCTTCAACTTTTGAGCTTCAGCCCTGTTCCAGTCACTTTTTCCTAAACCAACACAGCTCTCATCTTCCAGAAATGAGAAACCAACCAACTTTTTGCATGGACCCGGATAAGATGAAAAAGAATAAATTTTGCCTCAAACCCAGTTCCCTTGCTACCAGAGTAAGACTTATACAGACATGGAGGAGAAAGGACTCTAGTAGAGAAGGCAGCAAAGCAAGGGCACAATCTCACTTTCTCCCCTGCAGTGAGAAAGCAAAAGATCCATTAGATGAGAAAATGTATATGAAAGCACTTAGCACTATGCTTGGCAAATGAATGGGATTCAATAGAATTGACTTTTTTTTTTTTAATCTATGCTCAGTGTAGGAACCCATAGGGCAGTTTTGTGTATAGGAAGAATAGTGGAGGAATAATATCTACCTGAATGACAGTTAAAATTTTGCTTCTAGAGTTTCTTTCCTTTGACTCCATTAAAAAACAATGAGAGGCAAAACACATTGTTTTCAGAACTTGCTATTTCTATTAATGGTTGAATATACTATCTAATAAAAGGCTAATATGCAAATTGTCCCCTCAACTGGGAGTTTGATAAGGAGTTCGACCAGGGGGCGGGGCTGGCCAGCCAACTGCTCTTGGCCCCTCCCCCTGCCCTGCCCCACCCCCAATCAGCCTCTCCCCCACCCCGATTAGGGCAGGCTGGCTGGACCCCACCCATGCACGAATTTGTGCACCAGGCTGCTAGTAACATATAATTTTTAACAGGCAGTGGAGAGAACTTAAAGGCATTAAACATATAGCTAGGGAAGAAAGTATAAATTTTCTATTTCTCAAAACTAGACAAACCTATCAGTCTAAATTGGAATACTATTATTCATAACATCTACCACATAAATAAATAATTTTAACAAGTATAAAATTCTAGTAGAGACGAGAGAGCAAATATAGAAACCACCCAGCTGGTGTGGCTCAGGAGATGGTGGTTCGATTCCCAGTCAGGGCACAAGCATTGTGGGCTTGAAACCCAGTAGGGAGCATGTAGGAGGCAGCCAATCAATCTTTTTCATCATTGATGTTTTTATCTCTCTCTCCCTATCCTTTCCTCTCTGAAATCAATAAAAATATATATTTTTTAAAAATGTAGAAACCAAGGAACAACCAGGTCATTTGACTCAGTGTTGAGGAGGTTATTTATTTATGTGTTTATTTATTTATTTATTTTGTTAATCCTCATCCAAGGATATTTTTTCCATTGACTTTTTTTTTGTTTTTTGTTTTTGTTTTTTTTAAATATATTTTATTGATTTTTTACAGAGAGGAAGGGAGAGAGATAGAGAGTCAGAAACATCGATGAGAGAGAAACATCGATCAGCTGCCTCCCGCACATCTCCCACTGGGGATGTGCCCGCAACCCAGGTACATGCCCTTGACCGGAATCGAACCTGGGACCTTTCAGTCCGCAGGCCGACGCTCTATCCACCGAGCCAAACCGGTTTCGGCTTTCCATTGACTTTTAGAGAGAGAGAAAGGGAGAGAGAGAGAAAAACAGAGAAAGAGAGAAAGAGGAACATTGATGTGAGAGATACACATCAATTGGTTGCCTCCCACATGGGCCCCATCCAGGGCTGGGGATCGAACTTGCAACCCAGGCAGGTATGTGCCCTTGAATAGGAATCGAACCTGTGACCCATTGGTACACTGGCTGACGCTCTAACCACTGAGTAACATTGTCCAGGTCATGAGGAGGTTTTTTATCTGGACATGTTAGGAGTGATAGAAGATTCATCTGGTGAAAGGGTAGTTGAGGAGGCAAAAGGAATATAGAAATCATAAGCACTTTTATTCATATAACTCTACTTTATATATGTTAATACTACCAAAACCTAGACCAGCATTCAAAGCTCTTAAAACAAAATGGGTACTTGTTAACACCAGTGAGCGGCATCCCACTCTAGAGTCAGTAACACTCTCAGGTTAATATAAGCTCTGAAAACGAAGTACTCATGTCCTATATTTGCTGAGCACTGTCCCACATATACTTTCTTTTTATGCTCAACAGTTCTCTGAGATATGTAGTCTTTACCGCCTCCATTTACAGGAAAGGAACCATATCTCAACAAGTAAGGGGCTTACTCAGATTAGCAAGAAAATTAATGTTAGACTAGAGTCTAAGGTTCCTAAGTCCAAAATTCACAGACAAAAGTAAAAGACTAAGAAGAACCGTTATTGGGGAAAAATATTTCCCTTAGTATTTAATAAAGCATTATTATAACTCAGTAAGTAAAATACAAAGACCTCCAACAGGAAAATTGGTGAAGGATATGAACTAACAACAAAAGGAGATCTCTGTAGCAATCAAAGAAAGGCTCTGTCTAAAATGTGAGTTCAGCGCTCCCTGGTAAAATGGCCTAGATTGGACTTCACAGCCAGGTTGAAGATAAATGAGCCTTTTTCCTTGACCTAATCCCGAACCTAAATCTTGCAATTTTAACACCCTCCACAGGGAGTGAAGATGTGAGAAAGCCAAGAGCATTGGGAAGAATAGGTCAGCATTGTCTGAGCTTCGTGGATAAAATATCAGCAGCTGAGGCAGAGGAATGCATAGGGCAGTATCACAGAGCCTGTGGGTCCCCTGATGTTCCCCTGGGACAGAGTTAAGTTTTGTCTAGCTCTGTGCAGAGCCCCTGTAGTCTTGCTACTCAAAGGGTGGTTCGTGGCAGCACTGAGGACAACCCCAGGGAGCTTAGAGAAATGTAGAACTCAAGCTCCCACTCCAGGCCTCTTGAACCAGAATCTGCATTTGAGCTAGCGTCCAGGCGATACGCATGCAGTGAAGCTTGGGGAACACTGCCCTCGGGGCCTGGCTCTGGGTGTGCTCATTGTAAGTGCTGGGTGAATGGCTGCTGATTGAAAGACAGGATGATCTCTGAGGTCCCTTTCAAAGACACTCATCTGACTTGCTGAAAACTAGTCACCATCCAGCCGAGATGAATGCATTAATAACCGTGCTTTGGTATTGATATTTTCCACAGTGAATTTAGTTTCTTATTAGTATCATTTCACCAGGCTTCTCTATATGCCCAGGAGGCACCAACGTGGCATAAATCCTTTTGTTTGTCCTTTCTGGGTCCACCTCTCACAAAAGGGCAAGCAGTGGGAATGTAAAATAAAATGAGCAGAAATGAGAATAACAAATCTGAAAAGGCTGGAGAAAGGAGTGCTCACCAGCGGAAGGACATTGCTCTTCACCAACCTTTCCACAGAGAGCGGGTCTGTGAGCTTTCACCGTGGACCATGCAGGTGTGCGGTGTGGAGGGGGGATGGAGGGGGGTGGGGGGAAGAAGAGACAAGGAAGAGAAAGAAGGGCCCGAGAATTAAGGACCCCTTTGATGTCCTATAAGCTGACACAGGCAGACACACCAAATTGGGCCATTAAAACGCTTCTGAAGCAACTATGTGCACCACCATCATCATTGTCATTATCGTCATCATCATTTTAATTCTATTTGCTGTCTGCCAACCTCTTTACTGACCAGACCATCTTAGTAAGGACCCAGCCCCTGCTTCAAGGTTGGCCTCAGACCTCAGGCTGCCAGGAAACTAGTTACAAGAAGGGAGACAAAAGGGACCCAGAGGACGGAGAGGCATTCTAGTTCTGCTAATGAGTGAGGTGACTCACGGCTGACTCAGACAAAGGAAGAGAAGCCTGGGAGAGGGGAGGCGGTGGGGGGCAGACCTCAAAGGAGCCCTGCCGAAATGTACCAATGTACCAATGCGAGCTAGGAGTCCAGGGACGCGGTGTTATTTAGAGAACTGCCTGCAGCTCTGGCGTTGGAGGGAGGAGGTGATCCTGAAAACACAGGGAGAAAATTGTATTTGAGGCCAGAAACTGTGTTGTGAATCTGTAATCTTCTGTGCTTTCTGTGTAACAGTCTCTGGTGACATTGCCCTGATCGTTGGCAAATCTCCAAATGACAACTCAATGGGAATCCATTGTCATCAGCCCCCCCCCCCCCCGCCCCCTCTGAGAGGAGAGGTAGGCAAATCAGGCACCACCCTCTATTTTTTCTAACGATCTCAATTAGAAAAATGAGCCTCCTTTGACTTTAGTATTTTACATTTGGAGAGCAGTGTGGTCCAACTTGTGCTTATAGATAGACCATTAAAATGTTTGAGTATATGACTGAGGCATCTTCTCTCAGACTAATGGCATATTGAAGTTTTGAGTTTGAAGATTGCAGGGTCACACGTTGTTACGAAGGTCGGTAACGGCATTGTCCTACAGGGACTGGAGCAAAACGATGAGACTGCTCCGTCACACACTGTACCTAGGCCCCCTGAAGAGCATGCGTTTGTGAGCCGGCTGGGTGTCCGTATAGACTGCCTGTGTGAAACAGCTTTTCTCTGTGTGCTAAATAACCCTCACAGAGATGAAACCCAGGACATCAGCCTCATTAAGACAATGCGAACCAACCGAGCTATCTAAAAATAATTTTGGTTGATTACATATTTATATGTGATTTGATGACTATCGTTACAAATTATCCACCAGAATGGCCAGCACCCGGCCGTGGAAAGACAGGGGTTCTTTGGTAGCTTATCCACCTGTGAACTTTCATTGAGATGAAAAACAATTTGCTCCCAAAGCAAAAGTGTTTCAACTTTGCCTGCCCCCAATAGACAGCAATAGCAGTTGGACAGTATTTTTTAGCCTTGGCCAACTGGTTTTATATTACTCGCAGGTTTGCTGTATTTAAGTTAGGGTGTTTTGCAGCATCATTAACCCCGGTATGTCTGATCATTGCAAAAGCAATGAAAATGTTGAAAGTGCTATTGAGAAGAGGCTTATGATTTTGATGCGAATAAAAGAGATTCACAAGTTGAATGTGGTAAAAAAAAAAAAAAAAAAATCACCAGTGTTTCATGTGGGTAAGAGATGGGTGAGTAGTCAAGAAGGGTGATCCTGTAAGACAAAGTGAGATTCAAAGCACGTGAAAAAATGCTGGCTATGCAATGAACGGCAATCAGCAAGAAAGAAAGAAAAGTAATCCAAGAAATGGAAATAATTTGGAGTGTGTGATTAGAAAAATGGCATCGGCTTTGAATGCCTATAATCCAAACATTAATTGAGGGGAGGGCTAAAAATATGTTCAAGCATTTAAAAGCCAGGTGTAGTAAAAGCTCTCATTCTGGAACCTTTGCTGAGCCACACTGATAGTTCCCTAGATTCAAAGTCTGTCAGATCTATGCAACATTCAATTGCCTATGGGAGCTGCTGAGGGTTCTCTATGGGACCTGGCCAAGCCCACCAAGGGCTGCCCTGACCGATGTTCTGTTTTTGATCAAGCAGCCCAGTAGAATGGATATCAGCAAGGAGGTGAGAATACTATCTAGTTTTAAGGCTTTCAAGGACCATCAAACCCTTTTTTGGTGGGAATGTGTCTTTCTAAACTGAAGTCACTCTTAGCCAGCTTTGTCTAAGTTTTCAGACTGTAAGATGTATAAATGTACATGTACATTTCTCTAGATTTTCTCTGAGTCATGCTTTTTTATTTAACATTGGGTAGTGGAATTTTCCTTTAGCTTTTAGCTAATTCTTTTGCATGGTATTTTAATGGCAGCTTGGTATTCCACTTCCTTACTATGTTGTGCGATCCACCTTTAGCTGAATTCTTAAGAATGTTAATATTCATATTATTTAACATAAATTGTTATGTTTTTTCTGGATATTTCATTCGGATAAATTGGAATGAAGTTGCTAGAACATGTTTAAAGTTTTAATATATTTCCAAACTTTCCTTCAGAAAGGTATTGCCAACTGAAATCCCTTCCTTTCCAGAAAAATATCAATGTTCCTATTTTCACATACCTTTGTCAGTACTAGATACCATGATTTTTTTTTTTTATCTCTGTTCATTTTTAGGAGAAAAAATATTTTTAATGTTTATTTGGTTATTATTGAGATCTCTTTCTGTGATTATTTTTGAGAGAGAGAGAGAGAGAGAGAGAGAGAGAGAGAGACAGAGAGAGAGAGAGACAGAGAGAGAGAGACAGAGAGAGAGAGAAGAGAAGAGAGAGAGAAACAGCAATTTGTTGTTCCACTTATTTATGCATTTATTGGTTGATTCTTATATGTGCCCTGACAGGGGATAGAACCCTTGGTGTATTGAGATGATGCTCTTAACCAACTGAGCTACCTAGCCAGGGCCATTTCTATGATTTTTAAAATCTCTAACTTTTGCCAATTTTTGTGTTGGAATATTTGCCTTTTACTAGTATTTATTTATTTATTTATTTGTAATAGCTCTTTATATATTAAGGACAGTCCTCCTTCCCCCAATTTTACATTAGTCTTTTAACTTTATTTATAGTGGCCACTTTTGTTTTTCATCTCTAAAGATAATACCAGTCCCAATGAATTCACATGGCTGATGAGAAACCTAAATAAGAAAATATTTATGAAAATGCTATAAAACATAAAGGATTTTTATCACATACTTCCAATGTTGATACTACCCAGAAATGAAGAGGGTTGGTCCACAAGTCTAACATGAATTGTTGACTATTAAACTCCTATTCTTGACTCTGACAGTATCTTACAAAACAAGAAATTAATTTAAACTTTTTGTATCATAGTTATTAAAACTATTATGAAAATAAACAAAAATGTAGGATATAAAAGCACTCTGAGATATTCAGATGTTTCTACATAAAACCAAGCACTATTATTCTTTTACTTTCTTTTAAAAAATCTAATTAATTCAGTACAGGCACATTAGAACAAGAAAGGCATCATATTTATTACTACTGTTACCTCAGGCTCAAAAGTTATGCCCTGCTCACCTTCTCAAATAGTCCTTTTCTCAAGCTTCCCATTTCTTGAAAACAAAAAGAGATCAGTCCATGAAAAAGTCTTCTTCAATAGAAATATTTTTTAAAACTACATAGTTTTATATAATTAATTAAATAAACAATATTTAGAGGCATACATGGAGAAGTCTTGCTTCCAGTGATGTCTCCATCCTCCCTCTTACCCTCACCCTAGTCCCTATGGTTTCTTGTGCATCTTTTAGTGTTTCTTTATACATATGCAAGCAAATACAAATTATCATTATTATTACTCTTTTCACTCACAAAAGTGGCATACATTGTTCTCTATCTTGCTTTTTTAAAAAAACTTAACAATATATATTGACTAGGAGACCTTCAACAGAAAGACATTTAATGAAAACCTAAGACATGATGACATTGGCATTAAACAAGAAAAATTTTTAATTTCTATCTTAGTTTTGTCACCATAATTGTAGAAGCTCAGAGTTGGACACTGTGGTAAAAGACTCAGTCATCAAACCCGTTTCCTCTTTTTCCTGGACACAGGACTGCATTTTAAAGTCTCCCTTGCAGTTTAATGTGGCCATGTGACTGAATTCCACTGGACAGAATGTGAGCAGAGTTTATGTGCGTCACTTCTAAGTCCATCCCATAAAAATCTCCCCACACAATCTCTGCATTCTTTCCCTGTCTGTCAGCAAGCTGTTAGTGCCTAGAGCAACCTCATAAGCCACATGTTGAAGGTGGCAGCATTACAAGATGGAAAAGCCTGCTTCCTTCAACTACCATGAGAGCCACCCACAACCAGGGACACCCATTTTAGATATTATCTGAGTGAGAAATAAATTTCCCATCATCTGAGCCACAACACAGTTTTAGGTTTGACATACAGATTTAACACAGCAGCTAGTATTGGCTTCATTAACACAGACAATAACCTTAAAGTTCCTCTAGTCCAAGAGTGGTATATGGGAGGTATTTGGATAAATGAATTGATGTGTTTGGATAAATTAATACTTGAACACCTTTGAAGATAAATAATTAATTCACTACCCCATTGGTAGTTTAATACATTTCAATCAGCTTGAATTATTGAAAAATTACGTATATGGAGCTAAACCCCATCACTCTTAACTTGTACCAACGTGGCTGCCCTTCTCAGTCACACAAAATAAGTCTGATCCTTCTTCAAGATAGACTTTCATTTATTTGACAATACCTCATCCCATTCCTCCAAGACAAATCCCTTGGTCTCCAAGCTAAATAGTCTAATGTTTTTCATTGTTCTTTTTAGGTTATAGTTACTAAAACTCTTACCATCATCTTTACCCTCCTGTGGGCCATTTGAGTTTGTCATTGCTCCCTGTTCAATGGGTACTCAAGATAGAAGGTCATACTCTTGGTAACACTGACCAGCCATGAGGGTACCATTGCCCCTCTTAGTCAGGATTCCATACTTCAATTAACACAGCTTAGTATTTCAACAGTCTCTGAAGTGGTCATGTCACCTGGTAACTTGTTTCAAGCTTGTGGTCAACCTTCCTACCTCTTTTCTCTCCTCTCCCCCGCCCCCACCGTACACACTAATTGGTTATACTGTATGACCTTTACAAATGTCTTCTCTGAGACTCATTTCTCATGTGAAAAATGAAGTGGTTGGACCAGGTGATCTCTGAGTTGCCCCCCCCCCCCCCTAATATTCTTTGAGTCTAAAACAGGAAGTTCTGGGAGAGCTCATGTTGTACTTTTACGTAGAACCTTTCACCCATCACAGTTGGAGGGTGTAATTCTGTCTGGAAAAATTAAGCTCATCAGACAACTTGAAAGTACTGCACAGGTAATGTTTCTCAGCTGTATTAAGCTTCTATCCACAGATCTCTGGATAGGCGACAGCTGAACTGTAGTGGTCAGGAAGGAAAAACTAAGGCCCAGGCAGAAAACAAAACAAAAGAGAGCACGAGAATCAGGGTGTGGTTTTCTCTGAAGGAATGCTCCATCACTTTTTTAACCCAACGGAGAGTGACCATGAAAAAGGGATTTTGGCCGAAACCGGTTTGGCTCAGTGGATAGAGCGTCAGCCTGCGGACTGAAAGGTCCCAGGTTCGATTCCGGTCAAGGGCATGTACCTGGGTTGCGGGCACATCCCCAGTAGGAGGTGTGCAGGAGGCAGCTGATCGATGTTTCTCTCTCATCGATGTTTCTAACTCTCTATCTCTCTCCCTTCCTCTCTGTAAAAAATCAATAAAAAATATGTTTTAAAAAAAAAAAGAAATATGTTAAAAAAAAAAAAAAAAAAAAAAAAAAGAAAAAGGGATTTTGACCATAAAGCCTGGTTTGATGTCTCATCAATTTTTTCATTTCACTCCATATATTAAAAATCCCTCAGCCAATGGGCAAATAAATGCATTTGGTGTAGTGGCGAATTAACCCGTGTCTCCATACCCCTTGTTGTTGGTAAATTTCTTAAAGCAGGCATCTTACATGATTTTAGCTGAATTTCTCCTGGTATTTCTGCCTGACGGTTCTCCATCCCTGCCTACGAGCCCGGATCTACTTCCCACCCTAGAATGAGATTCTGCGCATTATTATTTGACCTCTTTTGAAAAACTCATTGGCAGCTTCATAACCTGATCTGGGCACACTCCCCATTGGGGCCTGCATTTCCTGTGGATGATGCATTGGTTTCCTAGGTGACAGAATAGACCTGTTAGCTTGTGGTTTCGGACTCATTCTCTGCAGTGGACGTCACAAAAATCACGGCTGAACAAGTGGATACTGATAAAAAGCATGTGCTTAAGGGAGCAGCAGGGCACTAATGGTTAAAACCATCTCATTGTACCAGCTCTCCCTCCCACTAAGCAAGCCAACAGACTGACACAAATACCAGATGAGAAAATCAAGCAACAGATTTGAAACCTCTCTGAATTACCAGTCATATAGAAGTGCACAGTGGAGTCTTATTTACAGCCCCAATATTTTGTTCCTTTCCCTGTTTAGAATTTCCTTTTCCCCCTGGAACGTGGAAGTACCAGGATTGTCCAATGAAATGTCAGAGGGAGACTGAAAAGGGAGGTGGAGACAAACCATAACCTCACCACGAGCTTGTTTGCTAAGGTGACACCTTCCTTTCGATCTTTCACATTTGTTCCCTGAGAGGGTACTGGCCAATGATCAGAGCCCAGGTGAAAAATACAGTCTGCCCAGCACTTAATCTTCAGAAAAGCTGGATTTCATGAAGCCTAGAGATAAAGACCTTCCCCCCCCCCCCCCACTCCACCACACACACACACACACACACACACACACACACACACACACACACACGGAAGAAGGGGGGAGAGCAAGAGAGAGAGAGAGAGAGAGAGAGAGAGAGAGAGAGAGAGAGAGAGAGAGAGAGAGACTTGCTAACTACTTCTTTTGCTATAACTGATCCCAGCTATGTACTGAAATAAAAACCACGAAGAGTCCCTTTGTCCTTCACATCTGAACAGCTGAAGACTGAATGGATTCTTTAAATTCTTGAATTCTTTAAATGACCAGCAAACCTAAAGGTTCCCTCCTGGAGATAATGCATCTTGTTTTCTACGGAGCCCTGAGGGATGCTTTAAATAGCATGAGCAAGCATCCCAACAAATTAGACAGCAAATGTAGGTTAGCTTTATTTAGACAGATAAAGACAAGCAGAGAAAGTTGTCTGGTTCAAGGGCAGTGCAGCCTGACACGAGAGCATTTCCCAGAGGAGGGGAAATTGCTTTGGGAGAGAGGGGTATTTCGGGCAAAGAAAGTTCCTTGGATCACCAGGGGAGGTGATGCTAAGTTCTTCAGTACAGAGGAGCAGGAATTTAGAAGGGCCTGCCACTTGTTGAAGGAAGGATCGCGCGCGCACACACACATTCCTGTTTCCCTTTCCTTGAGAAGCATCAGAAAGGACAGGCTTCCCAGAACAGAGGCTGGGGAGGGAGTTCATGGGGCTCCTCTGGAGTGGGGCTCGAGGTCCTCAGCAAGTTCTGAGTCAGGAAATACGTCCAGATGGAGAAGCCCATGACGATGTGGAAGCTCAGAAAGCAGGGAAACCAGCCAAGGCGGGAGCATTCACTCTTTAAACAAAAATGTGGATCCTTGGGAAAAAGTTACAGTCAATTATTTTGGTTTATTTTTTTTCTCTCTCTTCCTCCAACCCTCAGATTATTTTCTGAAAACAAATGCCGAAGGGAAGGCAGTTGGTCTAGAAAACATTTTAACTTTCTGGTTTTCTTTGTTTGTTTTTACTGTAATGTTTATGGTTTCTTCCCTTTCTAATTTTTTGTTGGTTTCTCCTCAATTGGCAAAAGCCAAATATTTGATGTCAGTTCATAGCCCCATTAGTAATTAGTTTTCAAAAGAAAAAAACAATTTTAATTAGTAAATTTATAATATTTGAATAAATTATATTTAAAATAGGTAATGGTTTTGAGAAAACCAATTTACACCTAATGCATTTTTATGTTCCTAAAGTGACACTGAATTTAGGCTTGTAAACAAAAGAAAACTTCAGGTAATCTAAAAATTTGCATAGATTTCTATTTCTCCCAAGACTAGATGTTTTCTGGTTAAGGGTCTCACAACTTCTAAAAAATTATATATCTTTATG
The DNA here is from genome assembly GCF_014108235.1 of Myotis myotis. Lineage (NCBI taxonomy): Eukaryota > Metazoa > Chordata > Mammalia > Chiroptera > Vespertilionidae > Myotis > Myotis myotis. The sequence goes on from NW_023416315.1 coordinate 61,264,724, forward strand.
TATTATCAAGGCAGCTATTATGGGAAAAATATTATAAACCTGTCATGAAGCAAAATTTAGTACCTACTGTATGCAAATAGAGTGAGCTTACTTGCTTGCTCCCACTCTCATTATTGGGTGCTTTTCTCTTCCTTGTCAAATTCTCTCCCCTCTGTCCACCCCAAGCCCATTCACTAGTTACCTGGCAAACTAGCATGTGGACTAATAATTTATTCAAATGAGAAGTGCTGTTTTGTACTTTAACTAAAATACACCGAACTTTCCTAGTTCACTGCCCAAAACTCAATATGCTTTTAACTATTTGTGAATCTGGCAAGCCATTACATTTCCAACAAGGGATGGAAAGCCAATTCCTATGACTATATTTATAAAGCAATAGATTAAAAAGACTCATACAAGACCCTAATGCCAAGCTTATCCCAGTGTTTTATTAACTTTTTATAAAACCCCCTCACTTAAAGCTACTCCTATAAATGTTTTATTTGTGCAGTCACAAGAAGGAAAACTACTCTTTTACTTCTTTTTGGTAAAGAGACTAACATTTCTACATAAATGGAAATGGAAAAACTTAATAACATCTTGGGATCTATATTTCTTGCTCTGACATTTCAATTGCTTCACTATTATTAGAGTATCTTTATTAAAAATTTCAATTTGTGCTAATAATAAGGAGACCTTTAAAATGTTCTTCAGTAAGTCCATCTCAGAACGTGTTTTTAATATTTTTAAGTGCTGGAGAAAAACACTTTTATTTGGAGTTGAAAGCAAGTCATAATTAATCACTGATCCAAATAAATAAGATATGATGTACGTAAATTAAAAAGTTATAGCAATTTTTTTGTTTGTGTTTGTCTGTGTTCTCCATGTTTGCTGCACTAAATATTATCTCAGTAATATTTACATGCTGCAAAGAAGAAAATACTGTAATAGTATTGGACTAGGTACAATAAGAGTCATGCATTTTATTTTATTTTGTAACATTTGTGGCTCTTCAGTATGACCTTGGCATTCTTCCTCTTCTGAGGCAACTTCCTTCTCTGCCTCATTCTGTTTTGGTTGGGGTTGTGTGAACCTCCCCCTTCTCTGAGCAGTCCTTCAGCTTGTCTGTGAGATCCTGGGCTGTCTCTTTGTTTTCTGAATATCCACTTCTATTTTCTGTGGCAACACCTGCAGATAAACATCTAGCCAGCCATCCACATGGACACACCCCCACAGCCTTCAGACTCACACCCATACACACAAAGGTGTGCATGCCCACGCATGCTCAACTCCTCCCCTTCCCCCCCGGGAGCTCAAACCACGCCAGCTGTTGTCTGGCCTTGGCCACAAAAGCCGCCTTAGAGCTTCTTCTGTCAGTTCTCTGATCGAAACCAGCACTAATAATGTTGCCACTGCCAAGGAAGGATTTAAGTCGCCTGGACCGAGGAGAAGACAGCTGTACAGCGTAAAGATGGCAGAGCCAGACGCTTCAGGCTGTGCGTGGCAATCAGACGGGAAGAAACAAGAGTGGGGGTCCCTTTGCCTGAAGTGCTTTGCCCCCCTTGTCTGTTGACAGCCATGTACTGATATTTCAAGACTCAGCTCAAGCATCATGTCTTTCTGAAGCTCTTCCTGACACATGGACTGTCCCCTTCTCTGTACCCGTACAATACTTGCTTAATTAGGTGCTTTTATTTTCCCCAAAACCCGTGAGATTCAAACTTTTAAAGGCACAGACCTTGGTTGTTTCATCTTTTATCTTAGTACCTGGAGCATGGCAGGCATTCGACGTGTTAGATGGATGAGTGGAGTCCACCGCTTCCCTCCCGGGGGTGAGAGTAGCACCTGACTTTTGTGGAGGTGGAAAGAGAAGAGCGTCATCTTTAAAGTGAACGTTGGGCGTGAAGAGGTCAGCGTGATGGTGTGAGGCTGACCCTCCACATGAGAGAATAGCTCAGCAGCAAACAGAGCAGCTTTATGCCCATCACTGGGATTTCTTCAGGGACCAATAGATAAGTCCACTTACGAGATAATAAGCCTTTGCAAAAGTTGCAAGTGTGAATACGAAGAGATTGTTGTTGCATCAAGGAAGGTTGCATTAGCCAACAGCAAATGTGGCACGTCTCTATTAAATCAATACAATTCATGTTCCGGGGGAAAATGCTTCAACATTTGAAATGTTTTAACATCAAGGGAGGGTAAGGCAGAACTGTGGTTGTTTCACTTGCAAGATCTCATTTTAATTCTCACAAAAACCTATAAAAGACATGTTATTGCCTTCATTGTACAAGTGAAGATGGTGAGGCTAGGAAATGATAAGAATTAGGAAGCCATCTTAGTGCTAATACTGTACCCAAATCTGACTCCAAAATACTATCTTCACTCCTCTGATTCCTCACAGGAGCCATTTTTAAATATTGACATCGGGAGGTTGAAAAATAAAGATTGAATCTTTATTGAGTACTGACGAAGAGCCGCACAGAGGCAGGGCAATGTGGGCAGATATAATGAACCATCTCTCACTCAGGGAGCTAAGTAGCTAGTGCAGAAAGCTGACAGAGAAGCATCGATGATGAAATAAGGGCTGCCGTGAAGGGGACCATCATGGGCTGCTTGAGAACTGAGGAAAGAGGGGTGGTTCCGGCTGCACCGAGAGAGCAGGAAAGTCTCACTGTGCACAGGAAGATGGGATTTTGAGAAGGCTCTGAGGAGGCCAGGGGAGGGGTCCGCAGGCACCGGATCCTGCAGAGTAGGAAGGGAACATGTTACAGGAGCCGGTGGAAAGTTTGGTGAGGTCAGTGTACAGTTGGAATAGTGGAGGTGAGGGTGGGGTGGAGCCAGACCACAGAAGGCTGTGAATAGGAGTCTAAGCTTGAAATGGGGAATTATTGAAGGTTTTTGAGTAGGGAAGGCAAGGACCCAAACAAATCGTTGACTAAAACATCCGAAATTATTGCTGAATCTATCCTGACACCAGATCACAAGTACATAAAGTACACAAAACAGAAAAATATAGACAATCAATATTCTTAATCAAGATTCAAAAAAAAAAATGTGCTGCTTACTTCTGAGGAAACACAGCAAATGGAGGAACATATGCCTAATCACCAGCTCAAACCCCACCTGTCCTCTTCCTCCTGCACTGGCTGAGAATGGTCCCACTCTCGTGATCCTAAGACAGCCTCACCAACCAGTAAAACCAATAAAACTCCTCCCCCCAAAGAAAAAATTCCAGCAGGGAAATGACAACTCCTTTCACTTCCTTCCTCTCAGAAGCCAGCCCACGAAGATTGCTTAACTGTTTTCTCACCTCAATACAGCAGACCGACATCCTAGAATAGGAACTGGATCCTGACAGCTTAATTGAGTTTAAAGGAAAAGTGTGGATCCTCTAAAAGCCTCTCAATGGTTTGCAAGCGGCTTCCATGTCTCTGAGAGCCCAGTGGCGTTCTCAGTTGCTTGGTTAGGGAGGAGCTGAATGAATTTCCTAGCACACAATTCAAAAGCACTGGAAGTCAGCAGTTCTGAAAGACTGCAGAAAGGGCTTGTTTACATTTTTCTCTTGGGCTGAAACCCATCTATTTAAACTTTAACCAGAGGTAATTATGCAACCATGGTGAGCCAGAGATGGCAGCCTGCGCAAGACAGGGAGACACATGCCAACAGTCTGGCATTGGAGGAGGAACGAGAGGGAATATTTTGAGAAAGGGGTCAAGGAAGCACTACAAAGGTTTTAGAAGCAAAAGGTGTCACCTAGGCAGCTGGTCTTCAAGAGAATATGGAGGGAAGTGGTGAGGGAGGGAAGAGGAGGGGCGGCTGGTGGGGTGGGCAGGAAAGACAGCAGCCTCCGATGGAGTGGGTGGGGCTGGGGCTGCCACCATCCCACCGGTTCAAAAGTCCCACCCATAACAGCGAACTGCTCTGTAGCTCTGCTGCTTGTATTGTACCTTTCTCCCTCTCCCTCCCTTTCCTCCCCCTTGGATCAAAAGTACCTCTACCCAGAGAATCAGTGGTTCTGGGTGGCCTGCCTGGAGCAGACACACCCAGCCAGGACACAGGCCTCTTCCCCGAAGGCCAAGCCTCCTCTTTAATTCAGGTTTTCCTGGCAAAGACCCACCTTGGAGCTGATGAGCAGTCCAGTGACGTCAGAGGAAATACCCCACTTGACAAAGGACTCTGCTCCAGTTGCAAACAAACTGAGCTCGTTAGCATGCCCTGATCCGGGTCCCAGGATCTGGTGAGTCCTAACAGCAACTAAGAGAGAGAGAGAGCTGTTGCTCCCAAGTGTATGTTTTATTCTGGATTTGAGGGCGTTGTGGTCCTGACATTGACACCAGGGCCAGGTTTAGATGCATATACACATCTACAGGAGACCAGACCCCCACATCTCTCTGTGTAAAGGCATAAAGGCACCTGACAGTCTAGCCCTAGATATTCATTCCTTTGAGTTTTTTAACTTCTTGCTTTTGAGTATTCATTCCTATTAAAAGGCACATGCAGTATACAGAGGATTGCCCTGCCTCGGACTCTATCGGGTAACTTCTTAGCAGGAATTCACTTTTTACCAGCTCCAGCCAGATCAGAACCAGGGCCTTGCGGGAGGAAGCATTTTGGTAATGGAGAATGGGCAGAGACCTTGAGAATTAGGAGTGGGAAGCCATCAGGAGCCATAGAAGAGGCCTGTACAACAATGAAGCTCAGTCCCTCATGTAGGCAGCAGAAAGCCAAGCTCCTCCTAACTTCCTGTGAATCCTTCTTCTCTGCTAACCCAGCTCTAACCAGGGAAAGCCAACTGGGGCCCAGCCAGAAGGCGTGAGGGAAGGTCAGAGGTTCTGCATATACTCAGGGCCATGGCCATGGTCTTCCAGGGCAGAGGCCAAGGTCCTGGGCTTCTCTCCACACCAGCTTGCTGCTCTCACCGGAAGGTCTGTCTACAGCGCTGAACTGCACTCCCGAGTCCTGCCAGCCATCTAAAAAATTCATGATGCTGCTCACAAGGCCTGGGTGGAGAATGTGGGGTGGCTGCCTGCAAGCTCACTCTGCCTGGGGACGGATCCGGGCGTCCTGCTGGGGACGGGGTGGGGCACACTGCGTATGAGCAACGGAACAGAGTGTGACACTTTATTTTTATTAAACATATGCTCCCATTCTATGCCTTAACGTTTGTATAAGTATACTTTGCTTTCTTGCGCCCTGATCCGGGAGTGAGAGAAGGTCTGACTCTGAGGGCTTCTGCAGGATAGAGCTGTGAACACAAGGCTGCTAGCAGATATCCCAAGAGCGGCACAGACCTTTCAGAGGGATACACCCAGTGCCCAGCGCCCACCAGATATTTCACAAACTTCTTCTCGAAGATGACAAGCATGGATTCAGGAGCCAGGCTGTCTGGGTCCAGATCCTGGTGCTATCACCTATCAGCTATGTGACCTTGAGCAAGTTTAACCTCTCGGGGCCTCAGTTTCCTCATCCAGATCAGTTAGACAAGAGTAGTTCCCAGTCCACAGGGTTGTTTGTAAGGGATACATGAGTTAATATTTAAAGGGTTAAATGAGTTAATATTTAAAAGCGCTTAGAACAGTGCCTGTAACAGCAAGAACTATATTTAAAAATCGGCATCATCGAGGAAACTCGGGTTGGTTCTCCAACTGACCCTGCCTCTGAGAAGGCTTTCCCTGGTTCTGCTCTGCACTTCGCCTCCCACTTGCCCCGCATGAGAAGATGGGAGAGAGGCCCCCCGACGCTTTCTCCACAGGCTGCCCTTGGAGCACTAGCAAGGCACTTCTGTTCTACTTTGAAGCCTAGCAACGTGCAGGCCCAGGGCCAAGCCCAAACCAGAACCAACAGCAGGAGCACTGGCCCAGGAGCGGAATTCCTCAGCAGATCCCTCAGGCCCTGGGCAGCTCCATGCTTGCCCTTTCACTGAATGCTCACGTACTTGTCCTTCATGGATCCTGGGTACCAGGGTTAGAGAACACAAGGAAAAGCCCTAATCAAGAAAGGCAGGAGAAGCAGAGAGGCAACCAGGTGGCAGGAGAAAGGATCATGGCAAGAGGAAATCAAACACGTAAGAAAAAAGCAGAAGAGCTGAAATAAGTACAAGGGAACTTTTTTTGTCTCTCTATTTTTGGCCGGGTGAAAAACACAAACACGAGAACAAACCAGGCAACTAGAATGAGATGGCGCCCGTGAAGGCACGGAACAGGCTGCAGCCGGCAAACACGGGCCAGTTACCTCATCTTCCTCCTGTGCCCTGCAAGCCTGGCCCCAGAGCTGTTTGTACCCGGGCCTAATAATGATTTCATTTCAGACTTCCTTCCACATTTCTTTTTTCTTAACAAAGCCCGTCACAACTCTGTTTTGGGAAGTGGAAGCAGTATCTATCTTTAGGAAATCTAAATGCCAAAGAAGCTCAGAGAGGCATAATTGAGAAGTAAAGAATAGCTGGTGTGATCGGGACAAACATCAAATCACAAATATTTGAAATTCTTCCCCTTCCGGGCCCTGAGGAGAGAAGGGCCTTTGTTTGCTGAATTGGCTCACGGACGACTTGGCCTTGTTGTATTGTGTAGGATGTTGGATGGGAAGGAGAAGCCAGAGGAAGGTCAAATATTTGTCAAGTACCTGCTATGTATCAGACGTTCTGCTGCTAGACACTAGAAATGGAAGAGTGAACAAGAGAGGACCCTACTGTCGTGAAGCTAACACTTTCTGACTTATAAAAACATTGTGGAAAATTACACATAATGTAAAATGTAGCATTTTAACCATTTTAAGTGTAAAGTTTAGTAGTGTTAGTATGTTTACACTGCCGTACAACCAATTTCTAGAACTTTTTCATCTTGCTCAACTGAAACCCCATGACCATTAAACAACTACCATTTCCTCCTCCCTTCCCCCAGGCCCTGACAACCTCAGTTCTACTTTCTGTTTCAATACACTTGATTACTTTACATTCCTCATGTAAGTAGCCTTGGTCTTTTTGTGACTGATTTATTTCACTTATATCCTTAGTGGTATTATCAGAATACCCTTTCTTTTTAAGTCAGAATAATATTCCATTGTACGTACATGCCACATTTTGTTTATCCGTTCATCTGATATACACTTGGAATGCTTCCATCTCTTTGCTATTATGAATAATGCTGCTATGAACATGATTGTACAAATATATCTTTGAACTAACATTCTTTAAGAAGCTTATCCCATCATATTTTGACTATTTGTTTGCCCAATTAGATGGTTAGCTGCACAAGGACCTGTGTTATGTATCTTTGTATCCCGCTTTCCTATACAGTGCTGGCACATAGTAGGAACCCAGTAAGTATTTATTGAATAAAATAATTTATTTTTATTCTTCTCAGTCACCACTGCTGCAGCTGACTGTTTTACATATTTTAACAAATAAGTTTTGCAATTTTAATGAATTCTATTTTGATTATATTTACATGCTAAGCTGTTCTACATAAGGGAATCAGTGTAAAAAATTCTAAATCTCAATAAAAATTCACTTCCTTGATGAAATGCCATTGACAATTCCTTCCCACTCACTTTGCTTAAAATCAACTCTTGCAGCTCTTAGCCCTCTCCTTCCTTCCCTTTCTTTTTCTCAAGTCATAGTCTTGCATAGGCCTTGACCTCATTACGGGTCTCCTCAACTCATGGGACATCCTGTTGAGTAAAGCTCGGCATGGGCTCAAACACGCTCACTGAGGGTCATTTGTACCAGGCACAGGATGAGCAAGGCCACCCAGCTCTACCTCTGGAGGAACTCTCAGTCTGGTGGTTCTGCCTGATTATTCTTGGCCACAACTAAACAAGTGGATTCAGTCTCCTTGGGTATAGAAAACAGTGTTTACCTCCATTCCCCATTACTCAGATGCCAAACACAGATGTGACAGTATTTACAGAGCACGAGGAGATGAAAGGCATTGGGAAGATTTTGAGTGGCATTGTATTTGATGATAATTGCTACGTGTAGTATCTGCAGTGGCAGAAGCTGGTTCTGTAACCGTTCACAAAACACACATTTGGAATTAGGATTTCTGGTCAACGTCACATTGTTGTACATAAAATTTTGAGGCACTCGCTCAGCTCCAAACACAAAGCAATGTGTTGTTGTTGTTGTTTTTAAATTTAAAAGAGAAATATTAAAGGACAGAGTTGGCCTCCAAAATAAACTTTTTTATGGAACAAATGGGCCCGTTGGGCTGCAGGTCTGAAAGGAGGCAGAAGACGCTGGATTGAGGCTTCTGCAGGGTAAGGGAGACTAACAGTGACCTGCAGGGCGTGAGGGAAGAGGTGGGAACCCGAGCAGGTTCAGGGCTTGAATCCATGGGCTGGACTGGGAACTCCCATCCTCATGGCTCCATGGTTGAGCACTGACATATGAACCCGATTCCCGGTCAGGGTATATGCCTGGGTTTCAAGCGTAATCCCCAATGTGGGGGATGCAGGAGACAATCAGTAACCCTCTCTAATCATTGATGTTTCTATCTTTCTCTCCTTTCCTCTTTGAAATCAATTATATATATATGGTGGATTTTAAGTATAAAAGGCTTTTTTTTTATGGAAATGTTAACTAAGATTTGAAAAAATGAAGACATATACCATATTCATGAATTGGACTATTCATTACACTGAAGATATCAGTTCTCCTAAAGTTAACATTTAATTTTGAGGCAAACCCAATTTTAATCTTTTTTTAAATATATTTTTTATTGATTTCAGAGAGGAAGGGAGAGGAGAGACATAGAAACATCAGTGATAAGAGAGAATCATTGATCGGCTGCCTCCTGCATGCCCCATGCTGGGGATTGAGCTAACAACCCAGGCATGTGCCCTGACAGGGAATTGAACCATGACCTCCTGGTTCATAGGTTGATGCTCAACCACTGAACCACACCGGCCAGCCTTGAGGCAAACCCAATTTTTAAAATACCAACCTGATTATGTAACATGGAACAATGATCACAAAACTCATGTTGAAAAGTAAAGGATAAAAACATCCTATATAATAAAAGGCTAACATGCAAATTGTCCCCTCAACTGGGAGTTCGACTGGGAATTCAACCAGGAGGTGGAGCCAGCCGGCCAACTGCCTGTGGCCCCTCCCCACATCCGATCGGCCCTGATCCAGACGGGCCGGCTGGACCCCACCCGTTCACAAATTTGTGCACCAGGCCTCTAGTATAATAGTAACTGGGGATGCCTTTGGTTGCAAATAAAATATATATATAATTAAATTGGCTTAAATAATAACAGGTGTATTATTTCACATCACCTGTGGAAGGTGGTTTAGCATTGGTTAGTTCCACAGCACGATGACATCATGGCAACCTGGGCCCTTTTTATCTATCTGCTTAGCCATTCTCAGAGTGCTGGACTCCAGCTTTTCTCCTCAGGTTGGCAAGATAGCTGCCACCGTTTCAGGCATTACATTTTCTCCAACTCTACAATTACAGGGAAGGCAAACCTTTTTCTATGTACCTTCTCAAGTGATAAGAAGACTTACCTATTCTATCCCACCTTCACTCTAGCATAATTCCACATAAGTCTCATTGGCAAGAGATGCAACACATGCCTATGGCCAAACCAATCCCAATGGAATAGGATGATTGCAGTGAGCTTATTAGACCAAGCACTATAGACTCGGCTTCATGGACACCTGAAAACAATTTAGATTCAGTTGAAAGGAAAAGGAGATAATATCCCTTGGTCAGATAACCAACCACAACCCAAGGCAATTTTGAAAAAGAACAAAGTCAGGGGTTTTGCCCTACCAAATACTTCATATTTAAAACCAGAGGTGGCATAACAAACCAGGAGTGAAAGGATAAGTTACTTAATAAATATGTGTTGGAATAATTATATATGTATTTCACATCACCAGTTTTGGTAAAGACCGAAATGTAAATGGTCAAACTTTCTACTTCTGGGAAAAATATGAGATTATCTTTACATCCTTAGGATAGGAAGAATTCAGTAAATAAAGCACAAAAGAATAAAACACAAAAAGCAAAGACCGATTCACTTTGCTGCTTTAAAATAAAAAGACATCATCAACAAAGTGCAAAGACAGGCCTAGACTGACAGAAGATGTTTTCCCAGACATAAAACCATCAAGGTATAAATATTCAAAATGTATAAAGAACTACTACAGGACAATAAGAGAAAGAAACAACCTCAAAAAAAATTGGTAAAGGATCTGAATAGGCAATTCACAGCAGAGAAACTCTAATGCCAATAAACATACAAGAAGATGCTCAATCTCACTAGAAATTAAGGGAAAACAAAATAATAAAAACTTACCATTTTGTACTCAGCGATAGGCAAACTTTTTAAATTCGGGAAATACCCAAAGTTGCAAGATATGGGGAAACAGGACTCTTAGAAAGCAAAACGACAATATCCTATATAATAAAAGCCTTATATGCTAAGTGTCCAGTCATCCTCCAGTCAGCCGTTCAACCAATCAAAGTGTAATATGCTAATGATATGCTAAGGCCACTCAACCACTCACTATGCCATGCACTGACCACCAGGGGGCAGATGCTCCAACCGGTAGGTTAGCTTGCTGCTGGGGTCTGGCCAATGGGATTGAGCGAGATGGGCCAGGCACTCCCTGGAGCCCTCCTGCTGTCCCTCCCCGGCTGGCCAACCTCCCGGGTCCCTCCCCAGCCTTGATTGTGCACCAGTGGGATCCCTCAGCCTGGCCTGCACCCTCTCGCAATCTGGGACCCCTCAGGGAATGTCAGAGAGCTGGTTTCAGCCCAATCCCATAGGCCAGGCAGAGGGACCCCACTGGTGAATGAATTAATGCACTGGGCCTCTAGTATATTAATATAAATCCTAAGACCCAACAGTTCCTCTCTTAGGTATATTGCCTAGGCTAGTGGTTCTCAATCAGAGGTGATTTTGCCGCCCAGGGAACACCTGGAAACGTTTGACGTCCTTTCTGGTTGTCACACCTGTGTGTGGGAGGGTGCTACTGGTTACTAGTAGAAGTGAGGGATACTGCTAAAATCTTATCCCACAACAAAAAGTTATCCAGTCCAAAACTTCAATAATGTCAAGGTTGAGAAAGTCTGGCCCAGAAAAACTTTTATATGATGTGCACCAGGAGATGGGTTTTTAAATGTTAATGCCAGCACTGTTTCTTATAGCAAACAAAAGCAATCTGGAAAAAAAAACAACTACTTGCCATAATGCAGCTTAACGAATAAATAACTTGCATATATTCAAACAAGGGAATAATATGTGACAGTTATAATTAATGAGTTAGTGCTTCAGGTTGCAACAGGAATGAGTCTAAAAAGTAATGGTGACCAAAAAAAAGTATTGCAGAATGTTATGTATAGCATGTTACATGTTACAAACACAAAATAACATAGATTTACATGTAACAAACACAAAGCAATACTATATATTGTTTCTGACTATATACATAAAATAAGAAGTATAAAAACATGCATGGGGATGATTTATAGGCACTTCAAGATAGTGATTCCTTTTGGGAAAAGAGGAAAGGAGAAATATAGAGAAATAAATGGGTCAGGGATAAGCAATGGGTTTCAACTCTATTTGTAAGACATTTTACAACAAACACAAAATCCTAAAGCAAGTAAGTCAAATATTAAACCTTTTTTAAGTGCTTTATACATAGATGTTTATTAAACTATTTTCTATATATTTCAGTTTTGTTGAAAAATTTATTTATAATGAAAGTATTTCAAAATATTTTAAGAGCTGCATTTGTAAGATTTTTTTTTTTATGTGAATTGGGAGCATAGAGTTGGTGGAGGAAGCCCGTGTTTCCAGAAGAAACTGTTCTATTCCAAAGGAAATCAGAGAAGAGGAAAGTGACCCCTGAATAAAGAGAAGTCTATTCATTTAAAGACCCTCTCCCAGGGATTCTTGGCAGGAAGAGTTGGCTTTCCTGCAGCGCCAGCGATTGGGAGGCGATTCCTCTGTCCATGGTCCTATTCCTCTGCCTCAAACAACCTCACAAGAGCTCAAAGGGAGGTTCACATTTTGCCTTCTAGTGTTCAGATGGAGCTGAGAAGGAGAGAAAAGAGGAAATATTGTGCACAGCAGGTCTTGAGTGTTTGGAAGAAGTGTCTGCAGTAGATGCCACCAGCAGAAGGGGACCCTGCTGGACCACCGTTCTTTGTAACAACATGAGCAGCATCTCTTGGTCAAGTGAGCCCCGGTTGCACTGAGACCTGCGTGGTAAGAATGATACCATCATCTCCCTAACATCTCATAGTTTTAATGAAAGGCTTTCTCATCCCTAATGCTTTTCATCATTTCTTTCCAACACTCCTATAACAGCAGTCGATATTAGCCTCCGCTTCTACAGAGATGAGAAGAGACTAACAAAGATTCTCCAAAGACATCAGTTCTGTGAACCAATATTTTTACCTAAGCCACTGGGGATAAATAAACAGTGAGAGGAACTCAACTGAGAAAGACATTTTATGGGCATCCCAGAGTAATCACCTATCTTTTTTAAAAGAAACAACATTTCTTGAGATCCCAGGAGGAGTCTGGCACTGCATAAAGTGATATGAGAATGAGAGTGCAGAACATACTGTTTGAGATCATAATGTACCTCCAGGGACTTAAAAATTAATGTAGATCCAAAACTGTTTAAAAAATACCAGGGTTGTTGTAATAAATTATGGGAAAACAAAGGGAAAGGTGTAGGGGCAAAACATCCCACGCAGGGTGATAAACTATGGAACACAAAGGCAGAATGTGATGAGCCAATTAACCTCAGAGAACAGACTCGTGGAATACAGTCAATTTTGCAGACTCAGTTACTTGCCTAGCCACATAAAATCAATAGCTGTTTCTGATGAGCCACTGGGAAAAAATTATTTACTGTTGTTTTCTATAGATGGAGTTGAAACCATTCCGCATACAATAAAGTCATTAGGGGGGAAATAAAATATGTGGGTTGGCAAACTTTTAGTCTACAAAACTGGACATCTAGTCCTGGATGATAGCGCTAATGGTGTAATTGGATTTGTAGATGCTGATTTTTATCAGCAACCAGAAACTATGCTAAAAGCTCAATTTGGCTTACTTTAGGTTCCCTGGGTAAGGTGGTGGGGAAATTTTCATCAGGCAATTTGTTATATGTCAGGAGAGGAAATAAAGCAGTACATGAACACTGTGATATACGATAAGTAAGAAAGTATCTTAATAGAAAAATGTACTCTACTCTAGGATGACACTTCCCCATCAACATGATGAAAAGTGCTTAGAAAGGTAGGGACCTAACCGGTCCTCAGACTGAGCTCTGGCCAGCGCCCCAGATTTTGTGTTTTAACAACTGCAACCTTGCCAACACACCAATGCTAGGAAAGTGGCTTTTACATCTTCTGTCTTGGGGTCCCTCATGGTCACTGCAACTTTGTTCCCTTTTATATATACCGTTTCCTGTTTTCTAGTATTATAGGATTAAGGAAAGATAAACATGTCGAGAAATCTTTATTCCACTGTGGAAGGGAATAAATGAGACAGTCAGTCCCATGTGGATATCCAATAGGCATGTCAAACTGAACATGGCCAAAGAACTCTCGATTCTCTCCCTTAACCTCTTGTATTAAATAACAAGAGACTTAAGCAAATAGCTTTACTTTTTTCATAAACAAGATGCCCGGCAGGAAGCAGCTGCTGACGTTGGTCCAGCTGCGATTTCTGAATCATCAAGGACCCAGGCAATTTTTTTTCTACTTCACTATCTTTAACATGTTGGCCTTTCATCATCATGCCTTTAGTTTTGTAGTCACAGGATGGCTGCCATGACTCCGGGCACTGTGATGGTGTTCCAGATAGCCACATCTATCCCCAGAACATTTTCACTTAGGTCTCATTAGCCATAAATGAATCACCCTTAACTGCAAAGGATATGGGGAAATTGGTTATCTAGCAAGAGAGAATGGGATAATTATGATTGAATAATACCAATCATGATTCATCATTTGGGGCTGGATATAGTGTCATCCTCAACAAAGTCAGGACTCTGATAATAAGGAGGAAGAGAGTAATGGCTGCTGGGGAGGAAATGAACACAGTCTGTCACAATTCTCATTCCCAGCCTACCTGTCTCACTAAATAGCCCCACCATCCGCCCGGTGTCCCAGCCAATAATAGAGGAGAGAGCTGTGATTCCCTTCTTTCTCTAATGTCCTACATGCGAACCACCAGAAAGTTTTCTTGACTCCACCTCCCACATATATCCCAATCCACTCTATTCTCCCCATTTCCACTGCTACTCTCCTTGTTCATGTCACTATTGTTCACCTGAATGATTGCAATTGCCCCCTAATGATCTCTGTACTTTCGTTCTTGCTCTCTATAATTCATTGCCCAAACAGAAAATCACTTCTTTGCTTAAAACTTCCTACTGGCTTCCCATCTCAACTAAAATTTCTTCCTATGATCTTCCATGCCTAAAAGATCTAGGCTTTGCCCTGTCTAACTTCATTTTGTACCACGTTTCCAATTGCCACTGAGCACCAGCCATCTAGGCCTTCTTTCTCTTCCTCAAACTCAAATTGGTTACCCTCACGGGGACCTCTGAACCATCTGTTCTCTCCATCTAGAATGCTCTTCATTCTGATCTTTTCTCGACCAGCTCCTCCTTGTCATTTAGATCACTGTTCAAATGCCATCTCTTCAGAGAGGTATTACCTGCCACCCAACCCTAAGTAGCCACCTGGTCATCCTTCCATTTCACTCTACAGTGGGGCCTTGACTTACGAGTGTCCCGACTAACGAGTTTTTTGAGATACCAGCTGCCTCTCTGCCCATTTTTTGCATTGAGTTGATAGAGTAATTTCAGTTAACGAGCTCCTTAACGAGCTCGGTCTCAGAACAAATTAAACTCGTAAGTCAAGGCCCCACTGTATTTTATTTCTCTGTAGCACACCTATCACTAAAATGATCTTGTTTACCCCTTTATGTATCATGTAATAAGTACAACTATTTCCATATTTTCCTCCACACTAGAATATAGGCCCCACCAGAGCAGAAACCTTGTCTGTTGTGTTTACTGCTGTATTCCTAGGACCTAGATCAAGGCACATGTCAGGCTCCCATCAAATATTTCTGAGTGAATGAATAAAGGAGAGGAAAGATTTTTAAGTAGGAACTTTAGCCATAAAAATAACATCTGTAACATATTATCAGCATCCTTAGAGTTATCCTTTATAGAGCAAAATCACTTGGTTAGTTAAAGAATGTAAATGTGTTATGCTTTAAAGACTTCACAATGAACATGCAACACTAATTTCTTCCACCCAGCCTCTTTCCACCTGTATCTTCCTTTCCAAAGCTAAACATCCCACAGACACTCTGAATCTTAGTTCTCTATCAGTGCAGTTATCAAATGCCTTCCCCACTAACTTATTTCCTTTTGCTTAATAGTGTGATTACACCATTGCCCCCTGAAGATTGCACCATTTTCTAAAGGTCTGGGACAATTTAAAAGAAACATCTGGGAAACATCCTCTTTTTCATTATTTTCAGCCAGGATTTCAAGAAGAGGAAAACCCAGATGCTCTTGGAAGAAGAGAGAAAGACTTTGCATCTGAAATTTTCTGCCTTTCTCAAAGGCAGCCGTTCTCAACCTATGGGTCACGACCCCTTTGGTGGTCGAACGACCCTTTCACAGGGGTCGTTAAGACCATTCTGCATATCAGATATTTACATTACGATTCATAACAGTAGCAACATTACAGTTACGAAGTAGCAACGAAAATAATTTTATGGTTGGGTCACAACATAAGGAACTGTACTTAAAGGGCCAAAAGGTTGAGAACCACTGCTCTAAGGCTTTCACATATCTATATGTGTTCTTCCCAAGACTAAAACTATTTCCACTGTATTCACCAGAAATCCAGATTTTCCAACAGGCTGTCCTCCAGGTAAAATGTTACAATCAGAGAGATCAAGCTGCAATCTTCCTTCACCTCTCTTTCCAGGATCCTCTCAGGCCTTCCTATACCTTCTCAATCCCAAGGTGACGTCCTACAGGCCCAGGCTCTGGGTCAGTGGCTAGTGCAGGGCTGAGCCTGCACTCCAGCCTCCCATGCATCGGGCAGGCCATGGCACCTTGAAATTGGGCAACAGGAAATTTGGGAAGTGCATATCCATGCTAGGGGCACAGCATCCTGGTGATGCTGACCCAGCATTACCCAGAATGCCCCTATGTGTAGGAATGTCCTCAAATACTGCTCATAAATTGCACACAAAGAAGCCCTGATGTTTTGAACTTTGGAACTTGCCAACAGAAAATAACAAAAGATCATATCGAAGGTCTTCAGGGATTATGTTAAAAACAGAAATGAACTGTTTCTCTGTACTCACTACAATCTCAGCCCCTTCCCCTTCTTCATATGTCAGCACCACCACCCCACCCCACGCACATACACAAACACATACATCCATGTTTAGCTTCACGCCTACACATTACCTCTTGGACATTCACAGGGCCCTGAAACACAGGGCATACAACAGCCTTGACAGTTTTGTTAATGCATCAGTAACACAGATGAAGTGTGCGCCCCCCAAATATGCAGGTTTAATTTTTAAATTAAAAGTTAAAGTGGATTTTCTGTAGGGAGCCTATTTCCAGAGCATATCATCATATCTCAGGTTAACTGGGTTATCAGAATTCTAAAGATAGCTCCCCAAGATTCCCATCTCCAGGTCATTCGGCCAAACACTAATCTAGGTACTGCTATGAAGGGATTTTGCAAATGTAATTAAAGTCCCAACGTTAACTTGAAGATTTGGAGATTTTTCCAGGTGGGCCTGACCCAATCAGGTGAGCCCTTTACAAGAACAGTTTTCCTCAGTTGGTAGCAGAAGAGGAAGTATAAGAGATTCTAAACGTGAGAAAGACTGGACAGTGATTGCTGGCTTTGAAGGTAGAGAAGATCAGCCCTGGCTGGCATAGTTCAGTGTTGAGCATTGGCCTGCCCACCGGAGGGTCTCTCAGGTTTGATTCCCTGTTAAGAGCACATACCTGGGTTTCAGGTCTGATCCCTGCCCCCAATCGGGGCTCATGTGGGAAACAACCTATTGATGTGTCTCTGCCATAGCGATGTTTCTCTCTCTCTCTCTCTCTCTCTCTCTCTCTCTCTCTCTCTCTCTCTCTCTCCCTTTTTCCCCCCTCCATTCCACTCTCTCTAGAATCAATAGAGAAAATATCCTCACTCCTCAAGTAAGGATTAAAGAAAAAAAGGTAGAGAAGATCACGTGAGAAGGACTGTGTGTGGCTCTAGAAGCCAGGACTCTGGGCCGAAAGCCAGAAAGAAAACGGGGACCTCAGTGCTGCAGACCTGGGAACTGGGTTCCACAGCGATGTGACTGAGCCTGACTGATCCAGGTAAGAGCCTGACTGATCTGATACCTTGAGTTCTGCCTGTGGAACACCAAGCAGAGAACCCAGCCCAACCCACCCAGACTTCTCACCCACAGGACTGTGAGCTAATTAGTGAGACATTGTCTTAATCCCCTACGTTTGTAGTAATTAGTTACACAGCAGCACAAAACTATTACATCCCTTTGATTTTTTCATCTCTAAATAAAGGTAATAATGTCTGGCTATGTCTAAGAAGCATTCTGAAAACAAATATTAACAAGATTTAATTAACTTGTTTTAAGTTCAGCAGAGAAGAAATATATTAACTTATTTACAAGATGCTATGGTTTTTTAATTATATTACCCACTGAAGTTCATTCCAAGGCCATGAGACTCTTTAATCTCAGTTACGTTTGTTTTCTCATATTTATGGCAGTTGCAGGTCAGGGCTAATGTTAGAAGCCACAACATATGGGTTTAGAGCAGCGGTTCTCAACCTGTGGGTCGCGACCCCTTTGGCGGTCGAATGACTCTTTCACAGGGGTCGCCTAAGACCATCCTGCATATCAGATATTTACATTACGATTCATAACAGTAGCAACATTACAGTTATGGAGTAGCAACGAAAATAATTGTATGGTTGGGTCACAACATGAGAAACTGTATTTAAAGGGCCAGACGGTTGAGAACCACTGGTTTAAAGCATGGAATTCTTGCTTCAGCAGGGACATGATTTAACCTGCAACTTTTTCATTTCACAAAACAATACATTTTGTAGGTTCTCTACTGGATGCCAAATCTGCATGTCAAATATAGGGATTTTTTTCCCCCTCAGCTATATTTCCTTCTCTGAAAAACTTGACCTATTCCTTCGAAAATATGTTGAAATTCAGCAAGCTATATTCTGTTCTTGAGAAAATTATGAGAGAAGAGGCAAAAGATGATCATACCTGTTAAAATAAAATTGATCACTGAGATAAAAGAAAACCCAAAAGTGGGGCAAGATCATTCTGACTACATAATCATTCCCTTAGTAAACAGAGACATAAATGGTGCTAAGCTGCTAACCCAGATTTCTCCTCTTGAGAATGCTAGGTAACCATGGAGCTCTTGGATGAGCACAACCCCAAGACCAGACCTAGTTTAAACACGGACCTGGGGAAGAGGAAGAGGAAGGGAGTAGTTAAGTAAGCGAGAGGTTGTATGCAGGGTGAGCACATTCCAATTTAGGGTGTAGACTTTATACACAGGATGAGGAGATGGAAGAAGGATAGCTGAGTACTAAAAGCTACAGGACTCTAGGTAAGTTACTTAAATTCCCTGAGCCATGTGTGAGTCAGGATAATTTTTCAACCATCTTTGCACAGGGCCTAGGACTTGGAGTCCTCAATAAATGATGGCTGCATTAGGATCACACAATCTCATCCTTCCGCCCTTTTCCAAGAATCCTGGATAATCACCTCTATTCTAATGGATGCTAATAGCCCTGCTGGCTGGTCTGAAGTATCATGTTCAAAGCAAAAGACTACAGGCCAGTGTCCGGGCCAGAAGTCTCACGCAAATACTCCCTTAGGGTAGGGAGGGACCGAGAGAGTAGGGCGGCAAGGGAAGCTGATTTCCCAGGGGCAAGAACAGGATATTTATTAGATCTACAGAAGGAAGGACCTGTAGTCAAAAGTCCACAATAAAAATCTTTCTAAAGCAATTCAATTTTCTGGCTCAATCAGTTGACGATGACATGGCCATTGAAGATCCTATTTTTCCAACATGGCCCATTTTCTTGGCTTTCCTCAGTCATTAATGATGACCATGTTTTCCCAAATGTGGAAATTCCCCTCGCACAGATGCTGCTGCTGGCCGGCCTTCCTTTCCTGAGAAGCCTCTACAGCACAAAAATATTTTTGTTTTCCCCAACTGCCCACAGGGAAAATTTCCTCATTCTTTTTTTCCCTCCTCCCTTAAAGCCCTTTGACAATTTCCAGGAATCTAAGTAAAACAGAATCACTTAGATCACTGGAGAGCCTTTTAGATGTTCCATTTCTAACAGAACAAAAAAGAACCCTGCACTTTAAATTTAACACTTTTAAATCAATATTAAGGGTTTCTTTTAATAACCAAAGGCAATGCCACTAATATCAGCCATATTCTGCCCGAGACTATGGCTCTGGGACTTGGGAGCTTCAATTATAAACAGAAGTGGCCAAAGTGATTCTCCCTGTGTCTGGAGCAAACGTCATTATGTGAAATGTGCTTCATCCACATTCAAGCCCTATACAACTGTAGGCATCTGGCACCAAAGTGGGTATACTGTGTCTAACTATGACATCTCACATCAAAGAAGTGAGGTGGCCACTTGATGAATTTAGGGAAGGAGGAAGAAGTGTTTTGAAGTGTGGCCTTACCTCCTTTACATAGAATGTGGCTCCTGCTCTTTGTATATGATAAAAGTAAAAACAAGTAGCAGAGACATAAAGTTGATGCCCATTGCTTGATATGTATAAGTATAAATAGTAAAAGAATGGTTAAGAGTCACTCTTAATTAAGGACCAATTAAATTACAGCATATCAGTGGAAAAATATTAATTTACTAAAATTATTTATGTTTTTTTCCCCCAGAAAAATGATCAGGTGGTTTGATTTTCTAGTGTTTATGAGATAAACACTATTATTGCACGAAATATCAGTACTTTTGATGAAGCAATTACGATATGCGGGTTACCAAGGAAACATTGGCTTTCTTCTCCCACCTATTTGACCTGCATTTCCTCAATGTAAGCTGGTGAGTAAGTCAGGAAATGGCACTTAACTTTGTATTAGCATTAGTCAAATGTAAGTAAATTCTATTTACAAATTTTAAATAGAATTACCTGGGATAATCTGCCAGTTGACTAGTCAGTATCAATCAATGTGTCCCAAATTTAACACAGGTAATGGAGGCAATGATGTCCCTGATTTTTGCAACATAAGTGAGCAAAATTTCCTTTGAGTTTGAAAATTTCCAGTTAAGTCTTTGTACTACTTTGATTTTAATGAGGTATACCCAGGAGTCGGGGAGGAGGAAGGGGGGATTTACCCTTTTCTTTTCATAAAGAAACAAATAAATAAAAATCATTTCACTTCTGCAAGAGAAATGAATGGGGTTAAAATGACATACTTTAAAAAATAAAAAATTATAAAATTAAGAGCATAAACCTTGCTCAGGGAAATATTTAGTATGCTTGGAGAAAGAGGACTAACCAGTAGAAATGGACCTTGATGAACCATATAATAAGCACTGGCACTGGCCAACCAAAATAGATGTCCAATAAAGCAGATTGGACACTTGGACATAAGCAACTAGAATGGCCAAACAAATATGTACCAGCTAGACAGCAACTCTGATGATTTTATATGGTCCTGAGAGTCAGTGTAAAGTTGATTTGTAAACCAAAAAGCATTATGAAAACATATTTTATTGTAATATGGGTTAGATGCAGCTGAATAGAGGGTATGATATGGATATGTAGACAAAAATAAAAATGTCTGCTAATTTCTATTGAACTCCCATTCTTTTGTTTTGTTTTGTTTATGTATATTTTTTTTATTGCTTAAAGTATTACAAAGGGTATTACATATGTGTCCTCCCCCCCCCCCCCCCGCCCTTGACAATCCCCTGGCCTCCCCTACCCCCCAGTGTCTTATGTCCATTGGTTATGCTTATATGCATGCGTACAAGTCCTTCGGTTGATCTCTCATTCTTATAGTAGCTTATGAACTGAGAATTCTTCTTTTTACTTCCTTTCATCACTTTTCAGGTGAAATAGACATTTTAAAAAGTTGAGTTTTGGATCTCTTTAGACCAGAAGTGGGGAACCTTTTTTCTGCCAAAGGCCATTTGGATATTCATAACATCATTTGTAGGCCATACAAAATTATCAACTTAAAAATTAGCCTGCTATATTTGATCAAGCATTTAATTAACTCACCCCTAATGCTGTGGTAGGGCCAAACCAAATGATTTCCTGGGCCTTATCGGTCCAGTCGGCCAGACGTTCCACACCCCTAGACCAGGGTCAAATTAAGACCATGTTTAAATACCTGAATGCAAGTTGTTTTTTTAAAAATTCTAAAATATCTCTTATTTCCATGTCTGGAATGATATTCCATAAAAATCTATGAAGGTTATTTTTAGATGGTGGGATATGGAGTATTTTTGTTTGTTTTCTTCCTTATATTCTTTTGTGCTGTTTGAATTTTTTCAATAGTTTTTTTTTAACAATTCATTAAAATAATTAGTTTTTTTAAAAACCTCTCCCATTTACTTAGCTGTATTATAGTTCCGTCTTCTATCCTCTCTATTAGATAATTAATTTTCTGAATTTGCATCCCCCAAATTCAACACCACTTGCGTTTTGAATTCATTTTAAAGAAGCTCCCACCTAGCCAAATTGGAAAGACAGGATACTAACTGTTTCCACAGGGCACACCCTTTGAAGGATTTTCTTTTGTTATTTTTGTCCTTTGCGCTGTCATACCTTGTTGTTTCAGAATATTGCTGAACTGTCCAATTTCCTTTGAAAAGAATACCATCAGATGTACAATTTAAGTAACTTGGGAACACATTGCTCAGCCTAGGTAGTATTTGTAAATGTTGGAAAGATCCCTGGATAAGTTTCTCACAGAGATTTCTGTTTATTGTACAAATGTCACAGTGACAAAAGGAGATGAATTAGGAAGAGACTTAGAAAATACCGTGGTCTTGAGGTTTATACACAATTTCCCCTTTCAGGATCTGTTTCTTGTGGTGTGATGAACCCCCCAAACCAGTTCGATTTCCAAAGTCTTTAAGCCAAATGGTTCACCCTCTTAACATTCCCCATGGACCCTAAAGCAGTGGTTCTCAACCTTCCTAATGCTGCGATCCTTTAATACAGTTCCTCATGTTGTGGTGACCCCCAACCATAAAATTATTTTCGTTGCTACTTCATAACTGTAATTTTGCTACTGTTATGAATCATAATATAAATATCGGATATGCAGGATGTATTTAGGCGACCCCTGTGAAAGGGCCGTTTGACCCCCAGGGGGGTTGCGACCCACAGGTTGAGAATCGCTGCTCTAAAGGGTTTTATTTATTTAGGGAGAGTAGAATTGAGAGGGAAAGATAGAAATATCAATGTGAGAGAAACACATTGATTGGTTGCCTTCTGCATGAGCCCAGACCAGGGCCAGGGCCACAGAGGAGCCTACAACCAAGGTACATGCCCTTGACTGGGATCAAACCTGGGACCCTTTGGTCTGCAGGTTGACGCTCTATCCACTGAGACAAACCGGCCAGGGCAGGGTTATATTTATTTAATACTGAGGGGGTCCTAGGTCAGTAACAGAAATTCAGAAATAGTTGATTTTGTGAAGGGTGGCAGGATTAAGAATAATCCATTTTTTCTCTTTGGTATTGCCCACTTGATTGTGGTTTTAGTGCTGTTTGTTCTCTTTTTATCTACCCATCTGTCAGTATAAATGTGGAAAAGAGTAGGACTGTTTCCATCCCTGAAAAACGTCAAGGTCAGGATGGATGACTGTCAGGTATATTCTAGAAGAGATACATACATTTAAAGAGAACTTGACTACGATGACCTTTCAAGTTTCTTTCATCTTTAGATTCTGTGCTCTGAAGTCTACCCTCTGCCGATGGTGGTGATGCACCATATTGAAGTGATAGGAGTCTCCTCTGGCCACCTTCTTCACTTGTCTTGAACCTGCATCTCTGCAGGGGTGGCAGTTCCGAGAATTCAACAGATGGAGCGGGTGGGAAAGTATTTCTAGGTGACATGGAGCTGTCCAGCAGTCAAGGGAACTGCACGCACTCTGTTTAAATCCCAAGTTATGAGACTTAGGGCAGTTTGGAGCAGGGATTCAGCTATGTATACATGTATTCAGTATATGTACATGTATGTAGAAGTATAGGCTTATCCAACCCCAACCCAAGGAGATTTTTCCTGTTTTCTTTATTGCTTTTCATTTAAAATGGGTCAATGGTCTTTTAAAATTGCGTAGGAAAAAAGAAGGTAATAGTGTAAGGGCAAGATAGAAGAGTCACAGAGGAGGAAAGGCAAAAATAGTACAGGCTATTACCCTGTACAAGCAGCCTTTCAGCTTAATTTCAAGCTATTTAGCCACACACACACACACACACACACACACACACACACACACACGCTCTATAAGGAGATGAGCTCGTCTATAGCAGCTTCGTTATTTATATTTTGCAATCAGTAATATAGTCATCAGAGCACACAATTAAAAATGTATGTTTCAAATATTAGCTTACAAAGTCTTCCCAGAATATATATACCTAAAAAATTAAAATTTAAGTTAATTTGCCTTAAAAGGTTGCTCAGTCTTTTTTCCTCTGCAAGTGGCAGATGTATTCACTTTGAAGAATACCCACTTGATTGAAGTGCTGAAAAATAACATAAAAATCTTTAAGCATGTTTATATTTTTATAAGTGAATGGATATCTAGCCCTCTTATTCTTATATTTTCTTCTGAAAGGAGGAATAAATGTTTCCACAGACATCCTACGTTTGAAAAGAAAGGATTTTGGGGAAACAGCACAGCCAGCTCCTAGGTGCTAGGCAATTATATAGTAACCAGTTTCATAGGTAAAACACGTAAATGTGGAGAGGCTAATTGCTCCATAGTAATTTTTAATGATTGTAAAATTTACAGAGTAATATATTCATTATAGAAAATTTGAGAAATACAAAAATATCCTAAAAAAAAAATCAAAATCATCCTGGCCTAACTCTTATTCTGATGTTTAGCTTCCTAAGTACATGTACGTGGTCACATACAAATTTCAGGCTTATTTTTCTTCAAGGCGAGAAAAAAGGGCCAAAATGAAACAGCTGTTGCTCTGTCTTATCCTAACCTGGAATCACTGCCCAAAAACTTGAACCATCTTCTTTAACTGTTTCCTCTACCCTTAGGCCCAATCTGACAATAAATTGTAAATGAGGTGCCAGATCTCCTATTTAGAAAACAGCACTAGTGTTGTAGGCAATTCCGTACCTTTCTCTTCCTAATAGAGACCCAATAATTGATAAAGGAGGTATGACAGTGCAAAAACGACTTTATTTGGGGGAGTTAACAGTGGAGGTCCCCAGGCTGGCAGCTGCAAAGGCAGTCACGTGCTTACGGAGCAACGAGCCCTACAAAAAAAGAAGTTCACTTTAACTTTGAGAATCCTTTTATCCTCCGTGATTTTGATGGCGTAAATTTGTCACCTGAATTTGATATTAACATAATCATCTACATTCCAGCTAATGGATGCACCTGCTTCTAAGACTTTATTTTAGCAGTTTTTAATGAGCTCTTCAAAAGAGTTTTCCTGGACTTACTGCACTGCTAGAGAAATAGCAGCTGTAAGCAACTAACAACGCATTCAGTATTTGAATCGAGCTTTGTGAAGTCGTTAAACATGAGCAGGAGCATCTATCCATCTGTCTGGGAAACGAAGCTGGGGTGTAGCTGTGGCGTTTGGAAAGAGCGCTGGGGTAAGTGGGCTGGCCTAAGAAGGTTATTGCCTGCTTGGTCAAAATGTATGGAACTCAGGCAGCTCACTTACGCTCTCTAAATCCCAAGTTCTCATCTATATAATAATAGTACTGGTAGGGGGTATTAATAATCTGAAAGATAGACCACCTGAATTATTCTGAAAAATAATCATATTAGCTTAAGTCAGTGGTTCTCAACCTTGGCTGCACATGAGAATCACCTGGGAATCTTTTTAAAATCCTGATTTCTGGGCCTCATCCTCCGGAAATTCTGTTTCTTTGTTATGGGGTGGGGCCACAACATTAGTATATGAATAGGGGGTTAAGTTTCCTTTTCAAGGCCTGTGCAAAATGATTGAGCAGGTGACTCAGCTGTGAGTCCAGCTAGCGGAACCGATAAGCAGGGTCAGGCTGACCCAGCAGGAGTCAAAACATCATCTCATCAACATCATCTCATCACCTGATAACTGATGACAAAAGCTGACATCTGCAGACCCCCAGGCCTGCATGTAGCTGCATTCTGTTTCCCAGCCCACTCCCCTTTATAATCCTGTCCCCTGGACTTTGCTGTTAGGACAGGATCTGAATGCTTGTAAGCACCCTTGGTTGGCTAGCCTGCCGATAAACGCCTAGTATGCTTCAACCCTGCCTTCCTTATTGGACACAGCGACAGGCAGCCCGAGCCCAGGCGGAGGTTTCCCGGTAACAGTACCCATCTTATACACTTGTAAGGATTAAGCACCTCACCTGTTGTAAGTACCCTACAATGTTAAATCTTATAATTATTATGTTTATTATTAAAAAGGTGTGACTTTAGATGAATCAAGCAAATTCTATTTCATTGGTTGTAGGTTGTAAGGTGGTTCTTAAATAATTGCTCATTGAGATCTTTAGTAAGAAAAAGATCAAATTGATATTTTTTAGTTAAATAATCAGGAAGCCTGTTTCAATGCTGAATCAGACTTTAACCCCACAGTGAAGATTTTTTGAAAAAGAAGACATTAACCAATCTCCAGAAGTCCAAATCCTTAATCCTGTAAGCCATTTAGAATTGTTAAATATTATGTACATGTTAGAACATTAAGATAGCTATTTACTTTTAATATATTTTAATACTTTTTATTATATTATCAAATTTACTTTATGCTGTTACACTCTGATTTCAATATATTTTCATGCTGGTAATCTCTTTCCTCCTTTTCCCCCATATGCTCCTCTGTATACTTTAATTTGAAAAGTACATTGCAATAACCCATCTAAAACTCAATCGAATGGAAAATGAAAAATAGGACAAATGTTGCTTTAAAGATACACACAGCAGATACATTACAGATCAATTGGAGGTAACACCATGGAATAAAGACACTGCAGATTTTGATCTCTTTCTCTCTCTCTCTTTCTCTCTCTTCCTCTCTCTCTCTTTCTCTCTCCCTCTCTCAGTAAAATAGGTAGCACAAAGGTTAAGAAAATGGAAAATTCTCCTATTCCCTTTTTATCTCAATGAAAGTGAGACAACTATCTTGGCTGAGATGGAAGAAATTTATTTTCCTTTTCTCCTTTACACTGTCCTGGCCAACAGTCTTCCCTCAATAATTGGAGCGATTTCATTGGTGCCTCACCCCACATGTCACAATACTAGACAGTCGCTCAGATGGAGAGAGGCCCAGCTTGGGGATCTCCGTCAACTTGTTATAATAGGGGTTTCTCTGTAAAGCCATTGTGTTTTGGAAACCCAGCAATTTGACTCTGCTGCCGTAGGCAGGCGTCTGGAAACCGCCTCCCCACATTTCAAAGGTTCCACTTTATCCAGAAGTGCATGGAGCATCTGTCCAGAAGACACTCAGTTCTACTCAGAGACCTCAGCTGTGTAACCTGGGAAACCAACCAAAGGGAGCTCTCCTCAGGCTGCTCCCTGACTGTCTGTGTTTTACTATTGAAGGCACCTGGCCCCTCATGAGGGGACCTGTTGTTTATGGCCTGGCCGCTCACAGTGTGGGCCTCAGAAGGGCAGCATCAGCGCCACCTGGGAGCCAGTTAGAAACACTGAGTCTCAGGCTCCACCCCAGACCCACTGAATTAGAATCTACATCTTAAGATTCCCAGGTGATTCGCGTGCACATTTAGGTTTAAGAAGTAGAGGTGGCGCCCAAACCGGTTTGGCTCAGTGGATGGAGCGTCGGCCTGCGGACTGAAGGGTCCCGGGTTCGATTCCGGTCAGGGGCATGTACCTTGGTTGCGGGCGCATCCCCAGTGGGGAGTGTGCAGGAGGCAGCTGGTCGATGTTTCTCTCTCATCGATGCTTCTGGCTCTCTGTCTCTCTCCTTGCCGCTCTGTAAAAACTCAATAAATATATTTAAAAAAAAAAAGAAGTAGAGGTGGCCCTGGCCAGGTGGCTCAGTTGGTTAGAGCATCATTCATACACCAAAAGGTTGCAGGTTCGATTCCCAGTCAGAGCACATATCCTGGTTGTGGGTTCCATTGGTTGGGGCATGTATGGGTGGCAACTGGTTGATGTTTCTCTCTCTCTCTGCTCCCTAAAAAAAAATCCTTGGGTGAGGATTAAAAAAAAGAAAAAGGCAGTAGTGTAAGGAATCTGCCCAAGATTGCTTTTCCCAGCAGCAGACTCACCATCTCCTGTTCCTAAGCTGTATCCATCCACTTTCCACTTCTCTCTACATAGGTTTCCCTGCAGTGCTCCTGGGCAAACTCTATCTTTTGGATGAGTTCCCAGCCCGTGGGTCTTGCTGTGATCTGCATTTCTATGGTTCAGGTGGTCAAACATATATATGGCATAGGCTCCCACTAGCTAAACCATATTCATTCCCCTCCAAGTCATCTTGCCCTCCCTATTCCCACAGCTGTCGTGTTACCATCTTCATAACTTATTGTGAAAGAAGAAAATTACCAAAAGAAAAAAAATAGTCTCAATAAACCTGCATAGTTTGGAGCTAAAGAATATGTTAAAATTTTCCATTGTGGAAATTTCCCAGCTCCTGGGCTCTTCAGATTTTTTTTTTTTTTTTTTTCAGAGCTGCAAGCAAAGAATGGAAATTTCCAATTGCAGCATCAAGGGCTGCTGTTCTGCTGACTGTCTTGCTCAGCTGGGGTCATCTGCTTCTCTAAAACATCAAGGAATGCCAAGGTAGATCTGAGGGAACACACACTTCCTCTGCAGGAAGGAGAGAATGTCTTTGTGCTGCCTCCACGCTGTGATGAGGGGAGGGGATGGAGAGGTGGCATGCCCTGCTCCACCCACCTGAGTGGGAATTCTGTTGACAGTTACCACATCAGCAGCTTATCCTAGCTGACATCTTTCCACTGGCAGCTGGCTGGCAGGTCGTGTGTGTGTGTGTGTGTGTGTGTGTGTGTGTGTGTGTGTGTGTGTGTGTTTAAGAAATCCCTGGGGTGGGGGAGGTAGAAGAAGGTAAAGGGGAGATAAATGGTGGTGGAAGGAGGCTTGACTTGGGGTGTTAAACACACAATACAATATACAGATGATGTATTGTAGAAGTGTATACCTGAAACCCGTATAATTTTATTAACCAATGCCATCCCAGTAAATTCAATTAAAAAAATACACAGATGAAAAAAAAAAAAAGAAAGAAAAGAAAAGAAATCCCTAAAGTGAGTGGGAGATGCAGAGAGAGGAGAGGAACTAACATTTGTTAAAGTCTATCCTTCCAAGTTCTCTGCCAGGAATTTGATATATATTATTTGACCTTTATGTAACCTGCCCAAAGGTCAACTCCTGATTTTCTGCACCCAAAATCTGGAAGCTTCATTTGTTCTTCCTGACGCAGCCCTATCTCCCCTGACCCTCCCAGAACCATGTCATCTGCACACCTCCTGAAGCTTTGGCTCCACCGCCTCAGTGGTATCAACAGCTCAGTTCCTTTCACTGTACCTAAGCTGCAGTATGCTTTCATTCACAGCTGGTCATGATGCCTGAGGCAACAGGCATCTAAAGGTTCCCTAAACCCTGTCCTGTTCATCCCCACGCACTACCCTGTCCCTGCAGAAGTCTGACGGTGGCACCTGACTGGCTCTAGGCCAGAGGGAATGTTCTCAAACTGAGGTTGTGTGGCTTGTCAGAGTGGTTTGGGTGTTTTGTTTTCATTTTTAGTGTTTTGCTTTTTTTTTTTTTTTAATTTGGGGGATTCTGAATGACTCTAAGGCTCAAGGGTTACCTCTGTTTATTCTTTTCCTACTGACAGCCCACGGTACCAGGAAGACAAGAGTTCAGGGAGATTTCTGAAATCGCTGTTGCTATTTATTCTTAGCATTATTTATTGAGGCAAATTTGGTAATAAGGAAAATACTCCAGCAATAAATTTGAAAAATATCATCACATGGCAAGTGATTTTTAATTTTTTATTTACTGATTTTGTGAGAGGAAGTGAGGAAAGAGATAGAGGGGAGGGAGGGAGAGAGAGAGAGAGAAACATTGATTTCTTGTTCTACTTATTTATGCATTTATTGATTGGTTCTTGTATGCCTGACCCGGGATCAAACCCACAACCTTGTCATATTGGGATGATGCTCTAACCAATGAACTACCTGGCTAGGGCTGCAAGTGAATTTTAAAGAGTATTTATTCTTTGTCTTTTCAATCACATCCATCCATATCCATAGATAGCAGTGTCATCTTTGAATACAGTGAACAATTTTAATGCCACCTGATAATGAAAGTAGAGAAAGTGGGAATGGTCAGCAAGAATGTTGTGGGCCCTGGCCTGTGGTTCAGTTGCTTAGAGCATCATCCTGTACACCAAAGGGTTGTAGGTATGTTTCCCAGTCAGGGCACATACCGTGTTGTGGGTTTGATCCCTGGTCTGGGCTCCTATAGGGGGTAACTGATCGATGTTTCTCTCAAATTGATGTCTCTCTCTCTCTCTCTCTCTCTCTCTCTCTCTCTCCCTCTCCCTCTCTTCTTCTCCCTCTCTCTCTTTCTCTCTCCCTTCCTGCCTTCCTTCCTCTCTCTCTCTAAAAATCAATAAACATATCCTTGGGTGAAGATAAAATAATAAAGAATGCTGTATGTCTGTTTAGGCTTTAGTCTCAAAGGCTAACAGGTATTTAGTCATTGGTAACTCCTGTGATAATGATTTCCTTATCCCTTCAATCCATTAAAACTGAGTCTAGTTCCATAAGGAATTCATCAAGATGGCATTTTAATAGGGTCTGGATCTCATATGATAGGCACCACATTTCTGACAGGCCTCTTTCCATTAATCTTCTGCATCTGTCATTAGCTAGAGGATATTGGTCCTCTTAGTTAAAGACAATGATGATTCATATCTGTGGGTGGGGCTGAATAGATGTATGATGACTGTTCCTTTGCACTTTAGACCACAGTGATGACTTTTAAAGAAAAATTTATGGTTGGAATACATGCTGTTTTAGATGCTGATTGATTTCAGCCATGGCCTCACTTCTCTCCCTCCTGCTTCCCTGCCCCTTGCAACGTGACTTTGCTGCTCCTCCCAGAGTGAGAGTCCATTTCCCCACCTAGGCCACTGAATCTAGGCTGGCCTTTTGACTTGTTCTGGCCACTAGATTGCAACAGAAGTAACAGTGGGCCAGTTCCAAGCCCTAGCCTCAAGTGTACACTTCCACTTGCTTTCTTGGAACCTGTCTTCCGGAAGGGGGTGGGGGTGGGGGGGGGAGGGGGTGAGAGAGTGTGTGGAGTAGAGATGAGCTGAGGTCATCGCAGCCCAGCCAGCACAGGGCTAGCACACCAGCTCGCCACAAATGCCTGAGCAAGCCCACCAAGATCAGCTGGGCCCAGCCCATGAGAAATAGTAAATGGTGACTAATGTAAGCCACTAACTTTTAAGGTGGTTTGTTATAAAGCAATAGGTAACTAATACAGATGACCAGTTCCTCCTTCCCTGCCTTTTTTTTTTTTCTGACTGACAGGAAGCTCAGAGTCAAATCTGAAGGCCAGTCACAGAATCTATGTTCATTCATTATTCATGTTTATTGCACCCTTTATGGCTAACATATTTGCCATCTTCTCTCTCCTTGGTAGTGAATTTTTAAAAATTTAATAACTTACTGTTTTCCACATTGGTTCTAAACCAAATCTATCCCTGGCCTTAAATATTTAGGTGGTTTTTACTTCTCATCAGATTAGGAGAGATGGCTCTATAGCAGGATTGGCAAATGTTTTCTGTAAAGAGCCAGCTAGTAAATATTAGGCTTTGCAAGCCATACAGTCTCTGTCCTAACAGCTCAACTCTGCCATTGTTGCGAGAAAGCAGTGCTAGACCACATATTAACAAATGGGCAGGGCTGTGTTCTAAGAAAATTTAATTATAAAATAGGCGGTGGACAGGATTTTGCCCTCAGGCCATAGTTTGCTAACTCTTGATCTAGAGAAATCTATGTTACTATGTCAAACACCTTCATCAATTGTCTGAGCCCATGAACTTTATTGTAATTCATCTCAATTACTTTGAAAAAACAGGTAAGTTAAGTGAATTTACTTCCTCTATCAGAAGACCAGAAGGGACTGACCTCAGAGCAACAGCATTTGTACAGGGCAAGCAACATACTGAACAAGTTAAAATTCCCTAGTGACTTAGTCCACGGTTGGTTATTTAGTTAATGCTAAAAGCCAGGGGGACAAAAGCGATGTCTCGTTTGTCTTGTTTCATTTCACAGCCTCTAATCTCAAACACGCTGTATGTCACAGTGAGGACGGAGCTCCCGTCTACTTGCCTACCCAGAGCTCCCTGAATGTATTGTGCTATTTCACGCCTCTCTAGCTCTGCACACAATGTTCCTTCTTCCTGGAACACACTTAGCCCTCTTCTCTTACTGGCTAACACCCACTCGCTGATCAAAACGGAGCTGAATGATACTGCCTCTTGGAAGACTTTCCTGAGTGCACCTCCACCTCCTCACCCTGGACTTCCAGTCTGCACACTCTGTCTCCGCAATTATTCTACTAAATTAATAATTAACATAGATAATGCTTGTATGGTGCCAGGCACCTAATATGTGCCAGGCATTTTTAAATATATCATTTTTAACTAAAATTATCAGTATATTTGTCTGTTTGCTTAGTGCAATCATGCATTCAAAACCACTTATTGAGGACATCCCAACTTGTGCTAGGTAAAAAAGATACATAAAACACAAGCCTAGAATATAGAGTGTAAGCCTACTGAGGGCACATAGTATGTCTTACTTATCTTTATCTCTCAATACCTAGCAGTCCAGACCAGAGATTTTAAAATTAACGTCAGATGAATGAATGAATGAAAATATCTAACACTTGTACAATACGTATGTGCCAGGCAATGTCCTAAGCTCTTTACATGTGTTAAGAAGAAACAATAGGCCCTGGCTGAGTAGCTCAGTTGGTTGCAGTGACGTTCCAATATGCCAAGGTTGAGGGTTTAATACCCCATCAGGGTACATGCAAGAAGCAATCAACGGATTGATTCTCTCTCATTTCCTCTCTCTCTGAAATCAATCGATCAATAAAAAGACAAACAAACAACAAAAAAACCAACCAGATCCAAAATAGAGTTACTTATAAGCTCCACCAATACGTAATACCTAAATTAATTCAGCTGTGACCTCTCCCAGGAGTAGACTTTTACAACAATCAGTCCAGAATTTTCCAGTCAGCACTAGTGAAGTAGTCTGCCTGATAAGACCCCCTGCCTTTCCCTAAAATAACATGTCCTTGTCCTGGACAAGGACAAGTTAGTTGGAGCATTGTCCTATACATTGAAAGGTTGCGGGTTCAGTCCCTAGTCAGGGCCTGTATGGGAGGCAACCAATGTTTCTCTCTCACATCGATGTTTCTCTCTCAAAACCAATAAATAAACAAACAAGACATATCCTTGCCCTAGCTGGTTTGGCTCACTGGATAGAGCCTCGACCTGGGGACTAAAGGGTCCCAGGTTCGATTCCGGTCAAGGGCATGTACCTTGGTTGCAGGCACATCCCCAATAGGGGGTGTGCAGGAGGCAGCTGATTGATGTTTCTCTCTCATCAATGTTTCTAACTCTCTATCCCTCTCCTTTCCTCTCTGTAAAAAAATCAAATATATATATAAAGATTTCCTTGCCTGAGATAATTCACTCTTTTAATTTGTTTGTCCGGACCCATTTCAGCCTATAAAAGCCTTTCATTTTGTATAACTCCTTGGAGCATCTTTCTATTTACTGGATGGGATGCCACCTGATTCGTAAATGATTCAATAAAGCCAAGGAGATCTTTACATTTACTTGGTTGAATTTTTGTTCTATAACACATGGCTAACCTCATTGACTCCTCATAAGAATTTTATGGGGTAGCTGGTAGAATTATCACCACTTCACATTCTGGGAATCAGATTTGGAGGATTTTTAAGTAATGAACGTGCCCACAGCCACACAGATAGTACGTGCCAGAGCTGGTTCCAGAGTCCATGCTCATAATCAATGGCTGAAATGAAAGCTGAGTGACTCAGCAGAAATCCATTGCCTCTCCTGGAAAAGCAAGTCAAAGGATGTATCTATGCAGGCATGGGTAGTGATTCTGTGCTTGGGTTTAGGAGTCGGAATTGTGTTTCTATTTGCACTCCAGTGCTCAGGGTAAGCGATTAATGGGGGTGGTGCTTCCAAAGGGCACCCCCACATTTACTCACAGCACAGCGTGCACAGTGTGGTTGCATTCTGCGCTCCGCCCTGATTTCCCCCACTGCCCTCTCCTGCTCTCCGGTGGGCATGCACTGATGCTTGAGGAGCGCCTCCAGCACAGCTGCCAGCATGGGACTGCTGTTTTGACTCTTCCCTGGTAGCCAGCAGGATTCTACAGTAGATCCATCCATGCTGGCCTATTCCAATGGACACTTCAGCAAAGTAGCTTTCGTTTATTTATTTACTTTTAATCTTCACGTTCCATTGATTTCCAAAGAGAGTGAACAGGAAGGAGGGAGTGGGGGAGAGAGAGAGAGGGAGAAACACCAGCAGCACGAGAGAGACAAATTGATTGGTTGCCTCTCCCACATGCCTGGACCAACCGGGGCTGGGGTCCCTGTAACCGAGGTACATGCCCTTGATGGGGAATCAAACCCGCAATGCTCTGGTCTGCAGGCCTATGCTCTAACCACTGAGCAAACAGGTCAGAGCTTATGAAGACTACATAGGAATGTCCATAATGCTGGTGAACCTGGTCAGCCTTGTGCTTTTATTTTTATTTATTTATTTATTTTTAGGATTGTTGCCAGTCACTCACTGATGGCTTTGGAAGTCCCTATGGGGCCTCTCAGGCAATATGCCACTCAGTGGGGAAGACACAGACAGGAAGAGACAGTGACTGGCCTTCCGCTGTCACTGAGGACAGGCCTGCTCTGCTGAAAAAGGAAGAACAGATATTTCCAATAGAATTTCACTTCTGAAACAAACAGGGGTTTGAAACATTTTAGGTTCGAGCATTAGGACAGCAGAAAACAAAAGTGATCACAGAGTTCCTGCAGACCCTTGAAGTCACAGCCTCTCTGAGTGTAGAACAAATGTGCACATTCTCCTGCCTCCAGGCAGTTTGCTTCAAAAAATTGGGCCAGCCCGGCTGGAGTGGTTCAGTGGTTGAGTGTCGACCTGCTGACCAGGAGGTCGTGGTTCGATTCCTGGTGAAGGCACATGCCCAGGTTGTAGGCTTGACCCCCAGTAGGGCAAGTGCAGGAGGCAACCGATCAATGATTTTTCTCTCATCATTGGTGTTTCTATTCCTCTCTCCTTCTCTCTGGCTCTCTGAAATCAATAAAAATATATTTACAAAACAATTGGACCAGACTTTCTATGGGGACATCAAGTACAGCACAGGGGATATCGTCAATATATTATAGTGACTACATATGATGTCAGATGGGTACAAGACTTTGTAAGTTTTATAAATGTCCCATCACTATGTTGTACACCTGAAACTAATATGATATTGTATGTCAACTGTAATTGAAAAACAAAATCCATTTTAATTGGAACTTCCCCCTTTACTCCTTTTGCGGTTAGGTGAATAGGAGGCTACAAAGAAGCAATTTGCTTGGTGGCCTCCACTGACGACTTAGAGGACCTAACAGGGATGGGCCAGGGTTAGGACTAGCTTCCCCAAGCTTCCTGTTCTCGGTCTGAGGCACAACCGAGTCCAATTAGAATTCGACGATTCAAGACTCAGCTCTTGCAAGCAATCATGTGTCCCTGCAGAGCTATGCAAGATTATACCCGCAGGTACATGATGAGGTATGAGAAGTGACTCTTTCCCTTTCTCCTCCGCAGGCTTTTCTCCTGGTCAGTTATTCATCACGGAACTTCTCAGGAGCACACCAGTTTGCCTGGCTGGAAGACTTGAGGAACATTCAATTGACCAGCATTCTTGGGTACCTACAAACCTTTCTCAGGATTTGGACAGAATTTATAGCCCCTTATTTTCCAAGTAATGCAGATGTTATTGTATGTATAGCCCACTTCATACAGTTTAACACTTAATAATTCTCTGCTTCTTTCATTATGTAACATTTTTTAAATCTGGATCATAAACTCACTGGGCAGGGATCACGGCTTTACTTTGTTTGAATCCTCCACAGACTAAACAGAATGAAGAGTCCCAATCCTGGGTGGTCAAGGGAACGTGACCACAGGCCAGTGTCTGGAGACCTGGGTGGTTTCTGAGTCCCCTGCCCGCTGCCGCTGGGAATAAGGCCTTCAGGAAGCATGTAAGTGTCAGATGCAATTTCCTCATCTTAAATTTGCCCCACGTACCTCACCAGTTTGTCAGGAGGATCAAAAAGGAAACATGTGAAAGTATTTTGTAAACCAGTATTTGCTAAGTATTTGAATGTGAGAAGTCTTCGGAAGAGGCACATCGCAAATATCTGCTTGATTTTTACTGATAAGTTATTGTGTTCCCCTCTCCGTACATTCAGTTCCTTTAGGGGTCTTACTTATCAGGATTTAATTTTATCTGAGTGGCACAGCCACTCCCCATCTTCCTAACACTGTGTGACATGTCCCCTGGTGCATTGCACCCTGCAGTACCTGAAAATTGGATTGAAATCTAAGCAAACCAACCAAAAAGCCACAAAGCATGCCATGGTTACATCTATCATACGAGGGCTCCTCAGGATCAATGCTTTTGTCACCTACCAGAGTTTCAGAGCCTTTCTTGTGCTGCATCAACCCACTCGAATTGTACCCTAGGCAAGGAGTATGCATATTTCTAAATTCTAGCGCCTGTTTAATATGTGAGAGTGGTAGATCGTTGCTCTACATCCAGGCCAGCTGAGAAGACAATGAAAAACGAGGCCCTTTATATGGGAAATTTTACAAAGAGATGCCACTATGAAACACTTTTGGAATGATTCATATATTTATAGTCCTTATTTTCTATTTGTTCTTAGCAAAGAGACGGTCTCTCTGTAGTAACAGAATTCTGTCCTATCAATGGAAAAATCTCTCAAACATGGTTTTTCCTCAAAATGCTTCTGGAAGACATAGAGTTTAGTCTCAGGTGTTTTTTTATTTCTCATTTAACTGGAGAGAAAACATGGAGACACTAAGAGGTAAAATACGTTGCATATTCTAGGGATTGGCTTATATAGATTCCCCATCTAGTACTCTGAGTCCAACTAACATGGAAGTAAAATAACTAGAGAACTGATAACCTATTTCTGGTAAGCATTATAATCTCTTACTGAAAATTTTCAATTTTAATATTTTCAATTAATTCATGAAATCTATGTGATTCTATTTTTTTTCCAAGTTCAATCATAGAATGTCAACTGTAGGGTTCAAACACTTTGTCAACATAGTGAATCCAGGCCAGATCTGAGCTCCATTGATAACTATTAATGATGCTGTTTTTATAGGACATAAAAAGAGGCACCTCTTTTTCAGCATTAACCAATCCAGAACAGTCTTTGAAACCTCATTTATTTTCTTTTTCAAACTTTGCTTTATGGTAAGTTTCAAACATATACCCAGAGATAGAAAGAATAGTAAAAATGGACCCAACTTCCACCTTCATCATCTAGCTTCAGCATGTGGCCAGTCTTGTGAAGCCTCATTTTTAATAGGTATTAGTAGCCAGCAAAATTAAACTCATACTACATGCCAATACATTTTAATGTTCCAATCAGATAACATGCTTATTCATATATATTTTCTTAAAATAATTTCTTTTCATTAGTTTTCTTTCTCACTCTTAAATCTCCTCCACTTCTCCTGAGACTGAGAAGGGGCCAGCTCCTTTAATAGTCAAGGCCAGAGGAAAAATACCTAAGAAGAGGAGGAAGAGTAGATTTACAATGTATTAATTATTCTCTTCCTATGACACCAAGCCTTTTTCTCTCTGCCTAACCATTGCAAGAAAATAGTGGTGATGGAAAGGGAGGCACTTCCACCAAAAGAACTGATTCTTTGTCTCCTAAACCCCCATAATATATGACAAGTAGTAAATACTGCTAGGAGATCACTCCATATTGATGCTAAAGGGAGAGAGAGCCCCAGGGACAAATAGTACAACCTAAATGTTTCAGGGTATAGAATTTCTTATATATAATAGGTTCTTTATTTATTTGATTGATTTACATACATTAATAAAGAAGTTTGCAGAGTACAAACAGTTGGCACTTTAGAATTACTCTAAGATTTATCAAAATACCAGTATATATAAATTTGTAGCCAAATCATACCCATAGGGAATTTAAAATAATATTTTTTAAAAAGAAGTAAATTAGAATGATGGAGTTGGTAGAAGTTATATGACTTTAACATAACTTTGGGGGTTTTCTTTTATACTAGAGGCCTGGTGCACAAATTCATGCACGGGTGGGGTTACTCTGGGTGGCCTGCAGGGATCAGGCCGAAACCTGCAGTCCAATGCTGCCTGCAGCTCCTACCTGCTGCTCCCGCTCATCCCAGCCCCACTGTGCCTGCTGCGGGCTCGCACCCAATCAGTCTTGATCGCGAGAGGCTCGTGCTGCCATAGCAGCACTCGCCAACCATAAGCCCTGTGTCTGATGCCCTCCCAAGGGGAGTGGCCTGCAGGATCAGGCTGAAACTGGCTCTCCAACATCCCCCAAGGGGTCCCAGATTGTGAGAGGGTGCAGGCCAGGCTGAGGGACCCCACCATTGCACGATCGGGCCAGGGAGGGTCCATGGGAGGGCTCCAGGGCATGTCCCAATCAGCTGGACCCCAGCAGCAAGCTAACTTACTAGTGGAAGCATCTACCTCCTGGTGGTCAGTGCGCATCATAGTGACTGGTCAACCAGTTGACTGTCTGCCCCCAGGCGGTCAGTGCATGTCATAGTGAGCGGTTGAGCAGCCTTAGCATATCATTAGCATATTATGCTTTGATTGGTTGTTCCATTGTTCTGCTGTTTGGTCTATTTGCATATTACCCTTTTATTATATAGGATTGTTTCCCAATGGAAAAAACAGCAGAATTCCTACCTAGATGGTAACACTTGTACCATTCACTTAATTGTAGGAGTCTTGCTTGCTCTTTGGGAATGAGTATACTGCTGTGGCATGAAGTGCGAGGTATAATTTAAAGCCAGACAAGAGAAAAGGCTTCTTTCAGAAGTAATATAATCATGTAAATGTAAAAGTATTAAAAAAGGGGCTTAATAATTTCAGCAAGGAATCTAAAGCTACATTTCCTATGCAAGTTCCTTACTGAACTACACCGAACTTTGTAGAACTCAAGCCTCCCATGGAAAACAGCTTTGAAACCAAACACAATGGGGATAGCAAGCCACAGGATGGGCTGCTGTGTTATTCAGGATTGTCATCTGCTTTATCCCCTGTGGTAACCTGATTAGCACTCAGTAAAGACTTAGAGAATGAGCACTTCTCAGACTCCACTCCTGTGTGACTTTTAGAATCGAGGGGAATAGCTCCTCTTTTTTCTTCATTAGTTACACTCAGAAGGGAACTGGAAGGTGCTGCTCAGAGGAGGGGTGCTCAGCCAACACCGGCTCCTTTCCCGCTCTGCTCAGGGGTGTGCTGCTGCCTGTATGTGAGGAACACAAGCTTCCTTCACTATTACATGGTGCCAATGACCTTCATTCCTGAAGAAACAAATTGCACTTCTTCCTCAGCACATTCACAATTAATCTCTGAGATATGGGTTACTCAGTCAGGAAGAAAAGCATTAATTTATTTAAGAGAAGTAAGAACTTCATAGGAAAACTTTCAACTTAACAGAGGGAAAATAACTTTTTAAGAAGGATCAAGCTGCCAGGCTGGCTTGGCTTAGTGGTTGAGCATCGACCTATGAACCAGGAGGTCACAGTTCAATTCCTGGTCAGAGCACATGCCAGGGTTGTGGGCTTGATCCCTGGCCAGGGCTATCTTTTATAATTATTACTAGAGGCCCGGTGCACAAAATTCATGCACTTGGGGGAGAGTGTGCGTGTGTGTGTGTGTGTGTGTGTCTCAGCCTGGCGTGCACCCTCTCCAATCCAGGACCCCTCAGGGGATGTCAGACTGCTCTTGCAATCTGGGACCGCTGGCTCCTAACTGCTCACCTGCCTGCCTGCCTGATTGCCCCTAACTGCTCCCCTACCAGCCTGATCACCCCTAACTGCTCCCTTGCTGGCCTGATCGCCCCTAACCACCTCTGCCTCACCCCACACCTGGGACCCAGGACCCAGGACCCAGGATTCCCTCCTCCGGCCAGTTGCAGGCACCCAGGAACTGGGCTTCTCTCCCTCTGGCCGGCCGCAGGCACCCAGGACCTGAGCCGGCTTTGCCTGGGCTGGCCGCAGCTGCAGGGGACCGTGGACAGGCAGCTTGTCCCTCTCCCGGGCCACAACCCCAGCCGCTGGCACCCAGGACCACGGAGACCATGGGGTGTGCGGGTTATCCCTCTCCCAGGCCACAGGCGCAAGTGCAGGCACAGCCACTGGCACCCAGGATGCAGGGCGGGCGGCTTGTTCCTCTCCCAGGCCTCAACCTGGCTGGTCCCCATACCTCTCTCCCCAGTGTTGAGTGTCTGAGCCGTTACAGCATGATGGCGTGAGGGCGTGATGACCATTTGCATAATAGCTCTTTATTATATAGGATTATCCCTCTCAGCCCAGCATTTTTGAGCTTGATGTCCATTTACCTACATAAAGCTGCTGGTGCCACGTGTAACCATCTCCAGGTAGAGGTGCCAGGCCATCCGATGGCTGCCACTGTTTCACATTGGGAGGGTCAGCAGCAGGATAGCAGGTGAACATTTCTCCAATTGGCCTCAACTGAACAGTCCACACAACACTGTCTAGCACAGGATTCAAGTGCACCGAAAGACTGTTAAATGGATGAATTGTTACTTGCAGGAAAAGAAACAGGCACCATGTTTCCAATTATTCTTCATTTCAGACAACAACTAGCTGTTTCCGCTGGCTGGCACAGCAGCTGAATGGGGAGCACTATTGAGTAAACTCCGCTGAAGAAGGATGAATGTGGACCAGTGAATTTTTTGACACAGTCCCAGCTTTATTTTTTCCTATTGCTGGCAAGCTACTACAGGGACATGAGGAAACAACAAACAAAAACTTTGTAAATAAGGCTTAAAGGACAAGAAGTCCCTATAGCCCCCCCAAATATAAGCATTTTATGCCAATAAGAGTCATCTGTGACATAAGACAGAAACTCTAAATTTAGCTGTTGATTAGAAAAAGAAAAAACACATAAATCTTTTTTAAAAACCCACAAAATAAATCATTTTTAATATCACTAAAGCAAAATATTAAAGTAATTAAACTATTTTAAAATAAAGAAAAGAGTATTTTCATGATAAAGTACCTTAATATACATAAATATGTGACTATTAAGAATATTTATCATATAAGTAGATTATAAATATATAGACTATGTTATAAATTATACATATTCTAATATGTTTATATTTAGTAACATTAAATTTAAGACAAATGTTAGGTATATAAAAAACTTAAAAGTTTTATCCCTGAACTTAGAGGGAAAGCAGAAATGAACGGACGATGCTAAGTTCCCCAACTCATTGTACGTTGATAAGCTATCTGATGTCAACTGGGAATGAATGGGGTATTTGTTCCTTTGTTTTGGGGGATCTATAATAGGAGTAGAGTGATATTTGTGTGTTTCTTCTCAAATATGTTGATGTATAAAGAGATAAACTTAGGGTGGTTATATATTTTTTTCTGTTCTCATGACTATCCTTTCTCAGCCTTTGCTTACTAGTAAGTTGTTGGCATTCATAGAAGCTCTATCTTTTTTCTACGTGCAGGAGAACATCAAACTCAAAAAGGTTTCCCACCTATGAGGCTTCAGACTTACTCAGATACAGTTAAATAATGCATTACTTCCCATATGAAGAGACATATAGGGTGTCCATTTATCAGAAAGGAAGGCAGGCTGGGGAGGAAAGACAGAGAGAATGAAAAGAGAGGGAAGAGGCAGAGAGCTGACTTCTCCTGTCTGGCCTGTACTAAAAGCTCAGACTGTACTTTTGTAATCCTGTTGATTAGCACAAAGTTATCAGGACTACATGATTTTTAAAAATCCAACTTGGCAGATCGTCCATATTTACTGAATTCAATGGATAAGACCACTGTTAAGAACTACGTTAAAATGATTCCAAGGTTTTTGTTTGTTTGTTTGTTTGTTTGTTTGTTTGTTTTAAATATATTTTATTGATTTTTTACAGAGAGGAAGGGAGAGAGATAGAGAGTTAGAAACATCGATGAGAGAGAAACATCGATCAGCTGCCTCCTGCACATCTCCCACTGGGGATATGCCCGCAACCCAGGTACATGCCCTTGACCGGAATCGAACCTGGGACCCTCCAGTCCGCAGGCCGACGCTCCATCCGCTGAGCCAAACCGGTTTCGGCGATTCCAAGGTTTTTTTGTTCTGGTCCAGAAGATTTTTTTTAAAGGTTCCTTTTTTGTTTTTTAATTCCAAAATTGTCTTGTTAAAGTTTGTGAGTCTGTCTAAGATGTGAGGCACAGAACCATCTTGCATTCCTGCCTTTTCCCAACACACAGAGGTCAGACGCTTCATGCTGTCCTTGTCCTCGTGATGGGAGGAGGTGCCATGGAGTAATTTTAAAGGATAGAGAAGGATTAAGAGGAGCAGAGAAGGCATTCTGAGGCAAATGCAAGATATGGAATCGGGAATCTCTTTCTCTGCAAAGCATTTTTGGAATCTTTCTTGTCCCCTGTTACTTGTTCTCCCTTCACCAGGCAGGGAAACTCAGTCCTGCCTGTTAAGAATTTCATCTGCCTCTCTGAAAAAGGGCAGAAAGAGCAGGGTGGGGATGGTGAGGGGAGAAAGGGGGTTAAAGTCTTTAACGTTTGAAAAAGAAAGTTACAAGTGAAAACTAAATTTGTCAGTTTCTCCTCAAACATCACTGCTGCTTACAAGATAATTTGCAGCAGGGGAAGATCGTGTTTTTTATAAACCTAACTCACATCACCATCCTGGGACTCTGATGTGTCCTTCTTCCACGTTTTGATCAATAAAGATATTCATCTTACCCAGCATCCAGCCATTTAAAATGAGTCACATGCATGACTCAAGATTCAACTAGCTACAGTATTTTTCCTCAGATTAGAGTGTTCCTTCGAGATTGGCTCGTAGGAGTATTCCTTCCCCACTCCCGGGTAGCTATAGGTTTTGCTACACTGTGTTTATTGTACGAGTATGTGTGTGGGTATGAATAAAATATACAGTAATTGGTGCATAATCAGTATTAAAGAAAATATCGATTCATCAGTTCATCCAAGAAAAGGACAAAGTAACTAAAACAAATACCATATTACGCAATGCATCTGATTTTCGTTTTTAAAATCAAGTAGTTTTTACTCAAATTCTACAAATTTGACTTAGTCATTTCTCTTATGCTAGGGATCGTAATCTCCCTCATACACGTGAATTATTTATCATAGATGTCAAACATTACATAAAGATTTATGGTGAAATTAATACCGTGGATCAAGTGTCAGTGGTGCTCCCCATTTGCATTTTGACAGCATTTCTGTCTCTCTGCGGTTCCTGAACAGTCTAACGACAGGTTTGCGGAAGTCGGAGCCTTTCTTGCTGCAGTTACTATAGGAGACATTCTATGGGTTTTCAATGTGGGCAAGATAGGCAGACTTCAATTCATATTCTCTAACTTTGCTGGGTCTTTATGTATGCTCACCAATAAATTAATCCTTGTGCAGCTACAGCAATCAACCCTGAACCCAATCCTTCAGAGCCCCTTCAATGCTTCTGGTCAAAGGTGAAAGGCCCACACTCCTCGGTCTTGCGTTCACAGCCTTTCTCCACCTGGCCCCAGTCTACTTTCCTACTGCATCCCTCCTGTGCTGGTCAGCGTGTCCGTCCGCTCACTCCCCGTACCTTTCCACCTTTGGGCATTGACTCAAGCTCTTCTTCTCACCTGGAATATCTTCTTCATTTTGCTCTACAAACCCAAACTACTCATTCTTTTTGTAAAATTTGTATTTCTTAATTATACAAAATAATGCATGACTACATAATGTTTAGAAAAATATTTGAACAATATAGATTATAGAAGTATATGGATAGTAACAGCTGAGAGCCTCGCTGCATTCTAGCCCTTCCCTGCCCGCCTCCATCCCCCCACTGCACTCCCCTCCTCCCAATTCACCAGGTATCCTTCCAACTCTTTCTCCCTGCATTTAATATACATATACATTTTTTAAATTTCATTTTTAGGTAAGTGGGGTTACTAGTAACTATACACTCTGTCCTGTGACTAGCTTCCTCCTGTTCAAGACCTATATTAAATTTCCTCTCTCCCCAAAGCCCCCCTCATTGCTTTAGAATTTAATGCTTCCTCCTTCATTGCTGGTGGTGCCTTGAACTTCTAACTTGTTATTCACGATACTCTATTGGCTTCAGAGCCATCTTTTTACGACATTGGGTTGTTTAACATTGTTATATGTTCGTGTCTTATCAGTGGAATGTGAAGTCTTTGAGGGCAGAAACTTATCTTTATCTTTTGTGATGGTTAGAACTGTATTATGACCAAAGCAGGCATTCAAAAATATTGTTTTGAGTTACGTGAACTTCAGGTTCCTTCCCCATTTCCCAATCTAAGGGGTTAAAGCACCACTTAAATGGAGAGAAAAATAAAAGTGTATCAGCCTGAAGGGCTTTGGAGTGTTCATGGCCTCTCCGAAGAATCCTCCCAATCTGTTCTACATGATGGGTGGGCAGATTCCTACACATCCACTGAGAAGCTCAGCAATGTTGTGAGAAGTCACAGGCCCCGGACAAAACTTTTCTTTTCTGAACTCTCAGACCAAGGACAGCTCCACCAGTTAAAGAACCC
This sequence comes from Myotis myotis, assembly GCF_014108235.1. Classification (NCBI taxonomy): domain Eukaryota; kingdom Metazoa; phylum Chordata; class Mammalia; order Chiroptera; family Vespertilionidae; genus Myotis; species Myotis myotis. The sequence continues at coordinate 61,308,948 of NW_023416315.1, forward strand.
TCAGAGATGAAAGCATTCTTATATAGTGAAGGGACATTTACAGTGCAGGGGGATGGGAAAAAGGGCTGTGAGGAAATTACAGTATATTCACTCTTCACACTTTTTAGATCTAAAATTTCAACTTTCACTGACCTACTTCTTCAGTGGAATTAATCACTGGCCTCACAGCCACAGCAATTCAAAAAGCCTTTCACTTTTCCTTTTAACATAAAAGCTGTATAGTTGAACTGGACTTTACTTTTTAAAAAATGTTATTTTCTCAGATCACAGAGAAGGTGAAACAACCAATACAACAAGTCATATCAAACAAGTTACTTAATCACTTCCTTGCCTCCGTTTCTTTACCCATAAAAGGGGTATAACAATAGTGCCTACTTTATTGGATTCTGATCAATAAATGAGATCACCAAGGGTAGCATATAGCAAAGTCTGGCTCACAGTAAGTACTCAAAAATGTTAGCTATGATGAGGATGATGGAGTTATGGCTTTTGATGTCTGTGTCCAGAGCTGAAAGTGTGGTCTACATGGGAGTTTAGTCAAAGAAGGCTGACAAGAAAGAACATTGTGAAGCTGTTCTAATGCTGAACATTATGAGTGATAGTTCTTAGAAAATTCTATCTAATGCCTTCAATCTTCTTACAACACATTTGCTTAGAATTTTCCCTAAACTGACTATTGCTTGAAATAGATGGGTTATTAAATGGAAAATCTCTTTTCATTAGCAATTTCCTCTGAAATAGTATTAGTCATAACTGGATTTTCTATTTCTTTTGATATTATCCTACATATCTTCTATTAATAGTCTCAATTCTTAAGTCCAAATAACCCATTAAAAGACTCTAATTTAATATTTAATCACTAAGCATTTTATTTTATCAAAAAAGTTGCTGTTGGTCCCAAAAGAGCTAAATCCTTCAACCTGGGCCATTAATCAAAACAAACAAAATTATTTTAGTTAAGGGCTAAGTACTTAGAATGCTGCAGATAACCAAAATAGTTAAAATACTTCAAATTGCTAATTTTAGGATCTCAAGTAGTTGTTAAGATGCTGTGGATATACACAGAGAAAACCTGAAGCAACTAACTGGTGAATCCAGATACAAAGACACTCGGCATCACCTGGTGGAGAGTTTCAGGTTGAGTTACTCAGTTAGTCAGTTGTTTACTTTGCCTGGGTGATGTCTATGGAATACATTAACGTAGGCTACCTTGATAATTAATGTGTGTTCATTAATGCACAGGCCAAGGGTATAGGATTTGAGGTCAGAAAGATGAGAATTTAAATTCTAATTTGGTCATCTCCTAGGTCAGTCAGTGAACTTGAGCAAATTGTTAGACCTCTCTAAGACTCAGTTTCCTCATCTCTTAAATGGGAGAACCATGTATTTTGCTGGCTTGTAAGGAAACAATGAGGCAACATCCTATATAATAAAAAAAGTAATATGCAAATTGACCCTAACAGCAGAACCACAGGGAATGACCGGTTGCTATGATGCGCACTGACCACCCGGGGGGAGATGCTCAACACAGGAGCTTTCCCCTGATGGTCAGTGTGCTGACAGGGGGAGCTCCACTCAGCCAGAAGCCAGGCTGACAGCTGCGAGCGCAGCCGGAGTCTCTTCCACCTCCTTGGCAGATCTAAGGATGTCTGACTGATGGCTTAGGCCCACTCCCTGTGGGGTGTGGGCCTAAGCCATCAGTCAGACATCCCCCGAGGGCTCCCAGGCTGCCAGAGGGATGTCTGACTGCCAGCTTAGGCCTGATCCCCTGGGGAGTGGGGCTAAACCAGCAGGTGGACATCCCCTGAGGGGTCCCGGACTATGAGAGGGCACAGGCTGGGCTGAGGGACTCCCCCCGAAGTGCATGTATTTTCATGCACCAGGCCTCTAGTACATATATAAAGAGCTTAACTAACAGTTAGTAGGTAGATGTTGGATTATTTCTTTCGTCTTTTTTTTAACCACTTCAATATTTAATCCTTGATAATAAACCATCAAATACAAAAATATATCAGATGACGATAAGCACTGTGAAGAGCAAAGTGGGAACCCTAAATGTCTACCAGTGTGGGGAGGGGTAGCTAAAGCAAGAAAAACCAGGACAGACATGGATAAGGTGGCTTAGCCTCAGTTCAGACATAGACATTGTCAAGATGCACAAGGCCAGTTGAGCTCTTTCATGATCGTGACCGTCATGATCAGGCAGACACAGTCTAAGTTATGGCAGCAAGTGTAGAAGAAGTTGGGAATGAGGAAGTGGGGGAGCTGAGACTTGGGGGACTAATGACCTGTAGGGCCAGCCACTGGGATCAGCAGCCCTTAGTCTTAAATGCAGGTTCCATTGTCCTGGAAACTCATACTTCCCATAGATACCCAACATTTCAGTCCAGAGGGTGAGGTGAGTTGTAGTAGCAGCTTCTTTTGATTATTTAAAAATCTATATTATTTTAAAAATAAAATGCCCTGGCCGGTGAGGCTCAGTTGGTTGGGTGTCATCCCATGTACCTAGGGGTTACCAGTTCCATTCCAAGTCAGGCACGTGCCTTGGTTGCCAACTCGATCCCTGGTAGGGGGCATGCAGGAGGCAGCCGATTGATGCTTCATTCTTGCATCGGAGTTTCTCTCTCTTCCTCTACAATCCAATAAAATATTTTAAAAAATAAAATAACCACATTACAGCAAGAATATAACCTAAATATGGAAAATCTAAAAGATTTAGAAAAAATAAGCCAACTATGATCCCATTAGCCTAATGTATTTTATATGGGCATTTGGGTTAATTTCTTCTAGTCTTTTTTCATATGCATATTTAAAGATAACAAAACTTACACTGTAAAAATTGTGGATTCTGTGCTGTTACATGTAACATTGTCTCACAAGCATTTTCCCTGTTGCTAACCAGCTTTAACAGTGAATAACATATCATTAAGTAAATGAACAGTAATTTACTTAATTTAACTATCTCCTTATATTGTTAGATGTTTAGAGTCTTTCTTATTTGTTAATATTAAAAATGTGGTATCAGTATACATTTTCCTGCAGTTTTCTTCTCCATATTTTAGATTATCTTCTCAGAATTGATTTTCAGAATTTTCAAAACATTAAATGTTCCAGGACATCAACATTTTATGACTCTTCGTATTTACTGCCAAATTGCTTTTCAAAGGCATTATATCAATGTACAGTCCCAGTAATGGCGTGTGAGAGTAACAAACCTCATTGCATCCTTGAAAACATTGGGTTATTACATTATTAATTGTTTGTTTTTTTTACAGCTTCAGTTTCCGGGCCATGATAATAAACAAGTAAATACATAGCATGTCAGACAATGATAAGCATAATGGTGAACAGCAAGTGGGGAGGGAGGAAGTGGCGGGTGGGGCTGGTGCTGCTGTTTTGTATAGGATGATCAGGAAAGGCCTTTTTAAAGAGGTAGCTTTTGAGTAAGAGCTGAAGGAAGTAAGGGAGTAAGTTGTGAGAATTATCTGAAAAAAGAGGGCTTCAGGCAGAGAAACACCAAGGGACCAAGCAGATTCCTGTTGGGCAGTCTGGAGGGACAGCAAGAGGGCCAGGGTGGCTCCTGTCCATTAAGAGGGGGATGAGATAGAAGGGAAAGAGGCAGCCAGACGTGTCAGGCTTTATCGGCCACGGTAAGGCTTTTTCTTCTATTTTGAGTAGGATGGGAAGGCACTAACGGGTTTTAGAAAGAGGGGAGTCAGGAGTTGACTTGTGTTTCAAATGACTGGCTGATGCGTTCAGAATAAGCTAATATGCCCCAAACCAAACTCGACATCTTTCCCAGCAAACCTTCTATGTTCCCAGCATCTCTTTCTCTGACTCATCAATGCTCAAAACCCTAGTCACCTTTTGCATCTCAAAACCAGTCGTCACAAGCCCTGTCAATTCTCCCTCCAAAATGTCCCTCGTGTCTGCCTTCTCTAGCCATTCCCATGGCCAGACCCTACTGTAACAGTTTTCTAACTGATCTTCCAACCTCTGTGTTTCTGCTCACTCCATACCACTCAGCACTGTGACCACCATCCTAGCAAAGCATAATTCTCGGGTCTGCTCTTTAACTGTGCTGCCCTCCTTCCAGCGGTGAGGTCCAAATTCCCCAGAATGAAATTCAAGCTCTACCACAGTCTGATTCCAATCTCGGGGTCAAAACTTATCTCCTGTTATTATTCAGAATTAACTGTGCCTTCCTGTCTAACAAGTTTCCTGAACCAGCTCTGCACTTTCTTACCGTACACCTTTGCTTACATTGTCTCCCCCTTCCCTTCCCTTTCCTTCTAGCTCCACCCAGAAATCCTACCCATACTTCTGGGACCACCCCAAACATCACCTTCTTCACAAAGTCATCCCCAATCTCCATGGCTGGAATTAATCTTATTTCCTTCTGTGCTCCCATAAATTCTATCCCACTCCTGATACTTTCTATGCCATGTTATACCATAGTTTTGTGAATATGCTTTCTTTCCTTCTAAGTGGTATGTTCCTGGAGGATCCATATCTTATTCTATAGCACTTATTACAATGCCTTAAACATAATAGGTGCCCAGTAAATGTTTGTGGAACATAAATTCCCCAAGGCCGTGTTGTTAATTTGTTGTTGAAACACAATTAGAGTTCAAGTTATCTGAATCCCAACTCCATCTACCTTTCCCAATACCATTCTATCTTTCTGACTTCTTTTTTTTTTAAAGTATATTTTATTGATTTTTTACAGAGAGGAAGAGAGAGGGATAGAGAGTTAGAAATATCAATGAGAGAGAAACATCAATCAGCTGCCTCCTGCACACCCCCTACTGGGGATGTGCCTGCAACCAAGGTACATGCCCTTGACTGGAATCGAACCTGGGACCCCTCAGTCTGCAGGCCGACGCTCTATACACTGAGCCAAACCGGTTAGGGCTCTTTCTGACTTCTTTCTGTGGTTCCCTGTCAGCTCATCTGAAGTGCATTTGAAACCGCTAAGGAATTTTAAGGAAGGATGACTAGACAAAACGCAAATGCTGAAATTTATTGTCCATGTCGCTGTTTAAACCAAAGTGAAACTAATTTAGGGGCACTAAAATTTTGACTCTTGAGTTTAAAAATAAAAAACATAGCACATGCACATCTAGAAATCTTTTCCCTTCCCAGAGTTTGACTTTTGAGCTGCACTTAAACTTTTCGAGGTCAGGTTGCCATGCTGCTTGGTAGTCTGTAAATTTGTAGTCTGGGTGGGGGGAGGGGGGGGGAGGGATAATTGTGTGTGCGTGTGTGTGTGTGTGTGTGTGTGTGTGTGTGTATGTGTGTGTGATTTTGCTTAACAACTGTCAGCAACATTTCTAGCCTCTAAGAATATGAGAGCGTTTAAACATTTGGGATGAGAGCATAATTCCCAATTATCCCCATTTTGAAAAATAGCTCAAGGAACTAGTGTTCTAAACTGGGCCTCTGCTTTGGTATTTGAAATTAAATCATACTCATGATACATGTTATATGTAAGTATGAGTAAAAGGATAGTAAAATTATTATAGTATTTAAAGTATAGTAATAGCATTAATATGCACATATGAGAATTCTTGGTAATGACACTGATGCCTTAGGAAAAGGAAGATGTGACTGAATTAAAACATGTATCTTAAAGAATGCTTTGGGGTAGCGAGGGGAGAAAGGAAATGGGAAGACTCTTTCTCTCCTATCCAGCTCTGCCTTCTCTCCATTACAATGCAGATGAGGGCAGCATTGTTAGGAAGAAGGTCCCACTGAGGTTTTCACAAATTCAAATGAAATGGGATGAAATTAAAGCCTTACATTTTGTTGCTGCTAATCCTTACCTGAGGTTATTTTTTCCATTGATTTTCAGAGAGAGTGGAAGGGGGGAGAGAGAGAGAGAGAGAGAGAGAGAGAGAGAGAGAGAGAGAGAGAGAGAGAGACATCAATGTGAGAAAGACATTGACTGGTTGTATCCTGCACATGCCCTGACCAGGGCCAGGGATTGAACCTGCAACCCAGGTACCGGCTCTTGACTGGGAATTGAATCCGAGACCATTCAGTGTGTGAGCCAGTGCTCTGACCACTGAACCATGCCGGCCAGGGCAAAGCCTTACATTTTACATGGAAAAAAGGACGAAACTGAAGCACTAATTCATCTCACTCTACTCTGTCTCACTCTGACTGTTACAGCGGCGACTGACCTGTGAATCTGACATGAATTGCAATACAGGATCATAGAAATGAAAGCAACCTTTGAAGTAGTTTCATCAGACTTCTATCCTTGGCAAGTAAGCCTAAAACCATTACAAAGGATTAGTATTTAAGAAACTTTCCCACAGGCAATTTTCCCCACTACAACCTAAATTCCACCTTACAGAACATGACACTTTCTCTTGTTCTCTACAATGGAGATATGAAAATAGCTTTTAGCCATAGCTAATGATCATAACCATTTCCCTATCACATGGGTTGTATTTCTGAGCTATGGGGAGACAGCATAGAGTAACAGGAAAGAATTCGGGTTTGGAGCAGACAGATTTGTTCTTAAGCCAGCGATGTAGGATCACAGGCAATTTACTTAAGCTCTCAAGCCTCAGTTTCCTCACCCATAATGTGAGAATGATAATACCGTCAAAGGATAATACTGACCAAATTACTGTGAAGAATAGTCTAGAACAGTGATGGCGAACCTTTTGAGTTCGGCATGTCAGCATTTTGAAAAACCCTAACTTAACTCTGGTGCCGTGTCACATATAGAAATTTTTTGATATTTGCAACCATAGTAAAACAAAGACTTATATTTTTGATATTTATTTTATATATTTAAATGCCATTTAACAAAGAAAAATCAACCAAAAAAATGAGTTCACATGTCATAGGTTCGCTATCACTGGTCTAGAACAAGGGCTGTCCAGTAGAAATATATAATGCAAGCTGCAAATGTGAGCCACATATGTAATTCAAAATTTTCTAGTAACCCCACTAAAGGTAAAAAGCGACAGAGGAAATTAATCTTAGTAATATATTTTATGTAACTCAACATATCCAAAATAGCATTGCAACATCTATAATAATAAAAGTGTAATATGCTAATTAGACTGGACAGCCGAACGACCTTTCAGACGTCCTTCCAGATGACCTTCTGGACGAAGCCGGGGCTGCGAGGGCCAAGCCCCTTGCACGAATTTCATACATTGGGCCTCTAGTGTAAAAATATTAGTGAGATAGTTTGCATTCTCTTTTTTGCACTAAGTCTTTGATATCCAATGTGTATTTCACATACATGGTTTATCTCACGGCACACTCACCACACAGCAAGCACAAGGCCAGTGGCTACCACATTGGCGAGGGCAGATCTAGATAAAGGCTGCAAAGCATTTACCCATTATACTAGGCATGCAGTGAATCCTGAAAAGCTAGGTATTCCATTGTTATCATTAATAGTCTTCTTAGAGAACTGCGCAATCTTCTCAAAGCCTCCACTTCTCCGACTGGCCCTGCCCATGGTGCTCTCAGGGGTACCCAAGAAACTGGGTTGCTCAAACCTGCGCCCTCCAGTTCCTTCAGGGGCAACTTCTCCTGGTCACTCTCCATGTGTCCTACGCAGGGGGCTACAAAAACTGAGATCTGCATGGAGACTATATCCCTGGAGTCCCAATGACCCATTAAACCCCAAGAAGCAGGCACCACCACTAATCTGCCGCCTTCTCCTACAAATAGGACAGGATAGGGCATTGGCTCCAGCAACTGCTCGCTCCTATGTTTCCCCCTTACAAGCAGCAAGATGCTGTGCAATACATTGTGCTCAAACATTGATTTGAAAAGTTAAACATAGTTACCAATGACCCAGCAGTTCCACCAAGTATCCTCAAGAGAATTGTTAAAACATAGGTTCACACAGAAACCTGTACACAAATGTACGGAACAGCGTTATCCATAATAACCAAGAAATGGGAGCAACCCAAATGTCCATCAACTGGCGAATGGATAAACACAATGTGGGCTATCCGCTCAGGCACAGAAAGGATTGGAGCTGGCACGAGTACAACCATGGATAAACCTGGAAAACGTTATGCAAAGTAAAAGAAGCCGGTCACCAAAGGCCACATGTTGCATGATTCCATTTGTATACGTCATGCAGTGAGCAAATGTCTACAGTGAGCAAATCCATAGGGACCAGAAATCGATGGGTGTTTCCGGGGTCTGGGTGGAGGAGAGAGTTGAGAATAATTGCTGACAAGGACAGAGTTTCGTTCTGGGATTAGAGCATGGCAATGAGTCTACAATACTGTACATATACTAAAAACCTCCAAGTTGTTTCTTAAAAAGTTGATTTGTTGTTCCAGGAAAGCATAGTCAGATACACAAGTACTGCCAGAGCCCCCAGAATAGGGATTATTTGTAAGGCTTTAAAAATAGATCACCCATGCCCAAAGTATTATTTGATAGGATATCATCTTTAACTAAAGCATACATAAATCCAATCTTTCCTTCCCATAAATTAAGGTTGTTTTACATGTTAACAGTAAACTTATTAACTACTAAGAAGGCACAAACCTCAAGGACACACATGCATTTACTGGTAGATGTAACCATAAACATCAATGCACGTAAATGTGCCAGAATTTCCTGAAAGAACGGACCTCTCATTCCTCGATACCTGTCTCCCAACGTGCCCATCTCACCCTCAGGTGGCCCCTCACCTCTCCAGGGCCACCTGCCTTCTGTGTTAAGCCTGGGCCAGCCAGCCAGCCCGGGTCAATCTGGGCCTCACTGCTCACTTGTTTTATTATTGTAAACAATTCCCTAACTCTCTGTGCCTCTGTTTCCCTTTACAACAGGGATGACAAGGGTACCTGGGCTTATTGCAAGGATTAAGTTAACACACGGGAAGTGCTCAGAGAATGCTTGGCCTGTAGTAGATACTTTATGTGTTTTCTAAATAAAAACAGTCATTGAAACCCTGTCTCCCCGGCCTGCCAACCTTACGTGTACACGCTTTCCTTCTTCCTGGCACATCCTTTCTCCGTGTCAGCTCCTCTCCTCTCTTCCCTCAGCACTTTGTCCAGCTGCCACCTCAGCAGCCCTGATTATTCTGCCCCACGCCTTTGTTGCTGGCTTCTGTTTGTAGCATGTATCACCTAGGTCAGTGGTTCCCAACGTGGGGCACATGCCCCACAGGGAGGCAATCTGATTTTGAAGGGGGGCGATTTGAGAAAGAGTTATTAACAGTGAATTTTTTGCATTTCTTATGGTTCTAGGGGCCTCATATAGAGTATATAAATATCTATTGTGACATATTTATGCATTTCACTTCTGTTATATGTTTTAAAACTTTATTTGCTATTTTTTCATATCACTTCATATTATTATTATTATTTTTAAAATATATTTTATTGATTTTTTACAGAGAGGAAGGGGGAGAGATAGAGAGTTAGAAACATTGATGAGAGAGAAACATCGATCAGCTGCCTCCTGCACATCTCCTACTGGGGATATGCCCGCAACCCAGGTACATGCCCTTGACCGGAATCGAACCTGGGACCTTTCAGTCCACAGGCCGACGCTCTATCCACTGAGCCAAACCGGTTTCGGCCATATTATTATTTTTTAACAATTTCTGGGTTATTTCTTCCTCAGTACTTCAACTGTCCTTTTGTTCTTTTATTTTTCTCCTTCATGGACGCCATGTTCTTCGGAAGCTTGTTTAGATCAAGTTAATGGCCTTTTAGGCTTCCTCCACACGAATCAGAGTTCACTTTTTTGAATAATAAGAACTGTATGTCACAGGGGGGCATCAGGATTTCAGAGATGCCTAAGCAGGGCACGGCCAAAAAAAGGTTGGGAACCACTGACCTATGATCATGTGCTTATGTATCTTGTTTGTGACCCATCAGCTCCAACCAGAAGGCAGGGGTCTTCCCTGTCTGTCTGCTACTCAGCCCTAAGCACTGGGCCGTGGCTGTGGCAGAGAAGGCAGCCCCCTGTGATTTCTGAATGAACAGACAGGGGCTACTTCTGGGCCCAGGGGCACTGGGGGTCAGTGTGGGAGTGAAATGGACCTTTCACTGACTACCCTTCTGCACCACTTTCTATTTTACCACGCACGTAAGTTCTTTTCACAGCAAGGTGAAGTGAGAAATAAAATAGTAGGAATAAAAGTGGAGGTGGACCTGAGGTTGAAGCGGGCAGCATAACACAGGAAGACTTCAGGTACTCGTGACCAGAGAAGGGGCTACAGGGGTGGGCAAACTTTTTGACTCGAGGGCCACAATGGGTTCTTAAACTGGACCGGACGGCCGGAACAAAAGCATGGATGGAGTGTTTGTGTGAACTAATATAAATTCAAAGTAAACATCGTTACATAAAAGGGTACGGTCTTTTTTTTTTTAGTTTTATTCATTTCAAATGGGCCGGATCCGGCCCACGGGCCGTAGTTTGCCCACGGCTGGCTAGAAGAAAGGCCACCTTTAGACATCACTCCTGAGAAAAAGTGGAATGAGTCCTCGGAAATGGCACCCAGCCCTGGTGTTGAAGCACAGCGTGTACACAGGTCAGCAAGGAGTCTTAAGAAGACTCCTTTCGTGTTGTGCAATTTGTGTCCTGTGCCTATCGGCACAATGAGAAATTTTTCCATGGCAAAACGCCTATTTCCAGGCACAGTAAACAGAAGTGTTTGCGCAGGGCTGTTTGCCCACTTCCACCACTGCAGCGTGGACAGGCGGGTGGCCTCGGGGCCTGGGCGTCCTTGGGCAGACACAGATGATCTGTGTCCAAGCCGCCTGCGCACAGCAGCCTTCCTCATTCCCTAACGGGCCCTCTGGAATCCTGATAAAGACGACAGGATCCCACATAAGAACCGGACTTCAAATGGGTTGTTCTGTAAACTTATCCCAACTAGTTTGGAGTAAAACTCTACTCTAGGTTTCTTTGGGTGCCCCCCACCCCCAACTCTCTTTTCAGTATCTCCCTTTCCTTCCTCATGCTTTACTACCTCTCTGCTCTCTCCTGTTAGAACAACTGATGATGAGTCACTAGCCCCTAGGACAGCGGTTCTCAACCTGTGGGTCACGACCCCTTTGGGGGTCGAACGACCCTTTCACAGGGGTCGCCTAAGACCATCGGAAAACACATATATCATTACATATTGTTTTTGTGATTCATCACTATGCTTTAATTATGTTCAATTTGTAACAATGAAAATACATCCTGCCTATCAGATATTTACATTATGATTCATAACAGTAGCAAAATTACAGTTATGAAGTAGCAATGAAAATAATTTTATGGTTGGGGGTCACCACAACATGAGGAACTGTATTAAAGGGTCGCAGCATTAGGAAGGTTGAGAACCACTGCCCTAGGATAACATATTACCTCTTCTACACATTTTTGCCTTTAAAAAATGTCTAATAGGAAAGAATTGATGATGATGTTGATAATGATAATAAGGATGATGATGACCATCACAGCTGAGGGTAGCAGTTATTGTTTATTGAATTTTCTGTGTGTCAGGTATTCTACTAAACAGGGATGCAATTTATCTTATTTGATCTGCCAATAATCTAATGAGATAGATATTATGTTATAGGTGAGGAATGAAAAGTCACATCGCAAATGGCAGATGAGGGGTTTTGAAGAACTGTCTCTAAAATTTTTTACTCTAAGAAATAGTATCAAATTATTTAAATAAATGAATTTATAAGGTGGAAACTTTTTTTTAAACTTTTTAAACTGTTACATTTATTTCCTCCCCCCCCCCCCGTCCCCAACCCGAAAGAAAGAAAGAAGGAAAGAAAATGTATTCTTCTCTAAAGGCATGTTTTGCTTCAAATCTGTACTAATCTTTTCCTTCTACTAGGTTATAAGTTTCCTAGAGTGCATATTATTTTGTCATATGGTGGAAACTTTAACCTTGTAGAGAGTTGGGGAGAGTCATTCACAGCAACCTTCAGTAGCAATGAAATTGACCATCGAAGCTTGAAACTTCAAAACAAACCACTGTGTCTAATGACTGTCTAGGTTCAATCCTGACTGACATGCATGAGATTACCTGGGGCAAGTCACATGACCTCTACTGCTTGAGATTATTGTTAAATTTAATGAGATCATGCCAAGAAAGTGCTTGCGACGGTGTGTGTGCAGATGCTGTACACTTTGGTTGCTATAAGTCCCTATTATTAGAACAATTTATTTCTAGCTTCTAAATAACAGAAGTGGTCTTTCACCAGATTTTATAATGTAGCTATTGATCCATTTTCTATAGGTTTTCATTGAAAAAGTAACATAACAATAAAATTTCCAAGGGAAACACCCCAAACCCAATTTCCCTAACAACATTTATTTTTACTTTTGTATATAGCCTTTAAGTTTTGTTAATAACGCTGAGAAGTTACACAAAGAGGTCACTGTATTGAGTCACTTGGGATTTTTATCTCACTCATCATAAATCAACTGTAGGGCCTCAGGGAAGTCACAGTTTGCCTTAGTTTCCCAGAGGATAAAGTGAAGAGGAAGAAGCAGATGATCGCAAAGAACGCTCTAGTTCAGTGGTTCTCAACCTTGGCTGCACATTAGAATCACCTGGGAATCTTTTTAAAACCCTGATTTCTGGGCCTCATCCTCCGGAAATTCTGTTTCTTTGTTACTAATGTTGTGGCCTCACCCCATAACAAAGAAACAGAATTTCCGGAGAATGAGGCCCAGAAATCAGGATTTTAAAAAGATTCCCAGGTGACTCTAATGTGCAGCCAAGGTTGAGAACCACTGGGCTAGTTTAAGATCTCTCTAGTTTTGACAGTCCATGATTTCTATCTATAATCTACTCTCTTTGTTGCTTTCATGATATGTAAGATACATGTAAGAAACGTTTGCAAAATTAGTGACCATTTATGTCCAGGAAATAAAGTTTCATATAATGAGGTCTGCAACTGCAAGGTTATAATGAAAACCCCCAAGAGTTTCAAAAGTAGCTACCAAATTACCAAAAAGCTATAAAAGTTAATATCTTAATACATTCACGATATATATGTTTGCAACTGCAGTATTGGCAATTCCATTAATTAAAAGTAATGCATTTAGTTTGAGAGGCCATTCTAATCTATGTTGATATGCAGTTATTTATTCAGAACGTAAACACAAAAATGTTCCTTCGATGTAGTTTTTCCATGTGGTATTCTCAATTTTTAAAGTTTCTCTAAAAGAATTAGCAGGAGGGGAAAACACAGAAAAGGAGGAAAAGGAGGGACTTGACCAGACGTAGTTCATATTGGCAGAAACGTGTCAAGGTAAATGTCCAAAATGCCCGTAACGATGAATGGGATGAAGCAGTCACTCTCCTGCACGGCCGCTTGGCCTGTAACCTGTCATCACCTTTCTAGAGGCGATTGGACGATACTAACCAAGAGCTTAAACATGCTCCTACCCTCTGACCAGGTGACCTCACTGATAGGAATGTGTGCTAAAAAAATGATAAGTGCACAATGCTTTGTGGCAGTATTACATATAACTGTAAAGATTTGGAAATAATCTAAGTACCCAGAAATAGAAGAATGGCTAAGCAACTGATGTTGCACAGAGTATATTAAATATGTGTATATATGAATATATACACATTTACCATATATGTGTATATGTGTGTGGCATCTTTCCTGACTCAGTCAGATCATTGCATAGGGTGCTTATTGCTACTGGCTTAGTCACTGTTTCTAAGTCTTTTTAGTGAACAGAAGAGACAGGAAATATATCTATACATACACATATGCATCATAAGTTTATGTCACTAACTTCTAATTCAAATGCAGAACATCAGGGTTTTTAACCTCTTCTCTTTTTCATCTATATTTTCTTCCTCCCATGCTGAGGATCCCAATTCTCCAGGACATGGAGCATGATAGAATTAGAATATCCCATAATTGATATTTGCTTCTCCCATATTCCCCACAATAGCAATAGCAACACTACCACCAACAATATGATGACCAAAAACTGTTAAAAAGTGTTTTGCAGTTCTTTTTGTTTTTAGGGTATATCCCACTACCTGTGGGATGATCTTGAAATGGTTTAAAATAATTCTCTGTATGCCACCATGTGGATACACAATTAGGCTTTTAAAAAATATTAGAAGTTGCATTTTAAAATTAGTATTTTTATAATTATGTAATATATTTATATGATTCCAAAGTCAGATCTATAAAACAAGGTAAATTCAAAGAAGTCTAATTTCTATCACTATCCCTTCCACTTCTTTTCTTTCTACCTCTTATAGGTAACTATTATTTTGTATGTATAGCCTTCCATTGTTTGTTCTTTAACATAAGCATATATATATGTGTGTGTGAGTGTGTGTGTGGATATAAATGTATGTAAATATATATTTATATCCATTCTTACATAAATTATAGTATCCTGGACTACTTCTCTCTCCATTGCAGTTTTACTTGCAATATAACCTAGAGATCAACCCATATAAGTATATCTGAAGATTCTTAATCCTATCTAATAAAAGGGTAATATGCAAATTAACCATCACTCTGTCACAAAGATGGCAGTGCCCATAGCCACAAGATGGCAGCACCCAGTCCTCTCAGCCCTGCCAGAGTCCCCCAGTCCCAGAGAGGGGGGGCGGCTGCTGAGAGCAGGCATGGAGCAGGCTGGGGGGGAGGGGGGGTTAGGGGATGCTTGCGTCATTGCCCAGTGATGACGCAAGCATTCTGTGCCCGGCTGAGGATGGGCCTCTGGGCCCCTGAGAGCCTGTGGGCAGCGGGCACAGAGTGGCCAGGCCCCACAGAGAGCTACTGGTGCACGGATTCGTGCACAGGGCTACTAGTTCATATATAACTGCACAGAACTCTACTGTGTAGCTGTACCATACTTTGTTCAATCAGTCCTCTGTTAATAGATATGTGGTTGTTTCCAGTCTGTGGCTGATATAGTTTCTATCTTATGGTTTTGTATTATATTTATATGTACTTAAATCTTAAATATAAATAGACATTTTACTGTGTGTAACTATATAAGATGAGCCTGGACCATCCTATCATACCAAATAGCAGGGGAGCTATCAAAGACTACTAGGGTCATGTCAAAAGAATTCAGGAGCCAATTTGAAGAGGCTACCATGGGCCTATTACAGATAATTTCAGCATTAATAAGAATAATAAATAAGACCTATTGCATTAAAATATTTCAATTAATGAGCTGAAAGGATAATTAAGAAAACAAAAGCAAAGTAACAAAACACCTTTTGGGCACCTTTGGCACATGCCAGAAAATCAACTCAAGGAATAATAGGATTAACATATCACTATTTTACAATCCTTAATAAACTAATAAACCTAGATAACATCATAAAAGAAGATATTATTACACATTATGCACTTCCCAATGACAAAACACACTGTGAACCAGTCTTGCAAAAAAAGAGAAATCTGAATCTGATAAAGCTAATAGATAGTTTTAAGAAACACAGAAGACAGAAAAACATGTTAAACTATATTATATATAGTTTATATATACACATGTAGTTTATATACAGTATATAAAAACTATATACAGTATATTAGAGTAGAAACCCGTATGTGTTTAAAAAGATTTAACAGATATATCTACCAAGCTCATTACTGTATGTGAATCTTATTTGGATCCTTTTTCAAACAAACCATAATATAATTTATAGCATTTATGTGGTAAGTGAAAATTTGAAAGAGGCTGAATATTTCATCTTATTGAAGTATTAATATTAATTAGTTCAGATGTAATAATAGTTATGTTTTTAAGAGTTCTTATCTTTTACAGAACCATATTGAAATATTTATGGTGAGAAGATACAATTTCTGGAATTTGCTTTAAAATAAATTGAGTGGGGAAGAGGAAGGTAGTATTGATGGGTTTGCCATCATAGGTTGATGGCTGCATGGATTCATCATGCTCCCTGTCTACTTTTGTCTGTGTCTTAAATTTTCTATAATAAAATATTAATATTTATATATAATGAGCATTTGTGTGTGTGTGTGTGTGTGTGTGTGTGTGTAAACACCCAGTATAAGGAAATACAACAAAATGTTAATGGTGGTTATCTCTGGGTGATAGATAGAATTATGAATGATTTGGTGATTTTTATCTTCTTGTTTTTACTCTACTGTATTTCTATATCTTTTGGACTACACATATATTCCTTTTTTATGAGCCTTTTCTGAACTAGAGAGTCCTCAAAAGATTCCAAGGTGGCCTGAGATTCCACATTTCTTTTTTTAAATTTAAAAACAATTTTTATTCCCCTTCCCTCACCCCCTCCCCTTTGGCTACCATTAGCTTGTTCTCTATATCTATGGGCCTGTTTCTGTTTTGTTTTGTTTATTCATTTACTTTGGGGTTTTTTAGATCCCACATTTAAGTGGAATCATTCTTTTTTAAAACATTTTTAAAAAAAATACATATTTTTATTGAATTCAGAGAGGAAGGGAGAGGGAGAGAGAGATAGAAACATCAGGATGAGAGAGAATCATTGATTGACTCCTTCTGCCACACAGTGGAGATCGAGCCCACAACCCGGGCATGTGCCTGACTCAGAATCAAACCATGACCTTCATGTTCATAGGTTGATGCTCAACCACTGAGCCACACCAGCTGGGCTGGAATCATATTCTTTATAACCAGGAAAAATTATTTAAAAAGAAAAATCTTTTAGCTGTTTAACAATACCATTTTCACAATTCCACTAGAATTCACTTCTGACACAGTGAACAAAATTGCTTTGTATGCTTTAAATATAATTGGGCAAGGCAAATTATTTAATATTTAATTATATTTAGTTTTGCTTAGGTGCAGATACTAGTTCATGAAACTGTAACGCTAAAGCAAAGTTTGAGGCTTGGAAATTCTGTCATTCAGTGTAATAGAATAATCTTAAAATTATAGCTTAGGAGTAAACAGTTAATTCTTTTTCTCCTCCTTACATAACACAAAAGCAACGGATCCAGTTTGGCACAAACTTTCTCCTCCAAAGTCACCTTTGTGCTAAAATTCAGCACCTCAGGTTTCGGTCAAATAACTTGTAGAAAAGACAAGGTTTCTTAACACAATTTTCTTGTAATTTTACTACAGTGTTAGTTCCTGGCAACTTGGGAGAGTCCTTTTTTCAGTTAACTGGGTCGGGTGAATGCTTCTGTCTCCTACTTTCTAATATGCAGAGAGAACAAGGAGTTTAAATAACTCTCTTTGTATCGCTGAAATAAATGCAAGGCCATGACAGTAGATGCAATTAAAGAAAAAAATAGTTAATGGGTATTTTTAGCATATTAATAGTTAATACTGGTACTGCAGGGTTTGTCATTCAATTATGAGAAAATTAGTCCTTTAAGGTCAGGAAAAACATAAAACCAAGTTATAAAAACATGTCTCCCCCCTCCCCTCCCCCATTGATTTTTAGAGAGAGTGGACGAAAGAGGGGGGGAGAAAGAGAGAGAGAAACATCAATATGAGGGAGACACATTGATTGGTTGCCTCCTGAATACGCCTGATGGGGCCAGGGAATCGAACCATCAACCCTCTGTTGTACAGGCTGATGCTCTAACCATTGAGCACCACCAGCCAGGCAAAAACAAGTACTATATGTTTTACAATTACATATAGTATATAATTATGCCATCATGGGAATTATCTTTAATCAGATAACCATCCCTTCTTCATTTATTTTGAAATAAAGACATTTCATTTATCCAATTTTCCTTCTGTGTTCACATGCAATTTTCTTCTAAAGAAACCGTAGTCAGCTGTTGTTGTGAAATATATTAGCAGACTATCATAAAAGTAACATTTTGTTCTGAATGTAGACTTTAAAACAAAGTTATTGATATATGTAGTTATTCGTTGGGAAGTGACATTTTTTAATTTAAAAAAATGGCTGAAGGCAGATAATGATTTGGGTCCATTTGAGATTCATTGGATTGTTATACACTTCCCATAAATTCAATCCCCACTTGCAACGATATGCCAGGCTTTTGCTAACTATTGTCACCTACAGTCTCAATTATTGATTACAAACAATAACCCTGAGAAATAGTTATTTTGGAGAGAGGTTAAGGTGCTTGTTCAAGGTCACACAATGATCTAGTTGATTGCAAATCTTGTGTCCCCACTTTGGCATATGAGCATTGATGATTGAGAGCGTGTGTAGAAGTTCTTGGTGCCTAACAAGCTTTGCACCAGAAAGTACGTGAAGTCAGTTCAAAGGCAGACAATCATCCATTTAATTGTAAAGTCGGGGCTCTCTGTCTCCCCTACACACTGGATGTACTCGAGTGCAATGTGCTTCCTATCGCAGCCACAATGGCACAGCTGGGAGGGAGCCTCTCTCATCAAGGAGAAGGGACAGTCAATCTGCTCCTCACAGCAGCGAAGCAGAGCTAGCTTTCTGCCTTGACCTTTGAACAAAGTGTAGAAGGTTCGGACATCTTTAAGCCTGGGCATAAACAGTGTTTCGATTTGGTGACCAGCAAACAAAAAGTCAACCTGAGAAAGTTGATTCTTGACATATTTCCACCAAGGGTCACTTGTTTCATCCCGGCAGACTCAAAGCTAAGAATTAAAAACCCCAACTTTAGTAAATTATATGTTTGAAATACGGAGAGTTCTAATTAGACGTACATCCCAAATGCCAGTAGAGCCCGCTCTATTCATTTACTCATAACTTCATGAAAAACTGTTTGTTTGGGATGTGGTTTCTAAAAAGCAATTTACCTTCAGGCTGAGTTAAAGACTGGAACATGTGAGAAAAGAGTTTTCCAGCTTTTGTTGACTCAGTGATGGAAAGGAAAAATATGTTTACAAGAATTTGGCTGCTTGGTAACTCAAAAATAATTGATCTAAGAAACTTGAAACTTCACATGTTAAATGCTAAGCCCAGTTATAAATCCCAAACATAAATTTTCCAATGCATACCCTTGTTCTAGCTTCTAATGCTACAGACTCGTTCTGATGGGCATCAACTAGACATCAAATCATTAACTATTCCTATAAAGTTGTGCTCGAAGTGACTACTGGAATATTTTACTTGTGGAAACGTAAATACAGTTACACAATACTTTGGAAGTAGACTTAAACTAAAGGATCTCAAAAATAAATAGTAACAACAAAAATAAAACATGACTAACTCTCCTGCCACCTTCAAAACAAATGTTTCCAAGGACCTGAAGCCAAGAAAACAGAAATCCATAAACACAAAGGCCACGATAATCAGTTGAATCTACCGGGTCTCTATACATGGACAAAACTCTAAAAACCAAACAAAACCACAAACCCCCACGTGCTCTGAAGGAAAGAAGGCCAAAGAACATTGACCTTTCCTGCCTCTCCACCTACCACAGAAACCCCAGCTTGCAGTTGATTTTTAAATGCCCGGATCTCCAACATTTATGGGAGGTGGATGTCTTAAAAAAGCAGTGGGTTCGATCTCATAGGTCATGTCCACATCTGCTGAAGCTGTAACTGCTGAGGGAAGGGTAATCCAGTTCAGATCTGCCGCAGAGCCAACGCAGCGTCGTTATTAAGACACAGTAATATTAGCTTGAGCTATTTTTCAATCCAAGAATTTTTATTACGGAGAGAAAGCTGGGACAATTTAAGCAATTCTGTGCCTCGTTTCTCCTTTTCTGTATCTCTGTTCTTGCTTATATATAAGGTATTGAATTTAACTTGTTTCATTCTTAATGTTTTACATCTTGTTTTCTTCTTTTAGAAAAATTTAAACTAGGTTTTAAAAGGCCTCAGGGCAAGTGTTGGTGGCTTGTTCCCATGAGTAACAAATCATAGTCCCTGGAGCCCAGACTGCTGATCTGGAGAACAACAGGCCACGTTCTGGCCGCCCCGAGTTACACAACTGGTGTGTCATCCAGATTTTACCCGTGCCCCTCCCAATCACTTCCAGGGATGCCCCACCTACGCACTCTCTCCTTGTTCCACACACACACCCCATTTCTTTTCATCTCGGTGCAATATTGCTAAAGAGCAAGGTCACTGGAAAGGAAGCTGAACTTGGAGTCAGAATCTAAGTGTGAGTTCCACCTCTTCAGGGCACAAGTTAAAGGCAATGTAATGCAGTGGGTAAATGTGTGCCTGTTAAAGCCACTTTCTAGCTATGGGACTCTAGGCAAGTTACTTAAATCTCGTGCCCCGGTTCTCTCATTTGTAAAATGGTGATGATATCAATAACAACCTCACTGAATTGTTGTGAAGATTAAATGTCTTAACAGGGCTTAGCACAGAGCCTCAGGTATCCTAAGCACTCAGTAAATGTCTGCAATTATTACCACTAGCTGCATGACCTGGGGGAATTCACCTAACCTCTTCTGTACAAAAAGGGGTCACAACTTCCCATGGTCATAAACTCATATAATGCATGTGGCAGTCATTCAAAAAACATAATCAAGTATTAAACAACTCTTTCAACTAAGTAGAATCAGTTCCTTTCTGCTCTATGCTTCTATAATACTTAAATCATGCCCATACAGATCTCTCTCTCTCTCTCTCTCTCACACACACACACACACACACACACACACACACACATACACACATACACACCTGCTATAGCACTCGCCACATTGTATCATAAGAATTTGCTTACTCCCCCACTAACGCTGCATCTTCTGATTCACCTCTTCACCCTCAGCACATTGCACATACCTGGTACAGGACAGGTACTCAATAAATGTTTGTTTAAATGAATGTTGTCCAAACGCCTGAGCAGGAATTCTCATGGCTTTTGCCAAGAATGATGGATTATCATTTTCTGCCAAGGGTCCTCAGTAGATCACCCCAAAAGGTACTTGTTTTTCCTCGGCCACAACATAATTGAGATTCTGTCATTTCAAATGCAGCTTGTGTGGTTGCATCCACTCCTTCTTTCTACTTAATACATAATCACTGAGCGCATATTGTGTGCCAGGTCCTATGCTGGGCTCCACATAGTGTATGTACCACAAGTGGCAAATGCCCAGGTTAATTTAATTCCCACATACTGTATTGAGGGACCTACTTACTTATAGAATTATTTACAACTAGAGATTATAAGCTCCTTGGTTTGATTACTACAAACAGAACCTCAGGCTGGGAACAAATGGTGTTTTAGAAGTGGGAGCCCCCTACAGAATAATAAAGGTCAGGGATCTAACTGCCTAAATTCAAATTCTTGCTCGGTTTTTACAAAGTGTAAGAACTTGGACAAGTTACCTAACCTCTTTAAACCTCACTTTTCTCATACATAAGATGGAGCTAGTAGGATTGACGTGAGCATTAAAAATAGCAACCCACATTAATTACTTTTTATAGTACCTGCCAAGTAATAAGCACTCATGTGCTTGCTGTTGTGATGAACACAATCCAAACACCCCAGTGTTTGAACTTCCATCACAAGTGTCTTCAGTGAGTGGGGCGTGAATGAATGCCCAGCTTCTGCTTGAATACCACCACGGTCAGGGAACTTACGACCTCTAGAAATTGTCCACTTGACTGTTGGGAAAGTCCAACTGTTGAATATTCTAGTGGGTTATGATATACATGCTTACACCTTTCACTCGTGGGTTCTCGATCTGTCATTTGGGATTACTCAGAAGAAATCTAGTCTCTCCTCTGCAGGGTGGCCCTGGCTATCACCATCCCCCTCACACACCCACACACAAACTTAGCTCTTTTAATCGTCCCTGATATGACACTGATTACCAGATCCCTTATTATCCCTTTTAAATCTTCTTGAAAAACCTTTCACTTATCAATGTCTCCCTTGAAGGCTGAAGATCAGAATTCATAAAACAGAACAAATGTGGCCTGATCACCAGTGAGCA
Organism: Myotis myotis; assembly: GCF_014108235.1. NCBI lineage: Eukaryota > Metazoa > Chordata > Mammalia > Chiroptera > Vespertilionidae > Myotis > Myotis myotis. The sequence goes on from NW_023416315.1 coordinate 61,330,772, forward strand.
CTAGAGAACCTTTCCTACTTGAACACTATATTTCTATTAACACAACAAAAGAATGATTTTTTTTTGTAAGTTCCATCACACTGTGTTGATTCATCCTTTACTCATAATCAATAGGAGATTAAACCTTCCTACGTGAGCAATTGTAGGCCATCTCACCCTCTACCTATACTTGTATAATTACATTTTGGGATCTTTGAGTACTTTATATTTGTCCCCATTGACTTTATAGTGAAACTAGATACCCAGTGCATGAAATTCATGCATGGATAGGGTCCCTAGGCCTGACCGGCGATTAGGGCCAATTGGGGCCTTCCGGCTGCCAGCCAGGGCCTCCCTTCCCTGACTGCTGGCTGCTGGCCTGGGCCTTCCCTCATTCCATGCTGCCTCTGGTGGTCAGCACACGTCATAGTGAGCAATCAAACTCTGGTCTCTCAGTCGAACTCATGGGGGTACAGTTTGCATATTAGCCTTTTATATGTATAGATGTGATTCATTTTGACACTTTGCAGGGGAGGGAAATCCGGTTTGTATCATCCAACTTATTTGTTATTCTTTCTAGTTGTGTGTCATCCCTAGACTTGTTCAGCATGCCATCAATGTTATCATCTTCATCATCAATAAAACATTAAGCGTGAAGAGGCTGCAAACCAGACTTGCACAGATCCCTGGAGATCTAGATGTGCATCAGCCACTTCAAAATTATAAAAAGACATCATTTATTTAATCAACAAATATTTATTGAGTGCCTACTATGTACCAAATGCTAAGCACATAGTGGTAAACACACACACACACACACACACACACACACACACACACACAATCCCTGACCTCAGGAAGCTTACATTCTAGTAGAAGAGATAAAGAATAAACAAATAAGCCCTAGCTGGTTTGGCTAAGTGGATAGAGCGTCGGCCTGTGGACCAGAAGGTCCAGGGTTCGATTCCGGTCAAGGACACATGGATGGGTTGTGGGCTCGATCCCCAGCAGTGGGCGTGCAGGAGGCAGTCCATCAATGATTCTCTCTCATCATTGATGTTTCTATCTAACGTTCCCTCTCCATTCCTCTCTGAAGTCAATAAAAATATTTTTTTAAAAAAATAAATAAATAAGAAGATCAATACATAATGCTAAGGTTGTGGTTTTTTTTTTTTAATGAAAAACTAAAGCAGGTAAGGGGCTAGAGAAGGTTAATTGTGGGGGTGGATTGTGGGGCTGTCCACAGACAGTATGGATAATGCAGAGCCGTTTTGAAGTTTGATTGCCCTGCTCATGTCTTGCATTCTGAGCGTGCATCTGGCCCAGAAGGTGTCTCAGAGTGGGCAGCAAGTCTTTCTGATTCCTCAAAACTCACTTTTCTCTATGTGTAGTTATACTGGGGAAAAATCTAGATTAATGATGGAGAATTTAAATAGTCATGAAATAAGAAAATTCAAAAGGACATAATTCCTCAAGAGATTTCACAACATTTCTTCACATGCATAGGATGTTCAAACCTTGTGAGACCAGCGAGGTTAGCAGGGAAGCAGTCACACTTCCCGATGAGGACTCGAGAGAGAGAATTTTAGAATTATTGTTATGCGAGTATACTATATGGTTGGAGACTAAATAATAGAGGGAAAAGCAGAAAAACTAACTCTTACCTTATTCCAAGCCCCATCTTCTCAAGTATGGACTGTGTTATGAGTCCAATCATTTATGGAGAGTCAAGAGGATGGAGTGCTTGGGTGGCCCCAGACTCGGCTCCCAGGGCCTGGACACTGACTTCTGGAAAAGAAGCCCATAAGGGACCGATTTGAAATCTACCTCTATCAGCTACTCTCTGCTCACGATTCTAACATTAATAAATTCTTCTTAATATCTTTAATCTTCTAGTCCTTTTCATGTTAGAGAGACTTGTTAAATCTTTGTTTAGTAAAATCCTAATTGCACCCTATGATTGGAAATTGATTTTGTATTCTCACAATAAGACTTTTTCCAATTACAGTTGACATTCAATATTATTTTATATTAGTTTCAGGTGCACAGCATAGTGGTTAACCACTTACATAATTTACAAAGTGATCCCCCCAATAAGTCTAGTGCCCACTGGGAGTCATATAGTTATTACAATATTATTGACTATATTCCCTTTGCTGTCCTTTGTATCCCCGTGACTATTTTGCGACCACCAATTTTTACTTCTGAATCCTTCAGCTTTTTCATCCAGCTTCCCCAACCCATCCTCCATCTGGCAACCATCAGTTTGTTCTTTGCACCTATGAGTCTGTTTCTGTTTTGTTTCTTCATTTATTTTGTTTTTTAGATTCTACATATAAGTGAACTTATATGGTATTTGTCTTTCTCTGACTAACTTATTTCACTTAGCATAACACTCTCTAGGGTCCATGTTGTCGCAAATGGTAAGATTTCATTCATTTTTATGGTTGAGTAATATTCCATTGTATAACATGTACCACATCTTCTTTATCCAGTCATCCATTGATGGGCACTTAGGTTGCTTCCATATAGTGACAGTTTTAACATTTATATTCATTCATCTCCACTGAGCATCTATTTTGTACCAAATGCTTTGCTGGTGTTAGGAATGCAAAGGTGAATGGGGAAAGTATGGTCCCTGCTTACAGGGACCTTACAGTAGCCAGAAAAGGCAGCTCTGAGAAAGCAGTGTGTTATGAAGAGAAAAGCACCCAGAGCTCTAAGAGGGTCACCTAACCCAAACTTTGCGGGGATCGGAAGTGAGTGCCTTCTACACGAAGATTTACAAGGTGTGAAGGAGTCTGTCCAGTAGCGAGGGGAGGCAGGTCTCTTTCCGTGGATGCAAGTTCCGAAGGGGACAGATGCATGCTGTGCGTGCTGAGCATCTGAGCACTGAAAACTGTCCGGCACAGCTGAGGCAGAGAGGTCAGACATGGGCCAGGAAAGTCCGTAGGACCAAATTACTCATAACCTTACAAACCACGACACAGAGGAGGAAGATTCTACTGAAACTGTGATTGCTAAAATGTTTGAGTTTTAAAGGGAAGGAAGACAAGGCTGCTGCTCAGATTTTTGACTTGAACAGCTGTGTGGACAATGCTATCACTGAGACAGCGAAAATACAAATACAAAACAGAGGAGATTTGGGGGAGAACGGGACAAGTTCAGCCCTGGTCATGTTTGGTTCCTGGGGAATATTTTCAGGGTAGCAGTAGGCAGTTTGATCTAAAAGTCTGAGGATACAGGTTTAGGAATCACCAGTACGTAACAGGCAACAATAGAATCCAAAGGGATGAAGGAGATGCCCTCGGTGAATGTTGGGGGAGAGGAACACCAAAGCTTAAAGGTGGGCAGAGAAAGGATCCATGGAACAGAGAGTGAGAGGGGCAGCCAGAGGGTTAGGAGGGAAACCAGGAATGTGAAGTATCACAGAGGACAAGAGAAAGCACGTTTCCAGCAGATTGTGGTCAACAAAGGCAGGTGCTGTCAAGAAATCAGATGAGAAAAAGACGGAGAAGTGCCATGGGTGAGCACCTGCTGGCCAGAAGCAGGGCCAGTGGAGGCAGGAGCCAGGCCATAGTGAGTTGAACAAATGGAACCAGTGAATGTAGACAACTGTTTTGAAAAGTTTGCCTTAAAAGTGGAAGATACAATTCCTGGGTTTCCTTCTCAACGGTGGGGAAATGGGGCCACTGTGAAGGCTCCCTCACCGCCTTTCCATTAGCTCACCTGACCACATGGCGATGCTCTTGGGAGGCGTGGCCTGGGTGTTGGACAGGCATCTCACAACCAGTGCGGGATGCGGCTAAAACTGTGGAGTAAACCAGGTCTGCCTTTCGTACTCTCTTCCTAAGTCTTCTTCCACCCGCATCCCTTCACTAGATCCCTCAGGTCCACGCAGGCTCCCTGGACCTAAGGCCCATGAGGTGCGTGAATGGGCACCTGAGCAGCCCACCGATGAAATGACCGTCACAGGTGAAACCTGGTCAGAAGCACTTTTTGCATTGTCACCGTCGTTCACCTATTGCCGTAGCTCATGCATTGGGCCAGTTACAGGGAGGGAAGAGGAGTTTGGTCACGTTGGAGACGGGAGCAGGCAGCTGGCCCCACAGCTGGCTAGGCAACTATCCAGTCAGGCAGGGGTTCTCTGTGAGCAAAATCCAGAAGCCAAAATAAATGGGTCAGGTGGAAAACAGATGACCACAAGTGCAAGTAATGCTGAAGGTTAGTCCTCAGGACTGAAGGTGAGCCAAGACATAACGGATGAACACTGTAAGGGGTCTGGCCGAGGGGGGGGAGCTGGGACAGTCCAAGTGCAGGGACCAAGAACTAGAAATGGGCTGACGCTGTTACGCATACACAAAGGCCAGGTGCAATTGTGCTGGCCAGGGATGTATACCCCACCAGCTCTGTATCCTGAATCCTTTCACGGTACTGTTTTCATTCTCATGCCTTCATCACACAAAGTAAAGTTTCTGGCATTCACAACATTTCCCCAAACCTTATTTTCACAAGCCCTCTCCTGCCTTCATAACAGAAGATAGCACGGAAGTGTCAGCAGCAACTCATTGAAAGGGTTCCCAAGCTAAGAACCAGGAGTTGAGGTAAAGGCCTGACAATGTTCATTTAGGCCCTGAGTCAATCGCACAACTAGCTGCCTGGCTTGATTAGTTGAAACATTATTTCTAACTTGTAATCATTCCAGGATATTTATGTTCTCTAAAATGCACACTATGACTGAACTGACAGGCTTAGCCGTCTTCAGTTTGTGATTAGAGCACAAAGAGGAGATAGAGGATAGTGGTAAACATCATAGATAAATACAATCATTTTGCCTTGTGCGTGGACTAGCTAAGCTGCACAAACTGAGTTTACAGCTGAAGTTTTTTTTTGTGTGTGTGTGTGTGTGTTTTTTTCATTTCACTCAAGTCAATAATCATTTACCCACTGGATAGTCCTTGAAGGGGAGTTTCCATCTAATTCTCATTTAACGAGATCAAAAAGGAAAAACTAAATAATAATACCTCATTTGTCTATAGTGCTTAGCTTTCAAAGAAGACATCATAACCCATTTTATACGATCTAATTTACAGTAACAACACTTTTATAATGTGAATACTAGTAAGGGCTATCATCATTTTACAAATCTGTATGAAAGAAACTGAGGTATGTGGGAATAAAATAACTGGTTCAATGTAACTTCCATTTTAGAAATATAATAGCTGTTGGTTTTCTTTCTTTCCTTTTTTTTTTTTTTTTTTTTTACAATAAAGCCATGCTTTAGATAAACATGTCTATTAAGGTGTATCTTACCCTTAAATTTTAAAATGAAAAAAACTTTGCTTAAGAGAAATAACTAAAACCAAAATGTTCATGTGCTCAACAAATCTAGATCAAAAGCAATTAATTCCTATCCTCGAACTCTGATTTTAATCAGCGCCATTCTCATCATCTTGTGCCACACATATTATCAGCCGATGTGTGTATCACTCTCCTCTTCTTATGCATTATGTATGCTGCCAAGGTCTCATCATCTCATTAGGATTTGGAAAGTACCATTAGATGCATAAATTCTGCATATATGTAAAGTCATTGACACTTTTATGCTTGTATTAGCTTCCATTTGGGGGTTAACATTTTTCTGATCTTTTCATATACCCATTCACTCCATTCATTCATTCATTCATTCACTCACTCACTCACTCACTCATTCATTCATTCATTCATTCACACTCTTAAGCATTCATGCATCTACTCAACAAACATTGCTTGTGTGCCCAAAATGCACACTATTCTTGAAGCTAAAGATAAAAATAGGAAGAAGACAAAAATCACTGACTTCAAGAAACTCACAGTTGAATGAGGGAGCCAGGGGAGTACACAACTGTAGCTCAGTGTGGGTGGGTGTGGAGATGGAGCCGCACAGTAAATGGTCTGGGGAGCAAGGAGAGGGGATTGGCCTGTCGGAGAGGGTGAGGAAGACCTAGAGAAGGTGTTCCTAGATCTGAGCATGCTAGGAGGAAGGGCAGTTGTGTATTTCAGGCATCAATGTGCCTTTTGAAACTGTATTTGAGGAATGTCACAGCACACAATCAAACAGCACACAATCAAACAGCACACAATCAAAGGCAGGGTCTGGTCTACCCAAGGCCTGTATTCTTTATATTTCGTAACTGTTCTACTCTAGGGGATGACAGGTAAGAACAGCCTACCCATTTATCAATAAAGGTGATCACAGCCCATCTCTGTTATTATTTCAGTATAAAAATTTTATATAGAAATTCTTCCAAATACAACATTTTCAAATGCAGTGTGTTGGATGGATCCGATTTTTCCTGTTCACCTCTTTCTAACCATTCATACTTGGTGCTGCACAGACTCAAAATAATGAGAACCAGCCTTATAGGCTTCTTAGCAACCCCACAAACTAGCAAGAGATGTTTGGAAATAGGCTCTGAAAATCCTCCACCAAGTCCCTGAAGGGACAGCTCTCCCCTGAAGCCTCTGAGAAGTTCTGCATGAAGGCCTTTAGGAAGTGGGTCCCAGGATAAAATGCAACTGCTAGAGAACTCATACAGAACTTTCTCCCAGACTAACCCTACTGCCTCAAAATTCTTTTAATTCCCTTGTCTCTTAAGAAAAGCTTTGCGCCCTGGCCAGGTAGCTCAGTTGGTTAGTGAGTCATCCAGATATGCCAAGGTTGCATGTTTGATCCCTGGTCAGGGAATATGCAAGAAGTAACCAATGAACGCATGAACAGGTGGAACAACAAATCAATGTTTCTCTCTCCCTTCCTCTCTCTTTCTAAAGTCAATTAAAAAAAAAGTTTGCATCACTAAATCCCGATTTCTATCTGGAAAAATTTCAGAGTTCAAAATTCTAAGATTTCAAAATAGCTCACCTGTTTTGGTGCCTGACTAATTATGAAATCCTAAGACATCATTATCTTTTCTTTTTTTTATGCTCTCATTTAATTAATTAATTAATTAATTAATTAATTTAAAAAATCTTTATTGTTGAAAGTTTTACATAGGTCCTCCTTTTCCCCCCATTAACCTCTTCCAGCCCGCTTCCATCCTCCCTCACCTCTGCCACTCCCAGGTCCTCACCATCCCATTGTCTATGTCCACGGGATATGCATATATGCATACAAGTTCATTGGTTGATCTCTTCCCACCCACCCTCCCCTGTCTTCCCTCTGAGGTTAAGACATTATTTCTTCAATTATCCAATACTTCACCCATTCAAGAAACATCAACATTCTCATTACTGACTCTCCTGAAACCAACCCAATCAGCTTTGTGCTCCACCCCCTGACTTCACTGAAAACACACCTGATAAGGTTGCAATGACCTCTATGTTGTCAAATCCAGTGGTCAATTATCCATCCTCATCTTACTGCCCTTTCAGCAGCTTCGTGGCACCAATGGTCACTCCCTTCTTGTTGAAACATTTTCCTCATTTGGCTACGTCATACCACACGGCTTCTCTCCTACCTCATTGTTCCTTTTATGTCTCTTTTGCTGGGTCCTTCCTGATTTCTGAATGTTGGGGGCCCCCTTGGGCATGGTCATCTACGACTCCCCACCTAGTCCATTGCTTTAAATATCATATCTGTTGCCCCGAAGTCTGACTTGGAAGCTGAAGAAGATTCTTTTCCTAAAGTGCTGAAATTTGGATTGGACACTATAGGAGGAGATGAGTTGGCCAAGGGGAGAAGATTCTTAGGGGAATAAGATGAGAAAAAGCACAAAGGTATGAAAAGGCCAACTGTGTTCAAAGAAAAGAGGGAAAATCTGGTGCAGGCTAAAAATGACTGGCAAGGTAAGTTATAATCATATTGAAGGGAACCTTGATTTACAGCTAAGGTAGTAAGTAATTATAAGATAGTAAGTAATTATAAGAGACTAGAGGCCCGGCGAAACGGACTCGGTGCACGGATTTGTTCAGGGATGTCTGACTCCATCTCCCCCAGTCCCAGTTGGAGCCAATCAGGGCCAGGGAGGGACTGCGGAAGGGCCCCAGGGCATGTCCAGCCCAACTCACCCAGTCCTGATCAGCTAGACCCCAGCAGCAAGCTAACTTAACGGTCAGAGCGTCTGCCCCCTGTGGTCAGTGTGCATCATAGTGACTGGTCAAATGGTCACACTGTTGGACACTTAGCATGCCAGTCTTTTGTTATATAAGATTCTTAAATAGGAGGGAGTTGTGATCATTCATATTAAAAAAAAATAAATAAAACTTTTGCAGCAGGCTGAACTGGACTAAGGGGAGACTCCAGCGAGGAAACCCACCTAGAAGGCCACTGTAACAGACTGAGAAGAGAATAAGGTCTGAATCACCATAGCAGCAGTGGGATGAAAAGTAGTCCAAGGGAGATTTAGAAGTAGCACTGACGACATCTTCTATATATATAAAAGCCTAAGTGACCATTCGATCGTTTGACCGTTGGAACAGTAGCTATGATGTGCACTGACCACCAGGGGGCAGATGCTCAATGCACAGACATGGAAACATGGAACAGACTGATGAATCTCAGAGGGAAGGGCGGATGGAGGAGGGCGGGAAAAGATTAACCAAAGATCTTAGATGCATACTAGAGGTCCAGTGCAGGGATCAGGCCTGCAAGGATCAGGCCGAAACCGGCAGCCGGTTTGCAAGAGTCCTGGATTTGCAAGAGTCCTGGATTGCAAGAGTCCCAAGGGTCCTGGATTGCAAGGGGGCGCAGGCCAGGCCAAGGGACCCCACTGGTGCATGAATCCGTGCACCAGGCTTCCAGTAGTTATTGATTAGACAGGGGTCTGGGAGTAAGGGAGAAAGATAAGGTTGAAATGTAATGACATTAACTAAGATCAACAGGGAAGATGAGTAGCCAGCCTATTATGGTTATAGGAGATCTAGGTGTGAATGAAAGACAGGGCTGCAGATCAGGAGAGACGTTTGGACTGAATACAGAGGTTCAGAAGTCAGTGCCCAGTGGTAGCTAAGTGCTCAGAATGGGTGGAATATCCTGAGGAGGGCAAACAGTGAGAGGAATGCCAAGAACAAGACCCTGGAAAAAAGCACGCAGGTGGCTGTCAGAGGAGGAAGAGTCAGGGGAGGAGACTGGGCAAGAGCAGTCAGAGAGGTAGCAGGAGACAGGGGCAGAGTGAGGTCTGAAAGTGAAAGGAGACGAGACCTTCGAAGAAGATATGGCCAGCACTTCTCCCTGGAGTAGGATGAGTGATAAGATTGGGTTTGGTCATTAAGGCTGAAGAGCGCTGTTCCTAGAGTTGGAAATCAGGCAGGAATGGATTGAGGGAAGACTCCTCTTTGAAGTTTGGCTGTGGGAAATGCAGGTAATAGCTTGGAAGAAGGTGGGGTTGGGCAATGTGTCAGCATTGTTTTTAATGAGATGGGGGTCTTTAAGACAACACCTAGCTTTTGCTCAAACATCTCTTGGGAGCTTACTACCCCACAAGACAACGGTGTTGTATTTTTGAATAACAACTGAACATCTTATTCAGTTCAACATATATTTGTTGAGTACCTGCTATATCTGAAGCATTGGGCTTGGCATTTCAGTGCCTAAAATGATATGCAAGACACATTTATATTTTGGTTTTTCATTAATTGGCCAAAAATCTGCTTCCCTCTAACCACAGTTCCTTATCCTCTATCCCACAGTTCTTATACAATATAAGAATCTCTTCCATCTAGCAGCCCTTCAGCTAACTGAAGATGTTTTTCAGCTACTTCTTGGGTTTTCTCACTTGTTTAACTTTTATGAAATAATCCAATCTTTATGTACTAGCATGTATACCTGCATGTATGTATGTATATATTTTGTTATTAGCTGGCTGCTCTCCTCTGGAGATCCATAGCCTAGTCTGTCCCTTTTACAATGTGGCCCTCAGAATTAATCGCAATTCTCATCTGGTACAAGCAGTGCACACACCAGTAGGAGCATTCTCACCCTTTTCCGGGACACAGTTCTTCTGTTTACGCCATCTGAGACTGTATGAGTGTTCTGACAGTAATACCACTGACTCATGGTGCTTCACAATCAACCCAGATCTTCAGACCTTTTGCACTTGAAATGTTGACTCGATCTCCCACTTCTTATATTCATAACATTGACTTTTTAAAGCTAATTGCAGGATTTCGCATTTTCTCCCACTAAATACTATATGTTTACATTTGATTTTTATTGGCCAATAGTGAAGACAATAAGGTCTTGGGAGTCAGACAGATGTAAACAGTATTTGATTTTGTTATGTAGCCCAGTGACCTTGGACACGTCAGGATCTCTTCCCAGCTCAACTTGCTTATCAGTGAAAATAGAGATAATCATATTTACATTACAAAGTGTAATGACATTAAAGGAGGCTTAAAGGAGGGCAGCACAGTACGTACTAGTAATACGTTAGGAGAGCTCACTAAATGTTGCTTTTCTTGCCTTCCTTTTCTTCTGTTTTCTCCGCTTTGTATTCTTAGCAGAAATATGGGTTTTACATCATTACTAAGGATCAATACACCTTCCTTTTAATAAAAGAGGAAAAAAACACCAAGTTGAGCAGAACAGGAGCCAAGGGCCACGTTAGTATAATAGTTAAACATATGGGCTCTTAAACAGACTTTCTGTAACAAATCTCACCTTTCCTCCTTATGAGCTGTTTAATCAGAAGCAAGTTCATTAGCCATCCCGAGCCTTGGTTTTCTCGTCTAGAAAATGGGGACGGTAACAGTGCCTGTTTCTGTTGGGGAAGATTAACTGAAGTGACAAAGTACTTTTGCAGAGAACTTTGCATATCACGAGTACTCAATAGGTGAGAAGGTATTATCACCACTAGAAACCTCCAGGTAAACAATGCTCTTTTAATCCACACTTTTGGGTATAATCATTTCATCTACTAAAAATTCTGTATAGTATCCTGTTCCATGTTCCATTATTTACATACAAGAATCCCATGAAAACCTTTGTCCAATGTCAGGATTGAGCAACATGTCTTTAATCTTTCAAACCAGCTACAGGATCTTGGGCAAGTCAGATCTCTGGCCTCAGCTCAGCTTCAGTGTAAAGGGAATAATAATAATAGTCAGAGTCTGGGGTGAGGATCACATGCTGTAGGGCATATGGGGGACAAGGAGGATGAGTGTAGTTTGGAAGGATTTACGTGAATCCATGCTGCCTCCTGTTGATACCAACTCTGTTTTCCTAAGTAAATTAAGCTTGTCAGTGTGGGTTCTGGAACCCACCATTTCCTTTTCCAATAATTGGTATATCCATCTAATTCCAGCCATATGATACTTCTCCTCCTCATAGCATGTCTCTGATAATATCTGGAAACCCTTTTTGTATCACAGGATGTAGTTTATATGGATCAGAAGGTTTGAAACTCGTTTAAAAATGAGAAGTTCTCTCTTCTCCCTCCTCATTCACCTTGGGCTTCCTTTTTGGCTTAAATTTCTTTTTTATCCTGACTTAAAGAGCAACATTTGTTATTGAGTGGATTTAAAATATTCAAAACTCACCAAGAAGAACATGAATTGTAATGCCACTACCAAGATATCATCATTATTAATGTTTCTCTGTGTAACTGTCCAGTCTTCTTTCTGAGCAAATATATTTAATAATAAATGACCAACATTTTCTGCTGTCAGGACACTTTCCCATAATCTGCTTTTTACTGGATGAATAAATTTCATCATCGGTATTCATTATAATTTATGCAATACTTCCCTTTGGACACTTACAGTAGGTTATCTCCAAGTGTTCAATATTGTAAAGAATAGTATACTAAGTATTCTTTTACATTCATTTTATGAGTGATTCTGGTTTGTTTCCTTAAGATAAAGCCTTAAAATGAAGTTACCGTGTTCAATAGTTTGCACATGTTAAGGTTTTCTATATACAATGCCAATTGCTCTCCAGAATGCACGACCAATTTAAATGCCAAGATTATATGAGGGTGCTTATTCCCAGCATCTTTACCCATGCAAGACATCATTTTAAATTTCCTGACATTTTGCTAGGCACAAAGACTTTTGGTTTTATTTTAATTTGCCTTTATTTAATTACTAGTAAGACTGGACCTTTTTCATTTTAATCGAATCCCTTTTTCTCTTTTTGCCTTTTCATGTTTTTACCCATTCTTCTTTTGAGATGTTGTCTTTTTCTTAGAAGCCTTTAAGCGCTCTTTATATATTAAGGGCACTATCACATATATATTTTTATGATCTAGATTATCTCATTTAGCTTTTTATTTTGTTTGTGGTACTGATTCACTGATTGGCTTAGCCTGGACCTCATGCCCTCCCTCCTGAGATAAAGGAGGAGTCTGCTTCCCAGAGCTACATGACTAGCTGGGAAAGGAGATGCATAGGAGAAGACAACTAAGGTAAGGACTATATCTTTAAATATCAAGATAATTGTTTTTAATAGAAAATGACAAATACTCAGCCATTTGAAAACTCATTTCTACTATTAACATGGTAGAAACTAGAGTTAAAATCATGAAAAGACATAGTCCCTCCTTAGGTACTAATCTCTTTATATTCAAGCTACATAGGGGCCATCTGGGTGTACCAGTTTCTAAAGGTCTAATCAAATGTGGTTGGAACATTTTTCTCATGGCCTACTGATCTTTAGGTTCTCTAAATTCCTTTTTTCTTTTTAACCCTCCCCTGAGAATATGTTTTCATTGATTTTAGAGAGGAAGGGAGACAGAGAAACATTGATGTGAGAGAGAAACATCCATCAGGTTGCCTCCCGTATGTGCCCTGATCAGGGATCAAACCGGCAACCTTTTGGTGTATGAAACACTCCAACCATCTGAGCCACCCGGCCAGGGCTAAATTCCTTCTTTAACATAAGTTTCAGAACCCAGTAGGCTTAGACCACACTTCTACTCTCCCCTGAATTTATTCTGGTAAAGTCTTTATCTTTTGGCTACTTTGTTCTCTGGTTACTTATTTGGACTTTTTTTTTTTTTAACTCAGGATCTTACTTACCACTTTGTCACTTGGCAATGTTTTTTCCTGGTTTGTGACCCCAGACGAGGGGTGGGCAAACTTTTTGACTCGAGGGCCACAATGGGTTCTTAAACTGGACCGGAGGGCCGGAACAAAAGCATGGATGGAGTGTTTGTGTGAACTAATATAAATTCAAAGTAAACATCATTACATAAAAGGGTACGGTCTTTTTTTTTTTTTTAGTTTTATTCATTTCAAACTGGCCGGATCCGGCCCGCGGGCCGTAGTTTGCCCATGGCTGCCCCAGACCCATATCTTGATTTAAACATATTCTCAGAGGAGCCCTCCCTAGGTCAACTGGAGCTAACCGAGGTGGACCCTGGAGCCCTGGCGCTTTAAGTCAATCACTGCAGTGATTCAGAAGAGGCAAGGCCCAGTCATATCCACATACCACATGTTAGTCATATCCACATACCAAAATGTTCTGCCTCGCCCACACCATTATCCACTGACCCCCTCTTCAATATTGTTCCTGAGTATCTTCGTAGCAGTTATTTTATCCTTCCCTGCATCTTGACCATGCCTGTTTTTTTCAACACACATCCCCTCTCTCTATCTGCTATTCATGGAACATTTGTGCCCCCGCCCCACCCCTTCATATGTTGAACTCTAATCCCAATACGATGATATTTGGAGGTGGGGCTTTGGGGAGTTAATTAGGTGGAGCCCCCATGAATGGTATTAGTATCCTTATAAGAAGACACACCAGAGGCACGATTTCTGTCTTCATGTATGGAGGGAGCAAGAAGGTCCTTTTCTGCAAACCAGGAAGTGGGCTCTCAGCAGACACTGAATCTGCTGGCACCGTGGTGGTGAACTTCCCAGCCTCTGGAACTATGAGAAGTAAACATTTTGGTTTAAGTCACCCAGTCTATGGTATTTGTTATGGCAACTCAAACTGACTAAGACACCTTCCCCATGCCTTCTGTGACAGTGACTTGGCTTCTGTAAGTCAGCCATGGTCTCTTAGAGGTTTTGACCACAGTATTCCTTTCCTGTTTCAGTCCTATCTCTAGCATCTGCAACTCTTCCATTCTTCAGTAGTGCTCATCCACCCTTTTCTGCTCCCTCCACGGGCATCACACTTCTGACTGTGGCCTCCAAATTCCTTTCTGACTCTTTCTTACCTTTGGTGGCCCCTGGCAGCACTGCCACTTTTAGGACACAACGTGGGATTAATACCAGAAGAGCCAAGTGAAAAGAATTCCATGTGCCCTCTATTCTAAAGATGCTATATAATAAAAGGGTAATATGCAAATTGTCCCCTCAACCAGGTTCCACCAGAGTTCAACCAGGGGGCAGGGCCAGCCCGCCAACCACTTGAGTACCCTCCCCCCAGCCGGCCCAGGCAGCAGGATCCCACCTGTGCACGAATTTGTGCACTGGGCCTCTAGTTACTATATAATGTACCACCATTTAATTACTATTTTTAGAGCCCTCCTCTCCACAAATACTACCACATAAATATCAAGCATATCTATTCAAGATATTCTCTGGCCCAGGTCAGTTTGGCTCAGTGGATAGAGCGTCGGCCTGTGGACTGAAGGGTCTCTGGTTCAATTCCAGTCAAGAGCACATGCCCAGGTTGTGGGCTCAATCTCCAATAGAGGGAGTGCAGGGGACAGCTGATCAATGATTCTCTCTCATTATTGATGTTTCTATTTCTCTCTCCCTCTCCCTTCCTCTCTGAAATCAATAAAAATATATTTTAAAAAAGATATTTTTTTATTTTAAAACTATGAAAAATATGAGGGAAAAAGCTTGATCCTTAGAATCTAGAAAATGCTATAATGGAATGGTTCTGGTTTCCAGTTAATGATTAACATTCAATAGTACTACCCCATCTTCATAATATTCTTACTATACTCGTAAGCAAAAAAAACAACACAAAAACCCATGAATTGTCTTCATTACTTTCCATAGATCCCAGCTGTGTCTTGATGTTAGCCCTCTGGCATTCTTTTCACAGATTTGAGCCCTTCTTTTGAGGTTTGTTTTATACCCTAACTGCTACCTTTTGTACATATCCTTTAAAAATTTAAGCTTGGCCCTGGTCATGTGACTCTATTAGAGCATTGTCCCATACACCAAAAAGGTGGCATGTTCAATTCCCAGTCAGGGCACATACCTAGGTTGCTGGATCAATCCCCAGTTGGGGCATTTATGGAGGCAACCGATACACGTTTCTCTCCCACATTGATGTCTCTCTCTCTCTCTCCTCTCTCTCTCTCTCTCTCTCTCTCTCTCTCTCTCTCTCTCTCTCTCTCTCTCTCTCTCACAAATAATTGTAAACATATCCTCGGGTGAGGATAAAGTAAATAAATAAAAATACGAACTTATCAGAATACTTCTTGAGCAGCCACATTGTCTTTACCAGATGCTCCCTATTCCTCATGGAAATTACTGGCTTTATAAGAATTTAAGTTTTAAGTCATTTTACTCCTTTTGAGAGCACTTTCCTAGTTTCTGGCCAGACAGAGCCTCATGTCCATATTTTGTCTTAACTTATTCAAGTCTTCCTTGGGTCATATTGGAAAGTACAGAACTGCCTCTCTGGCTATAACCAATTCAAGGATGCCGTGGTCATGTAATTTAAGTTGTTTGTCACTTGTACCTCACCAACACATTCTTCTTAGCTGGCTAGAATTAAGCACAGAAGAGTTGTACCTATTCGAGGAGTAATTTGTTTATTTTTATTTATTTTTAATATATTTTTACTGCTTTTTAGAGTGGGTTCCTAGGAAGGGGGAGGGAGAAAGAGAAAAACATTAATGTGAGAGTGAAACATCAATCAGCCGCCCCCTGCACATCCCCTACCGGGAATGGAGCCCACAACCCAAGCATGCATCTCGACCAGGAACCCAACTGCCAACCCTGTGGTGTACAGGGCAAGGCCCAACCAACAGAGACCCATCACCCAGAGCTAAGCAATTAGTTTAAATCGAAGTCATGCTAACTTTATTTGATGCTCATTTTCCACAGAATGAGTTTGCCCGTAGATGTTAAAGTTCTCCATTACCTCTAAATTGTGGCCCTGTGCCAATAATTTTGTCATTTGAATTGGGAAAGCATTCCTGACGTTGCCATAACAGGATCACAAGTTTTGCTAGGACTAGTTGACAACACATGGCCAGTGGTTGAGAGCATGACCCAGGACTGGTGTGGGGAGTACTCCCAGGGCAGAGGTCGTGAATACAGAAGCTGGCTTGGATTAAGGCAGCCGAGCTCTGCAAGACTTGATATCTCACACCAAGATCAAGTTCAGGAAGTCTTTAATACTGAATAATCCAGTATGAAGGGTAAACCACCTGTGTACCATAGTTTAAGGGGATCACAACAGGGGTGTGGGCAGTAGCACACAACCCTCTGGGGAAGAGGACTGGTTAGAGATAAGCTAAACAAGATGTCAGAGTCATGGTGAAGTAGGCCAGGGTTCAGGACAGGGTCCCAAATCTACTGGGAGGGACTGTCATACAAGGCAGAATGACCAGAGACTGAAGTGTGGAGGTCAAGGTGGAAACCCAGAATTGGATAAACACAGTAGCAGGAGGCATAGTAGCAGGGAGCTACAGGTGTCTGAGGCTCACAGCTACCTGACTGGAAGGAAGCAAGATGCTGGGGTTTGTACTGATGATACACTTTTTCCCCCATTAGAATTGGCAGTTAAGCATTGGGGAGGTTGGAGAGCCAGACCTACAAGTGTAGCTCCTTAGACAATCCAGCTGCTGGTTACTAGGGAAGCAAAGGCAAGACAACTGTCTGGCTGCCTGATATATGTTCCTGTGACCATGTCACTTCTGCTTTTACTTTCACCCCAAACTTCTCTACCAGGCATCAATCCTCAGGTTTGTGTTCATAAATTCTTGACTCACAAGGTCACTCTGCTTTGCCTTTGATCGTGTACGCTTCTTTTGAACAAATTATATACCTCCGGGTGGGTTAATATAACAACAGCTCCCGTTTACGGATGACTTACCATGTACTGGGTACCACGCTAGCTGGTAGGCATGGTCTCATTTAATCCCTACAATCTCATTGAGAAATAGGTTTTTTATCCCCATCCTAAAAATTGGAAACTGAAGCTTATGTGGTCACACATCTGGGACAAAAAAGAACTCAGATTTAAACGTAGTTTTGTCTAACAGCCTATCTGTTGCTTAAGTGACTACATATATATTGTGCTACATCCAAACAATTCTCACTGACACCTATCAGCCTCTAGATTTCTTTCTTTCTATCTATCTATCTATCATCTATCTATCATCTATCTATCTATCTATCTATCTATCTTTCTTTCTTTTATCTATCTATCAATCTACCTATCATCATCTATCCTCTTTTAGCTCTAACTCTATAACACTCAGTACTGCACTATTAAAGAGGTAGCATTAATGAGTACTTATTGAAGGAATTTAATGCAGTTTTAAAATGTTATTAAAACTCCTAAGTCCTCTCTTGGTGTGGGTATTTATAAAGTCAAGTAGTAAGAATTCTTCAGTTTGCTCTGTAAAAATTCTACATTCCTGCACATTCATTCATCACAAGGAGAGAAGGGGCAAAGTGTTCTATAATACTGAACTGAGGAGATATACTTTATTTCCAGATATACTTTATTTCCAGATAAGTCAGATGTGGGGAAATGTGTTTATATGTTCAAATAAACTTGAGAAGTTACAATAAAGAGGTTCAGAGGGGTGAGCAGTTGTTCGTATGGAAAAGGACATGCAGGTTATGATTATTACAACGACTTTATTAACGCTGTGTTTCGCATACTCACAACTGTAAACCTGCTTTTGCCAATCCCTGTATATGAACAGGTTATTTTCTTCACCAGTTATGCTTCTGAACATCTTTCTCATGACATGATCTTTATGTTTGCTAAATCACTACTGTCCACTGGCCAAATCCAACCCACCCCATATTTCTGTATGGCCTAAGAGCTAAGAATGATTTTCAAATTTTTAAGTAGCTAAAAAAGATCAAAAGAAGACTAATATTTCAGACATGTGAGAGATACATGAAATGCAAGTCTCGGTGCCCATAAATAAAGTTTTAATTGGAACACAGCCATGCTCATTCATTTACTCGTTGTCTGTGACTGCTTTCACACTACAGTGGCAGAGTTGAGTAGCTGGGCCACAAAGCCTAAAAAATTTCCCATCTGGCCCTTTCCAGAAAACTTCTGCTAACCCTTGCTCTAACTACATAATACAGGATGTCATAACATGTTCAATATTGTTTAAATGACAGCTATTATTTTAGTTTCGAATTCAAGGACACGGCACCAAATGGTCATGACATCTCTGTGGCTATGCAGGTTTCCATGTTCTCAGGACAGAATAGAAACCTTTCCTCCTTTGGAATCCTGTCCATTCTCTCCTAATAGCTCCTTTCTGCAGAAACAGTAACAGATTGAGAAGCTGGAGGTTTCTCTAAGAGGCGATACCTCTCTTCCTGCCAAGCGTCATCCTTTCCTTTGATGGGAAGCTAGGGCAGGGCATCCTGGTGAGGGGTTACAGTTATTACAGAACTGTAGTGGCACCAGAATGGATCCTCCAGGCTCCATCAATTGATTCAAGCTGGTAGGATAGAGTCAGATAGACGAGAAAAGCCAATTGCCCTTTTTGTCATCACTCAGAACCTAAATAAAGACAAAAATGACTCAGAATGACCAGGTGAAAGCGACTCATCAAGATGTTTCGGGGGGCATTTAACATCGCAACGATATGGCACTGTGAGAGCTCAATCAGTGTGTCGGCACAGAGTAAAATTGGGGAGCAGAACCTCCCTGCTTTTCTAAGATCAGGTTTGGTTTGCAGCAAAGTTCAAGGGAATATGTCTTACTTATTTATTTTTTGAGGCCCAAAGGTGCATTCTGCTATCTTTCAGTATCTCTGCCTGTCTGTCTCTCGGTGTCATTGTCTCTCTTTTCAATTTAATGAAGTTTTAGTGATTATTTATTATGTGTGAGACACAGGGCAAGCCCCGAGGATACAAAAATAAATAAAATAATCCCAACTCTCGGGGAGCTTAGGGTTTATGAGAGAAACAAGTTATAATGACCTTCTTGGACATTTTGGCAACATTTAACATGATCCTCTTTAACGTAGTCTTCTCTTGGTTTCATTGGCCCGTAATTTCCTGGTTTTATTTTTCTGGTTTCTGATTCTCAGTCTCCATTGCCAGCTCTTTCCTTTTATCCAATCCCTAAATGAGCAGAGCTTAGTCCAGAGCCTTTTATTCTTTTGATTCTATCTTCCCTCTTTAAGCAATCTTATCCCAAATTTATACACCCAGTTCCAGCAGCTCTTCTGGTTTTAGGCCTGTATCATAGGCCTGCAGTAGACATCACCACTTCCTGTTTGCCAGGCTGGGAAGAGGGTGAACATCGTCAATAGGAGTGAAAGTTGGTACAACCTCTGTGGAAGGCAATCCGGCAGTATGCATCACATTTTTAAATGCACAAAGCCTTTGACCTAGCAATTCTACTTTTATATATTTATCCAATAGGTACATTCACACATGTATTGAAGGATGACTCTTTTAGGCTCTTCACTGACAGATCTTAGAAGAGTCATCCTGGGAATTCTGTTATTGTCTCAGGATTCTCCATCTTGGTGATTGACACCTGTACTCATGCCTCTGATCTAGGAGGAATTCTTAAGTAAACCATGACACGACCTCCCTCTCCATTTAAATGGACAAGTTTTTAAAAATAACTCTTAACACTGATCAGTTCTCTTCCTGTACATGCTACCACCCTAGTCCGAGAAACCAGCATCTCTGACTTGAGTTGCTGAAATACCTTCTCAGCTGGTCTCCCCACATCTGCTCTTGCCCTGCTCTATTTTCCCTTCTCACAGATGTTTCTCAGGCCAAGAAAAAAAAAAGGTAATAGTCTTTAAAAAGAAATACAATACTAGGAAAATACATGTTGTTCTTCATCTTTTTTAAAAAAATGTATATTTTATTGATTTTTTACAGAGAGGAAGGGAGAGAGATAGAGAGTTAGAAACATCGATGAGAGAGAAACATCGATCACCTGCCTCCTGCACACCCTCCACTGGAGATGTGCCCGCAACCAAGGTACATGCCCTTGACCGGAATCGAACCCGGGACCTTTCAGTCTGCAGGCCAACGCTCTATCCACTGAGCCAAACCGTTTAGGGCATTCATCTTTTTTTTAAATGTAGCAATGTATCATGAAGATCTTTTCAGATCAGTACACTAAACCACTTCACAATTTTTAAACAGCTGCCTACCTTTCACTTATATAACTGTACCCTAATTTATTTAACCACATCTCTACTGATAGACTTAAAACCCTAAAGACATTACATCTTTAGCATAAGTAGTCAGTGAAGACCCTAGAAGAGTCATCCTTCAATAGATGTGTGAATGTATCTATTGGATAAATATATAAAAGTGGAATTGCTAGGTCAAAGGCTTGTACATTTAAAATTTTGATAAATACTGCTAGGTTGCCCTCCATAAAGGTTTCACTCCTACTGACAATGTTCACCCTCTTCCCAGCCTGGCAAACAAAGTATGCTATTAAACTTTTTTGTTGTTGTTAATTCTCACTTGAGGATATTTTTTTCTATTGCTTTTTCGAGAGAGTAGAAGGAAGGGAGGGAGAGAAACATCGATGTGAGAGAGAAACATCAACTGGTTGCCTCCTGCACGTGCCCAGAGCCTCTAACAGGGTCAAGAAGCAAACCTACAACTCAGGTATGTGTCCTTCACTAGGATTCGAACCCATGACTCTTCAAGTGTGCAGGCCGATGGTCTAACCACCGAGCAACACTGGCCAAGGAGCTACTAAACTTTTTATTTGTGCCAACCTGATATGTAAAATACACATCTCATTGCATTGTAATTTGTATATCTGTTGTTATGAGAAAGGGTGAGCTTTTTTACATATTTAACAGATCCATTTGTATTTCCTTAACTATAATCTGTCAAACTCTTTGCCCAATCTCCCAAGGTTTTCACTGCTTTTCTTATTAATTTGTAGGAGTGTTTTGATTTTGTCTTAAGTAATCTAATATCTACGTTCTTTCAGGTATCCTGATTTTTTTTTTAAGTCACAACTTAGCCATTTTTCCCTAATAAAAAAAAAAATCATCAAATGTTAACTCTATTACAGGGGAGCTCACATGAAATGTTCACGTGCAGAGGTTATAAATTGCTTTGCAGAAGTCCTGATTTCCTGATAATAGCTTGACAAGACTGCCTAATACCTATCGCTATACTATTTAATTTTTCTAATAGCCCTGTGATGTACATATTATTATTAATCACAATGTGAACCTCAGAGAATACGAATGCCCAATGTCACACAGCTAGTAACTCTCCCACTCCTGGAATCTTACAAGCCTAGTAATCCATCATCACTGGCCGTCCCTCAACCACACCAGGCTCTGATCCTTCATGCCTCTCATTTCTAATAATCAATGTCTCCTCTCTTTTTCCTTCTATAAACATCCAATGAACATTTTTAAGTGCCTAATATGTGCCAGAAATCCTCTTAGGGTTCAAACAATAAAAACAAATAGTAATAAAGTTTTACTACTCTGAAAAAAATACATGGGATGGTTGGGAAGGTAGACAGAGAAGGATACGTTAGTAAGGGCAGCCAGGACAGGCCTCTTTGAGGAGGTGACATTTAAGCAGAGATTAGAATGATCAAAAGACTATTCCAGGAAAAAGGAAATATCTGGGGTGAGTCCTTTAAAACAAGAGCAAATCCAATGTGATTGAGGAGTATCCAAAAGGCCAGTGTGATTGGAGTGGGGGGACAGACTGAAGAGGTAGTCTGGGATGCCACATAGGGCCAGCAAAGGAGTCTGGACTTCATTCCAAGTGCAATCAGAAGACATGGAGGGATTGTAAAAAGAGAAGAAATAAGATCTGATTTATGTTTTATGCTTTATGTCACTCTGGCTGTGCTGGGGAGTGTAGGAGCAAGAGTGGAAGCAAGAAAACCAAATAAAATGCTATTACAGAAGCCCAGAAGATGGTTCTTCTATTAGGGTGGTAGCAGTAGAGATAGAAATAGATAGATTGTGAAAGTGTTTTGGAGGGAGGGTTGAGCTGAATTCCTCATGGATTGGATGTGAGGACTGAGGAAAAGAGAAGAATCCTGTACATGTGTTTTTCAACTTGAGCAATTGGTGGATGGTGATGCCATTTAATTTGAAGGAGAGGGCTTCACAGAATAAAATGTTTGGTATTGCTGTATTATTTCCTTCTTTCCCTATGCAGCCTTAACAGACCATGCTTTCATTCTCTTCCCAATACCTTTATTTCCCCCTTCTACTTGCCCTTCAGTCCATCTTATCCAGAAGAACTTCCTCTATCCACCTCCGCTCCTCCTCAATCCACTGCAATCTGGTTACTACCCCAATAAATTCCTTCTTGCCAAACGCAACAATGACCTCCTTGTTACTAAGTCCGAGGACTTTCAGTCCTCATTTTTCTTGACCTTTCTCTAGCATTTAATACTGTTGCCAATTCCTCCCTTGGCTTCTCTGAAACTACTTGTTCCTGGTCCTGCTACCTCTCTGGATGTTCTTCCTTTGTATGCTTGTTTTCCCACCTTTGAAATGTTGTAATTTCCATAAGTTTCCAGAGTAGTTCCTCTTCTCTTTTCATGCTATACCTTTTCTGTTGGCTATGCCATCTACTTTCATAAACCATCACATTATCACATTCTGATGATTCCGGCATAGATCTCTCTCCTGAGTTCTAGACTTCCTTATTCAATTACATACTAGAAGACGTCACTTTGATAGCCCACGGACACTTCAAACTCAACATGTTTCAAATTAAACTCATTACCTTCCCTCCTAAACCTATGTTTCCTCCTGAAGTCTCCATCTCGGCAAAAGGTACCACTCTTCTGCCATTTACCTAAGTCATAAATCTACTTCTATGCCTAATCCTGCAGATAAAATCAATAATAAAATTCAGTTGGTTCTATTATCCTAAATATGTCTTGAATCCTTCTGCTCTCTCCATTTCCATTCTTGCTGCCTTAGGTTAGATCTCCATCATTTGCTGCCTCTAATGCTAATGTCCTAACCAGTTTGTTTGTTTTACAGTGTTACTCACGCTAATAAATTCTTCAAACTGTAATGATCTTTCTAAAATGGACATACTCCTTAAAATTCATCAGTGGTTCTCCATCAGCCTTAGGATAAATTGAAGCTTCTCAGGAAGACATACAAGACCTTACTGATCTTTCTAGGCGTATCCTTCAGAACTCCTGACGTGCATCCACACAATGTATTAACTGAGCATCTACTGCTTTCCTGGGCACTGTCCTTCCCTCCCAACTCTCTGGGTAACCTTTTCACCTCCAGGACTTCACACATTGTACTTTTTTTTTTTTTTTTTAACTTGGAATGCATTTCTCTTTAACTTGCCCACTTGTTTGTATTACTTCTACTTATCTTTCAGAACTCCTCTTCATCTTCTATGGTTAGGGACCTTGACTATGGCCAGCCATGGTTGGGTACCCCTCTGAGCTCTCTTGTTGATATCATCTCACTGTGTGTGATCAACTGTGTACTTATCTGTCTCCTCATTATACTATAAGTTCCTTTGAAGCAGACTATCTTATTTGTCTTTGTATTCCCAGTGTCTAGCATAGTACCTGACACAGAGCAGGCACTCAGTAATGAATAAATCAAATGGCAGAGTGAGGTTTCAAAGTTGGGTTTTTTCTCTCTGGCACAAGTCTCACATTTCTTCATGCTGCTTCTTAATATCTTGAATCTGAAAATTTCAAAAATCTGTGCTAGGTATATTTTTGCCGATCAGTATTTAAAATACAGGTAAACAGGTATTAGCTCCATGAGGATTCAGTTGATTATTTCTTGTGTAGCTCTTTTTCATCATTCCACTGTTTTGCTCATTCAAGTATTTTGGGTTAACTAAATCTAACGTGACTTAAAGCCCTTATATCCTTTCTGTTGCTGCTACAACATCACTACACAAGCAGAGTAAGTACATTGAGAGTAAGATCAATTTCATTTGATTGTCTGAAAACTGACAATGATGTATCAACAGCAACTCATTTCCCATTACAATGTCCTCCAAGGTCACTATGGGTAGGTATTACAGTTTCAGTGTCACAATGTAACATGGCAAAATCCAGCTAAAATCGAAATTCAATATAATCACAGAATTTTGTAAATGGAAGGAAGCTTAGACATCTTTGAGTCCAGTACTGTCGTTAAACTTCCATGAGGAAATTGACAGAAGAAAGGCCTGGACTGGCTCACCCAAGGTCCTCTGGTCTATAGAAATGGGAGCAAATTTCCCAACTTTCAGTCAGCTGACCTTCCCTCAATGCCAAATACATCTTATATTTTCCATCTAAACAAATTATCTACATCAGGACCCACCAAACTGTTTACATGGTGCTTATCTTTATGATATTGCTTTTGTGATATCCTTGTTATAAAGAGGAAGGAACTGGGGGGAAAAGCAAGGGACACAGGGGATTGGTAAGAGACAAACAGTCCTCAGAGTGATGGGCTCCAATTTGTCGTGTAGCCTTGTGATCACACGGTGTTCTCTGAGCCCCAGTGCTAACCCTGTGCTCCCGGGGCCTGGATTCCACTCAATTCTGTGCCTTATTTGGCCTAAATGAGTTCCCCAGCTTCAATGTGTATTTTTTTGGGCTTCATTTTAGAAATATCATCCTAAATCTACTCTCTACTTGAGTTTGTTTTACTTCTAATGCTGAGGAATGAAGATTCTGGATAAAAGAAAATAAAGATGACGGGTTTTCCTAGGACCCAGGCTTTCCATTTCAAGAATGGGTTCCTCAAATGGCAAACGGGGCAGTCTACTTTATTCCTCAAATGATGACATGTTCCACGCAAATTAGTATTTAATTGGACTAATTTGTTTTCACAGAAAGCACGAATTTCTTTCCAAGATGATCAGTTTGATAATGTTTTACCAGCTAGTGCTGGGAGACCAAATATAGACCAGTTCTGAGAAACAGGAAGTGAACCTGACTGGTCTAGTCTGCTGTCCCTGGCAGTGACGCAAATACAGAAATCAAATTAGGAAAACAAGATACGTGGGTGTGAGGCCATCGACGATCATGCAGGATGCTACAACACAGGCAGGAACGCTTCTAACCAAACGCCATTCATTATAATAACACCCTGAGAAATGTGACTTGCACAGAACACGCCGGTGATTGGAAAGCAGGAGCCCGAGTTCCCTAGCAACAGCATGTGCTTCGGAGACGGTCATTAGCCTTTCCGTGAATCCCACCAACCCCTTACTTTTCTAAACATATGACTGGCATTTAAAAAAAAAAAAAAAGATGTTTCAGAAAACACTTTAAAATCTCCAGGAGTGAATGGAAAGGAATAATAATAATAATAATAATAATAATAAAAGGTTTTCCTGAGAACTGCACTCAGGTAAAAGCAATAATGTCCATATGTGCCCAGCCTGTCCCTACATCCACTGCTCTCAGTTCTGTGTTTCTGAAGCCCCTCTGGTAAAGGGCAGTGGAGGTGAAATTGTTCAGCGGTGAAGGCCGTCCCCTCATCATGGTCGGACAGCGCGTGAGTAGTGGGGTCGGCAGCTTGTGTGGGGCGGAGGCCGATGGGGATGGAGGCGAGGGAACATAAGCGCACAGTCTTGTTCTCCTTTCAACAGGACAAATGACTCTGGTTGCAGGAGGGTGGTGCGGGGAGCGAAGCTCTTCTTCCTATCGATTGTTTAATTGCTCCAGTGGCTGTTTGTCTGAGGCCGCTGGCCAAGAGCATTATTATTTTCGTGGCTAAAGTGAGGTTGGGCAGGTTTCCATACCGTTCCCTACTTTTAAACAGGTCAGCTCCTCGCGCTCAGCCAGGCTGTAGGAATAGGGTGCATGTTGACTTTGACTACTCAGTTCTCCCCTGAAGAACCAGTGCTGGTGGGATGGTGGGTCTCAAACCCTGAATGATCGCCTCTAGCTCTGTCCTGGGTTGGGGACGCACAACTCCTCTGGAGCCTGAGTCAACTGCGGGCCGTTATTCGAGTGGTAATTATGGCTGCGTTTTCCTGGTCACCCTTACTCTGGCCTAGGTCCCTCTCAGCTGGCCACTGGGCTCCTTCGGTTTGGCCCGGGTGACTCCTAGTTCTCCCCACCTCCCCGCCTAACCCCCCTGCGCGCTCCCTTCCCAAGGCGACCACCTGCGCCGCCCCACTTACCATCTGCCCGCGGGGAGGGCCCCCCGAGGTAGCGGAGCCCTCCCTGCTCCGGGGAGGCTCGGGGGAGCTCGGTGTTAGCCTCCAGCCCTTCGCTACCGGAGAGATCAGGTTCCTCCCCTCCTCCCCCTCCAGCGCCGGCCGCCCTCTTCTTGCATGACACAGCAGAACCGCAGCTGCTGCAGCGAGTCCCAACCATCCGCCCAGGAAGCGCCGCAACCCGGGCTCCGGAGGGGCGGAGGGGGGCGAGGCGGGGAGCCACCGCCAAGGGGGTTCTTGCCCCCACTTTGCGCCACGCACTCTTTCCCAGCCCAGGGGCACGGACACCAAATGTGGCTAAAGCCGACCAGGCCGAGCTGTTGAGGAATGCAGGGGTTTGGCGGCAGAAAGGATGGGACCAGAGAGGCGGGGGTGTGAAGGAGACCCCAGGAGGGGCAGGGCTTTGCAGGCAGAGAAGGGGAAGAAGAGGCCAAGAAGTCAAAGGCCAGGCTCTGAAGGAGAATAAAGGAGGTCAAAGAGAGGTAAGGAGGTAGAGTTGCTGAGAAAGGAGACCGAGCTGGAAGGGGGGGTGGGGGGGAGGGGGTTGGGGAAGGTTGGGGGTGGGGGGAGGCTGGGAGGGGAGGGAGCTGCAGGGGAAGGAGGACTGGGAGGGAGTATTTGGGGAGGCCTGAGCCAAGTACCCTGGCAGCATGGGGCTGAATTGGGAGGCAAGGGAAGGAAAGAGGAGAGGGAAGGAAGAATTAACGCATTGGATAAGAAGGTAAAAATTGGGGGACATACTATGGAATTATTAGAAGGGCTGTCTGGGAGCTCATTCATCATGGCTGATGAGGTAAACTGATGAGGTGGAAAGAGATCGTTAATTGAGGCAAAACCAAAAGAAAGGGTGATCTACACCCCACTCTTAGTTGTATGCCAAGTTTTTAATAATTCTGCCAATCCAAACAGGGAGTTTTCCTTATACATGGAAAAGCATGAACTGAAACATAGAAATACCTATTTAGCTTAGATTTACGGGATAAAATCTCCACGGTCCACACAAACTTTAAGGCAGGTATTTGGGATTTAAGTCATCAGTCCATAAAGGGGTTGTGATTCAATAATAGCAAAGGCACTCAAAACTGATGTTACAGTATCCACACATCGCTGGACTTTTAAGTCTTTCATAGTGGTTATTAAATGTTAGCAAGGATGACAAAATTGACGGTTCAAAATATTAAAATGTTCACCTCTCTCTCCCTCTCTTCCTCCCCCCCCCTCTCTCACACACACCCCTCTAATTTCTAGTGTCTAGCTGCTAGCATGTAAAGTATGATGAAGGGAAGAGCGTGTTTCCCTGATAATGTTAGTTCCCACCAGCACTCTATGCATTTTACAGCAGACCAGCTGCTCCTCACCATTTCAAAGAATGTGGTCAGAAAGTAATACAGAAACTGCCACTCTGGTTTTGTCTGTACCTTCCAGGTCATATCTTCGTGCCTCACTTCCTGACACAAACAAGTTTTCACTGTTGTCAGCAACAAAGCCCTGATACAGCTGCGGGGAGAAAACGGCATCGCATTTTGTCTCCTGCAAGCATCGTCCACAGCTACCGGAGGAATGTAATTCCAGAAAGCTTTAAAGCTGGCGGTGATGGTAATTATGTATCAAATGCCCGATTCTATTTCTGTTATTATTGTTCTGTCATTTCTGTTCTACCCAAGAGCTGGCTGAACTCGCAGAGGTACAAATCCGGTTTTTCTTTTCTTTTTTGATCTGGTAACATGTAATCAGACCTGATGGAGAACTCACTGCTCTTGGGGGGGAAATAAAGTGGGAGCCACGAAATGTCATTTTCACAGAGCGTGGGTTTGGTGACTGTAGGGAAGGATTTAAGGACGCTCCTTCTGTTCGGTTTTCTACGTGATGAGCCAAGGCTGCTCGCGCACGCAGACGCCGCGGCTCCCGGATGCTGCGGCTCCCTTATCGGGGCTCGGGCAGCGCCGGGAGCCCCTCCAGGACGCTGCGAGCGGCTCGCGGTGGGTGGTGGTGCGAGTGCCGCGGCCGCGGCCGCCAGTCCTGCTGCTGTTGTTGCTGCTGCTGCTGCAGTCACGTGGGAGCCCCTTTAAGTTTCCATAGAGAAGCCTCTCCGGTGTCACATGATGGACATGATATAATGAAACAACACCGTGGAGAGGAAAGCATTAGGGGAGCCCACGGCTACGAAAACAAGTGAGTGAGAAGAGGTGGGAGGAAGAGAAACTACGCCACCTCCCCTGCAGCCGAGCCGCCCGCAGCAGCAGCAGGCGAAGAGAAGGGGGCGACGCCGGGGGAAGGCGGGAGGCTGGGAGACCGGGTCCTCCGCCCCGGCCCGGGGACCCCGCCGCCCGCCGCCCACCGCCCACCGCGGAGAGAACAACTTTCAGCCGGCAGCCTCGGCCCGCCTGCACCTGTCTCCGGAGCCTCCCTCGCTCCCCGGGATGATCGGAGGGGAATGCGAGGAGAATGTGCTCTACAAATATTACATGCGCATCGTTTTCCCCCGAGCGCCTCGCTCTGGAGGACGGAGAGAGAACGGGATCGAAGCGGCCGCTGGTGTTCAGCCCCAAGGTAGGCGCTGGAGGGCGGGGAGAGCCGGCCCCACCGGCAGGACTGCGGGCTGGGAATTCTGTTCTCCGTTCAGACCCCTCGGGAGGGGGACGAGGCGGCCCCGGCTGCTGGCGACGCGGATGGGTCCGATGGTCCAGCAGAAACATTTCCCCTGTGGACTCTGCTGTCTCCTCTTTCGCACGCCCGGAGCTCCCCCCCTCCGAGTCCCCGGGGGTCCCATGCCCGCCCCCGGGAGGGGGCCGCAGGTCGCGGCCGGGGCGTTGGGAGCCGGGTGCGGGAAGGTAGGGGTCCTGGCAATGCCGGGGCCATTTCGCCATGTTTGTGTTGCTAAGATCACTTTCCCCTCCTTTGAGGTGGCTAGATGCCACTTGCTCCTCCGGAGCTGCTGCCGGGTGGAGAGTTTTTTTTTTTTTTTTCAATGTCCGCATTCCAACTAATGTTGCGCAGATAAAATTCAAACTTGAGGTAAACAGAGGAGGAGGGGGAGGAGGGGGAGGAGGAGGAGGGGAGGGAAGGAGGGAGGGAGGGAGGGAGGCTGTTTCCATTTCGAGATTCCACCTCTTCACTCTGCGTAGACGACATCCCGAACCTCCCGAGCGCTCGCTGGTGCCCCCCGCCCACCCCGCCTTTGGTGTCCGTGTCCACCCGAAATAAGGCGGCGCAGCAAAGGGGGTGGGGGGCGTTGCTTGTAGAGGACGCGGCGCCTGGGTTCCCTAAGGGAGAAGCACCCCTGTCCCTCGGGCCTCTGGCTACTCCCTCCTTTTGCCGGGAGGGACGTTGGGTGCCCGGGTTTGCTTGGGAGCTGGGGGGCCGGAGGACGCGCTCCCGGGCGGGGCGGGGGGATGCCTGCCCCTCTCCCTGACTTGAGGGAAGGGACGGGACGGGATTGCGCCCGCTCCGCCCCGGCGCGGCCCGGGAGGCGGGCTGGGTGGGTCCCAGGTGTCCAGCGGGCGGGTGGCGTGGCAGGTGTGCGGTGGGCACTGCTGTTTGTAAGTTGCCCCGGGTGGGACGGCGAGGGAAGTCTGAAGGCGAGTGGATGGGCAGAGCTGCGTCTTGTTTTCTGGCGGATTAAGGGGAAAACTCAATACGTTCCTCCCCTGCCCCTACCCCCACCCCCGGTTTGAATGTCGGATTCGGCTGGAAGCTAGGCTGAAGGGGAGAGGGGATGGCTAAGGGCGAGAGTGAGCTTCGTCATGCGGGGAGCTGGGCTCTGACAGCTGGGAGGCATGCCCCCCTCCCCCCGGGCTGGAGGGGCGGGCTGGGTGGCCCGCTAGGGGCGACGCCCCCGGGGTGGGAGCTGGCGGGGGCTCCCTAAGGGCTCGGGGTCCGCAGCCCGGGTCGCGGGGAGCGCGGTGGCAGGAGGAGCGGCCACGTGAGGGATCTGCGGAAGCGCTGCGCGGAGGGAGGCGGGCGAAGGGCGCAGCGGAGTCGTGACGGCGCTGACACGGGGCCGCCGCGGGCGGGGGGCCGGCTCGCGCGGGCCCGACCCCAGGCCCGTGGCGACGGTTTGACGCCGAGCGGTGGGTGCGCACGCCGGGGTTCTCCCCGGGGAGACCGTTTCCGGGCGGGGCCCCCGCCCCGAGCGAGGCTGTAAACAGGGTGGCGCCCTCTGCCCTCCGGCCCCGGGGCTGCCGGGGCGCGCGGCCGGCGGCGCCCGGGGTGACGGAGGCGCGGCCGCGGCGCCGGGCAGTGGCGGCGGGGACGCGCCCGCTCCCCGCTCCCCGCTCCCCGCTCCCCGCTCCCCGCTCCCCGCTCCCCGCTCCCCGCTCCCCGCTCCCCGCTCCCCGCTCCCCGCTCCCCGCTCCCCGCTCCCCGCTCCCCGCGCGCCCCCGCCGCCGCCCGGCCGCCTCTGTTTTTGTTTTGATGGAGCCCGCGTGCAGCTGGCGCGTGTCGAGTCACGTGCCGTGGGCGGGAGGGGCCCGGGCGCGGGAGCGGAGGGCGCCGTGACGCACCGGTCCCGGGGCGAGGCGGCCGCGGGGGGCGGCGGGGGAAGGGGCGAGGGGCGTGTGCCCTGGCAGGTCCGGATCGTGCCCGGGGTCGGTCGGGTCGTGGAAGTTGGTCCTCCGTGGGCCGCCTTCTGACGTGGGTGTCAATGCCGAGTTCGTCGCCACAGCAACCACCCGGGGTGCGGGGCCGGCCTGCGCGCTGATTCGGTCAGCTCAGAAATCAACAGATTTTACCGGCGCGTGGATTCCTGGGCACGGAGATACCTACCTGTAATTTGTCCTTCATCCTGCTGCGCATTATAAGCATCTAGAGAGCTTTAGAGAACATTGCGATGCTACCCAATTCAGGACCAATGGAACCCAAATTCAAGTAGGGCGTGGACACCATGTATTTAAAAACCCCTCCCTAAGCGCTTTTGATGTAGAGAGAGGGGTGACAGTTTTTAGAGAGAGCCAGCTTGAGGGAATAGTTGTGGAACTATTCATCTTTAGGAATGAACTGGTAAAAATAGCTAGAGTAGCTACCATTTATTCATCAGTCACTACGTGGGGGTCACTGGGTGCTGGCGTGGTGCCTACGCAGACACGGATGTACGTGATGAAACATTGTTTACCCATTTCACGGTTGGGGAAACTGAAGCTCCGGAGGTTAAGATTGGTCAGCGATGATCCTCGCATGGTAACCAGGTAGGCTGACTTCAGAACCCATCCTCAGCCATTCCATATGCTGCATTGGGAAATATACCTTCACTTACGGGCCACATGGCTGTGTGACGAGGACTGGTTATATGTTTGCCTACGGGCCAGCGAGTTTATATACATGCATTTATATAGTTAGGTATTTTTATCTGGAAAGTTTTGCTTGTTATTAAAGAGAGGAGAGTCACTCGTGAGTCAAGAAAGGCCTATGGGCTACCAATATTTCCAGGAGTTTCTTGTGAAGAGAAGAGTGAGGGTATCCCAGTAATTCGAAGAAAACCCATTCCGTGCGAGTTTTTTGTTTTGAGAATGGAACACACGTGTAAAGTGAGGGGAAGAGTCCAGAAGATGCAGATATTTTCCAGGGATTTACATGAGCAGCCACGGAAGCCCTTTAGGTTGCTGGGCATGATGTAGTTTTGGTGGTCACAGGCTGGCGGTAGCCCAAAGTACGAGGCAGTGTACCGAGTGGCATAAGTTCTGCCATGAAAATTTTGGAGGAAAACGACTACTTTGTTCTGGAGTACAGTAGCATGACTTCTATAGCCCCGTTCTCCCTGGGATTTCTTTCACTTGTCTCCTGGTCAGATAAACTCAGTGCGAATATTTAGCTCTGGGGGTAACCCATTTGTTTTGAAAATGTGTTCATTGATACATTTTCCAAGGGTATCCCAAATAAACCCGCAAGAAACACAGATTTCCTGAAAACAGGGTTACAGTTAAAATGTTTTTGTATTAAATATGTATTACTAAATGGTACTGTGTCACCAAAAAAAAAAAAAAAAAGTCTTGGTGTTCCTACTAACAATTGTCATCTAATATTGTTAGCTGTATGGTAGGCATAGCAGTAGGCATAGTACTTGTCAAGTTGTAGGGATTGGTTTTCATGTTGCTTGCAAGTTTTGCTGAGGAGAGTTTACAGACACCTACCAAGGCAAGCTTGACATCATCCTCAGTAGTGTCATGTTGAGGTCTGGCATGGAAATAGCTCCCCAGCCCCACCACGGTCTCTCATTCTCATCCCCTTCCCTGTTAACCACCAAGGACACTTTCCTCCAGCATTGCCAAACCACTGTGGTTCCTTTGCACAGCCCTGCCCAGGTTTCTCTTCTGCAGCGTGCCCCCTTCAGGAAATGTCCCCCGGTTTCTTCTCAGAACACACTCTATAAATGCCCCCTCTGTGTCACCTCTATGTCTGGTACACACGTGCCTCACTGCGTGTGTCACAATGTA
Source organism: Myotis myotis (assembly GCF_014108235.1). Lineage (NCBI taxonomy): Eukaryota > Metazoa > Chordata > Mammalia > Chiroptera > Vespertilionidae > Myotis > Myotis myotis. The sequence continues at coordinate 61,363,459 of NW_023416315.1, forward strand.
TCCTATTGTTTTTGTTTACTAGTTTGGCACCCCCACTAAATTGAGCTCACAAAAGGTGGGAATGGTGATTATTTACCTCCGTGTGTCACTGACACACAGTAGGCACTTAAGTTGATTGCATTGGCCCGGATTGACTTCGAGTTGCATTATTAGTGTCACCCATCTTCATTCTTGACTGCCCTCACCAGCTCTGCTGCTGTGTACTGGGCTAAAGCACAACCATGTACAGAGAATACAGAATACTACCAACATGTTTTTATGAAAGGAATAGGAAGGACGGGGCAAAATGTAATCAATTTTTCACTTGTTTCTTAATTTCACTCTCAGTTGACCAGTTGGTCAGCATGACTTTCTTTGGTTTCTTGTGTACACGGGGAGAGATGCTCCACATGATCACTTTCCTGTTTATGTAGGAAGAAATGGTACTCCATTGCTGAAGGACATGCTTTTATGGGCCATAGCCGAGCACAGATGCTTCATCACATCTTATTACGCTGTAACTTTCAGATTTAGTATTACCAGAGGTATTTGCAGAGCAGCACTGTCCCCTGGAGCTTTCTGAGATGATAGAAGAATGATTATAATGATAGATTTTTAATGGCTTAGAGGTGATAGTCACGAGCCACTTGAGGTGATTGAGCACATTGAAGTTTGGCTAGTGTGACCTAGGAACTGAATTTCTAATCGATTTAAATATGACTAGTCACAAGTGCCTAGTAGCTACTTGATTGAACGGTGCAATTATAGAGTATTTGACAGGTAAACATTTAGGCTAAGGTATTAAAATCTTGAATCATTTCTGAGGGTTTAACACTATGCTTCCCAGTATAAGCTGTTACTGGATGATATTTTGAGGCCTTCCTATTATAGAACATTTGTCTGTGTGTTCTGTGAGCCTTTCGTGTAGTTCACTGGTCTCCCTTTTTTTTAGGAGCCGAGTGAAGTGATGATGAGTAATTATTTACAAATACGATGGATTTGAGCCCTTGGTGTATAAAACTAAGTGAGAGTTCCGTGAGCTAACCGATGTTTCTCTGAGAGGAATTGTTAAGAGCAGGCAGTTTATTAGTCCTGCTGGCCGTTGTATCTCCTAGTGCCTGGTATAGTACCGGACACATTGTGAGTGCTCATAAATATTTGTTGATGGAATGAATGTTCAAATAATTTAACCCCTCTAATTTAGCTTTCCAGAGGTATATTGTGGAGCTGAGGAGGCGGCCAAGGAATTCAGTAACTACACTGAATTTACAGTTCTTCCAAGGAATGCCATCTTCCCAGAGGAATTACTGTTAATTCGGTGACTGATTTCTTTCTTGTACGATAAGTAGCAGGCATTGTTACCTTTCTTTGATGATGGGTTGGAAAACAAAGTCACAAGAAGATGTGGCGCTCAGGTCATAGAGAGTTGGAAGTGTAAATCGAGTTGAGTAGTTTGTTTCTGTTCACTCAACCATGAATATTCTTCAGAGAAATAAAATCAGGCACTGAACTGTGTTAGTTAGAAAGTTTGGTTTGTAAAAATCAAAGGTAGTAATATATGCTAATGGAGTCTGAAAAGAGGACTGAAATACCTCTTGGATGGCATGCCATTGAGTAAACAGCTTTATATGAGAAACAGGACTGGAAACATTTCTTAAACCTCTAAATCTCGGCCTGTGGTAATCCTAACACCCAAGTTTTAAACTTCTCAAAGAAAATATTTGAAACGCAAATGGAAACAGATATTTAGTTGTGCAGATAACCAATGCTAGGCTTTGAAATACTTATATAAAAAGGTATGAGATACATCAAACATCTGTTTAGAACGAGAGCCTTAAGGCTGGAAATTGTAGATTTCATTTCATGTGGTCGATGCAGTATGTGGTGTAGAGCATGTGGAAGGTACTGTGCAGCCGACTCCCCGTGCTGTGCATCAGGCTTACATACTCGTGGGGCTCTGTGTGGCTGGCTTACAGGCCTGTCCTTGTTCCTAGTTCACAGGCTACCTTCTCATCATTCTGCCACTAGGTGCCACAAATGAAAACGAATTTTATACTAGAGTAAATAAAACATAAAATATAGACCTGTTGTTTTTTTAAAAAAATCATACTGTGTATTCCAAGGTAAAACGTGAAGTTTTCTTTTTGGGGGGTATGTGTGTGTGTATTACTTTCTCTTTTAGCAATTTCTGGCCTCTTAGTCTGTTATGATTGCTCTTCTAACACCTTTGGTGTGAACTCTTTTGGTTGGGGGGAGAAGCCCACAAACCAAAAACAAACCATCAACCATATGTTCCATAAATGACTGCTGTTGCCCTCAAAACTGAACCAAAACACAACCATAAAAAGACAAAACCCACCACTGCTATCAGCAACACAGTTAACCCAGGCAACCAAATAAATAAGGCCTATGAGATTGGAGTTGTTGCTTTTGTGGCGAGGTCAGTAATATGAAGTCTCTTTGTAGATGTGAAATGTAAATTACATATGACAAACTATTGTATATTTTGCCTACCTAACTATGTAGCAGTGATACAAGAATCCACACTGCACTGTAGATCTCAATCTGTTTGGCCTTAAAGACCCTATTGGGCAACTTGGGTTCAGGTGTATAATTTAAGAATCATTTTGAAAGTTTATTGAGAGCTGTCTCTCATGATTTGGTCACTAACTTGATATAAGAATTGAAGGAAGTAACTGGCTTCCTATCTTTCTCTTCAGTGGAGTGGTTGGGTTGGATCAATGGTTCTCAGACTCTAGTGCTCATTTGAATCACTGAGGGCTTGTTAACACCCAGCTGGGCCCCACCCCAGAGTTTCTGACTCAGTGGAGTAGGGTGGGCCTAGTAATCTGCCTTGCTCACAAGGTCCCAGGCGATGCTGCTGCATTTTGAGGGCTGGTGGATTAAGTAATCTAAAGTTTTGTGATTCTGTGCCTGTTTCCCCCCCCCCCCCCCTTTCAAGTTGCAGCACCTGTTCTTTGATTTCTGCAACGTTATGGCATTTAAAGATTTCTGTCTAGCAAACTGAGTTTTAAACGTTTGAAATGGGTTAATTTTTATTTTGAGAGTTTTCAAGAATTCTCGAAAACTTTGCAGAAACTTTGGGTCTCGGATTAGGTATACTTGCCCAATAGTAAGTAGATTCTCTAGTTAAAATATATTGAGATATTTCTGATGTTATTCAATGACAAAACTATGTGCTGCTCCTTAAACCTAAATGTAGTATCAAATCTAATCACGTACCTTTTAATACACAGCGACAGGGCACGATGGGGGCACATTACACAATTGTGGGCTCACTAAGTAAAGTGGCTTTTGCGGGACATAGTTCTTGTCCTCGTTCTCTTGGTTTGGGCCCACGGTTGACTCTGGTAGCATTAACTTGGGTGTCCTCTGAAGATCATTGCCTCGTAGAAGGGTCATGGCTGCAGGAGGGAGATGCCCGACAGGGGGATGAAGAGTAAGTCAGGGCACAGCCATCCCCTATTTTGAGGACTTTGGGGAGCAGTGGAGGCTCTGCAGTCTCTAAATGAAGGAGGCAGAGATACCAGGAGGCATCGTAAAGCCGCACTGTTCTTACTTATCCAGAGTGTATGGGGGGGAGGGCATGAAGGAGAGGTTCATGGAGATTCCAAGACCTCACAGGTGGTGCCCTGGAAGCTTCCCGATTGCAGATTTCAGTAGCCCTCCCGGGTGACCTGGAGTCAGGTGGGCTGAGGTTTGCGGTGAGTTGAAGTAAAGCTTGACATCTTATCTGAGAAAAGGAAAATAAAAAATAAGAAATGGGTGAGGAGTAGGCATTGGGAGGGTAAAAATGAAAGGTTTGTAAGTTTTTAAATGTTCTAAAACTTTGTGTGGTAAGACTAGGCTAGTTAATAGCATAGGCTTCTTTGTTAGAAAATAAATGAATGAGTTTTCCTTTTCATTTCTGCTGAATACTTGAGAATATCACCAGATGCTGTTATTTGACTTGAATCAGATGCCTTTCAAAGTCATGAGTAGGATTCAACCAGTGCTTACCTTTTAAGATTGTTTTAGGATCCTTAACTAGTTTTAAATCAAATTCCTGGAAGGTACATGCGATCCCTATTACTGGGTGTGTTTTATGGATTAGGAAACAAATCATTTGTGTAGCACAGGCCACAACGCTGGGCGACAGCCAGGAGATCTCACTGCTTTTTATATCTACTAGTTTTAATTTTATCTTAAAATTCTGTTTTCTATCTGCTTTTATAAAATGGCTGACTCTTAAATCTTAGAGTTGATCTAGCATCCATATTAATGATTTTAAACTATATTTCATGGATACAGCCTTGGATTTTGAGCTACTGTTTATTTCTTTGAGAAGAATGACGTGTGTTATGCAGTCATTTCTTGACTGAAATATCTGTGACATAATCTGTGAAATTGTTGTGACTTCTTTAGACTTCACAGTTTGAAAGTAGGGTTGGCAGTCTATATGACAAGTGCTGGGCATGGCCCATGGGCAGCAGAGGGAGGGAGGTTTTTGTGTGATTCTCTCTCTCTCTCTCTCTCTCTCTCCCTACCCCCCCCCTCTCTCTATATATATAGTTTTTTTTTATTGATTTCAGAGAGGAAGGGAGAGGGAGAGAGATAATAGAAATATTGTGATGAGAGAGAGAGAGAGAGCCATTGATTGCTGCCTCCTGCCCACCCCCTACTGGGGATGGAGCCTGCAACCCAGGCATGTGCCCTGACTGGGAATCGAACCGTGACCTCCTGGTTCATTGGTTGATGCTCAACCACTGAGCCACTCCAGCCAGGCTCCCCCATCTTTTTTTTAAGTTTCTCCCCCACCTCTTCCTCTCAGGACCTTTTAAAAGCCTCCCATGTCTTGGAGAGTTAAGACCCTTTCTTCAATGTAATCACACTAGCACTAGGCAACATCTGCCGTTGGCGTCCACATCTCCTGAGGGTTCTCTCTTCCACCTTCGGACATGTCTGTTTGTCTTGCACCGGCCTTCTGGCCTCCGGCGAGCCGGACCTTCCTCTGCATTTCCTTCACGGTCCTGCCTCTGCATCTTCTTCTTCCTTTCCCTGCCACACGTTCTCTTTCTGTGCGGTGGCTGGTCTTCCTCGGGCTGGTGGAAAGAGGACTGAAGTAGAACAGTGTTTGTACTGATGATTCGAGGGTACCTGCCACTGGATGTAGAATGAGGGGTGAGTGAGTTTCTGGCCCTAAAGGGCTGTGATTGAGCTTATTCACATCTCATTGTGAACCCTCATAAGAGTATGTTCGCTTTTTGAAAGATGCCTGTTAACAAGACGGGGCTCAGTGTAGAGTGGTGCTTGAGCACAGGACCAGGAGATCCAGGATCCCTTAGCTAGACTGTCTGCAGTGTGGCTGGCTGCTTTTTCCTTCAGGAGCTGGGGATGGGTCTCAGGGCTCTCTCTTCTCTACCCTTGTACTATCTGCATCGAAGATCTGAAAGTTGAACCTGAGCGCTCCGCTTGGGGAAGGCTTGTGGCCCTGATACTTGGGAGATTGTGCTGCTGCTCATCTCCACGGTGAAAGAGCTGGGCTTCTGAAGCATCCTTCTGCCGGGGGGAGTTTCTGGGAACCTGCTGAATACTTCTATTTATTCTTTTTTTTTTTTAATATTTTATTGATTTTTCACAGAGAGGAAGGGAGAGAGATAGAAAGTTAGAAACATCGATGAGAGAGAAACATCGATCAGCTGCCTCCTGCACATCTCCCGCTGGGGATGTGCCCGCAACCCAGGTACATGCCCTTGACCGGAATCGAACCTGGGACCTTTCAGTCCGCAGGCCGACGCTCTATCCACTGAGCCAAACCGGTTTCGGCACTTCTATTTATTCTTAAGAAACTCATAAAAAATGCTACCTCAGATCTTTCTCTCGCAGAATTGTACGTGGCCTGTGACCTTGAGTGCGTGTGTCCTATTTCTAGGGGGATTGTTGTTAGTAGGGAGTCTTCCTGTAACGCTCACATGGACACCAAGCTACTTACCTGTTCATTGCCAAGGTCACTGACAGTTGTTTTGTTTTCTGCGATTATACTGAAGTAACGTGTTCAGGGCACATACTGTCCATTTTCTAAAAATCTATAACTATATCTTTTGTTTCTTTATGTTTCAGAGAGAGTAAATATTTCTTCATCTTTTCCTATTTATTTTTAGCATTTCAAAATCGTATAATACCTATACTTATCGGCTCTATCCCAAAAGACTTTGTGATGACTTTTCAGTTTTTAGCAATTATTGTCTGAAATGCAAGTCCTTGATAAAAAGTGAACAGTATTTTTAAAGAAAATGCCATTCATAGCCTTTCTTTGGATTTTAACTTTGAAATATGTTTTCCATTTCATGCCTTTTAATTTGTGTAAGGTTACGGTGCTTGCTATGTTTGTAGGCTTCTATTTTCATGGCAAAAGACATAAAAATCCTCCTATTCTTCCACTTTTAAAGGCTTTGGAATTAAGATTCCTTCTGCTACTAATCTAATTATTTTGAAAAGGCACATAGGAGTTTTCTCTTTGCCATGTATACATCTGTATATATATGTGTATATATATATATATTTTTTTGTCATGCGAGGACTTTATATTATAGACTTAATGAATCAACACCTTATTTAGTCAATTTATATTATCTGTAGAATGAAGATCATTTGAGATTCTGAGCAATAGAAATATCCCAACAATAGGTTTGCTTTTTTTTTTTTTAATGTATTTTTGTTTTTTGTTAATCCTTACCTGAGGATATTTTTCTTTTGATTTTTAGAGAGTGTGGGAGGGGGAGAGACACAGAGAGAGGAACATCAGTGTGAGAGAGAGACATCGATTGGTTGCTTCCTACATGTGCCCCAACCAGGGCTGGGGATTGAGCCTGCAACCGAAGTACATGCCCTTGACCGGAATCGAACCTGGGACCTCAGTCCTCGGGCCGATACTCTATCCATTGAGCTAAACCGTCCAGGGCAGCAGGTTTGCTTTTAAAAGATTAAAAAAATTATTATCCATGTAATAGCTGAAGAGCCTTATAATAATTGAAGAGCATTTGCTCTCATGTGAGGTACGTGAGGGTGGCAAGATGTCCTGGGCTCATTCTGGGCCAATGGTCCCCACCCCTTGACGGAAGAGTGGCCCGCATTGAAGCAGCGACGCCCTGGGAATATGACTGGAAATGCCCCCTCCTGATTGTGTTTTGTTGTTGGTTTTGGAGAGTACCAGTTGTTTGAAAGCATTGAATTGCAGTTTTACAAATACACACATTACTTGCTAAAACATCTTTTTGGATCACTGTGCTCTTCTGGAGTTCAGAGTTGCAAGTTCTGGGAAGATTACGCATCAGGAACATGTCAGGTCCTGGACATGCCAGGTAAACAGCCCAGTGTGCTTGGATTGCACACTGTGTTACTTTTCACACATTGGAATCCTCCTAATTCTCCACAGGGAGTCTAAGAACAGGAACAAGTAAACATGTGCTATCCGGGCAGACTTTCTGTCCAAAACTAAACAAAAGAAAACAAACAAAAGCACTTAAACGGCTGGTGGGATGCTGGCGCACCCTGGCCCGGGGTACTGACAAACCATTTCTGGCCATTCCTCTCCTGCTTGCTTATTCTCTTTTCTTTCCATGTTCTTTACTCTATTGATGTCCCCCTCCCCCCCCGTTTTTTTTTTTTCTTTTTCTTTTTGGGCCTTTTCTGTTATTTCTGTTCTTCATCTTTACTCTTTTGCTTTTTCCCCATTCCTGGTATGGACAGCCTCGTAACATCCTACGGTTATCACAGGCATCTTTTTAGCCTGGCTAATGGCAGACCAGAGCTTAAGAGAAGTTTTACTCTGACATTTTACTCTGACTATAGTCTGTAAAATTCCATGCCACTGCAAACTATTTCTAAAGAGTTTAATGCATTTATATAGCACTAGAGGCCTGGTGCATGAATTCGTGCACCAGTGGGGTCCCTTGGCCTGGCCTGCGGGATTGGGTCGAAACCAGCTCTCCAACATCCCCCGAGGGTTCCCAGATTGTGCGAGGGCACAGGCCAGGCTGAGGGACCCCCACCCATGCACGATCGGAGCCGGGGAGGGATGCGGGAAGTTGGCCAGACAGGGAGGGACCACAGGAGGGCTCTAGGGCGTGATCGGCCCTTCTTGCTCAGTTATGGTCAGCCGGACCCCAGTAGCAAGCTAACCTACCAGTCGGAGCATCTGCCCTCTGGTGGTCAGTGCACGTCATAGTGAGCGGTTGAGTGGCCTTAGCATATCATTAGCATATTATGCTTTGATTGGTTGAATGGACGACCGGATGACCGGGCACTTATCATATTAGGCTTTTATTATATAGAATTTTTCATGTTAAATGGAAAAGATATGTGAAATGTAAAACTTACCAAACTCTTTGGGATATATAAATAGGCATTCAGTGGGTTTCAGATTGAAGTTAAATTTTGTGCAAAAGGACATTCTAAAATTTAGGTAATAGCAATCATGTAGATGATGTTTTTCAGGATTCTTTTTACTTATGAAATTTTTGATAAACAGATATTGTTTGGGTTAAAATAATGTGTTTAAATGGCCTATAACAAAGTTTTGTATAAAAAATGTGACAGCATCAAATGTGTTTTAAATATCCTACTATTACTTATGCCACTATCAAGGATCGGAGTATATTAGAGCTCTAAGAGACTTTGAAGCTAGTTTAATTCAATCTAAATTTATAGATGAGACAATTTACTGAATTTACACACTTGGTTAGTGGCGTAGTTGACCACAGGTAGGTCTTTTACTTCCCTATCCACTCTGCTTTTTTGGACAGAAAATTAAATTTATGAAATTTTAGAAGTAAAATAGGCAGGGAAGCCTGAGAAAAGTATGTGACTTCTAAACCTAGCTTGACTTCATTAGTTCTGAGATGTTGGACTAGGTGTTCAACCTCTCTTATCTCAGTCTTGGGAGGGTTGGACATTAAGGCTCCTGGCAGGCCTGTGACTGTACTCAGAAGAGGAAATTGACATAGATATAGATTCTTCCTATTGTACATTTGTGTAGTTTCAATTTGAGTCTTATTTCAAGTAAATATCGTTCCTATTTTTTAGTAGGTGTCACTGGTATTTTTTGTTTGTGAATCAACTTTTCCGAAGCATACTGTTGTGAGACACAGGTTTTTGTCAACTTCATGGTTGCCTCTGTGTTCAGGTGCCTCTAGCATTCATTACCTTGACTAACTGAAGTCAACACATTCAGAGGCAGGTGTCCCCTAGCTTCAAACTGGTGAAAGGGTACTACTGCAAAGCAATGCCCCATAGACAGGTAATTGAGAAGTGCTTTTTTCACATGGTTTACTGTTTATTACAGTGTTAGAAAGTCATGTCACAAATAAAATGGAAGAGAATTTGGCTAGTTCAACTTCTAGAGCGGCTCTCATTGGGGTTGTGAAATAGGTTTTTCCATTCTCTGTAGGACAGTGTCATTGTTTGTGTCAGAAGACAGTTGTGACAATCTGGCAGGATGGGAAAGATGAGATGAGTGTAAGGTACAGAGCAAAAGCTGAGCAGACTGGAGATGCTTTCCTAGTAAGACTGACTGAGCTTTGGGACTTGCCCCCATTGCTCAGGAGTAGTTCCCCTGCCCCCCCCCCCATTTTTTTTGGTTTTGTTTAAGAAAGCCCATTCTTTAAAAAAATAATTACATACACTATTATGTGCATCACATTTAACTGGAAATTACAAAAGAGTTACTCATCCTGAGTTAGTTTTTGGCTGGGTGTCCAAGCATAGACCATGAAATGGTGAGATAGAGTAAATGTCTGAGGAGCCCAAAGGATAGTCCACACAGGGAGAGGGAAGGGAGAAGGCCTGAAGCAGTAGGAAGACCCCCCCAAGAAGCCATGACATTTGAGCAGTTTGAAGGACCAATAGTTAAGAACAGCTAAAGAACCCTGGCCGGGTGGCACAGTTGGTTGGAATGTCATCCCGTACACCGAGAAGGTGGCGGGTTCCATTCCCAGTCAGGGCACAAACCTAGTGGCGGGTTTGATAGGGATCAGGGTGTGTACGGGAGGCAACTGAACGATGTTTCTCACAGTATTTCTCTGTCTGTCTCCCTCTCAAAAAAGAATAGCTAAAGAACTGATTTTAATTTTCTTTTGGGAGAGTGCAAGGGATGTGGTTGGGCTGTGTTAGGACATAGGCTTGGGAGTTGGGAAATGACCATTGTATGTTTTAAGGTCGCAAATAAGGTACTACCCTATGGTAGTAGAGCCTTTTTTATACGGAAAATTTTAAGTCTGTAGAAAAATTGTACTCTGAACACATATGCTGTTCTTCTGGATTAATCGTTAACTTTATAGCCGTACTTGCCCCCATGCTCCATGTATGTATGTATGTATGTTTTGAGTCAAATGTGGTATGTATATTTGTATTACTTTCTTAACCACTTGAATATAAGTTGCAGAAACCATGACATTTCACTTTTAAGTACCTGCTGAAGAGGACTTTCCTTAGTATAAACACAATACATTATCATACCCACGGAGTTTAGGATTGACATAATATTGACATAATAACATGGTCAAATACATAGAAAACATTTAAATTTTGGGGTAGAAAGTGTATTTATTTGTTTTTTTAAATCAGGTAGATTTGTCTGGCACAATGCGTGTTGAGTGAATTGGTGGGACAAGAGACTAGAGCACATATTTAACAAGTCAGATACAGCCATCAAAATAGAAAGAGAAAGCTTATTAATATTCTGATATGCTGTATCCTTAAAGCTACAATCTTAAGTAAAGACAAGGCATAGAAGAGTGTAAAAAATTTATAAACTATGTGTGTGTGTGTGTGTGTGTGTCTGGAAGGATAAAAAATGAATTAACATTTTGTGCCTTTCAGAGGAGGAGGCAAGGAGCTGAAAGACAGGGAGACTTTTCCCTGAATACCCTCTTTTACCTTTAAACTATTTGAATATATTACTTATTCAAAAATAAATAGTAAGTAAGCAAGCATAGACTTACGTTGATCCTATTATTAGCTTTGTAGCAGGTAGGATAATACTTCTCTTTATGTCCTAACGAAATTTGGAGAATGGGGCCTAAAACAAAAGGTGGAGGAAAATACTCCTCTTTAATTTTGAAGGAAGATTTGCTTTTTTGTGCCACTTATTGAAAAGAATGTTCATGATGTAAGAAGATATTTTTTTCAGGAGCTGCTGATGTGGAGAGGAGGGACTTGATGGGGGCCTGATACTCAGGAAGGCTGGGAATTTCACTGAGAAAAGCAGAAAGGAAGATGGTGTAGGAGATTATGTATTCCTCTTGGAGTAGAGAAGCGACTTTCAATCTTTTTCATCTCATAGCACACATAAGCTAATCACTAAAATTCTGTGGCACACCAAAATATTTGTTGCCAATCTGACAAAAAATTGGCATAATTTTGATTGACTTACAAAAAAATAGTAATTACTCTTTTTACTCCAAAGTGACTTAAAAAAAAAAAAAAAAGCAGGTACTTATACTTGTATATAAGGATTTCTGCTACCAAGAATTAACCAGTCAGATGCAACCTTATTATGTGATGTGAGCAATAAGATGCAACTCTATCATGTGACGTATATATTTATGGTTCAAGATGGCATTCGCACTGGATGGCTATTGTGTTGGCTGTTGTCATCTTTTTATTGACTAAACTAGAGTCTCGGTGCATGAAATTTTGTGCACTGGGAGGGGTCCCTCAGCCTGGCCTCCACCCTCTCACAGTCCAGGAGCCCTTGGTGAGCACAGCAGCGGTGGCGGGAGCCTCTCTTGCCAGCAGTGAGCCCAGCTTCTGGCTGAGTGGTGCTCCCCCTGTGGGAGCGCATTGACCACCAGGGGGCAGCTCCTGCATTGAGTGTCTTCCCCCTGGTGGTCAGTGCACGTCATAGTGACCAGTTGTTCTGCCATTAGGTCGATTAGCCTTTTATTATATAGGATTATATAGGATAGTCAGGTATTGCAAGTTTTAAAAATTGTGCAATACTGGTTGAAAATCACTGGAATAAAGGATAATATTTTTCTCCTCTAAGACAGAAACAAGAATAGAATTTAGTAGTTTCAGTAGAAAAGTACAGAAGATGGCAAATGGGACTCAGAATTTACACTTCATATATATTCATAATACCTTTATGATAAAAGATAAGTATGATGGTAAAAGATAAGTATGCTAAAAGAAAATTAATATTTAGGAGTAATGTCTGGCTATTTTTTTGATATTTTTAAAAAGACAGATTCTTGGGTTTTATATGAAAGATTATATGGAAGTTAAAAGAAAACCTCGAGTTAATATTAGTAAATTATTTCCATTTTATAGCTATTTGATTATTTTGTATGGTAGTTCTTATATAATTATATGGTGAACTTATGATACTTATCCTTAAAAACTGATATTTTGCAGTGTTTTGAAATATGTTGAATTAATTTCGGAGTTAAGTCAGACACAGTTTATTTTCTGTTTTCATAAGATTAACACAAAGTTATTGATTAGTACTTAGTGCCTTTTCTCTTGAAGGCCAGTGTTTATTAATCAGTGAGTGTTGAATTGCTCCCAGTGTCTGTTAGGCATCCTTGGGTTAATGGAGACAGATGATCTGCCCTTGACAGATGATTCTGGAAACTTAACATTTCAACAGTGGAAGTTAAATTCCTGTTAGGGAGGGAAGCCACTGACTTCTCAGGCAGGTAGGCAGGCAGGCCTTTAGGAGCCAGAGGAATTCTGCACTGTTTGATCAGGTGTCCAGGATGGGACTTTGCAGGTGAAGAAATTTGATTTTATCAGTTCATTCAGAGTTGATGGGGATTGTGAAACTAAATGAAGCTAAGCAAGCTTACAGTCAGAGAAAGACAAATATCACATGATCTCACTTATATGTGGAATCTAGTGAACAAAATAGATCTAGAGACATGAAAGCATACAACAGACTGAAGATTCTTAAAGGGAAGGGGAGGGGGTGGGAAGAGATTAACCAAAGAACTTATATGCATATCTCCATGACCCATGGGAACGGACAATAGTGTGGTGAAGGCCTGGGGAGGAGGTGGGAGTCAGGGATAGGTGGTCAGTGGGGAAAGAAAAGGGGACAACAATAAAGATAAATTTAAAAAATTAAAAAGTTGCAAAAAACCATGAGGATAATGCATAGAACAACTATTTTTACTTAGATTCACTTATTAACATTTTCCCCACTTTATCATTTACACATATTTTCTTGCTCTCTCTATATTTATGTATGTATATGTATATATATTTTTTGAATCATTGAATATATATGTGTGTGTGTGTGTGTGTGTGTATGTATATATATATCATGGCCCTTTACCCATAAATATTTCAGTGTGTATTTCCTAAGAATAAGAATATTTGTATTTATATTCTTAAAATATTTTCATCTAATCTACTATCTGTATCACAGCTTTGTCGGTTGAGGTAAAAAAAGTCCTTTATTCTTTGTCTTTTATCAGATTGATATTTTGGAAGACGAGTCTTTTTTTTTAATATTAGAAAGTTTCTCAATTTGTGTTTGTCTGATGTTTCCTCATTGTTAGATTCACAGTATGAATTCTTGGCCAGAGCTTACTCCCCCCCGCCCCCTAATTTTTTAAGTTTATTCTTTTTCTAAATTAGAAGTTCACACGGATAACACGGATGCAATAATATTATCTAAATACAGAGTCCATCTATTATTTCAAAATGTTTTTTAAAAATATCTTTTTATTGATTCAGAGAAGAAGGGAGAGGGAGAGAGAGATAGAAACATCAATGATGAGAGAGAATCACCGATGGCTGCTTCCTGCACATCCCTCACTGGGGATTGAGCCCACAACCCAGGCATGTGACTTGACCAGAATAGAACCCAGGACCCTTCAGTCTGCAGGCTGATACATCAATGATGAGAAAGAATCATTGGTTGGCTGCCTCTTGCACATCCCACACTGGGGATCGAGCCCACAACTGGGCATGTGCTATATATTTTTTGATGTCTTATTCTATACCCAAATAAGAAATGTCTATTTGTTAAACTCTTCATTTGTGGCTTTTAAAGAATGTTTTAAAAGTTTTCCCAGATGGGTTTTACATAGTTGTTGTTAAATATTTTCTTTTCTTTTTGAAACTTGCCTTTATCATTTATTATATCATGGAGATCTGGCCTGTACATGCAGGTCAGTACATGCAAACCTATTTTATTCTGAAAATGGATCTATGGTCAACCAATGAACTTGTATGCGTATATTTATAACCTGTGGACACAGACAACAGGGTGGTGAGGGCCTGAGGGGGTGGCGGGAGACAGGAGCAGGCTGTAAGAGGCTTATGGGGAGAAAGGAGGACCTATATAATACTTTCAACAATAAAGATTTAAAAAAATAAAAATAAAATGGGTCCATGATAATCCATTGTGCCCTAATTTAATTTTTCTCTGCAGATGTATTTCATGTTGTTTCTGATTTATCCCTGTTATGCCCAGTACTGAGGAAAATACTCTTGTCCCTATATTCTTGCTTACTTGTGTTACTGTATCTGTAAAATAGATTCCTGGAAATGGAATTGCTTAGTCATAGACCATGTATATATATCTTTGGTGACATATTCTACCAAGTTATCCTCTCAAAACTATTTGACGCTTTTAAAATCAAGTAAACTTGATTGTATATGTTTGTTGTTAAAAGACATTCAAAATTTTGTTTGAAAGAAGCCTCAGGAAAGTTAATTCTAAACCAAAAGTGTGTATCTATTTGTCCATTGATATGGGGAATCTAAAGAGAGCAAAAGCATGATTTACACCTCACCTAACATAAATACAGTTTTGGAAATCAGATATATATTTACTTACATGTATTCAACAACAGAAAAACTTCATTGTTCAGTAGACTTTGAATTTAGACTAAAAGTATTGAGTGTAGTTTAGGGGAGAGAATCAAGGAGGACATTTCCTGGGAGATTGGCGTGGGCTGACGTCGAGGCAGAGTTTCACCGTGTCATGTGAGCCCTGGGACTGGGGCAGCGTGCCTGTACTCAGAGATGAAGTACGGACAGTTAGTGGGAGACCTGGAGTTCCGTAAAGGTGTGGATTTGGTCCCCTCGGCGGCAGAGGGCTCTTCTGATTTAGTACTCTATTGCCGTGTAGCAGTTGACCTCCACACCCAGTGCTTAGAACACCCGTACACATGTATGATCTCTTAGCAGTTTCTGTGGGGCAGGGACTTGGGCGCAGGCAGCACTATTGCCACATTCTGTCCCGTAGAAGCAAGCCAGTGCGTTCAGCCCACATTCAAGGGGAGGGCACTGGGTTCCTCCTTTCAAGGAGGGGGTGTCAGGGTCTGGGAACACATTTTAAAACTACCACACTGGGTTCTGAAGGAGAGGCTCGATGGTACGATTTTGAAAAGGAAAAGAGCATGGTGTCCAGCAGAAGATTAATCTGGCAGCAGTGTCAAAGATGACCTGAGGAAAGGGGGACACGGGAGGGAGGGCTGGTGAGGAATTCCAGCAGTGAGGCACTGATGGAGTTGTCCAGGGAGATGTGAGAGGGACAAGGCAGGGCCCATGAGGGGTGCAGCGGAATGAGAGAGAGGGAATGGGAGGCGGAAATCGTCTCAAGGCTTCCAGGCCTGAAGAACGAACCATCAGGCATGTAATAACTGGAAAGAGAAACCAGTTTTTGGTTTTAGACATTTAAGGGGAAATTCCCAAGCAGTTGAAACTATAGAACCAGGGCTCCAGTTGAAATGACGAGCCAAAGAGAGAAAGTTCACATTCGTCGTCCAAAAATTTTTACGGGATGAGTCCGCAGAGAGGCCGGAGCACGGAGGCCCCAGCCTTTGGGGGAAGCCGTGGTCTGGAGCACGATGAGCAGGAGCCAGAGCTGCGTCCCTGGCAGGGAGGAGAAGGTGGACCCATGCCGAGTGTCACGTGTTACAGAGTCTGAAGAGAATGATGTTTGAAATGCATGCATTTGCCTGTCAGATTATTAGAGGTGACAGCACTTTTAAGTGGAGTAGAACAATTTTGGAAATTGGATTATAACATTTAATGTGATGATTCACTTTCTAAAAAGTGCTCGAGGTGGGAGGATGAGTGGCTGGCACGCCTTCCATCACAGCTTTTGAGATCTGACACCCATCTCGCTTCCTTTTAGCACCACCAAGCCTCCCTGGAATGGCACTGCTACTCAGTTCTCGGCTGGAGGGAAGAAGTAGGATTTTACCTCTTGTTTTCAGGGAGTCATTTAACAGTAAGTGAAATTAACTTACTTGATAATTTTTTTTTAACTTCACCTGTTGCTATCAATTACTCTTACCTGTACTCCCCCCCTAACTCTGTTAGTATGACTGTTCCAGATCAGATATCAGATGAGGGATCACCTATTTTTTTTTCTCCCTTAACCTCCCAATTTCAAGCATACTTTGATTATTTATATGCTTTGTTAATTGAACTTGTAGGGATGCAGTTAGTATTTAGTAAATATTAAAGTTAGTAACTGGCAAATGTAAAACTGACAGATGGATTTTATCTTTTGTATCTATAAATGTATTTAATCAGTTTTCAGTGAGTAAAATAATTGTCAGTAAGATGTAGCAAAAACAAGAAAATAGTTTAAAAAACCACTTTAGATGGCCTAGTATATTTCAAAATTTCTATAAGAATTTGAGATTAAATGGGCCAAAGGATTATGTAGTGAAACACTGACAAAACCAGAAATTAAATCTTGAGTGTCCTCTGCTACATGGTTAGATGGTGGTGTTTTTTTCTGACAGGTTATTTTCCTTTAAGAAAAAAACTTTAGGTCCACCAAAGACTTAAAGAAATGAAATCAGCGTAACAGCAGTAACTGTGGTTTCAAATTAAAGGGCAAACTCTATGCTGGAAAAAAAGAGCTGCTGTTATCAGTTCTTTTTAGCACAATAAGATATGCTTGTTCTTGGCAACCTCATCTTTGAATAAATAGGGGCCTTGCTTGATGTCGCTTAGTTCTGCAGTGTGCCTGGGGGAGCTCTGGCCCAGGTGAAAGGGGTCAGAGGGCGGTGGGAAGGGAGAAGGGGCGTGAGGAAAGGCTGAGAGGTTTCGGCTCGGATAGCACAGAGAAGTGAAGGCGGCGTGACAAAGAGCGTCGCTGACTCTACACATGTCGGTACAGCCATGGAGGCTCTCACGTGCCGTTTTCATTACACATGTTAAGCCTTTTCTTTCTGTCAGTAGGTGGGAGAGGGAGGAACAGAAAAAAGAGAGTGAGAAAGGGTGTCTCGGGAGATCACCGATGGTGTGGTTTGTTTTCACAACTCAGGAGCTCCATGGATGTATTTGCAGAAATTATAGCATGACTTTTACTCGTCTGTGGGCATCTGACAAAAACTTACTGTGGTTAATTGGCGTATTTTCCTTTTCCTGTTTCCCACCCATCCGGTCCTGTCCTCTTTCCCTTACATTCTCTGGAACTCACTTCGGGCACCGTCAGTCCCAGAAGCTCCCTCCAGTGGCCTCTTCTGTTCCCAGTGCCCGACACTGGCGGGATTAATTGTCCTCCTCCCCGCCTCTCTGTCTCCAGAACGGCCTGGAATCACTTTATCACTGGGCTTCCACAACTTGTCCTGTGACCGTGTTTATGAGCTTGTTTGCCCTACTACACTGAGATTTCCTCAGTAGGTGGGGTCAGGCCTTACTCATCTGGGTATCCCACATCTAATAAACATTGAGTAAACAGACGCGTGCTTTTCCTGTGCCTTGTGGCAGACACACCACGGTCCATCAGCGTGGCAGTGAAATCACCGAGCTTTGATGGCTAGGAGATCTGTGACTAGAGAGAGAGACCACACGGGCCTTGAAGAATCGGGGGTGGACTGCAGTGAGGAAGGCACAGGTCCCGGTCTCCAGGGGCTCCACTGAGTAGGTCCGTGATGGCTGGGGAGCAAGAAGCCAGCCAGCGGTGCAGTGTGGTGAGCGTTGCCACAGAGGCCTCTCGTACAAGCGCCCGGGAAGCATGGGATGCATTTGACCGGGGGCGGGGGGGGGGGGGGGGGGCGGGGGCTGGGAAGACTGGCCTTTGAGTTGAGTCTCCAACCACTTTTGTAGTTGCTCACCTTTCAGAGAAAAAGGAGGAGCATCTGCTAAGCTGCAGAGGTGTGAGGACCCTTTTTTGAAAAGCTGAGAAGGAACATTTGAAGTTCATGAGTGTTGAGGAGTGGGGAAATGAGATGGGAAGGAGCCGTGTGTGTGTGTGTGTGTGTGTGTGTGTGTGTGTGTGTGTGTGTGTGTGTATGTGTGTAAAGCTGGCAGCTGGTCTTTTGCCCCGGTGGCTGTGAGGAACCATTGGCGGTTTTAAAATCAGAGGAATGGCACAGATTCGCATTTTAGTAAAATGTCTTGGAACAGTGTAAAAATTGGACTGGAAGGGGATAAACTAAAGAGAATAGACTGGTTCGGAGGCCAGTGCAACAACAGTCCAGGTGAGTGAGGTGAAGGGCCTGGATTGAGGGACTGGAGATGTGGAAGAGAAGAGAAAGTGTAGAGTATGATTTTTGTGGGTGGAATTTGTGAGACTCAGTGACCGGAGCTACATAGAGCAGTTGTGAGAGAAACAGGAGGACAGAAAATGTTTGTAGATTCTTCAATCCTCTAACCACTGGGTGGGAGAGTAGAAAGGAAGCCTTGGGTTTGGTTTGGACATTTGAAAATGGAGCCTCCTTCTGCAGGAGGCGACCAGGCAAATCAGGGGAAGACGCCACCCCTGTCACCCAGCTGCTGCTGCCACTGCTGCCACTGCTGGTCGCTGTGGCTGCCTGCCCTCGGCCCTCGCAGCCTCTGCGGCTTTGTCTGGAAGGACGTGGGAAGATGTCTGGTCTATCTGGTCTAATTAGCGTATTACCCTTTTATTAGTATAGATGTGTCTGGGAATTGGACTATTCTGGGAACCTGATATAAGAGGAATCATACATTATTTGTTTGCCCTTTTGTGACTGGCTTATTTCACTTAGCATAGTGTCTTCGAGCTTCATCCATGTTGTATGATGTGTCACAATTTCCTTCAGTGTTCTTAGAGTGTGACTTAAACACACTTCTTTTTGTCAAGAATACAGCTATTCCACAACCGTTGTTAAGTTCTCAAGTTCTACCACATTAGTTCTACACAGGGAAAGGGGAAATAGAAGACAGGAATTCACTTTTAGTACCTATATCCCATTTACCACAGGTCAGGTGCTGAGTTAGTTGCAAATGCTGCATTTGACTCAGTCTTCACAACAGCTCTGTGAGGTGGAGATTACGGTTTTCCTCATTCTAGAACTGAAGAAACTGAATTTCAGAGAATTAGGTAGCTTGTACAAGGTCACACCACTTGCAAGTTAACTGAGCCAGGATTCCAGTCCTGATCATCCCGATACCAAGGCTCCCCGTGATTTTCATGACCCTTCGGTTCTCTGTTACTCTGAAGGAGTCAAATCTCTTTTCTAGTCATTTATAGAGCGGTTATTTCTAGAACTCAGGACCTGCATGGAAGCCAGCCAGTGGGCTTTGGAGGCGTTAGAAGGCTGTGCTTATCTCTGCATCTTTGTTCCATGTTGTGCTTTGAAAGCTTTGAGAGCACTACTGAGTTTTTTAGTTTCATCTCCATTCTGTGACCAATTGCTGGAGAGACCCAAAGTCTGAAGTTTGTGTTGACTTTAGAAAATCATCCTCTGAGGCTCATTTCTGGAATGAGTTTAAAGAAGGAGAGTACCAGAAGCCAGGTTCAGTCTTAGAGTGGGTGCTTGGAAAAGGATAAGTGGTTTTCTGGGGTCATTAGAGTGGATCAGATTACCTTCTAAAGTAATGATGAAAACAAAGAATAAATCAGAGAAACTGTAAAACGCCCTGCATTCTTCCTTCAGGCAAGTAATACCATATCTTCGATGACAGATAATTATTTTCTCTTGAATACTGACAGAATTAGAAAATTTCCAGTGGTACATTTAAGTCAGTGGTTCTCAACCTTCCTAATGCTGCGACCCTTTAATATAGTTCCTCATGTTGTGGCGACCCCCAACCATAAAATTATTTTCGTTGCTACTTCATAACTGTAATTTTGCTACTGTTATGAATCGTAATGTAAATATCTGATATGCAGGATGTGTTTTCATTGTTACAAATTGAACATAATTAAAGCATAGTGATTAATCACAAAAACAATATGTAATTACATATGTGTTTTCCGATGGTCTTAGGCGACCCCAAAGGGGTCGCGACCCACAGATTGAGAACCACTGATTTAAGTGGTTTAGTGTCCGGGTGATTAGGAAGTGTAGAATCTCGTCTGCTTTATTTCAGGGCTCTTCTCTTGTTCTCACTGCATCCATTTAAGAGCAACTAATTAATGGCCAGTGAAAAATTCCTCATTGTAAAGGTCATGGGCAAAGCACATGCCCGGTTGCATTTGCCCACTTAGAGTCAGGGACTTAAACTGTAATCAGATGTTCAGCTTTATTGTTTTCTTCAAGTGTAAAGGAAAGAACAATGCTCAAGACACAGCTAAGGTATTTTTAAAGCATGCAATTTGTGTGACTCTTGCTGAGTCAGGTGAGTGGGTGATGCTGGCAGAGTTGTAGAAAAAGAACTGACTTCTAGCAAGGAATGAGAACCCACGCTCAGCAGAGCAGGAGTAGGGCTGAGAATATGCTGAAGGAGAAGGAAGACTGAGTGCTTCGCTGTGGGTCAGGTGCCTGAAGAGTGACTCATAGTGACTAGCTCTGGGGCTCAAAGGGAAATGGACTTGCTCTCTACCCGTGGCTTTGAGAGAAGAGCCCAGCCGCGTCTGGGAGTGGAGGTGTAGGATGGCCTGACAGAACGGACTGACTCCAAAGAATTGCCAGTCGGGGAAAATAATATTGTGGACGACCTAGGAGAGTCCTCTTAATGTTCTAGACCTACCATGAAATTGCGTACGGTGAGCTTATTGTGCTTAAAAACATAGTCTAGATGGATAGCATTTCTATTCCCAAGGTGCACAGTGGTCAAGTCTCGGTGTATTTGAACAAACTCTCAGTCTGTTATTCGTTAGAAGTGCCCAGGAGGGGGTTCTTGCTGGCAGACAAGAGAGTCAGGGTATGATGTCTTCACAGGACAAAACTCTGATGTATTTAATTCAATGACAAAACTCAAGTGCCAAATCTCAGGGTGGGACAGGGAGCATTGGCAGAAAAGTACCCTTTTTTTTTTTTTACACAACATTTGATCCTTAAAGTTATTCTCTAATTGTCATCACCCAGTTTATCAGTGCAGAAAATGGCCCCTTTAACCGCCATAGGTTCAGGAGGGGCAGAGACCTGGAGTTTATTTATTCATTTGAGAAGAAAGCCCAGGAGAGGCAAAAGAATGTAGTGTCTGGAGGTACGATAATGTTATGTGATTGTCCTGTAATGTAGTTGGGATCCTAAAGACTAGGATAGATTTGAGGTATAGAGGTTACATGACTCTAGTTTAATTGTCCTCTGGTTTTTGTCTTTATTATCTTCACTGTTAAGTTGTATGAAACTGAGTACCGTGTTCTCTAGTTTAAATTGAAGCTGGAATTATTCTTTGATACGAGGCAATATCTCAGCAGCTTTCTCACTCTGATGACTGATATTTAGTCATCAGATAACTGTTGACAACTGCTAAATACAAGTGCATTGCATTCTTTAAGCAGATACTAAAATGAATCAGAGATAGACATTTATTTTTCAAGTTGTCTCTCTGTTGAATGGTGGTTGGGAACTTGCGTTCTGCAGTCAGATCCAACCCAAGTTCAGATCCTGGTTTTGACATGAACTATATATAAAACCTTGGAAAAGCTACTCAATCTCTCTAAACCTTATTAGGCTATATATCTAGTACATGTCAACACCTTGATCTCCATAATAGCACCTATCTCATAGGAGTGCAGGAGGCCTCAGGAGATAGTGGCTGTAAAGGATTTGGAATGTAGGAATTCCTCCGTAAAATTAAGCAACACACACAGATGAAGAGAATTGTCCTGTGGGCCCACAGCATTATGACTTTGCTGGAAGTTCAGTGTTAGAGATATGGCTTGGGGTGTTATCTGTATGGAAGCAATCACCTGGACTGTATGACACTGAATGACATTCCCAAAAGCAAACACAAGAAATAACAGGACAGAACCAAAAAATATTTTCTTAATTCACAAAAGTGGTCTAGTAATTATATTTCTTATTTTCTTTGATGTTTTGTTTGTATTAATTTCTGGTAACTCAGATATTAAAGGAGTTGAATCAGACTAATAACAATATGAAGATAATGCATCAATTCTTTTGATACATGATTAGGGAGCCTGTTATGTTCACCTCCTATGAGTTCTAGCACTAGATCTAGTTTATCAGTGCTGAAAACATAGGAGGTTAAGGAGCCATTCTGATGACTGGCTCTCAAACTCAGGCATTTGGCTGACTATTAAAGATAGGTGGCAATAAATGTTTGAGGATTTTCAGGCAAAATGGATGAAACTACTAAATAATCCTATATAATAAAAGATTAATATGCAAATTGTCCCCTCAACCAGAATTTTGACCAGGGGGTGGGGTAGGGCCGGCGGGCCCCTCCCCCAGGCTGGCCCAGCCCAATTGCCCCGATCAGAGCTGGCCAGTTGGCCCTATCCGTGCACAAATTCGTGCACCGGGCCTCTAGTTTGGTAAATAATAAAGTGGCAGAGCTGGATTTCTTAGCTCACTATTTCCTCAGACATCTCAACTTAAATTCTAAATATTTAATATCACTGATTACCCTGTAAGGTGATGATTTATTCTTTAAAAAGTTATATAATATTTGATATGTACAAAAGGTTACATAATTCTATATGTACATTATCAATATATTAAAGCTACTGTGTGACGAGGAGCTTAAATTGTTTACTGTGTTATTATAGCTTAGTATACATTGCTCAGTCATTAAATATTTCTTGAATGCCAAATGTCTGGTGATGGGTCTGGGGTCCTTGTGGGTCAATAGGTCCAGTATTTGAGGAAAAGAGCTGAACACGGACCAAAGGGATGTGAGGATGAGCTGGAACCCAGCAGAGTCCGTGTCTGTCACCACGTCTAACTTGAAGCGAGGAATGACTTCAGAGGGCAGCAACTGCTGCTGTAGTTCCTCCTTTCAAATCTCAAGTAAATTCCTCTTTTGGCCAACTCTTACCCAGAACCACTTATAGAAGGGAATTCTGGGAAATAGTTTCAACTTACCCAGGTTACTACAGTTCAAACCACATGTGCTCTTATACTTGTTTGTTGTATTGTAAACAAGAGAGACGTTCAGAATTATTTCTTCTTAGAATATATCAGGATATTTGAGATACCAGAATAGTTAAAAAAAATAAAATTTAACCTGATTTTACAATTATTTTCTTTTCCATTAAGCCATATGTTTATTTTTAAAGCCATGAAATAACTTATAAAAGAGTAATATAATCTTCCTTCTTCTGTTGCAAGAAAGCATTCTTTTAATTTGCTAAGTTGGATCTTGTGCTAAAAGTTTTTTGTTTTTTTTTAAATTGTCTAGTACAGTGCCATCTAGCGATAAATAATTTATTTTCTGGTTTTGGAAATAGTTCACTGTCACATTTTACTTCTTGATAAATCAAGAACTTTATTTTTAATCATTCCTAACTCATAAGACATAAGGAGCTATTTTTATTTTTTAATATATTTTTATTGAGTCCAGAGAGGAAGGGAGAGGGAGAGAGCGAAACATCAATAATGAGAGAGAATCCTGTACGCCCCACACTGGCGATCAAGCCTGCAACCCAAGCATGTGTCCTCACCAGGAATTGAACAGCAACCTCCTGGTTGATAGGTCTACGCTCAACCACTGAGCACGCTGGCTGGGCAGGAGCTATTTTTAAATAAATCAAATATTTATAAATAATGAGAAAAGTAAAAAGCTGGGAAAGATTTTTTTTTTTATCCTTACTAGTAGGTTCTATTTACTTTCTCATCTATAATCCATAATGAATCACGATTTGTCCATTTACTGGATTCCATTTGTATCCAGGAGGAAAATAATTGTTTTGTTTATGAAAAGAATAGGATTATTTTAGAAATGTGATGTAGTGGAATGAGTATGGGCTTTAAAGTCAGGCACGGGTTTGTCTTTTGGCCTTATTTTTCTTTGATTTTGGCAAGCACTGTTCCAAGAACTTTATAAGAGCGGAATCATTAAATATTCACAAAACCTAATGAGGCATGTTTTAACAAATGAGGACACCAAGGCTGGCCGAACAGTGTGTTAGGGTGCTTACCTCATTGCTTTTTGGTTACTTGTGTGTTACCTGTTTTTCTAATACAGAGTGACCCTCTGCAAGGAAGGTCTTGTTCATGTTTTCCCAGCACCTAGTGCAGATTCACACATCCCCAGTCCAGTTGATGACTATTTGTGGGGGTTTTTTCCTTCCATGAATAGCTGCAAGAACAATAGAAAATTAAATGATGAGGTAAAATATCAGTGTTTTCTCTATATTTTATTTGAGTGAAAAATAGATAATTAAAAAAGGGTATATGTTATACAGTCAGAAACTCTAGGTTCTATTCTCTGATTGGCCACTTAATTTATTTTAATCTCAGCTACACAAGCACAGAATGGCAGGAATCCAGGAGTTGTACGAGGCTGGTTGTAAAACTCTGCAGTCTCCCAACTCTCACCCTCTCTCCCCCACCCCGCAGGCCCTACCCTTGGGAGTTCAACTCTAAGACCTGGTCCTTATTATTTACTTCCAAATCTCTAGATAGCCTGCTGCTCTTTCCAATTTTTAATGTGTCAGTCTTGGGCAATACCTTTGCCTTCTCATGATAGATGAAGAGATTTATCTTTCTTATGCGCCCTTACCCTATGTGAAGAGCCCTCATTCATGCTTATTATAATTAAATTTTGAATAACAATCAGTGGTTACATTAGCAAAAGTATAAAAACTTTCACAGCTGAGGCATATAATCCATGGTTACTTATTCTTTCCAACACAATTATTTTTGTTTTCCTTGGTATTAATTGCCTTTTTGGAAAAGAGTTTGTTTGCTTAGATTTTATGTATTTATCACTTATTCATTCCTAAGCTATTCCCCAGATGTCTAAATATAGTTAGGATATGTGACCAGTTTAGCTCTTCTGATAAAATATTTTGTCATTTATAGAATGAAGGGTCCAGATGACATGAAGACTTAGGCTACTTGTATCTCAAACTTTATGGTTCCATGGAACAGACACCTGGATATTTTGTGCTTTCATGTCATTAGTGGACAACATTGCCAGCTCATACACAGCCTTCCTCTCGGACCTACTGGTCTTAGGTTAGTTGGAGCCTCTCAGCTGCCTCCCAGAGGGACTGGGGGGACTCAGGGTCTGGCTGGAAGTGGAGCCACATTTGTGTGTGATTAAGACTGCTTGTCAGCAAGAGCTCTGCCAAGTACAAATAATGAGCTAGAAATACCCTAGGTCCGGCCAGAAGATCAGAGATTCTTTGCTTAGGGAGAGTTACTTGAGTCTTTTGACAGGTATAGAGTACTCACCTTTTATAGTGAATAATCACGGAGAAGCAGAGTGGATAAATAAAGTTGCCAGGGGTGAAATAAAGACTAAATGGCATATGAGATATGAGTAAACAATGATTAAAATCTTGTTTAAAACAATAAAAACAAAACAGGAAGATCCCTAGCAGGAGCTTCTCACAGATAGTTGTAGGAAATAATGCTGGAGGCGTTAAGTGTGAATGACCTAGTGACGCTTAGCTTTGCAGGTATTTTGTTTACTTTTATCATAGATTAGTGTGCCTGTGAGTAATGTCTGAGATGTTATTTTTGGGGAGGTCGTTACTTTAAGTAAATATAGAAGAAACACTAGAGGACAGAATGAATCTTATAGGCATACCGGTTCCAGACAACCAAAGAAAGCGAATATTGTAATACAGTGAGTCACATGCATTTTTTGGTTCCCCAGTGCGTATAAAAGTTACGTTGATTCTATACTGTGGTCTATTAAGTCTGCGATAGCATTATGTTTTAAAAACAATGTACATATCTTAATTAAAAAACTCTTTATTGCTAAAAAGTACTAACCATTATCTGAGCCTAAATTTATACATTTTTTTTGTTGCTGGTGGCGAGGGTCTTACCTTCAATTTGTAGAAAGTACAGTATCTGCAAAGCGCAATGAAAGCGAAATGTGATAAAATGAGGTATGCCCGTACAATTTTAATATTTGCTACAGAAGCTGTCATTCTGGACGGCTAGCACTAGGAGGCCACAGAGACCACGCTTCTAATGGACTTGGGTTTAGTCATGCATCTTTCCTGTTGGTGTTGAAAAGGAAACCTCGGGTAGAAAGCCCAGACGAAGGGCAGTAAAAACTTCTTCAAATGCAGGATCACTTAAAATAATTAAAGATTAGTCATCCTGTTTGTCATAATGCAGTAAAAAATGAATCTAAAATAGGCAACACTACTTCTTTCTATGTTTGTGACCTTGTAAATAAGTGACATCTGTATAATCACCTCTTTTTAATTGTCATTCTGGTGTTTAGTTCTTGAATCCCTGGATCCAGGCCCTGGTTGCTTTATGCCTGGATGATTTCAGTAGCTTCCCAGTAGATTACACTTTGGTCTCGTTTTCTTCCAGTCGATTCTTGTTAAAAACAATAGTTTTTCATCAGAAATAGTTTTGATCATATGTGTCCTCTGATTAGAAACTTTTGGTAGTTTCCAGTCAAGTAGTATTCAGATCCAAACCTATCCATTCACTCATTCATGCATCACGTAGGTATGAGTTCCTTTATGCAACAAGACAGACACCTGTGGGTGTTATATTTGCCCGTGCATTTTTCTCAGTATTCTCCACAGTCTCTATTACAGCTAAATAAATACATCTCTTCATCCCTAAATTTGTACCTTTCTGCTTTTAAACATAAACCAGCCTCTTGGTCACTTCATAATTCTCTTCTTTCAGAGCTGCTGGCGATTCAAACCTGATCTCCCTCAATGGCTGTGCAATCTCTCAGCCTTTGTGGTACTTAGTTTTATACTCTGTTAGATTCATTTATTTTTAGCTTTTCTCTGTTACAATTTAAATTTGTATGTGTGGTTGCTTAAGAATAAGGTGATCTTTTTTCTTTTTGTTTCCTCTTAGTGCCAAATATAATGAAAGGGGAACACATACTTCCGGCAGCCTTCCCTGCAGCCTTTGTCCACCCTCTTCTTTTCTAACAGAAACTCGGTTTTGTTCAAGAATCCTCTCTTCTCTGTATGTCCATGTACTTTGAGGAAGGTGGGCTGGGGCCTCAGACTCCACATCATGAAGGTTCCATTCTTGCCATTCGTGGGACAGGAAGTTGGCTGGGGCAGGGGTGGGGACTTTGCTGGTACGATGGAGGGGAAAGTGCATCAGAATCATGTGGGGGAGTTTTTTTAAATTAAAAATATCCTTTCCACCCCCCAGATTCTGACCTGCTCCTATTACTCTCGTATTCCTTCATGATTTGTGATTTGTTCGTTTTGTGGCCCAAAAGGAGGTGAGCATCCTACCCTGGCAGCCTGCCTGTGTGGATCCCCTCTGTAGCCTTTCCTATTAAAGATAGTGGTGGGACCATTCGCCCTGACACCTGACCCAAGGCTGCCGTGCCAGTGTTTAGTTCCTCTCCAACTGATTCTTCTGCCATTGCTTATGGTAACTATACATGAACCCTAAATTCTTGTGTTTACTGACATGGATTTAGTGGGATTTGTTAAAGAATTGTTTTTTAAATTATTAATAGCTTGTCTTTTTTTTTCAGAGGAGGTTTGAGGCAATTCTACAGCAAAGATATGTAAAATGAAATAACATGTAAACAGAAAATCAGAACTGAGGGAAAGTTTACAAATATATTGATTGATTTTGATTCAGATTTGGTGCTGGTGTTTTTTTTTGTTGTTGAACTATAATTTATATACAGCATTATATTAGTTTCAGGTGTACAACATAATGAAATGATCTCCACAATAAGCTTAGTTAACATCTGTCACCATATACAGTTTCAGATTTTTTTTGTGATGAGAACTTTTAAGAATCTTAACTCTCCTAGCTAATTTCAAGTATGTAATGCAGTATTATTAACTACTAGAGGCCTGGTGCACGAATACGTGCACAGGTGGGATCCCTTGGCCTGGCTAATCAGGGTGTCTCGCCCAGTCCTGATCGGGGCTGGCTGGCGGGGAGGAGACGCCAGAGGTTCTGATCGGGGCCCGCAGTGGGTTGGCCGGCCGGCGGGGGTGGGGAAGGAGCTGCATGAGATTGGCTGGGAGCACTGAGCATCTGCCTCCTGGTGGTCAGTGCATTTCATAGCGACTGGTTGACTGATCGTCCTGGTCATTCAGTCGTAAGGGTCGCTTAGGCTTTTACATATATAGATGATCACCACACTGTATATTATATCCCCATAACTTCCTCATTTTATAACTGGAAATGTGTACATTTCGACCCCATTTACCCATTTAGTCCACCCTCCCACTCGCTCCGTGCACTCAGGGTTCTTTTTTGTTTAGTTTTTGTCTTGCTTTTTTAAGTTGCTATTTTAAGTGGAAGCCTTTTCTATTAAAATTATTAAAAGTGTTTTTGGCTTTTAGGTATTATGCTATTCTCTGCATGTTAACCTTATATATATCAACATTGATGAACTTATTTTTATTAGTTTTAATAGCTTTCCTTCATAATTCTCTATAGAAATAAAGTGTTTTCTACAATTTCACTTGTAGATACAGACAATTTTGTCACTTCATTAAAATTTTTATATCTCAGATCGTTTCTTTTATTACATTACTAGGATCTCTACCTTTTTGAATAGAAGTGATGGTTGTAGTCACCATGGTCTCATTTCCTGGCTTTTAAAGGAAATCCTTTTATTAATTAGTCATTAAGCATGATTTTGTTTTAGGATTTTGTTAAGGAAGTTCTTTTATATTCTTGATATGCTAGAATTACTTTTCAAAATCATGAGTGGTGGTAAAAGAATTAACGAAACCACTTCTCGTCCTCTAAGGACAAATCTGACCTTGGATGAACTTTTTATTCATTTCCTCTAAATCCTGATAAAAGTAGAAAGTCGACCATGTTACTAGGCAACATTGCTTATGGTAAAAAAGACCTTTATTTGGTAGATGTATTAGCATTGGGAGGAACTACACATGAACCCTAAGTTCTTGGTTAGAAGCAATAGCTTTGAGCACCCCTGGGAGCACATTTCAGAGGTGGGTGTAAACTTTGTGGGGACCCTGGAAGCTGTGGCTTGGGCCAGTGAGGTGTATTGGGTTCTCTTTGGGACAAAAGGCTTCTAAGCTAGCATGACTCTGCACCCACCCTGTGATTCTCATTTCCTTGCACCTGAGCTCTCATCTGAATGCCAAAGAGAGGCCCTGTGGACTCCTGGAAAAGCTCTTCCCATGAAGAGAAACACCTGAGACTGCCCTGCCAGGATGCTGTGTTTTCTGACGCTTTCCGAGTAGGTGGCTGCTGTGTGTGGCCTTTGGTAATTGGCTAGCTCAGAATGTGCAGTGAGAAGTCCCATGTGGGCATTGCACCGTGCATTCAATCAAAATACAGAAATAAAGTGTTTACCGGGGCTGATCAGAGTTTATAACTCTCCCTTATAACCTTTAATTTCTAATTTTTATTTATTGGAAAACTCATATTCTCTATAAATTAATATTATAAATTCAAACTTATAAAAATAAATATACACAATATACCTTTCTTTTTTGTTAGAGTCCATATATGTTTGCCAACCCAAAAATATGTTTGCTACTAAAAAGTGTTTGATAGCTAATGTTTTAGACCTGTGTGGTCCAATGGGTAGATATTTGTTCTCCTAATATAGCTGTTAAATGAAATGTGATTAAAAATTCAATTTCATGGTTGCAGTAGCCTCATTTTAAGTGCTCAATAGCCATAGGCGAGTGGCTACCATATTGGACAGGATACATGTAGAACATTTTCATCATTGCAGAAAGTTCTGTTGGACACTTTCTAGGTTTTATTGTTTATTCATCCAGATTACCAGAGAGCTTTATATTTTTACTATATATGTTACATACTATAAGAAACTGCTGGATGAACCAATTAGGATCTCTCTCAGGGACAGTATTGAAGACCCCAGTGTATTATTTACAAAATAATTTGCTAGGGAAATATTTCTCAGATTTGCATACCAGAACAAATTCTGTTTCTCCTGAGATTTACCAATCCATCATGGCCAATGTGAATTTGCAATTGTTTTTCTCTTTCTGCTTTATCAACTAGATAGTGTAGGGCCAAATTTATGGCTAAATTTAAGAAACTTCTGGCTTACATAATTGCATGCTTATTTTTTCTTTCTCTGAATTTTTATATTTATAAAATAGGATTTTACTGTCATGTCTGAATTTTTATAGGCGGTCTCAAATGTTTTGTTAAAAGGAGGTGAAGTATCTACAATAATAAAAATGTAATATGCTTATTAGACCGGACAGCCGAACGACCTTCTGGACATCATTCCAGACGTCCTTCTGGATAAAGCCACGGCAGTGGGGGCTGAGGCAGAGGCAGTTAGGGGCGATCAGGCAGGCAGGTGAGTGGTTAGGGGCAATCAGGCAGAATGGTTAGGGGCAATCAGGCAGGCAGGCAGGCAGGCAAGTGCTTAGGAGCCAGTGGTCCCGGATAGCAAGAGGGTGCAGGCCAGGCTGAAGTGACCCACCCCCTGTGCACAAATTTCATGCACTGGGACCTCTGGTATAGTAATAAATAAATAGCTTCAAGATTTTGATGGATACTTTTGTTACTTATTACTTTAGTCACTGATTAGGAGCCACTTACTGCTGAACATCAGTCCTGACAAGGGGTGAAGGAGCTAAAAACAGTTCTTGGCTGATGAGGATTACAAGCCCCACACATGGAATCCGGCTGCTTTCCAAGTGAAGTGACTCACTGTGTTCACCTGCCATGTTCAGTTTTATTCAGTTTTCTAAAATGTTTAGAATTTTCCAAAATAACGTTTGAAGAACTCTCTTACTTAAAGTAATTTGTAAAGTTTTCAGGCATTTTTGTATTGGGAGGGAAATTCAACTAAGAGCGTATTTGAGTATTTGAGCTGGTGAACCAGGAGTTTAAATAAATCAAATGAACCGGGGAGAATGCTGTTTTGTTTCTCTACAGAAACTTATATCTTTGGTTATAGCAGAAAATTTAATTCTGGACATTTATACCTGTTCTCAGTATAAAAACACCACAGTGCTTATCTCTTTTTTTCCATTTTATTCTGGAACTTATAAGCAGGTCAACATGATATATGTCTTTTACATTTTTATAGCTTTTCTTGGTTCTGAAAACAGTTAAAGCCATATCTATCTATCTATCTATCTATCTATCTATCTATCTATCTATCTATCAGGCCAAAAGGTAAGACAATTTTATAAAAGAATAAAACTAACCTCATCTAAAGGAAGCTGAAAGATTAAGTACTCCCATTTGTCAGTGCTCAGGAGGTTGGGATCATATTTTTGATTTGACTTTTTCTGCTTGCTCAAGTGAGAAAAAGCAGCACAGAATCATATCGTTTTCATGTACTGACAACCGGAAGCATATAAACATCTGCAGAAACCAAACATTTCCTGGAACTAAACTCGAGCAGAAATTTATCACGTGAATCTTTGTTTAAAGAACCCAGTGAAAAATATCTTCAACCACAGTTATGTAAAAGACCCAGGGGTGGTCCACGTGGATTCGGTTCTCCAGAGGCAGAGTCGAGGAGTCCGCAGAACATGCTTGAGGTGCGTGTGCTGGCTGCACGGGGCCGGGTGCAGGGCCTGGCGCGCAGGGCTGATGCAGGGGGCTCGGGGCCCAGCACCTGCAGCCTCTGCTGGTTTGAGGCCATACTCAGGAGAGGAGCTTAGAAAGTCACGATTGTTCATAGGACTTATCGATTGTTTTTTTCTCTAAAATGGTAGGTGTTGTCAGTGTGTTTTTGGTGTAGGTGCCGATTTCATTCTGTTCATCTCAAGGCAAACACCTGCAGTTGGAGATACTTTATTTTGGAGATTCATGTGAAGCTTTTAAGCTTCGAGGGAAGCAAGCCACCTTTTTCATGGAATGTTAAGGGTTGGGCTTCTAGTTTTGCCCATTCAGAAGTCTAGTTCACTTCAGAGTGAAGAACAGTGGAATCTATTTTTTCAAGGAGCTTTTGCTCAATTTAAGTTTCCCTGACAGAAAGTAATGTGAGACTTCACAACCTCAGTGACATGGAAGAACAACTTTCGCCCGAAGTGTTTGAGGGACAGATAACAACAGACTATCTATCTTTTGAAAACCTGAACTGGAAAACTTGAGCTTGGTCATTATAGTGCAGTTTCTTTGAAGAATGTTTGTATCCCTTGAGCCTGCTGGGCTGAGTTAACTGAAGCACTGTCAAACGCTAGCCTGCCAGTGGGTTTAAAGTAGATCTTTCCATGTGTACTATATACCAGTACAACAGTTCTGTTATAGGTGTTAAATATTAGCTCCTTATTCTGGTGAAAACTGACCAATGTTTGCTTCTTAAGACTGAGTCACACCGAGCCAATATGTAAAAGGGTGCACTGGTGGGATTTAGGAAGGTGTCTTAGGAGGTTTAGAAGTCTAGTGCTGTCTATCTACCATACAAGGCTATTACAGGATTACACACGATGTGGATAAAATACCTGGCACATATTAGGTACTCAGTTAATGTTGCTTTTCCATTCTCTCATGTCATTGATGATGGCCATAGACACAGTTGTAGAATTGTTATTCTAGGTCATACACATTTAGGCATGTTGGGGTTGATCCTGATTTTAGCAGAGTTCTTTTATATTGACACTTAAGAGCACTAATAGCATGTGTTGAAAGTGTGGTTTCTGTTCAATAAATTATAGGCTGACAATAACTCAGGAAATAGTGCAAATGGTTTGGAATTTCTTGATGGAACGAGACAAGATTTAACAGTGTTCACGAGTCAGATAATTGTATCAGAATTCAACTTTTCCCCAGCTTTATCCGTTCCGCACATAAAGACACGTTGCACTGATAAAGCACTCCTATGTGGAATCCACTGAGAACCAGGTGGAGCCCTGGAGTCGGAGGATTAGAAGCGTGCAGACTGGTGCAGCCAGTGAGAGTCGTGGAAGACAGGCTTACTCATGAAAAGGACCTTGAAGTCATTGGCTATCGGCAGAGAAATGCCTTTGGGAGCATGAAGGCAGTTATGGTACACCTGAGAAGTTTAAAGAAGAACTTGGTGAAAAGAGAGCAGCCACAACCAGGCTCTCGGGCACTGTTCTTCCAACCACCCAGTTTAAGCCTGTGCATGGCTACGAGGTCTCTCTACAGGCCGTGCAGCAAATAGTACAATGCTGAGAGCTCCAGAGGGACCCAGTGAGGACAGCGCTAATGAGTAAACATACATCTCCCAAAGGAGGAAGCAATCGAGTGGTTGCAGTGTGATTTGAGGGAGTCAGTATTGGTAATTGAGACCCACATGTCATGTTTTAAAATATTCTGCTTAACTCTTCAAGTTAGCAGCATTTGTGTAACATAGGAAACCAAAATGTCAATGGGAAATGTTATGAATGGTAAAATTATATGAAGACTGCAAATTACTGTGCAAAATTTGATTCCAACTGTATGGCCCATGCTCTCCAAGAGTGTGCTGTTAAGAACAGTGGTGCCTGGAGATTTAGTTAAATTACCTACATACTGTATTTTTAACCATTCGTTCGATTCATTAAATATATATAGGAGACCTGTTACCCCCAGGCATTTTCTCGCCATTGGAGGAATATGAAACAATAATTTTTTCCCTTATGAAGCTTATACAGAGGGAAGATAGAAAAAGTTGGAAGTGCCAAGTGGGGATGATACGGATGAATGAATGACTGAATGAATATAAACAAAAGTAAGTCAGCAGAAATGGATAGAAGTGTAATGGTGGTGATGAGCTGTTATGTGAAATAGAGTGGCCACACGGCCCCTGATGGTTTGGCACTTGAGTAAAGGCCTGAAGTCAGTGGGGAGCGTGCCATGCAGGTGTCTGTGAAGAGGGAACAGCAAGTGCAAAGCCCCTGGCAGGAGTGTGTTCACATCCTGGAGGAGCCTCCGAGAGAGCAGTGGGGTAAGAGCGGGATGAGCAAGGGAGAGAATGGTAGCTGATGAAGGAAAGATGTTACCTGGGGCCAGATAGGACCTTGTAAAAGGCCTTTGTGATGCTTTTTACTCTGAGAGGGAAAAAATTGGTGGGTCTGAGGCAGAGGAGGGGCACTGTTGTCATTTTATTAATATGACTCTGGCCTTTTGTTTTGAAAATAGTGTGCATTGAGGCAAGGGAAGAAGCAGCTGGCAGGCTATTCAGTCATTCAGATGGAGTGATGGAGGCTCAGATGGTGGAGTAGGAAGAAGTAGTTAGAATTTAGATATGTATATACAATATTTTAAAGTAGGGCCAACAAGACTTGCTGATGGATTGGAGCCTGGGTGTGAGGAAAAGAGAAAAGTCAGGGATGACTTGGAGGATGGAATTATCATTTAAAGAGATGGGGAATCCTAGAGGAGTATCAGTCTTAGAGGGGAAACATCTTAGAGGGGAGTTTGGCCTGGGGCACATGAAGTGTGAAATGTCTATTACACATTGAAGGGACGATGTCAAGTAGGCAGCTGAAAATGTGAGTCTTGAGTTCAGGGGAGCTCTTATCGTTGGTATTTTAAATGATAAGACCCATTGAGATGGCCAAAGGGGAGGGAGTTTAGATAAAAAATAAGTTTGAGAACTGAGACCTTGGGTCACTCCAGCATTAAGAGGGTGGGATAATGAGAAACCTCTAAGAAGACATGGCCAGGAAAGCAGTGGGAGAGCCAGAAGAGTGTGATGTCCTGGAAACCAAGCAAAGAAAACATGTTTAAAGAAAGGGTTGTAATCAGCTCTGTCAGATACCACTGACAAGTCCAGGATGATGAAAACTGATCATTACATGTAGTAAAAATTGTCTCTGATGCTTTTTACCCAAATGGCCTTGAATGAATTACCTGCCTCGTAGGGTGGTGGTGGTGAACTGTTTAAAAAGCGTCTGCCTCACTCCCTGTCTGTTGGATAGTTTAAGGTGGATGTCATCGGTGACTTTAACAAGAGTGGTTTTCAGTGGATCCGTGGGCACAAAAGCCTGATGGGAATGGTGGGTTCGAGTGAGAATGGGAAGGAAGAATGGGAGACAGCAGGTAGAGAAATGGGATGTTTATCCATGGGAATGTGGGGTCAAGAAATTTTTTTTTCTCTCTGTCTATGGTTGGGAGGAAGTACACAGTTTACTTGCTGATGAGAACCATCCAGTATAGAGGATAAATTGATGATGTAGTTGGATAAGGATTGTGAGGTGTTTGGGTCGTAGATACCAAGTTGACTGAAATAACGAGATTTGTCCTTTGTTTTCCGCCATTTCCTACTCAGTCTTTCATTCATTTGTTTACCAAATAGTTATTAATGGTTCACAAGGTGCCAAGGTCTGAAGTAAGTTCTGGGTAGAGAATGATGATTAAGGGACGAATTAAATAGGAATGATCTCTACACTCTTCATGAAGCTTTTAAATATATTTTTATTGATTTCAGAGAGAAAGGGAGAGGGAGAGAGAGATAGAAACATCAGTGGTGAGAGAGAATCATTGATCGACTGCCTCCTGCGCACCCCACACTGGGGATCGAGCCCGCAACCTGGGCATGTGCCCTTGACCAGAATTGAACCGTGACCTCCTGGTTCAAAAGGATGCTCAACCACTGAACCATGCCCGCCAGGCTCTCATGAAGCTTTTATTGTCTGGTGGTGTTACGCTTTCTAAAAATACCAGTAAGTAAATACAGACTGTGATGAAAGCTTAGCAGGAAAAGTACAGAGTATTTTTCAGAGAAAGAATACCATGGTGTGATTTAGACTGGCAGCATTAGGACGCCTCCGAGCTATAAACGGTGGCCATGATTGAGAGGAAGGGTGTTCCATGTAGAGGGAATAGAACATGCAGAAGCTCGGGGGCAGGGGACAACTGGTGCTGGTGAGGATTTTAGAGGTGGCCAGTGTGGCCTAAGGGGTAGGCAGGAGCCAGGTCTAGCAGAGCTTTCTTGGCCATGAAGATTTTAGATTATGTCCTAGGAGCAATGGGAAGCCATTGAAACGCTTTAATGTAGGAAATGACATGATTCGATTTGCATTGGGGGAAAAAAGCTATCTGTGTTGCTGTGTCATGCATGGTCAATGGATCAGTGGGGTCAACAGTGGAGAAAAAAGAATACCAACTTAGGCAAATGATAGTATCTGTGGAAACATGTAGACTGAAATAGTTTTTCTATGAAAAAAATGGAATTGAGAATATCCTTCTTTTAGCAGAATTGGCTTTGAGTTTACCAGGTTTCTCAGCAGCTGTGAAGAGTATTTTCTTGTTAAAAATGATACCAATACAGAAGAGTCAGATGAAAATATCAGTGATTTCAGATTATTTAACAAAAAGATGAAAAGATTATTTACCAAAAATTGTGGTAACTTTGTGAAAAATTAAAAACAGTAAGACCATATTAATCTTTTTGTCCAGAAAAACTACTAGTGACACAATATTAGAGATAGAATCTAATAAGAAAACAGTGAGTACATGAATATGTACCAAGAATAATTAATCTGTGTATATTATAAATGTTCATATACTATAAAGAAACCTTAAGATTTTTGCATTGATGTAGTGGATGTACATTATTTTCATTTTTTAAAATAAAGTAAATGTAATAATAGTTTATTGGTTAATAAATATTTCAAAAGTTCCCTTTTCCACTTTCAAAAGTGTCTTAGGTTGCATGATAAATTATATGGTTAGAGATAGAGGATCTCTACCAGTTGAGGGTCAGACTGGTAAAAAAGTGGTCAAGTTTTAGAACCAGATGCATAATTTATTGTGCTCATTTAGGCTTTTCCCCGAAGAGATTTCTTAAAGCAGAAGGGCAGTTTTAATACCAAGTACTGCTATCTTAGATCACCCACAACTCCAGGGTCATGAATTAACTTGTTCTGAGAACTCAAAAAAAAAAAAAAAAAAAGGAAGAAGAAGAAAGAAAAAAAGAATAGAAGAAACAGAAGTTATTCCCTGTCTAGACAGTCTACTCGGGAGCATTCTGTCTTGGTTGTAATCCCAGTTTTCTTTCTCACTCAGGCATTTATTAATGCTCTTCAGAGTCGGAAGAGGCAGGCCATCTTACCATCTGGAGTGTCTGCGCCTGGCTGACCTAAGCTTAACCTGCCAGTTTACGGGAGATGATAGACAACACCCCCAACGGCTGAGTAAGTAGATGCTGCTGTGCTTTGCTTTACAGCTTTAAAAAAAAAAGTAAAATTTTCATAACTTTAAAAGTTTAAAATATTATGCATTTTAATTGGGTTCTTTAAATTTTTGTTGTTGAATAATGATGGCAAGTATTATAATTCCAATAAGTAAATATTTATATGTAATGGGATCCCGGAAGAAATCCCTAATGATTAAAAAAATTAATGAAAACATTTCCACACATAATACTTCAGCTATCAAGAGACATAGTGAGAATTTAAATGCATATGTGAAAATCTAAAAGCATTCTCCTTAGTGCTTTATTTTACTTTTATATAATGAAATGCAAAATTATTGGTAAGGCAACTGTTCTGAATTTTTAAAATGCAACTCTCTATACAAAAAAACAATTTTTTAACACAGAATGTATTTTGGTTAACTTTAAATAAATACTATGTGGTTTTTTTTAGTAGAAATTGAATTTTAATAGTTCTATTTGGAAATAATGATCCCCCCCCCCCCCCAATGTAGATAAGATCACAGACTCTCTGATTTAGCTTTGTTTCTGAATTGAAGACACTAGGGAAGAACAGCATTCATTCTTTCTAATCAAAACATCTCTATGAAATCTAAAGAATTGAACCAGTTGTCTTGATATAAATTGTTTCTCAGGATGGACGTGATTATTACTCTTGTTATACCCATCGAAACTGTTTGGACAAAACTAGGAAACCATGAGGTTGTACCAGGATCTTGTTTTAGAATGCTATGTTTAAAAACAATAAATACAGAAGATGTTTCCCACAACAGGGTTATTTGATTTTGGCCTATATCTGTGCTGTCCAGTAGGGCAGTTGCTGGCCACATGTAGCTGTTGACATTTGATATGTGGCTAGTCCCAAGTGAGTTGTGCTGTGCATAAACTACGATATTTCAGAGAGATAGTCTGTAGAAAAGGACTAATACTTTATTCATAATTTTTATGTGACTCACATATTAAAGGAATAATATTTTAGATATATGGGATTAAATAAAACATTAAAATTAATTTTACTTTTTTATATGACTAGTAGAAAGTTTAAAAATACTTGAGGCTTATATTATATTTCTAATGGACAGAACTGGTCTGTATCATCATATATAATCAGCATTCTTAGTCCTTCATTACTCAGTATTCTGTAGGCCTTAAACCTTCTTGTCTGCGAATGGGTCAATTACTACAAATCTGCATTGTTTTAAGAAAGGATTTTTTGATTCATCAAATATTTACTGAGTACCTACGATGTGCCAGACAGTATCTTAGGCACTGCAATTCAGTAGTGAACAAAGTAAACAAAACTCTCTGCTTTTATGGAGTTGACATCCTATTGGAGAGACTAAAAATAAGTAAATAAGTGAGATATATAATTTATTAGAAAGCAATAAGTTTTTTTGCAGAAAATATAAGAGAGAAGTTCAATTGTATATAGGGTACTCGGGAAGGCCTCACTGAAAAGGTCATATTTGAGTAAAGACTTGAAAAAGGTGAGAGAAAGAGCCTTATAGATATTTAGGGAAGAGTGTTCTAGGCAGAGGAAATGGCAAACGCAAAGATCTTGAGGCAGGCTTGTGTCCGTCTGGTTGGGATGGTAGAAGGAGGCTTTTGATTGGTTGCCTTGAGTGATGGGTGGAGAAGAAGAAAGGAAAGGAGAGCCGTGGTTATTGTAAGGATTTTGGCTTTGTAAGGGTTTGAGAAGAGAAGTGAAATGGTTTTCTCTTGGTGCTGCTGTGATTCTGATACTCTGAGGTGAGGGTGGGAGATTGCAAGAATGCAGCAGAGAGGCCCAGTTCAGGGCTGCTGCAGTGACCCAGTTGAGAGGTGGTGGTTCCTGAGGCCATAACCCAAGGAAGTGATGGAATTCTAGGTAGAGGCTGTTGTGAAATTACATATGGGATGAGAGAGAAAGAGTTGTGTCACTGTTGACTCCGCTTTTGGCCTGAACAGCTGAAGAATGGAGTGCCTTTTATTGAATTGGGTAGGATTGTGGGAGCAGTAGATTTGAAGTAGCACCAGGAGCTCAGTTTTGGGCACATTAAATTTGAGATGCCTCCTCAGACATCTTAAGTGGGAAGGTCAGGGAATTCAGTGAGATAGAAGTCAAAGTCATTAGCATTTAAAACTCTGATAAGATTTGAGATCACCAAGGGAATGAGAATAGATAGAAAAAAGGAAAGCCAGGGGCCACTGCAACATTCGGAGATGGGGAGATTCTACAAAGGTGACTGAGGAACGGGCCATAGGGTGAGAATTGGGATATTGTAGTCACCAAGGAAACACAGTGTTTCAGGGAAGCAGGAATAATCAGCCTTGTCAAATGCTGCTGGTAGGTTAGGTAAGATGGGAGTTGAAAATTGATCATTGGATTTAGCAGCGAGGAGGTTACTAGTGACCTGGACAGGTGTTTCAGTGAAGTGGCGGAGACAGAAGCCTGAGTAGAATAGATTCAAGGGAGAATGGAAGGAAATGAACAGAAGAGGGTGAATATACAGACTCTCTTTTCAGGAACTGTGGAGTCATGAGGGGTCAAGGAAATTTTTGGTTTTAGTTTTTTCAACGAGAGAAATTAACCCATATTTTCTCAATGGCATGTATTAGAAAGATCTGAAGATCCTCTGAAATGACCCACCAGATTTGTGACACTTAAGACCTATGTGGGAAGGGTTAGTGTTTCCCTCCTAAGAGGATTTCATAGAATTGTGTTTTGTAAAGAATGTGTGTGTGTATGTGTGGGTAGGTTGGCATTGATTGTGTTAAAAGTTGCTTTTGTAGTTGTTATGAAAGTTGGCTTCATTTCTTCTTACTCAGGGTCTGTATTCACATTCTCATAAAAACTTTAAGGAAGCAAATGTTAAACTATTTCACCTCAACTGGAAGAGTTGAGAAAACTAGTGTATGGGGGTAATTTATTTTCCTTTCCTTAAAGGAAGTTGCCAGAAGCATTGGGAGAAATTGAGGCACAGACATGCTCAAGGTCACAAGACAAAACGTTGCCAGGATAACTGGGTCTTTGAGCTGATTCCCTAGCTGTGTGGAACACTTAATCTCTGCATTTCCGTTCCAACCGGTAAAAAGGGAGGATAATATGTGTTCTACCTACTACACGAGGCTTTTATGAGGATCAGATGGGATAGCAGGTGAAAGACTTCCTCAGCTGTAAAGCATTCTATACGTATTAAGTAATAGTGTTAAAAGCAAGTTAGGCTTAAGGATATTGTGACAGTTTTTGTAATAACTAGAGATAAATGGAATGTAACAAAATCTGGGTTGAGAAATAACTACAATACATAATACTAATAGAGTCTTCCAAGAATTTGCCTTTTGTGTATGTCAAGCTTTGTTAACAACACCACAGAGTCGATCATATTTGGGTCATCATAGAGTTTTGTGGTTAAAAGCCATGGAGGAGATCCAAACAATCAATCAGTTTATCCCCTAGGAGCCTCAGAATTACTGAACATCTGAGTATTTTGGCACATTAGTGTTAGTTTGCTGAAACTCTGTGGAATAGCCGCTCTCTTAATGGAAAATATTCAACTTATGATGATAAATTTTATGTCAAACTTGAGAGCATTTCTATATTTGATACTTGAAGTGAAACTATAGTCATACTTTATTTTCATAAGAGATTGTTATGGGAAATTGAGAGAGAATTTAAAATGGGTAGCCAAGGTCACTCCCATTAAAGATGATGTGAAGATGATGAGTGATATAAAACAAGCATAAAACTGGACAAAATTGACAAAAACAATCATTTTTGGGCACCGGGAAGGCAGATAATAATTATGCTGGTGCTTGGGTAGAAGAGTGTTCCCCCAATCCCAGCTCCGTTGGTAGGAACTGCAGTTTTGTCAGCTTACACTTTTTACCAGAAGTGAGGGACTTTGTAGTGGAGGCTGGGGTTGTGGGTGAAAACCCCACAGCTTTGCTGGCTAAAACTGGCATACTCAGTTTACAATGGATAAGGAAAACCTCCAGCTTTGATAAATCACGTTTGCAGTCCTGTTTTGGGGCCACCAGGCAGAAATTGAACGGAGCGAGCCTGGAAATGAAAGAACCGCAGAAGCATTGTGATGAGCTCTCCAAACATCTGTGGCAACTGCTAAACGTTGCATATCCAGGGGGGACAATCACACAACAAGTGAAAGCCAAGGGAGGCCCCTCAAAAGCTTGGGTGCGCCCTAGCCAGTTTGGCTCAGTGGATAGAGTGTTGGCCTGTGGGCTGAAGGGTTCTGGGTTCGATTCCGGTCCAGGGCGCGTACCTTGGTTGCAGGCTCCCGGCCTTGGTCAGGCAACCAATCAATGTGACTCTCTCACATCGAAGTTTCTCTCTGTCTTTCCCTCTCCCTTTCATTCTCTAAAAGTCAATGGAAAAAATATCCTTGGGTGAGGATTTTTAAAAAAAGCTTGGGTGCAACTTTCAAAAAAATCCACAAACAACTCCATCAGTGAAGCGGGGAACCCTTACAAGTACAAAGTGTTTGGGCACAACCCCTGCTCACATCTCTGGCTGACCATGAACCTAGGCAGACAGAGGTAACATGTAGGGAACTGGGTCAGAAACTATAAATCTGACTTTTAAAAACTCAGCAAAGTCATCAGAGACTATATGTCATGAAAGAGACAGATTCTATACTTAAACAAATTATTAAAATGACCGTCAACCCTTAGAATATTGAGATTTATCAACTGATGAGTGGATGGATAAAATGTGGAATATCCATGTAATGGAATACTGTTTGGCAATGAAAAGGAATGAAGTGCTGATACGTGCTACCACATGGATGAACTTTGAAAACATTATGCTCAGTAAAAGAAGACCATCACAGAAGTCTGATTATATGATTTCATTGATATGAAATGTCAAGAACATATATCCATTCATATTAACATAAAAAAGACCAGAATACTTAGGAATAAATTTAACAAGAGAACTATAAGTCCTCCACACTGAAAACCACAACATTTTTTCTGAGAGAAGTTAAAGTATATCTAAATAAGGGGGAATATAATAAGTACTGTGTTTATTGGTTGAAAGACTCAGTATTGTTAATGCGGCAGCTTTCCCCAAATTGAGCTATAGATTCAATGAAGTCATTGTCAAAATTTCAGAAAGGATTTTTGTAGAAGAATATTTGTACAATTGGCAAACAGATTTTAAAAATTAAGTGGAAATGCAGAATATCTAGAATAGTCAAAATAACTTTGAAAAAGAAGAATAAAGTTAGAGGACTTAAACTACCTGATTTCAAAACGTACCACAGAGCTGCAGTAGCAAAAACAGCATGTTATCTTCCATGTGGATAGACTACCAGATCCATGGAACAGAATATCCGGAAGTAGGTATGTACCAGTAAGGCGTCATTCACTAAAGTAATTTAATAGGAAAAGCTCTTTGTTTGCAACAAATAGGGCTGCAACAGTGAAAATCCGTGTGAGGTAAATGGACCTCTACTTTTACCTTACAGCGCACACACAAATGAACCTAAAATGGGTCATAGACCCAAGTGTGAAGAAAGCAGGAAGTCTTTGTCTCTTTGGCGAGGTAAAGATTTAGTGATAGGATGTAAAAAGCGTGAAGTATCAAAGAAAAAAAATGATAAATTAGACTTAATCAACATTAAAGTTTTGGTTTTCAAAAGACACCACCTGTTAAAGTGAAAAGTCAGCCAGGCCAGTGGATCAGTTGAGCTTCACCCGTGAAAGGAACAGGATCTCAAGTCAGGGAGCATACAGGAGGCAGCTGGTTGATGTTTTACTCTCTCCCCCTTGCCCTTCCTCTCTCTCTCTAAAATCAGTTTTTTTTAAAAAAGAGAAAAGCCAAGCCAGGTACTAGGAGATAATATTTATATAATATATGTTTGATAAAGGATTTTTACCTAGAAAAACTCAATCATAAGAGAGCAACCCCATTTAAATATGTGCAAAAGATTTGGATAGACATTTTACCGAAGAAGGCACATGAATGGCAGATAAGCACAGGAAGAGTTTCAACATGTCATTTGGGAAATGCAAATTAAAGCCAATAATAAGATATTACTTTACTCTCTAATGGATATGATTAAAAAGACTATAATCCATATGTTTGTTGGCAAGAATGTGGAAACACCAGAATCCTCA
Organism: Myotis myotis; assembly: GCF_014108235.1. Taxonomy (NCBI): domain Eukaryota; kingdom Metazoa; phylum Chordata; class Mammalia; order Chiroptera; family Vespertilionidae; genus Myotis; species Myotis myotis. The sequence goes on from NW_023416315.1 coordinate 61,406,917, forward strand.
CATTGCTGGTAGGAATGTAGTATGATGTAGCCATGTTGGAAAACAGTTTTGCAGTTTCTTTAAAAGTTCAACATATATTTAAGCAATTCCATTCCTAGATATGCTGTAATAAAAGATAACAGAATATGCCCAGAAAAAGAATGTTCATAGCAGCTTTATTTGTGACTAGAGGCCTGGTGCGCAAAATTCATGCACAGGTAGGGTCCCTAGGCCTGGTCAGAGATCAGGGCTGATCTGGCTGCCGGCTGGGGCCTTCCTTTGTTTTGTGTCGCCCCCTGGTGGTCAGCACACATCATAGCGAGCGATCGAACTCTTGGTCTTCCGAACTCCCAAGGGGACACTTTGAGTATTAGCCATATATATATATATATATGTATATATATATATATATATCAGCAATGAAAAGGAGTAGACTATTGATATATATATATATGTGTGTATATATATATATATATATACACACATATATATATATCAATATGTTGAGATTTACAACAACATGGGTAAATCTCAAAATAATTATGTTGCATGAAAAACTCAGACTTCCCTCCCTCCCCCATCCCCCGCCCCTCCAGGGACCACACTGTCTGATTCTATTTAGGTGAGATTCTAGAAAATGCCAACTAATATATAGTGACAGAGAGCACATCAGTGGTTGATAGCTTAGGAGAGGATGAAGAAGAGGATTCCAAGGAGGGCACATGAAACACGGGATGATACATGTATATTCATTTTCTTGGTTATGCATGATAGTTTCATGGGTATATACACATGTCTGATTGTATATTTTAAATATGTGCAATTTACTGTAAAACAATTACACCTTAATGAAGTTATTTTAAAGATTGTTCCCATTCAAAAACCAACAAACAAAAAAGTTCACAGCAGCATTATTCACAATAGATAAAAACTAGAAGCAATCCAACTTCATCAACTGGTGAATGAATAAAACACACAATGGAATAATATTCAGCCACGAAAAAGATGAAGTCCTAATTCACCCTACTCACACATATGACAACATGGATGAACCTCAAAAACATTGTACCATATGAGAGAAGCAGAAACAAAAGACTGTATATTGCATGATACTGTTTTATATGAAATTTTAGAAAAGGCAAAACCACAGATCAGGTCAGTGGTCCCTGGGGCCAGAGGTGGGAGCAGAGATTGGCTGTAAATAGGTACAAGGAAACTGTTGGAGTGGTAGAAGTGTTCTTGGTAATAGTTGTGCAGTTGTGTAAGTTTACTAAAAGTCACCTAAATAGTTGACTTTCATGGCATATAAATTTATATTTCAATAAAGCTGTTAAAAATGGACGGCCACTAAAAAATTTAAATTATCTTTAACATAACTTGCTGAACATATTGCTTTGGAATACTTTGATGAGACCTGTTGAATTAATGTTCTCTGGATTTTTTAAAAGTTGGATTTATTGTGGTGACATTGGTTAATAAAATTATGTAGGTTTCAAGTGTACAATCCTGTAATATATCATGTGTATATTGTATTGTGTGATCACCACCCTAAGTCACATCTCCTTCTGTCACCATATATTTGACCCCTTTACCCTTCATTACCTTCCCTCCGCCCTACTTCCCTCTGGCAACCACCATACTGTTGTCTGTATCTCTGAGATTTTGTTTGTCTTGTTTGTTCATTTGTTGCTTTCAGTTTTATGCCCCTACTAACAGGAATATTTATTAGTCATGTTTCCCAGAATTTTGTATCTCCCTTGCACATGCATATTGGTTTAGAATGATGGTTTTATGTTTAATAGCTATTAACACTCCCTACTGGAAGAAGTGGTAGTTTCTTACATTAATATTCTGTCCGTGTAAAGTAGTTCAGATGTGTAGTGGTAGGTTGCCTTCACCTTTCAGTTCTTCAGGGAGGAAGTTGAGGAGAGCTTAACAGCTTTGTATCTTTTAGGGACAAAAAAGACACATCCTTCTAGGCCTGGGGCGTCCACTCACCTGTCCCCAACCCCGGATATGTGAAGGCATCAGGGAATCTGGGCATAGAGTGCAACCAAGAGAAAGTAACCCTTCTGGGGCACTTTCCAACTGGCGCCGGCCGGCCGTGTTCCACACTCGACTAGGAGTCAGGCTCCCTGTGGTTAGTGACTTCATGCCTTTGCTCCGGTGTGTCCTCATATATAAAATACGAGATGGAATTTAACTTCCTTAGGTCAAAACAAGTATCTTCAGGTAGAAAATTAACAGTACTTAATTTTAATGGGAAAAAAAATCAACCACCTAGAACATTTTGCTCACGATTCTACCCAAGTTCATGCAAATACACAAATTTATTTCAGAAACCAATTTCTTGACTGAAATTCATCAAGCCATTTTTCCCAAATAAGGTACCAGGTATTGAACCAAATTCTACTTTTTCTTCTTTCCCCTTTCCCCAGTGCAAATTTTTTATTCAACAAAGACTTATGGAACACTCATATTTGTCAGTCATTCTGAGGAGAATACATACATACCTGCAGGAATAAATGAAGTATGGGCTATGACATAAGCATGACATATGCTTGAGGATAAATGAAGGTGACAATTTACTATTTTGGAAATTCTAATTATTTCTGCCTTGTATTTTTGAAAGAAGTACTTCAGTAACAAGTGATCCATGGTGCACAAAATAATAACCTGTTTTTCTGGTACTTTTTGAGAATATTGAAAAATAATTTGGACAATAACTCCTCTTTCTTATGGAAAGTTTTGCCTACTATTCACTTTGCTGTTTTGTTTTTAATGATCATGAATATGTAAACCAAAATTACTGCCTAAACTGTTGCTTTGAAACTACATCAAAACAATAGGAGTTAAAAATAGGTTCTACCTACTGCTTCAGACTTACCCTTTAGTCACTAAAGGATAGTCAGATACGGGGTCTGATCCTGCTTTAAATGTATTCTTGGTTGAGCTACCCTGAGGGAGTAAGTTGCTGAAGACAAGGAAGTACCTACCTGCTCCAGTGCTGTGAAACTCAGAAATAGCTTCTTGGGTTGGAGTGCCAGCAACGGCAGTTTCCTTTCGTGCCACAAGAGGGAGTGCCTACGCTGTCGCTAACCTGAATTGAGGTCTGAATTTCCTTCTACAATGTGCCTGAAAAGTTAGGATCCAGTGGGTTGCTGGGAAAATGTGAAAGAAAAAGGTTGTTGTTGTTTTGACTGTGTCAAGGGAAAGAGGCACTTGAAACATAAAGGGATGAAAAGGAAGAGCTTGTGACTGAAATTCCTTTAAGATAGGAAAGCTTTTGCTGAACATAGATCACTGCAGGTTTTTTTTTTTTGCCAAATTCTTTTTTTATTTATTTATTATTAGTTAAGGTATTACAAATGTGTCCTCATCCCCCCCATTAACCCCCCCCCCCCGCCCCGCACACTCATGCTCCCATCCCCCCGTTGTCCATGTCCATTGGTTTGGCTTATATACATGTATACAAGTCCTTTGGTTGATCTCTTCCCCTTACCCCCGCCCTCCCCTACTTTCCTTCTGGGGATTGATAGCCTGATCGCTGTTTCTCAGTCTTTGGGTCTGTCCCTTTTCATCAGTCTATGTTGTTCTCTATAATCCACAAATGAGTGAGATCATGTGGTATTTATCTTTCTCTGACTGGCTTATTTCACTTAGCATAATGCTCTCCAGTTCCATCCATGCTGTTGCAAAAGGCAAGAGTTCCTTTTTTTTTTTTTTTTTTTTTTTTTACCACAGCATAGTATTCCATTGTGTATATATGCACCACAGTTTTCTAATCCACTCATCTGCTGATGGGCACTTAGGCTGTTTCCAAATCTTAGCTATGGTGAATTGTGCTGCTATGAACATAGGGGTGCATATATCCTTTCTGATTGGCGTTTCTGGTTTCTTGGGATATATTCCTAGTAGTGGGATCACTGGGTCAAATGGGAGTTCCATTTTTAGTTTTTTGAGGTAGCTCCATACTGTTCTCCACAGTGGCTGCACCAGTCTGCATTCCCACCAGCAGGATCACTACAGATTTTATTCCAGGTGAAACAACCTTGTTTTTGGCCTGTATTTGAGAACTTTGATTTTTTAATTTTTTAATTTTGTTTTTCCCTTCTTTACAACTGTCTATAAATCTTTTATATCAAGCAATTATAGAACACAAAATTTAATGGTTGTTTTTTAATTCTCACCTAAGGATATGTTTATTGATTTTAGAAAGAAAGAGAGAAACATCAACATCAATTGGTTGTCTCCCATATGTGCCTGACTCGGGTTCAAGCCCACAACCGAAACCTAGGTATGTCCCCTGACAGGGAATCGAACCCACAACCTTTGGTGTACAGGATGGCACTCCAGACAACTGAGCCACCTGGCCAGGGCCAAAGTTTAGTTTCTTAGTACTAGTCCTGAATGATTAATATTGGTTAAAGAAAAATTGGACTGTTTGTGCTCTCGATGCCTTGGATCTGTACAAAACCTTTTTACCTTAAATTAGTAAGTTAGGAAATCTTTGAGTTTTTTCTTCCTGGCCCCTCCCTACACTTTTTTCCCCTTTGTTTCAGCTTCTGAATTCTTTTATCTGATGTTTTATTGTCATGCACTGCGCAGAAGGTTGGGTGAGAACATGGAAAGACATGGTTTCTGTCAAGTAGGGACATGGAAGTAATTTTAATATACTTTGAAATTTGAGATGATGATCAGCGCTAACCAGAGTGAAGTTGGCACTAGTGGAATTATTCTAATTTAGGGAAACAGTTTTAAGTCAGCTATGTGAATGATTCATGTCAATGTGTTGTTTTATTTAAATTATCTAGGACATCTTTTTATTTTGCTAGCATTTGTATACAAAAATCATGAGCACATTGTGTTTTACCTAATTAAAATTATCCTTTAGCATATTATTGTGTTGGAAAATTTTGGAATTTAGAAAGAACAATCCTAGGCATCCTTGTTTACTCTGAATCCTACTTTTAGAAATTTTCTCTGAAGCATGTTCCTGGTTCACAATCAGATTGCCTTAATTCAAATTATGGCGCCACTATGTTTGAAACTTGACAAAAGCAAAGTTATCCATGTAATCTTACTCTTGTTCCTTTGAAATCTGGTAATTTCTTAAGCAGGAGAAAGTGAACTGGAATTGCTATAGAAATGACACAGGATTTCATCTATGTAGTAGCCAATTTAAAATGAACATTGCTGGTACGCTATAAGGAGTTACCAGCTTGTAAATCCTTTGAGATCACAACATTAAAAAAAGAAAGAATATAAAAGAGAAAGGAACTCTGTAGCTCTGTTTTCTTTTTTTGCTTCTACCAAATAAGAAATTTGTTCTTATTTCAAAACGTGATGACATCATGATAATCTGTTGTCCACATGAATGCCGCCCCCCCCCCCCCCCCCCCCCCCCGCTTATTGTGGTAAAAAGAAGGTAGAGAGTAGATGATATTGGGGCAAGTTGTTTCTTTCTTTAAAGTTACTAATTAAAATAATGGAATACTCCAGGCATATGAAGAAAGCATAAGGAAGATTATGGACTTAAAATGTTATGTGATTATTAAAACATTATGTGTATCCTTCCACCAGCCTGTCCCCCTTTCTACTGTGCAGAGGGAACTATCATCCTGTGTTTGGTGTCTTTACACTTTTACTAAGTACATACAGATGTATTCCTAAACATAAACAGAACGGCAATGCATTTTTTTACCTTCTTAAATTTCTAAGTGTACAGGACATTATCGTTAACTCTAAGCACAGTGTTGTACAGAAGATCTAGAACTCTTTCATCTTGCATGACTGAAACTATATACTCATTCCCCCTGACAGCCATCATTCCACTTGGAGCTTCTATGGGTTTGACTACTGTAGCTACCTCATGTAAATGGAAATCATGCAGTATTTGTTCTTCTGTGATAGGCTTATTTCACTTTGCATAATGTCCTCAAGGTCCATTCGGGTTGTCGAATATAACAGGATTTCCTTCTCTTTAAAGGCTGATGAATATTCATTGTATTCATATGCCACACTTTCTTTATTCATTCATTTGTGGATAGACATCTTAGGTTGTTTCCACTTATTGGCTAATACGAATAATGCTGCAGTGAACATGGGGTGCAAATATCTCTGAGACCCTGCTTTCAATTCTTTTGGATTGAATATACCCAAAAGTAGAATTGCTGGATTATAATAGTTCTATTTTTAATATTTTAAGGAACGTCCATATTGATTCCCCTAGTAGCTGTACCATTTTACCTTTCCTCCAACAATGCATAAGGATTCTGATTTCTTCACATCCTTGCCAACACTTGTTATCTGTTTATTCATTTATTTTGGATAATAGCCATTCTAACAGGTGAGACGATATCTCATTGTGGTTTTGATTTGCATTTCCCTGATGATTCTGAGCACCTTTTTATATACTTTTGGCCATATGTATATTTTGGTCTATCCAAGTCCTTTGCCCATTTTTAAATCATTTTGTTTACTTACTATTGAATTGAATTGTAGGGGTCTTTATGTATTATGGATATTAACATGGCCATAATTATATAGTCATATGCAGTTTGCAAATATTTTCTCCCATTCTGTGGATTTTCTTTTCAGTCTGTGTTGACTGTTTCCTTTGCCATGCAAAAGTTTGTTAGTTTTATGTAGTCCCTCTTGTTTAGTTTAGTTTTTTTTTTTTAGTGTCTCAGAATTTTTTTTTAATTTATTGTCTCAAGTTTTACATATGTCTCCTTTTCCCCTGCTACACCTCCTTCCCCCCATCCATTCCCACCCCGGGCAAGCCCCCACCGCTCCAGTGTCTGTGTCCATTGGTTATGCTAATATGCATGCATACAAGTCCTTTGGTTGCTCTCTAACCCCCCCGCCCCCGCCATTTGTCTCTGGATCTATTCTTGTTCATCAAATTATGTTGATCATTATATCCTGTATATGAGTGAGATCATGTGATATTTATCTTCCTCCGACTGGCTTATTTCACTTAGCATAATGCTCTCCAGTTCCATCCATGCTGTTGTTAATGGTAAAAGTTCCTTGTTTTTTATAGTGGAGTAGTTCCATTGTGTAGATGTACCACAGGTTTTTAATCCACTCATCTGATGATGGGCACTTAGGCTGTTTCCAAATCTTAGCTATCATAAATTGTGCTGCTATGAACATAGGGGTGCATATATCCTTTCCAATTGGTGTTTCAAGCTATATTACCAAGCCACGGTTCTCAAAACTGCCTGGTACTGGCACAAGAATAGACATACAGACCAGTGGAACAGAACAGAGAACCCGGAAATCGACCCAAGCCATTATGCTCAATTAATATTTGACAAAGGAGGCAAGAGCATACAATGGAGTCAAGACAGTCTCTTCAATAAATGGTGTTGGGAAATTTGGTCAGATACATGCAAAAAAATGAAACTAGATCACCAACTTACACCATACACAAAAACAAACTCAAAATGGCTAAAGGACTTAAATGTAAAACAGGAAACCATAAAAATCCTACAAGACTCCATAGGCAGCAAAATAGCAGACATATGTTGTAGCAATATCTTTACAGACACAGCTCCTAAGGCAATGGAGACTAAGGAGAAAATAAACAAATGAGACTACATCAAAACATCAACAAAACAACAAGAATGCCCACTGCATAGGAGAACATATTTGCCAATGATATTTCAGATAAGGATTTAATCTCCAAAATTTACAGAGAACTCATACAACTTAACAAAAGGAAGATAAGCGATCCAATCAAAAAATGGGCAAAGGACCTAAATAGACACTTTTCGAAAGAGGACGTGCAGAAGGCCGAGAGACATATGAAAACATGCTCAAAGTCACTAATCATCCGAGAGATGCAAATCAAAACAGCAATGAGATACCATCTCACACCTGTCAGAATGGCTGTCATCAACAAATCAACAAACTTGGCAAGTGCCTGCGAGGATGTGGAGAAAAAGGAACCCTCCTGCACTGCTGGTGGGAATGCAGACTGGGGCAGCCACTGTGGAAGACAGTATGGAGTTTCCTCCAAAAATAATTTTTGTTGCAAGATCAATCCCCATAAACCTTTCCCGTTACGTTTTCTGCTAGGAGTCTTATAGTTTCAAGTCTTAATGTTTAAATCTTGGACCCATTTTGGGTTGATTGTTGTGTATGTTATACAAGAAGAGTCCAATTTCATTCTTACGCATGTATGTGAATATCCAGTTTTTCTTATTGAAGTTGAATGTCCTTTCCCCTTTGTGTATTCTTGGTGCCCTTATTCAAGATCAGTTGACTACATAGGTGTGGATATATTTCTGGGCTCTGTTCTTTCCATTGGTCTACATGTCTCTCCTATGCCTGTAGCAATTTCAGAAGAGTAGCTTGAATTCACCAGTGAAGTCATTGGCTCTGGGCTTTTCTTTGTTGGGAAGTTTTACTGATTCATCCTACTTACTAGTTGTAGATTTGTTCTCATTTTCTATTTCTTCATGATTCTGTCTTGGTTAGTTGTATGTTTGTAGGAATTTATTTCTTCTAGGTTACCCAATTTGTTGGTATGTAGTTATTTATTATCTTTTTTTTATTTCTGCAGCATTAGTTATTATATCTGTTCTTTCATTTCTGACTTTATTGAGTCCTCTCTTTTTACGTAGTCATTGTCAAAGTTTGTCAATTTTGTTGATCTTTTCAAGAAAACAACTTAGTTTTGTTTATTTTTTTCTATTGTCTTTCTAGTCTACTTCATTTATTTCTCCTCTGATGTTTATTATTTCCTTCCTTTTGCTAACTTTAGGCTTAGTTTATTCTTCCTTTTCTAGTTCATTGCATAAAGTTAGCTTGTTTATTTGGGATCTTTCTTTTTTTTATTGTAGGTGTTTACTACTATAAACTTCTCTCTCAGTATTGCTTTTGGTGCATCCCATAAACTTTGGTATGTTGTGTTTTGTTTTCATTTCTCCCAAACTATTTTCTGATTTCCCTTTTGATTTCATCTGTGACTTATTGGTAGCTCAAGAGTGTGTTGTTTATTTCCCAAATGTTGTGAATTTTCCAGTTTTTCTTCTGCTACTCATTTCCAGTTTCATTCCATTGTGGTTGGGAAAGATGCTTGGTATGCTTTTAATCTTTTTAAATTTGTGCAGTATATGTTTTCAAACAAATTATAAATCATATTTTTTGAAAGTTTATAAGTTCTGGAACTTTTGAGTTAAATAAGATAAATGCCAAGATTCCTTTTTTTATTAAAATTCAAGGCAATTAAGCAAGTATACTACACATGTATTCTATGAAGACAATGTTTTCTACATCAGGCAGCACTTCATAGTCAACATGGCTTGCGTGGTACCTGACTGAGCAGATTCTTTAAAATAGTCAATATCTGTACCCCTACTTTTTCTCTGATTTACCTTTTTTTATGGTAAAAAAAAAATAGTACACAAAGCCTGTGGGGTATGAAGGGAAGTCTGCATGGCTCTTTCACGTCTGCGCGGATTCTGGCAGTGGTATTTGCTAAGTGAAGAATGAAGGCTGGCTTGTCATGTGCTTTCACAGAACACCCAGGGCTCCAGGCCAACCCATTTAGCCTTTGTCTTTTTTCTTGCATAAGACTGCCTATTTTTCACTTCAAATGGAAGTGTTAGGCACTTCAGAGATGTTTGTTTTGTCACATGCATGCCATCTGTGGTCTCTTGGCATCTTCCGACAGGTTCCCAAATGGACCAAAGTGTCTGTTGGTAAGCGTCCAGAACGGCCAGGATCCTAGCCTATGTGTGCGGGGTAACCAGTGCTGCAGCACACACTTAAAGGTCCCCTACGTGGTGCCGTGGGCTCAGTTTTTAAAAGTTTAAATAAACCCTTTATTTAAAATAATTTTTGGCCGAAACCGGTTTGGCTCAGTGGATAGAGCGTCGGCCTGCGGACTGAGGGGTCCCAGGTTCGATTCCGGTCAAGGGCATGTACCTGGGTTGCGGGCATATCCCTAGTAGGAGATGTGCAGGAGGTAGCTGATCGATGTTTCTCTCTCATCGATGTTTCTAACTCTCTAGCTCTCTCCCTTCCTCTCTGTAAAAAATCAATAAAATATATTTTAAAAATAAATAAATAAAATAAAATAATTTTTGAATTGAAGAAAAGTTGCAAAGGTAGTAGAGAGTTCTCATAATGTTCCTCACCCAGCTACTCCAATCGCTGACTCTTACATTGTTATATTTGTCAAAATTAAGGAACAAACATTGGTACATTGCTATGAACTAAAATCTAGACTTTATGCAGGTTTCACTAATTTTTTCCCTAATGTCCTTTTTCTGTTCCAGGATCTACCTGGCATATCACGTTACATTTTGTCATCATGTCACCTTAATTTCCTCTGGCCTGTGACAGTTTCTCAGACTTGCCTTGTTTTTGATGACCTTGCCGGTGTTGAGGAATGCTGGTAGAATGCCCCTCAGTTTGGAGTTTTCTTACGTTTTTCTGATTATTAGGTTGGGGTTTTTGATAGGAAGGTCACCGAGGTGAAGTGACATTATCATCCCACTGTGTGAAGGGAGCTGGAGATCGCCATGACTTACCTCTGATGATGTGACCTTGGTCACCTGGCCAAGGGAGCGTTTGCCAGGTTCCTCCACCGTCACTTTATCCCTACCCCCTTTCCCTGCTCTACTCTTTGGAAGTAAGTCAGTGAGCACAGTGTAGACTCAATTTAAGACTTTTTTGGAAAATATATTTTAAAAATTGATCTCAGAGAGGAAGGGAGAGAGAGAGAGAGAAACATCAGTGATGAGATAGAGTAATTGATAGGCTGCCTCCTGCATGCCCCCACACTGGGGTGGAGGGTGGTGTCTAGCCCACAACCTGGTCATGGGCCTTGGCTGGGAATCAAACTGTGACCTCCTGGTGCTCAACCACTGAGCCACGCCTATCAGGCATCAATTTAAGAATTTCATTCATTGTTCATTCTGTCTGTATCCTGTTGTATTTGAACCATGGCTATAATTTATTTTTGTACTCTGTATAAATTTTGTATTTAAAGCCTTAGGAATTGATAAAAATTGCCTAGGGCCCAAGAAGGATTTGACATAGTTAGCTGTGTTGAATCTTTCCTCCAGTCCTTATATATTTGGTTTATTGGCTTTACTTTAAAATCTCCACACCCTGCACACTGCATCCTTGTGCCTCTGGCCCACTCCGTGGCTCAGGTGGCTGCAGCTGGTGCATGATTCTTCTAGCATAAGGAAGCCTCATCTTTCTTTACTGTTGGGGAAGGAAGTTTAGTGTAAGAACATTTTATCCATACTGAATCTTATCTAATCAATATACCAAAATAGGTTTATTCTAGTGAATTTGATGGAAGTTTTTCTCTGTATGAAATGGCCTTAAAGATTTATGAGTTTTTTAATGCTTTCTGACACATATCCTGACATCATAGCAGGTGGTTTAGCCCTCCACACACCTCTGCTACCTATAAAGTAGCCGAACTTTAGAAGTTCAGATTACAGATTGCTCATTGTTTTTGTATTTTTAATGAGGTGAAATTCTCAATGAATTTGATTATTTTTGGCTGATTACTCTTTTGTGCTCAACTCAAATGACATGATTTGCATTTTCACTTCCAGTCTATTCCTAAATAAGAATGAAAGAATAAATTACTGTTTTAGCATATAATAAGAATGTTCTTGAAATTATAAATATAACTAGAGGCCTGGTGCACGGATTTGTGCGCTGGTGGGGTACCTCGTCCTGGCCTATAGGGATCGGGCTGAAACCGGCTCTCTGACATCCCCCGATGAGTCCTGGATTGCGAGAGGGTGGTTCTCAGGTGACGTGCCCTGAAATGGGGCTCTCTCTTCTCTGGTTCTGGGTGAGTCACCTGAGAACCACTGCTGCTAAGTCACCACAGCTCAGCAGCTCCTGCGTTGAGTGTCTGCCCCCTGGTGGTCAGTGTGCGTCATAGCTACCGGTCAGAGTGTTTGCCCCCATTGGTCATTGGGCATCATAGCTACCAGTCAGTCGGCCGGTCGTGCAGGCTTTTATATATATAGATGTTGAATCATCATCTTATGTGCTCTAAGGTAACTTACTGTTTCAAAAAAAAAAACCTAGTAAAGTTTATGATGCCAAAAATGACCAATTTTGCAAATCCAAATTTGCAGACATTTAATTTCATCTGTAGTTGCCAACATTTCATTAAGGTGGACCAGTTAAGGTCTATTCCAAAACGTTAGAGCATCATGTTCCTTCTCATTAATGTGAACTTATTTAAGAAATTATTTTGCGTGAGACAGAGTATTTTGTCTTTGTCAGTGTTAGAATCCAGTACTGGGGGAAAAGTCCCCCCGCCTCCCAAAAAAAAATACATTCAAAAAAATACATTTCATGGTTTCTTGGTATGACAACTCAAAAACAGAATAGTGCTTTTAATCAGCCACAGGGGAAATCCTTCCCCTGGCCCCTCATTTCTGCTTTCAGTCACTCAACAGATTCTTAAACTCATCTTGGGGATTCCCACATGTGCTAAAAGAGGCCGCTGGTAAAGTTTTCATATATGTGAAGAACGTCGCACAGTGTTAGTGCTGCACACGTCTGATAACCCCGTTGTGAGGGCCGTTCCGTGTCCTGTTAGTTTTGTCATTACTCATTCTTTTTTCTAAGTGTGCATGTGCGAGGTTGGGAAAGGCCGAGCATGGTGGAACGAAGTATAAAAAATCAATTTGTTCTCAGGTAGGTTAAAGGCCTATTAAGCGTCAGCCCCCTGGCTGTTTCCTGGCTCTTTTTTCTGCAGTGAGCAAAGAAAACGACCGGGCTCCCGAGGCAGGAGGCCCGTACCCGCCCTTTCTGCATCAGGGTGCCCTCCCGGGGAGCTGCAGGCCCGTGCCGCACGCGCGGGCGGAGTCAGGCATGTTTCCACTGCTCAGACCTGGCAGGGCTGCCTCCCCGCAGCCACTGTTCATTCGGTTTCTTGAAGTGATCTTTAAAAAGGCGATCAAGGTTGAGCCGTGTTGGGGGAAATATCCTGGGATGACGAGCCATGGCCTATCGTGTGGAAGTACCAGTAGAATACTCGGAGAAAGTCCGTCAAAAACCACCTGTGTGGACCACCTGGGCTGGGCCTGGACCTTCCTGAGCTGCTGGGAGAGGATCCATGGCTTCTGTGGGGACAAGGTTACATGTACACGCCTGTTAGCTCAGTCTCCCTGTCCCCCCAGGAACATGGGGGACACCCCAGCAGCAAACCCCTGCCACCCACTCACTGTACCGCCCTGCAAGCGCACTTGCAAAGTTTAGTACCAAATGGAAGTCTTCTTAAGTGACAGGAAGGCTGGTAACTGGTAGAGAGAAAGCAGAGTCCCTGGGTGTCTGTCTGCCTGGCCTCCTTGCAGCGTGATGCCAGGCGTCAGTGGGGGTGTTCCTTAGGACCGTGCTCCAGAGATAGGACCGTGCTCCAGAGATAGGACCGTGCTCCAGAGATGGGACCGTGCTCCAGAGATAGGACCGTGCTCCAGAGATGGGACCGTGCTCCAGAGATGGGACCGTGCTCCGGAGATGGGACCGTGCTCCGGAGATGGGACCGTGCTCCGGAGATGGGACCGTGCTCCGGAGATGGGACCGTGCTCCGGAGATGGGACCGTGCTCCGGAGATGGGACCGTGCTCCGGAGATGGGACCGTGCTCCGGAGATGGGACCGTGCTCCGGAGATGGGACCGTGCTCCAGAGATGGGACCGTGCTCCAGAGATGGGACCGATGGCGGGAAAGGGCAGGAGCGAGGCTGTGTTTCCCTTCAGGCATCGAGAAGTCCTCCAACCCCCACCCACAGCCAACACACAAACAGAAAATAGTTTCTCTTGAATTTGCCTGGTTCTCGCAGGCCTTTACATCTAAAAAAGCACTTCATGTATTTTCACGAAAAACTGATTTTTTATGTTCTTATGCCAAGACGATTCAGCGTTGTAAGGATGCTTTACAATTGTTGTCCTGCTTTTATTTCCCCCCTTTGAATTTTGCTTCTTCTCTAAAATCCCCTGTATTTTTCCTCTGGTTGTAAAATTTCCAGAAATTTTACATTGAAACCACCGCCTGTTTGCCTGTCTGTGATTTTCAGTGGACTTGAGCCAGTCCTCGCGTCCCTGCTCTGTGCTGGTTGCAGGGGAGCGCCCCGTGGGCTGCCTCATGGATCCCAGTCCAGCCCTGTCCTGAGGGAGGCTGTCTGCAGCACCAGACTGCATCTTAGGGATGGTTTCTGGGCTGCACAAGGATTGTCTGTTTCAGTACTGTGTTTTTTTTGTTTTTTTGTTTTTTTCCCAGCTTTGTTTCTCTTTCTAACACTATGATCCAGAAATCACAATCTTAATATCAAGCTATCTTACCTGTTTTTGATTTAGTCCAAACTCAGAGCATCTAGAAGTGGGGTTGACTCCTACCCTAAGTTAACATTAATTCTTTAAACAAACATTTGTTACATGCACATTTCTTAGAAATGTGTTTTCATTGACGAGAGAGAGAAGGGAGAAAGAGAGAGAGAGAAACATTGATGTGAGAAAGGCATTGATTGGTTGCCTCCTGTACACACCTCAGTCGCGGATGGAATTCACAACCTGGGTATGTGCCCGGGCTGGGAATCGAACCCACAACCTTTTGTTGTAGGGGACAGTGCTTCAGCCAACTGAGCCACCCAGCCAGGACCATTACGTGCTCATTTTGAGGCAGGTTCTGTGATGAGATGGGGGTACAGCGATAACAAGGCCAGTGCCGTCTTCAGTAAGCTTCTAGTCTCCTGAGATACAGGGCGTGCAGTGGGGGTGCCGTTCGGATCGAGAAGCAGCTGGGAGGGCCTGCAGCTCTGACACTCAAGGCCAGTCGTTCCAGGGGAACTGACAGGACCAACTTGAGGTTACGGTTTGTTAAAGAAAATTTCTCTAACAGTTCAGTTATGAATATGTGTCAACGTTTTAGTACAGTTTTTGCAGTGCAAGGAAGAGGCCCCTGGTGGATTCACTCTTGGTAGGGACGTATTATAGGAGAAAAGAATGATTAAATCATCATTAAAAGTCTTTAGACTCTAACTTAGAGTTGACAGTCAGCTGGGTGGATGGTAATGAGTTCTCTGGAACAAGTCTTAATCTCCTTAAAGTTCATTAGAAAACTGCCTTAGAAAACAACAACACATTTCATCTGGGATGCTGCTGGTTTCTTCCCACTAGGGTAGCATGAATTGGAGAGCAGGCAGCTGGCTTCTCTGCTCCAGACCAGGATCCGGCCGGTTTTCCTCTTACAGGTTCAAGGTCACAGTGGAGTGCAGTGAAGTTTCCAGGTGTCCGTGGGGGCAGGTCTTCGTAAGCTCAGCCGAGAGAGTTTGGAGATTTTATCCCCAGGGCACTGGGACCCGCCGACAGGGGGTTTTAAAGCTCAGCCCTCAGCATGGGCCCTGCACTAGCGGCAGTGAGGTTGGAGCCGCAGGGAAAGAGGGTGGCAGAATAGTGTCATTGTCCCTGGAAAAGGGATGCGGGCTCTGAGAGCAGCCTGTCTCTTCCTCTGCCTCCAGTCTTCCCTCCCCCTCCCTGGTGGGAGCTGGAGTGGAGTGTTATAATTTAGATGATGACTGTTCTTACCACAGTAAAAGAGAGATTAAGTTCTTAAGAGGATGATGAAAAGAAGGTAGAGGAAGCAGCCACACTGAGAGAGCTCAGAGAAGGGAGTCAGGGCCCTTGGTGGGGGGAGAGGGAGGCGGGCTCTGCCTCCGCCCTGGGCCCAGGTGCCCCGCCCCCTCCACCTCCCGCTGGTTCCATCTGCATCCTGAGGTCCCATAGGCAGTTTCAGAAAGCAGGTGCTGCAAGGTCCCTTCCTGTCGGCTCAGAACCTGCTCCAAGCCACCACCTCCCCATCCTGTTCCTCTAAGCAGGCCCAGGACCAGCCCAGGTTCGAAGGAGCGGAGAAACAGATTTCACCTTGTGATGGGAGGACAGTCCCCGTCTCACTGCAAAGGAGTGTGGACAAAGGGAGGCATTTTAAAAACACACAAGCAGTTTTAGAACCGTGGAATCACCTGACCCCAGCCTTGGCCTTGAGGCTCTTGTCCGTCATTCCTGCTCTAATTTACTGCTAATTACATATGATTCTGCCCTTCTTCAGAAATCTGCCCAGCTGAATTCACTGCAGCCTCCGTCAGTGCATGTGCGGTGGTTAAAACAGACCCTTCAGGGGGGCCCTTTCCCCAGGTTGCACACCTGTTGGCATGTGGTGACCTGTGCTGCTTTCCCTGTCCCGGTTACGGGTTCGGGGGCAGAGGTGTAACCAGGTTGCAAGAAGCGTGAGGAAGCCTGACCTCGGTGGGTCTGCAGAGGCTTGGGAGGTCACGTCCTTCGGTTGCCTTCCGTGTCCCTGTGGTCTCAGCGTTCCAGCGTCTTCTCTGTTCTCTTTTATTGTAACGTGTAATCACTGTCACGCCAACATACTGCCCTAAAAACAACACTCCACGCTGATTATTCGGGCATATTTGAGAATATGCATTTCTCTCCTGCACTCGGTGTGAATAGATCATTGTCTTCAACTTTTATTCCAGTTAGAAACCTACATTCCAAATGATTAATTATTCTCATTTTGCTTTTCTAATATCAAGTAGGTTGCAAAAATATCTGCCTCTAAGAACTCAGGAGGACTTACTTGTGGGAGCAAAGGACGGTAGTGAGTCATACCTGCAGGCTTGGCAATGAGAGTTCATTTGAGCCTCTTCATCCAGTCAGGAGGTTTCCTAGGCAACCATTTATGCAGTATTAAAAGATGAGGAACTAAGAGAGATGTACGTGGATGTTTTAATCCTCAGATGCAATCCCCCTTGTCAGATTGAGATCTCAGTGTTCTTTTTTCATTTAAAATAAGTAAATAAAAAGCTTAACACTTAATTGTAGAAAAACGCTATTAATTACGACATGTGTGTTGTGCTTTATCCTTACTTTCTGAATACTCTTTCTCTGATGGGAATGTTCCTGTACGTTAACGCTGGCTCATTTGGGCAAGCAGGAAAGAAGCTCCTGCTCCAAGTGATTTCGTTTGGCTGCGAAGTTATTTGGAAAAGCAGATCATCTTTTCGGGAGCCTGCATGAGTTTGTGCTCATCAGTGGACATTCCAGGATGTGGAGAAGTTTATTAACCGTTTGTTTGTTCTCTCAGTGCTCAAGTTTACACTTACCTGTCCCAGTGCTTTAGTCATTTTCTCTCTTAGACGACTGACACATACATACTGCCTGGTAGGCCGGCCGGCCATGAGTAGGAACGAGGGACTCTTTCCGCCAAGTAGACACAGCCAGGATTCGCTGAAGGTTTTCGTCGAACTCTTCCCTCCCATCCTTTTTCTATGGGCTTCTGCTTGAGTGTCAGCAAGCACATGCCATACATTTCCATCCTGTGAAACAGACAGGACTTTGTGTAACATGGACTTGCCTGAAATTC
Organism: Myotis myotis; assembly: GCF_014108235.1. NCBI lineage: Eukaryota > Metazoa > Chordata > Mammalia > Chiroptera > Vespertilionidae > Myotis > Myotis myotis. The sequence goes on from NW_023416315.1 coordinate 61,424,318, forward strand.
TACTGTAGTGAGGAAGGTGGCTTTTCTTCATGCACCAGGGAAAGAGGAGAGTCCTACTAGTTATCGGACAGAAATAATCTGAAAAGAACCAGAATATTAAAATATTAGCAGTGCTACTTTTACAGAGGGTTACGTGACGACCCTAGGTCAGGTGATGGGCAGAAATGTGAAACACAAGATGAAATATGGAAAACGGCCAGCTCCCTGCACTGAGCCCCTGGGGGCTTTAGGAGCATTTGGGGCTTGTGGCCCCAGTTATTGGAATTTTCTTCTGAGCGCCCCCGTTGATCCCAACAACTCCGAGACTCTCCTGCGGACCTGCGGCAGATTAAGTGGGGGACTTTGCCGTTCAGTTTTGTCCCCCTCCGCGTGCCCCCCTCCCCCGCCACCCCTGGATCTGAGGAAGAAATGATGAGAGCAAATCCTGTTCTGGAGCCAAGGCTCTGGATGCTGTTTTCTGTAGCCAAAGTGAAAAGTGTTTGATTCTTAGACTCGGTGTATGTCAGTGCGCTTAATTCTAAAGGAGGCCATTTTGACACTGACAGCTTAGTGATATTGATGGTGCAGTTCTACCCTTAATTCTAACTTGTTTCATTTAATTACATATTTGAAATGCCAGGCTATAATTTATGAACGGTCATAAGTTATTTTTAAACAAGGTGGATTATAAACAGGGTAATACTTTGGTTTTATCATTTTATTTTTGGTAATCCTCAACCCAGGATATCCACCCCCCCCCCCCCCCCACACACACACACACACACTGATATTTAGAGAGGGTAGAAGAGAGGTGGGGGAGAGAGAAAAAAAACAACAACAACATCGATATGAGAGAGGGACATTGATCGGCCCCCATCAGGACAGGGATCCATCCTGCAACCCAGGTACATTCCCTTGACCCAGAATTGAACCTGAGACCCTTTGTGAGGGCCAACGCTCTAACCACTGAGATCAGTGGCCAGAGTGATTTTCTTAAAAAATATATTTTACTGATTTTTTACACAGAGGAAGGGAGAGGGATAGAGTGTTAGAAACATCGATGAGAGAGAAACATCGATCAGCTGCCTCCTGCACGCCCCCTACTGGGGATGTGCCTGCAACCAAGGTACATGCCCTTGACCGGAATCGAACCTGGGACCCTTGAATCAGCAGGCCGACGCTCTATCCACTGAGCCAAACCGGTTAGGGCTACTTATCATTTTTAATACCTACACTTTTGTGAGATAAAAAATGATTTGTTAATGGACTTGTGATGTGCTCATTCACTGAGTTTCTCCCATTTGCCAGTCACTGTATGAGGCATTGGGGATACAGAAATTAAGATCTTGTCTCTGTTTTAAAGGTGCTGACAAGCCCAGAAGGAGAGACAGTCAAATAAATATTGTCATGAGAATAGAAAAAACTTGTGTAATACTTACCATACATGCCAGGCACTATTCTAAGTGCCTTCTAGACATTAATTTTAACTTGTGAATGGATACAAAAGCCCTGTAGGTTGCTACTATTATTTTCTCTATTTTCCATATGAATAACTTTAGGCCCAGGGAAGCTAAGTGCTTGTCTAAGGTCATAAAGCTTGTTTTGGTTGACAAGCAAATGTATTAAGTGCATTAACAGCTGTTCAGGGAGTAGTACTCCGGCAGAATAGGGAGCATCCATCTGGGAAAATGGGGACTAGACGGGTGGCTATCAATGCCGTTTTCCCAAAGGAGACAATACCTGAGCGAGTCTGTTCCGAGTAGAAGAGCCATAAAGTACTTATTTAGCAACACAAAATGCTGTGTCGTAAGGGGATTCATTGGTTGAATCGGTGACCAAATATTGGGCGATGGGAGAGTAAAAAACATACCAGATCCCTGAGTCTTTAATATAAAGACAAGGAAAATAGATTCCCATTTAAAGTCAAACCTTTGGTTCCAGTTGGTGTAAAGTATGATAGAAACTTGGCACTTAAAGGTTCTAACAGAAATGATTAAGTTACTTATACTCTGCAAGCATGTGGGTAAACCGTGACCCCTTTTAAAGGCATGAAGGTGAGTTTCCCAATCACTGAAGATTTTATCTTTGGGAACTTGTAGCAATCTATAGAAATAATCTAGTATTTATTTTGTTTAAATGGAGGGGGAAGATTTATTTACATCGTTCAGATTAAAAATGGGCAGGAACCTATCAGGTAGGTTAGCTTTATCATTACAGAGATACAAAATTACTCAGAGGTTAGAATTGGTGGTGCCCAACTTCCACAACCCTGTAACAGGGAAGGTGCTCTTTCCAGCATCAGCCATGCCTATAACCATCCTTTGCCCCTGTGCGACCACTACCTGCCGGCTTTCTCATTACTCCCACTGCCCACTGACACCTGTTCTCCATCTGACCCACTTCATTGGATGAGCCACTTACTTCCCTGACTGCGTGAGTTTTGGGCTTCTCATCCCCTATGACCTTCTCTCCAGCTTCCCACTCCCTAGACCTTGTCTACTCACGGCTCAGATCAGTCAGGCAGAAATTGCCTGCTTGATCTCACCCACCTGTCCATCCTCCTCATCCCTCAGAGTTACACCCCACCTCTCCTTTGATTTCACCAAGACGGCTAGTCTGCTGACTCCTTTGCACTGTACCTACCCATCCGTTCTTTCCTGTCTTCATATCCCTCCAACTTAGACTCCATGGACCAGATTTTAAATCACTCTTTTGCCAAAGTCGTACACATCCTGACCAGGTTGTCCCTTTTCTTGCACCTGGGCTGCTGAGCAGAGTTGGAGAAAATCATACAACTGAGCAAATTGGTACCAGTTTGCATAAGTACGGGGATTGCCAGCACTGGGCAGTAGTTGCACCAAGGTACTTGGATTGCTGTCATTCCGATTGTTCATAGTGACCGTTGCTAAGCTAATTCACCCTTCAGATGTATGTGATGCTCTCCTCCCCCTTACTCTTGTCAGATGGATTCCTGCTGCAGGGCTCCATCCCACCTGCTGCTGAGCCTCCTCTGTCCCTTGGCAGCCACCCGATGACCTCCTGGTTTTTCTTCCTTCGCACTGCCTGAGTCATCTTTGCTGGTTTCACCTCTGTCAAACTGACTTTCGTCAAAAGGCAAGTACTGATGTCTGCTCTCTCTTTAAGTGCAGTGAAACGTTTTTTTTTGGTGCTTCTGTCCTTTGCCTGCTGCTGGAGGAAAGCTGGAGTTTATTGCAGGGTGGCAGGGCCCCCGGCTCTCCCGTGCTGTGCGCGAGCGTGCATGGGGCCCCCCTCTGCATCTTAGCTGGGTGCTATGCCAACCCGTGCCCAGCAACCATGTTCCTTGCTGCTGAGTCGTTTTGCACTCTGCAGAAGTAGTCCCTAGAGGGAAAGGTTTGATTGGCATCTTTCAGATTAGAAGTGGGCAGGAATTTCCCAGAGAGATCAGTTTTATTATTACTGTGTTCTAAAGTGGTGTCTTCGGTGGGGCTCACTGGTGCCTTTGCGGATTCTGGGTTCCCTCCTGCCAAGTAAGCCTCAGATGTGCTCGGTTCCATGCCTCTGTGTTCTCACTCTGCGATGCTGGTGGCGGCTTGCTGCCCACTGTCCTGTTGTCCTTGTAAATGCCGCCCCCCCCCCCCCCCCACACACACACACCTGCTGCCACTCGAGGCTCTAAATTCCTTTCAGGTTTTCCCCCCTCTTCTCTCCTTTTGCCACATCTCTTCGGTTGGCTTTCACATAAAAACATGGATAGTTAGTAGACACTATTCACTGATTTATTAACTCTTCTGATCCAGAGCTGGACACTTGGGGATGCCAATTGTGAGAACGACACTCTTCCGATGATCATAAGAAACATCAAATGGTTATAGTAATTCCAACACGTTATCATACGTACTATTCAAGTCCATACCGAGCATTTCATATACGTAATTTTATATAATCTTTTAAAAATCCTGTAAGATTGTTGATAGTATCCAATACAACAGGGGAGGAAACGGAGGCTCTGAGACGGGAAGGCATTTGCTCAGTCTCTTAAACAGCAGGCACACAGTGGGACCACAGTCTCTGTGTGGGCTGCAGAGCTGATGCGCTTCACTGCTGTGACAGTTTTTCTGCTCCCCCACATCTTTCAGAGGGCGGGCCACGAATAACAGAACTCGAGACAAATAATGGACTATCACATGGACTATTAGCCTCAGTGAGGAGTTGGAGAATTAACTAGGTAAAAGTTACGTGATGGGGTGTTTTTATTCCTCCATTGGTGTCAGTGTGATTGCTGGAAGGCGGTATCTTTCTTCTGCCTAAAATTATGCTGCCTTTATTCAGTTTATAGTGCATTTGTTTGCACCGTGAGTCTCCTGTGTGACATATTCTCACCAAGTGACTGTATCTGCCCCTCTGTGACCTTCTTAAGAGCCAACTTCAAGTTTACACCTTAAAATACCTCACCGTGGGTTTGACATTTTAAGTGCCTTGCATCTGAAAGAGGACGATGGGAACTACTTTCTAGATCACTGGGAATAGTAGTTTAATGGCCCGGTTAGGTTGTACCTGTCACCGTTAGCTGGGACCCGCACCTCCGCTTTTCCCCGAGGAACAGGAGCTGCTCAGGCCCGCTGGCCTGGCTTCCGTTCTGTTCGGAGAGCTCTGTTTCCCGTGCTCTGCTCATAAGGGTTCCTACCCTCTCCCACTTCGGCTCCTTTTGTTTTTATTGTTTTATTCTAGACAGAAAATTCACAGATTATTTTGAGAGACTACTTTGAGAACTATTTATTTATTCAGTAAATATTTATTAAGCTTTCCTCCCAGCCAGGCACCATTCTGCCGGCTGAGGATAGGGCAGGGCACAGCACCGCCTCTCTGCTATGTCGAGCGTTTGTTCGGAGCGGGAGGCACCCAGTCAGCGTGACCCGGTGCCAGATGATAGGAATCGCTGTGAAGGAAAGTGCAGCCGAGGAAAGGGATAGGGAGAGATGGGAAGGGAAGGGCTTGTGGCTGTTTCGGCTAAGTCATCAGGTCTTTCTGAGCAGGTGAACTTGTGCTGCCAGGACAGAAATACCATAGGCTGGGAGGCTTAACAACAATAGACATTTGTTTCTCACAGTCCTGGAGGCTGGAGGTTGAGATCGGGGTGCCAGCACGGGCGGGTCCTTGGTGAGCGCCTCTTCCAGGTTTCAGGTGGCCGCCCTCTTGTGTCCTCACACGAGGAGAGAGACCATCTGTCTCATGTCTCTTCATAAGGGCACTAATCCCAGTCACGAGGGCTCCATGCTCATGACCTAATCGCCCCCAGAGGCTCCACCTCCAAATTCATCACCTTGTGTGTTAGGGCTTTCCTATCTCCTGGGAGAACACCAGCATGCAGTCCGCAGCACAGAGGGCAGTGCAGAGGTTCTCGGCACGGGGAATTGCAACGCGGAGGCCCGGAGGCCCTGAGCTGAGCCTGTGCTTGGCACGTCCGAGGAACAGCTCTGTCGCCCCCGCGTTGTTGCCGGAGCAGATGGGCAATGGAGGAGAGAGCATTTGGAAGTGAAGTTGGAGGAGGAGCTCAGGGTCCCTGTAAGGCCCTAAACTGACAGCCAGTTTAGATTTGATTCCCGGGGCATGGGGAGCCTTTCTGAGCAGGGGAAAGTTGTGTCAGGAGTTTTAATTTTAGATAGACACTTTGGATGCTGGGGGAGGGGGCCGAGGTGGAAGCGTGGTGTGGTCTAGCTGAGGGGAGGGGTTGGTGGCTGAGACCTGGTTGGTTGGTAGCAGCAGGGGTTGGAAGAGGTGGTTAGATTGGGGACTTTGACAGTAGAGTTGGTGCAGTTTGCTAATAGATAATTTGTGGAGTATGAAAGAAAGAAGAGCCAAGGATAACTCCGTGATTTTTAGACTGGGCAACTCAGGTGCTATTTCCTGAGATGGGGAAGAGCAGGTTAAGTGGCGTCAGTAGGGGAAGATGTTGGTAGGTGTTTCATGAAACAGATTTTATAGTCAAACTAGTGATCCAGTGCACGGATTCCTGCACATTGAAAGGAAATTAATTAGAAGGTGGCCTGAGGGGCGGACTGGGCGAGATGGGCTGGACATGCCCTGGAGCCAACCTCCCGTGTTCCCTCCCCAGCATCTGCAGAGTGAGCGGGGTCCCTCTGGCAGGTGGGGTCCCTTGGCCTGGCCTGTGGAGATCGGGCGGAAACCGGCTCTCCGACATCCCCCGAGGGGTCCCAGAGTGCGAGAGGCCACTCTGCAAAGTTGCTGTCGTACAGGGCGTGGAATGCAAACGCAAATGTGCAGTAAACCAGATTCTGGGCTGACAATGCCCCAGCAACAGCATAACGCACAGCCGAAGGTGGAATCGTGAGGGCTCCCTCCTCTCTGGTTTCGGGGTGTGTCACCCAAGAACCACTGCTGCCAAGTCACTGCATCTAGGCAGCTCTTGTGTTGAGTGTCTGTCTCCTAGTGGTCAGTGAACGTCATAGTGACCGGTTGGATGGTCAGACACTTAATATATTAGCCTTTTATATATAGATATTATATATATAGATATGTTTTGGAGACATGGTTCTAGAGCAGCCGTGGGCAAACTACAGCCCACGGGCCGGATCCGGCCAGTTTGAAATGAATAAAACTAAAAAAAAAAAAAAGACCGTACCCTTTTATGTAATGATGTTTACTTTGAATTTATATTAGTTCACACAAACACTCCATCCATGCTTTTGTTCCGGCCCTCCGGTCCAGTTTAAGAACCCATTGTGGCCCTTGAGTCAAAAAGTTTGCCCACCCCTGTTCTAGAGCATGGTCTGGATTGCTGGAGTAGACGTGACCGGATATGGGGAGAGGGTTAAAGAAAACCATTTTCCTTCATCCCTCTGTTTTTATCATCTATAAAGAAAACTCTGCATCCATTAAGCAGTCACTTTCAGTTTCACCCTCCTCCTAACCTGGCAAGCACCTTAACCTTTTTATGGGGTACAAGAAAGCAGCTTTGATTGTCGGTGAATTTTCACCTTAAGAGGTAAAAATACTATCAGTATTCCCATCAAGGGCTCCTGTATGATGGTGTAATACATTAGAAATGTCAGCTAATTAATTTAGTCCAACCAGTTGTCAGTTTAGTCAAACAATTTGTCTATCATTTCACTTGACAGCACTCATAATGCTCGGACTGGTTCAAATACAGTCAACCACAGTGGCTGGGTGAAGCCAGAGCCATCAAGGATGCATTCAGTTTCCTGAGGAATTTTCTCGCCACTGTGGACAAGGAAAATGGCAGTTCCTCCCCACAGTGCTGTAGGCCAGTAGAGTGTCCAGGGAGAGCTCCTTAGGGACTAGGGTAGGAAACTGCAGAACAAGATGACAAAATATTGACAGAGAACAACTGAAGAGCAACAGGTTTTACAGTGTCACTCAGCACGGGCAAAGATGACTTTGTTAGGGAAAGGGAGCTAGGTGGGTTGAGAACAGGAAGATGGGGTGAGGGTGCTGGGCCATTGTACTGTGTTTGAGTATTAGAATGTTGCCCCCCCCCCCACCTTTTTCAAAAATATTTTTGGGGGACTTTTTAAAAAATAGATGTTTATTGATTTTAGGGAGAGGGATAGAGAGATAGAAACATTGATGAGAGAGAGACATCATCGATCAGCTGCCTCCTGCATGCCTCCGACTTGGGATCAAGCTCACAACCCGGGTATGTGCTCTGATTGGGAATCAAACCGTGACCTCCTGGTTCATGGGCCAATGCTCAATCACTTAGCCACACTGGGCTTGGTTTTTTTGTTTTTTTAGATAAAATTCATATAACATAAAATTAGCCGTTTTGAAGGGAACAATTCAATGGCATTTAATACGTTAACCATGTGCAACTACACCTCTGTCTAGTTCCAAACATTTTTATCACCCGAACAGAAAACTCTGCATCCATTAAGCAGTCACTCCCTATTCCCCCTCCTCCTGGCCCTGGCAAGCATCTTAACCTTTTTATGGGGCACAAGAAAGCAGCTTTGATTGTGAGTGAATATGCAGGCCGCCTAGGACCAAGGAGGCCTATTTTGGGGATGCTAGCTTACAGGCATTGTGGAGCCTTTGGGAGATAATCAGGTTTAGATGAGGCCATGAGGGTGGGGTACTCATGATGGGATTAGTTCCTTGTAAGAAGAGAAAGAGGGATGGAACTCGTCCCCCTCCCCCATATAAGGATGCATGGAGAGGACAGCTGTCTGCAAGCCAGGAAGGGAGCCCTCACCAGAATGCGACAGGCTGGCACCTTGATCTTGGATGTACAGCTCCAGAACTGTAAGAAATGCATTTCTGTTGTTTAAGTCACCTGTCTATGTCTATGGTAATTTGTTAAAGCAGTCTGGTTGACTATAACAGCTTTTTTTAAAAAATATTTTTTTTTAATTGATTTCAGAGAGGAAGGGAGAGGGAGAGAGAGACAGAAACATCAATGATGAGAGAGAATCATTGATCGGCTGCCTCCTGCACACCCCCTACTGGGAACTGAGCCTGCAGTCCGGGCATGCGCCCTTAACTGGAATCAAACCCGGGACCCTTCAGTCTGTAGGCCGACGCTCTATCCACTGAGCCAGACCATCCAGGGCACAACTTTCCTTTTTATTTATTTGTTTAATGAGTGATCCATGCCCATTATACAAAACTAAATGATGAAATCGAAGCAATATAGTGGTGCATACAATTTAAGTAAAAATTTATCTTCTTCCCTCTAATTGTAACCCCTCTGGGGTAGCTGTTTTAACAATTTGAGATTTGTCCTTCTAGACCTGTCCCATCTAATAAGGTAGCCATTTGCTGCTTGTGGTGATTTAACTTTAAGCTAATTGAAATTACATTGGAATACATATTCAGTGCCTCAGCCAGATGAGCCCTTTCAAGGCGCAGTAGCCGTATGTGACTAGCTGCTATCCTGCTGGACAGTGTAGACCCAGAGCATGTCCATCACTGCAGCACGGGCTGCTGCACAGCACTGTTTTAGATGAATCCTGTTCATACCCAAACATACGTATGCATGTGCGCACATGTATGCGCGGTTGCCATAATATTGTATATACTCTTCCGCAGTTTGTTTTTTCCTCTAACAGAGTCACTGCTAATTTAGTGTGATCCACAGGCAACACCATGCCAGGAAAAATTTTAAACAGAGGGCCTAATCCAACGGAGTTTTAGTAAATTAAAGCTATTTTAATTTCAGATTTTAGAGGTAATGGCAATATATCTTTAATGCTTGTTCCAACTTGAAGCAGATTATTTTTGGAAATAGTCCACTCAGCCTTGGGTATGTTAAGAAAGAAGATTCAGAGATCTTGAGCTTAATTTACTGTGCTGACCGTACATACTCAGACACACATATTTTGATTGTTTTTGTATTTTATAACAAGGCTTTTAATTTTTTTTCTATCTACCCGTCATTCAGTAGACGAGCACTAGTAGCCACCAGCACATGTGGCTATTTAAATTACGATTAAGTTAAGTTAAAAACTCAGTTCCTCAGTTGTACTGGCCAGTTTCAGGTGCTCATTAGCCACAGGTGGGGGGGGGGGGCGTGCTGTGGGGCAGCGTGGCTGTGAGCGTTGCCATTCGAAGAGGGTTCTCTCACACAGCACTGCTCTGAGAGCTGTCTTCACACATTCTCACTGAACGCAGGGCGTTCTCCACAGGTGAGGTGAGGGTGGGGGCTCAGCGGAGGAGCACGTGCCAGAATTCCTGGGAGTGGGTGGAGAGCTGCTCCTTCATGCCCTCCCCACTCCAGGTCCTGATCCTTCCCTTGGAAGATGCACGTCGTATGTTGAGGATTAATGTTCCGCAGGAAGTTAATCGCGGGAAAGAAAAATGGCTCCGGATAGCTTTTCAAGGATAGAATGTTACTTGAAGTGATAATTGGTGATGCGCACGCACCTGTCTATAACGGCAGATGTTACTGCTCAGTGTGGAATAGGAAGTGTTCAGTAACATAAGTTACAATGAGTGCTGTCAAAAAATTAAAATGACAAAATAATAGAATATTGGAAATGCATCTTTTTGTGCAAAACAGGATGTATTTATGTTAGTACATAATCTGCACGAATTTACAAGAAACAGTAGGAGTCGTTCTGTGTGGAAGGGAATAGTGTGAGAGGGAGATATGGGTAGAACAGAGAATGACTTTTTCACTGAACAGCCTTTTCTTTATGTACCTTGTAACTGTGTGCTTGTATTACTTAGTAAAAAAAAATCGATCAGTAAAATAATGAAGGGAAAAATAAAACACATCCTTAAAATGTGTGCAGGATGCAGAATAGCTTGTTTAGAAGGTATAGGTCGCTTGGGACAGAAATAATGATCCAGTTGAATAAGAGCCCAGGGCTGGCAGAGGTGTCATGTGACCACCAGCTGACTCCTCAGCAGGCCGCCTGGTACGCCAGGATGGAGGTAAGCACACCATTTCTTATGGGCTTATTATTTTGCAGCCATTAAAGCTATTTAAAACCGTTTTATACTTATAATTTAATACATTTAGAAGAAAAATATTCCTAGTACGGATTTTTTTTTTTTTACTTTTTTTTTATTTTTATTTTTCAAAATTTTTTTTTTTTCAATGCAAACTTATCACAGCTCGGGAAATGCTGATTTAAATTCTAGGACAGGGGTGGGGAACGTCTGGCCATGGGCCATATAAGGCCCACAGAACCATGCGGTCTGGCCCCGCCAAGGCATAAAGGGTGAGTTAATTATATGTTTGAGCAAATAATAGCGGGTTAATTTTTAAGTTGATCATTTTGTATGGCCTGCACATGATGTTATAAATAGCCCTTGGCAGATAAAATGTTCCCCACTCCTGCTCTAGGGGATAATTAGCCCAGAAAGATGAGGTTAAAAAGAAATTGTTCTAGATCTGGGGCACCCTGCTTCAGTTCGTCTTTCGAAAAGATGAATACTGGTGTTAATTGAGCTTAATTTGAGTGGCGATGCTCATACTGCCCACATGTGCGTCGCATGGGCACCGAGTATGGACTTCATAGCCCACACTGTCCCTTCTCCTCCCCATCCTTGCCTTACAGTGACCAAGAGGTGGGGAGGCCTAGCAGTGTGGGCACTGGGCTGTGGGGACAGAGCTGCTTTCTCCCACCATCAAGTCTTTGTATTTCAGCTTCCAGGAGACCACGACCTCAGAAATGGAGTGCCTATTCAGGAAGAGTGAAGTCTTCCTTAGTTTTTGAAAACAGAACCCGTGATTCCACAAATTTTTTTTTTTCTTCCTATGAAAGCAAGTTGCTAGGATCTGTACTTTTTCAGAAAGAAAACTAAGGGGAGAAACTATGTCCTAGACCAGTGATGGTGAGCCTATGACACGCGTGTCAGGGGTGACACACGAACTCATTTTTTCGGTTGATTTTTCTTTGTTAAATGGCATTTAAATATATAAAATAAATGTCAGAAATATAAATCTTTGTTTTACTATAGTTGCAGATATAAAAATATTTCTATATGTGACACGGCACCAGAGTTAAGTTAGGGTTTTTCAAAATGCTGACACGCCGAGCTCAAAAGGTTCGCCATCACTGTCCCAAACTGTGTATGTTACAAAGGAAATCTTTTTTTGTTGTGGACATTTAAGGCAGCACTGTGCAAAGGCAAGGGTAATTTTTAAAAAATGTTTTTATTGACTTAAGAGAGAGAGGAAGGGAAGAATCATTGATTGGCTGCCTCCTGCTGCATGCCCCCTACTGGGGATCAAACCCGCAACCAGGCATGGCCCTGACCGGGAATCAAACCCTGACCTCCTTCATAGGTCGATGCTCAACCACTGAGCCATACCGGCCAGGCAAGGGTACTTTTGAAAATATTTAACCCGTGCAACAGAGGAACCCAGACCTTGGGAATGGATGACAGCCTTAAATACTGCTGTGGTGGCCCCTTTCCCATTTTGCTCTCTGGAATGTGGATGCCACCCTCTTGGACCATGAAGTTGAGGTCCCTCGTGGTAGAGCAACAAAACACATGGAAGTGACACTCACCTTCCTGGGCTTTTTCCTGAGAAAGAAAGAAACTTCTCCTGTTGAAGCCACTGATACTTGGGGCTTCCTGTCACTCTTCAGCCAAAACTAGTTCTCACTAATAGGTCCCTAATCTGCTAGGCAAATTCAGTTTCATCTTATTTCCAACTCTCACCATCCTGTGAGCCAGGTATTCCTGTTCTAATTTAGTGGATTAGGAGACTGAGGTTAAATACAAGTTAAGTGCTAACTCGCCCAAATACACCCAGTAGAGCCAGCGTTGGAACCCATGTCTGACCTTTGTGACTGCACATGGCCAGAAACTCAGTTCTCGCGTTAGTCAGTCACACGGAGCATAAAGAAGGCATGTGCCACATGGTTTTGTAACATTCATGCTTTGGCAGAGTCCCAATTTTGTGGATTTTTAAAAAAGACGTTGGGTTTTTCAGAGAAATTCATTTGTGGCTTTTTGAAAGTGACAAACATGTTAACTGCTTTTCAGTCAATAATATTTATCAGAAAACCCTTTTTTTTTAATTCAAAGAAACCTGTGTTGTTCCTCTAATTTCCAGTATCTGCGTGTCATTTCCTAATTGGGACATTTCTGTGAAGAAAAGAATAGTTCAAGGAGAGGTCTTGTCGTTCATTTTCTTCAGTTACATCTACATTAGAGAAAATTTGGGATTTTTTGTTTTTGTTTTTTAGAATTCTTCTTACTGTGCAACAAATTCAGAATATTTCCCATATTCATTATTTGACACTGTAGGAATTAGGATGGTGGTGGGATGAGGGTCATAAGTTACTTGGATTGTCATTGGAGGGCAGCCTCTGCAGCCAGCATTTCTGCAAAATTTAGACATGGAACCTGAGGTGGCTGCTGCATGCCCTGCTGCTCTGGGCCTGGGGGGCGGGCAGGCTGGCAGCTGCTGCCTGGGGGCAGGTGGGGTCCAGCAAGGCTGGGGAGGCTGGCAAACTGGGTCCAGTGTGAACCACTACTTGGCAGCAGAACCTGCAGTAGACACAGGGATCCTGACCTGCGGCCGGGGTCCCTGTTGGTGCCCTGGGTGATGCTTTTGCAATTCATTCCTTTTTGTCATCTTAGAGTAGACATTTTATTGTCTGAGCGTCTCCCTGGGGACACTGGATCTGTAGGATTTTGCTGTATAAGAAAGGATTCTATGGCAAATAAGTTTGGGAAAGTGCTGGGTTCTAATTCTTTTTCTGGAAACTTACAGTGCACACTTAGCCTTTTAAGTCTCAGATACTAAGAAACTTGTTTAACTTTATTTAGTACAGGTCCTGAAACTTAACTTGAAGATGGAAATTCTATCTTTTAAAATTTAACCTTCTGTGGAACTACTTCATGATTCTTTGTACAAGCAGTTAACGATGAAATGGTCTTGGAAGTTACTCTCTGCGTAGGTTGAGTTCCTAAGAAAATTCAGGCTTTGAATCTCATGTTAACGTGGGACTTTCTCGGTGTCCTGCGTGCTCTGATTTGCTGGGCCACATTCTCTAAAGGTCAGTGCCTCTCTGCTCGTGTACGTCTCAGAGAAGCAACACGTCAGTGCTGGAAAGGCCCTTTGAGGTCAGCTAATCCTGCCTCCTCATTTGCTGGTTGGAGAAATGGAGATTGAGAAAGGTCAAGTCACTTGCCAAAGGCCAAACAGCTAATAAGCCCAGATGCCAGGGCCACAGTCTCTTAGTCAGTGTGCTTCTAGTCGGTTCTTAGTAGGCATTCATTGAGTTTGTTCCTTATGTTCAAGATTTTTTGTGATCTCTTCAGATGGGATTGGGACGGGAGCAAAACAGTTGATAATTGATTTTCTGTGAAGGTTTGGGGGAGGCAAAATGAGCCCAAACAGGAGTACCTGAGGGGACATTGATGGTGCCCAATACAGGGAGTGCTGCCCAGGAAGCCAAGAGCCCAGGTCAGGAATGTTCTGAAAGGTCATGTTATTTGTGTGGCTAACAATGACTTAAAATAAGCTCTTTGTAAGAGAATGCAGAAAGCGAGGTACTTCCAGGTGGCTCCTAAGCAGTGAATAAATTAACAAGTCAACAGACTGTATTGTAGGTCTTGCCTTTCTATATAGGGTGGCACCTGCCTCGGGCCCATCCGGAAGTGCTCATTCGCTGTCAGCAGTAACCTTTGTCTGTCTTTTTTAAATGGAGTTAAGGATTCGGAAAGAATGATTCTGGGCATGTTTTACAAGACCCAAGGGGTTGACACCATTAAAGTCCAGATTATTTTAATTTAGATTTTCTCTCTTTGGTGGTGAAGTAAGACCACCAGTGAACTACCTTGTTCATCGATGCTGTATGAGATTGGGTCCTTTTACTGTGTGAGGTTCTTTTTCTGTTTCATTTATTAAGTGGCAGAATATCACCTGTCATAAATGTTTGTGAAGTTAATACGTTGAGTATTTTTTCTTAGGTTTTTATAAAATAATATAGCCTTATAATGGAGCAACACTACTTGTGTGTTATAACCAAAGCCTTCTCTTAGTGTCCCTGTTGGTGGGCTACATTCAAGTTAAAGCTGTACATTTGACCTAAGAATGTGAGGTTACTACGTTTTCTTCTGACAGCCAGGAAGAAGAAGGGCAAATATAAGGTTGTAGTATTCCCGGTTTCTATTGAATACATCAGGAAAATTTCTAGAATGCCAAACTGTGGCAACTTTCCGAAGTCTCTAGTCTCTGTAGCAGCCTATGTAAAGAGTTAAAAAAAAAGATTTGTCTCAGGAAGATAGGGATAGTAGCAATCAGTGTCTATTGAAATTCTGAGAATAAGTTTAAATTAAACCAAACGTGCAGAAGATGACAGAGTAAGTCTTAATTTTAAGAGAAGGGAGTGTTTTCCCCTTATTATAGTAAGTAGTAATGAACATTTATGATTATAAAAAATATATATGAATTTATGGTTTAGAGTAGTTAGGTTCACAGCCAAATTGAGAGACAGGTACAGAGATTTCTTACATACCCTTGCCCCCCACCCCCACCACTGGTCTAGCCTCCCCCACTATCAGCATCCCCTACCAGGGTGGTCCATTCGTTACAGTTGGTGAACCTGCATTGGCACATCATAATCACCCAAAGTCTTGGTGTTGTACATCCTTAGGGTTTGGACAAATGAAAAATGCTGTGTAAGTGTCATTATAGTATCATATAGAGTATTTAACTGCCCTACAAATCCTCTGGACTCTACCTGTTCATCACCCCTCCCCCCAGGTCCCCTCGCTACCTTGGCAACCACTGATCCGTTAACTGAATCCACAGTTTTCCAGAAGATCCATAGTTGCAATCATATGACATATAGCCTCGAAACTGTATTTCGAGTCTGATCATTTTCCTCTTATTTATGCTATAAGGGTATTGCATGAGAGCCCGGCATTTTGGAGGCTTTTTCTGAGGCAGAAAACTTCTCTAATTTTTGTAAAGTATGAAGTTCTTGTGAGGATGCTACAGTTGGGAGAAAAGGTAACTTTTTGCATACCACTATTACTTTTGTTGAACCAGAGCCAGGAAGAGCTGAAGGCACAGCTGCTTTTCCTGTGTCTGGGATGCTCCTCCTTCTGGAATGCTCACCAGCTCCTTTAGGCAATTTCAAAACCTGGTTTACACAGTACCTGTTTGGTGAAATCTTACATGATTCTTTTCCGTACAGTCAGCCCTCGGCAGAGACGCAGCGATGGGCCAGCCGCGAGGCCCAGGGATGTGGGTGGGGGCAGGGGGGCATCTGCCGCAGGCCTGGCGGTGGGATTGCTTGTCTGACAGGTTAGTTTTTGTCCTATGAATCACGAACGACCCAGAGAGGTTTTTTTTTTTTAACAGATTTCAAATTTAAGGAAAAGTAAGCACAGCGCAGTATTTTCTTCTGTTTGAACTAGGACGATTCTTCCGATGGAAGGGAGGAAGTTTATAAAAGATCATTTGGATTCCGTAGGCTTTACGACCCCCTACTTCACTGTTGGTCCCTAGCTGCTCCTTTTGCCTTTGAATTGCTATAATTATTACAAAGTTATTTCTTAAACAGAGTGGACGTCTGCCTTATGGTGACTTTGGCCTGTGTTCCAGGTTTTATCCTCTTAATCCCTATTGAGGGAGCAAGGCACAAAACCCCATTATGCATTCGTGTTTTGTACATTCACAGTCTTCCTAACAAGCCTGGCAGGTTGGTGTCTGTCTCTGTCTCTGTCTCTGTCTCTGTCTCTGTCTCTGTCTCTGTCTCTCTCTCTCTCGCGCGCGCGCTTATTTTTTTATTTTTTGGTTAATCCTCATCTGAGGATATTTTTTTCCATTGATTCTGAGACAGAAAGAAAGAGAGAGAGAGAAATATTGATGTGAGAGAGACCCATCGATTGGTTACCTGCTGTATACACCCCGACTAGGGCGGGGAATCTGCAACGCAGGTATATGCCCTTGACGTGGGGTTGAACCCGTGACTCTTTGGTGCATGGGCCAATGTTCTAAACCACTGAGCTGCACCGGCCAGGGCCAGCTCGGACTCCTTTACTTCCCTTTTACGATAAGGTGACTGAGATCCAGAGGCTAAAGATTCTAAGTGTTTTTAGAAACGAAATGATTTGCCAAAGGTCACGATGTAAGTAATGGCTGACTCTGTCTACAGTGGCCCTTCAGCGTGAAAAGGGAACAGAATGACACTCCATAGAACAAAATCTAGGATCCTCACTGCTACTCAGAAAAACCTCTTTAGCTCTCTACGTCCAGCCTATGCCTTGAAATCGGATGGGTGGTAGGGCAGGACGTTGCCTACTTGTCTTGTGCACACCTGCTCCCTTTCTCCACTCACCCAGAGATGTCACCAGACTCAGGGGGGGGTTTCTCATGGCAACTGGTTGATTGTAATCTGTCCCTTGGAGGCCTCTTGCTGAGTCTGTGTATGGAGCTCATTGAGTCTATCTAGGGAAAGCAAATGATATTCAGACTCTGCAGATACATGCTCTGTGCATCGCACTGTAAAGACTCAATAAATATTTGTTGACTTTTTAAAAATATATATGTTTTATTGATTTTTTACGGAGAGGAAGGGAGAGGGACAGAGAGTTAGAAACATTGATCAGCTGCCTCCTGCACACTCCCTACTGGGTATGTGCCCGCAACCAAGGTACATGCCCTTGACTGGAATCGAACCTGGGACCTTTGAGTCTGCAGGCAGACGCTCCATCCACTGAGCCAAACCGGTTAGGGCTATTTGTTGACTCTTGAAGCATCAAGTTGTGGCCTTTGAATTGGGAGCTGGAGGTGCCATCCACACACCATGCACAAATGGGTCCTGAGGCTGGGCTGGTTGAGGCAGCACAGATAAAGTGGTACCTAAGTGAGGGGAAGCACAAGACTTGGTTGGAAAGTCTGTAAAGAGGAATCTCTGAAAGGTCAGGGGCCTCTGGGGGACCTTGCTGAAGGCGGCACACCTGCCTTGACTTTTCCAAACAAGTCTGAGCCCCTGGGTGTTTTGCTGGAATCTTTATGTTTAGCCTTCAAAACATCCTTGCTTAAAGGAAACATATGTTTTCTCAAGGCTGCTTACCCGGCTGATAGTATCTAATAGTTAATTTTAGTTTAAGCTGTTGTTACAGTAAAAGCCTAAGGAGGAAGGCAAACGAGGCTACTTGGTGGCTATAGTCAAGTAGTCCCTTAGCCCTCTCTTTCACAGAAATATGTGTCAGAGTAATCATTCATCCTGTTCAGGGTCTGCCGGTCAGTCCCGTCACCTAAGGAACTTTCATCACGGGGGGAGGCAAAGCCGTGTGGTAAAAGCTGGGCTGAGTGTCAAGGGCAAAACTATAAATGGATTAGAAACTAACAGGAATTGGGATTAAGAGTAGATTCCAATCAAGAAGCTGTTCTGGGTGAGTGATGTAGGAGTGAGGTTGTATAGTAAGGTTTAATCTGAGTAAACCCTACATCCAACCTCTCCACTCCCAGGTGTATGGTCTAGAGAAACTTTGGAACATGAGCATAAACAGACAAGTTCAGGAAGATACCACCATTTAACTTTTATGGTTGCAGAGGTAAGTATAAAAATTTAGAAACATCACGGGATTGATGAACGTTAAATTCAGAATAGTGGTTTGAGCTGAGACCATTTTTTTTTTCTTTTTGAAGCATATAATCCTAAATTGTCCTTAGAGATGACACTGTCTAAATTTTATTCTTGGTTAATAAATGGTGTGTGTGTGTGTGTGTGTGTGTGTGTGTATTTAATGGCAAATGGAGTTGATAGAAAGTCAGGACTTCGGGAGAACATCAGGCTTCTCCCTTTGTAGAGGATGAGCTGAGAGGCAGGGGTGAAAATCCAGGTTGCCAGTGTTAGGACTGGGACTAAGAATCAGGTTTTTCTGATGGCTAGTTCAGTGTGCTACATCACACTTGTGTCCTCTCATAAAGAAGGATCTTTTCTGTAAATGTATGTGACTGGAATCATGCCCTTCAACCTTTGAGACACCCTCCATTAGAACAATTTAAATGGCTGGGTGCATTAAGGCCTACTTTTCTGCACCGTGGCAATTGCATAGATCACCAAGCCCCGGGTGTATTTTTCTTCTGTGAAAATATATTAAGTTCTATCCACATTTGAAAAAATTCCCAAGATGTTTTATAAGTGGGCCCCAGCATTACATGGATCATTTATTCCTGAAAAACCTTTGTAGGACAGGTTCCTAAAAATCATTAGTAATTAAACAATCCCAATGGGAAAAATTTTAGTGATCCTGAGCCTTCAACCTGACATCCATTTGTACTAACACAGCACCACATTCACTTAGAAATGCGACATAATTGCTTCAAGGAGTGGCATAGTCACCGCAGCATGACCTAAGAAGATATTATGTTCTCTAGAGCACGGCTCTTCGTCCACTTTTTAATTTTTTTAGCTCTTTTGCAGCTATCCCACACCAAGAGTTTTAAGACCATAATTATAAACAAAACATCATAATTAGGTAACAAAATGCAAACCTTAAATCTATTTAATGCGAAACAATCAAATAGTGTATAGACAGAGTAAAGCAAGGAAAACAATGTCTTTTTGTAGGTTAAATGCCCGAGAGTATGAGTGTGGTAAACTAGCAAGCCTCGGGTAGTGTGAAGTAAGAATTTCCGGGCACCCTCTCCAGCTCTGAAACCCGTGATGTGCACTGGTGGCTGTGCCCTTTCGGTGCTCCACATACAAACAGTATAAGCTCATAATAAGATTTCATGCCTTTTCTATAAATATAAAATGAGTGATGATGAAGCTTGGCTAGCTTGTAATCAGTAGTGAGTAATGGCCAATATCCTATTTGTGGATAATAAAGATCAAACTAATTAGGGGCACAGTTTTTTTAAAGATCAAAAAAGGTAGCAA
Source organism: Myotis myotis (assembly GCF_014108235.1). Taxonomy (NCBI): domain Eukaryota; kingdom Metazoa; phylum Chordata; class Mammalia; order Chiroptera; family Vespertilionidae; genus Myotis; species Myotis myotis. Next base: position 61,443,625 of record NW_023416315.1, read on the forward strand.
AATTTGGATTATAAAGGATCATCATCCTTTAAAGTATTCTATCATCTTCTCCTGTCCCAGGTTTGTTCAAACCTTAGATGACTGCTTCTAGCCAAAGAAATCATCGCTTAGCGGGCTCTGCCTGGCCCTGCTGAAAGGTATCACTGGGCTATTTCGGTTTAATTCGGTGTAATACTACTCTAATGCCTAAAATAGTCTGCACTTGGAGAATGGTGGTCTCTAATACTTGATTAAGTAGTAGTAGTCGTTTTCAGGACATGAAATATACAAAAGTTAAAAACTTATTCCACATCTTTCCGTAGTAAAACTATTTCATGAGGATGAATGAAAAGCTGATTTATAGCGTTTCCGCAAACACATAGGAAGTGGTGCTCACCTTAGATTTCTTCCTTCTCCCTTTTGTCAGCAGGTGGCGTCTGCTTCTCTTTTCTGCTTTCTTTGCCTTTTTATTCCTTCTGCCCCCACCAGTGGCAAACATTTATCACGAGAATGGATGCTGTTATTTAAAAAGTCTCACTGTGACAGGCTGTCTTTTCAAAAGAACAACCAGGAAAGGAGGAAACAGTTTCATCGCCAAGGTTTCTACAGCTGGCTCATATTGTCTGCTACCATTTATCAGAGGAGCACTGTTTTCCTGTAGGAGTGGGTCTGATGTCTTATTGTCACACAAAGCTATTTTCCAAAGAAAAATCACTTGATGTACAGGTGAATAGATTAAAATACATTTGTACTTAGTTTTGGGAAGCAAACTGGTATGACAGTGGTTTGGGCAGGTATGACAGTGATGTGGGCTGCTATGATAGTGCTTTGGGCTGGTAGAGAGCACAAACCACTTAATGAATGCTTGTTCATGACCTTTATAAAACCAGCCTGGGGAACAGTATGCTTGAGTGAAATGTTCTGAGGAATACTACAAACCCCACACCCCTTTTCCTGTTCTTTCTTCATCATTAAATATTTATTGAATGCTTCCAGAATTAATATTAAAACATGAAAAACAAGTATATGAATCTGTCAAGGATACAATGTTATTCAGTGTAATTAGTTTCCTTTTCTACTTTAGGAAGAATATTAGGGTGAGTCCAGTTTAATCTTTAACATTATTAACTCTTTTTCATGATTATTTTAATTCTACTCTCAACCTCTCCACTCACCCACCCACCTCCAAAAAAAAGGTGATGTCATACTTCTCTGAACATCCTTAGCATTTATACAAACCCTTTCTTGGGCTTGTCACTACTTTGTAATACAGTTGTTGAATTTAAAGCATTCTCTTTCCCAGTAGCTCCTCGGTACAGTCCTTGCATAGAATTGCTGTTCACTAAATGATTTATTGAATATTAACTCTATAAGTGCATTGGCTTTTAGAATCAGTTAGAGCTGGCTTTAAAATTTGAAATTCAGTTCTGCTATTTACTAGCTTTGTAAGTTTGGCCAAGCCATAACCCCTCTAAATTTCAGTTTTCTAATCTGCAAAATGGGGGTGGTACTTGATGGAGATGTTGTAAAGATAAAAAGCAGTAGTGTTGGTAAAACACAGTGCCTGGGGCATAATAACTGCTCCGTAAATCTTGGTATGTATCCATATGCCCTCCCAGGACACACACACATGTTGTGTGTGCAAGATGCTAGGCACTAAAGGAAAGACAAAACCACACAGTTCCTGTACTCATGGTGCTTAAAGAAGAACTAAAACCATACAAGGTAGAAAAGGACGGTAATGGTGGGGCACTAGAGATAGAGTGCCATGGGAGTGCACTTCTTTCTCCCAGAGAAAGAATTAATTTGTGTGTTTTCTTGGGAAATTTTGATGCAAAAGGTGGCAGTTGTGCAGAAAGTAGAATAATGGGTAGGGCTAGAATGGATGGAGATGGAGGCTAGAGAGGCAGATAAATATTTTTAAAGATTTGTTGGCCTTTTTAAAAAATGACCTTATTGTACAATAGAAGTTTCTGATCAAAGATTGAGATTGGAGATGGGTAATCCTCTGATCTGCCACTAGTTATTTTAGAAACTTGCCAAGTGCCTGTATATGTTCTCAGGTGATCTAATCTTTGTGGTCCAAGTGTGGTAGTTGCCACCAGGGACGTTGGGAATAATAGAATAATTTGGCAACAACCTCACTAGCTCTCCATCTGCAGTGATGGTCTGTAGCACTGGATTGGGTGTGTTTCCATGGATGTGGAGAAAGGGGAAAATCAACTTGGTAACCATCCCTACAGATACGTCAGCTAGAAGATTTTCAACCTAATGGTGAAACAAACACAGAAACATCCTTTCGGTATACAGATTTTGCTAAGTGCTTTGAAGTACATAGGGAATAAGAGAAAGCAAATAACATTAGACCGTCCACAAAAACGGTTGTATGCGTGTTGGGCATCATACCATCCAAATTCGAGTGTGGACTTAATCTCCGGTCTGCACCCTGTAAAATTCACATTAGTGATCCCAATTGGAACGAAGACCTAGGTTCAGACTGCCGGATTAATAATGGAATAAGGTGTATACTCCACTCAGAGGTTGGAAACCTTCACCGTGAGGAGAGCCACTGAGCCAACACGCAGGAATATACCAAAGTCCTTCGGAGAAGTGCTGAGGGTGGTTGGAGCACAGTCGAGTTGTCCATCCCTCTCCTTGCCTGAGCCACGTTTAGCTCTGCTGCTCCCAGGAGAACCTGTGGAAGTTGGGTAGGGGCACAAGAGAGGACGCTATGCCGGTCTACACTAGAGCCGTGAAATAGATGATAAATCCTGTATAGAAACAGTTAACAGAAATTGCATTCCAAGTTAGGAACTTTGGAATTGGTGGGTGTCTGGCGTATCTTATATGAATGAGGTTCCAGTGGCCACATTACTGATGCTGTGGGCAGGGAGGGGCTGGTCTTCTCTGGCCATTCATCTTTCTTTCCTCCGCCTTCATATGCCTCCCCATTTCTTGCCCTGTTTAAACAGGAAACTGGGAAGAAATTGTTTCCCTCTGGCTCCGCAGTCCCATTTTGGTTGTAAAGAGAGTCACAAACAGAGTTGAGTGGTATGACCTCTGAAGTTCTGTTGGTGGACCTGTCAGTCACTAATTTGTAATCTTAGGTCACTCAGTGTCTGAATACTTGAGCTTACTCATCAGTGAAATTAAGCTAATAATGCCTAGTTTACTAGAGAACATATATTCCTAACATGTAATTCATAGATGGTCTTCCTTAAAGCTATATGTGTAGTTCTGTGTTTCTGGGTCCCTTACCTTTTTTGTTTTGTTATTATTCTTAGAGGGGTCTGTGAACCTCCTCCTCTCAAATTAAGCATCTCTGCCTTAGCCCTGGCCGGTATGGCTCAGTTGATTGAGCTGTCTCCTGAGTGCTCCGGAAGGTCACCGGTTCAATTCCTGGTCAGGGCACCTGTGCAGGTTGTGGGTTCAGTCCAGGTCTGGGTATGAACGTTAGGAAGTTAGGTAGCCAATCAATGTTTCTCTCACATTGATGTTTCTCTCTCTCTCTCTCTCTCTCTCTCTCTCTCTCTCTCTCTTTCTCTCTCTCTCTCTCTCTCATAAAAAAAAAATCTCTGCCTTAAAAGTTATTGTGAGTTTGATAAAAGATAATAAATACAAAATAATTCAATAATGTGAAAGACAGCATTGTTTCAGGTAGATTATAATCATTCCCTCCATTTAATTCATATTTCAACTCTTTTGGAACTCCCAGATGAACACATTTCCTGGTTTTGCAGGACCTCCTTCCCTCCCTCCATCCTCCCATCTCTTCCTTCTTTCCAGTTGCAGAAGATCTGGAATGGAAACCTGAGTATAATTTTCTGGGCTCAAATAGGTATCAAACCTTTAGCTCAATTCTAGGTTTACTTTACCTGATTGTGGAATGTTTCTAACTTCTATGCTTTAAATGTTTTTAGCATTTAAAACTGACTTTAACGTCTGTGATTTCAATGATATTCTTGTTGCTTTTGCCTTAGTGGTATTTCATTCCCACTTCTATATTTATAGAGAAAAGACTAAATTTTTTTTTATCAGTAAGACTATTCAATCATTTGAAAGAGACACCTTCAGTTACTTCCTTTCTATTTGAATTTACTGAATGTTCTTTTAAATATGAGCTTATCTTTTGTAACTCTGTGACAGAAAGAAAAAAAATGTCTCTTGCATTCTAAACCAGCTATAGTTCTTAGTGTTTTTGTTTGTTTGTTTGTTTTTTGTTTTGTTTTTTTAACTAACCTATTACTATGTAACAAACCATCTGATAATTTACTGGATTAACACAACTCTCCTTTTATTTGCTCATGAGTCTGTGAGTTGGCTGGGGCTCAGCTGGGTGGCTCTCCTGCTGTTCTCTCTGCTGTTCTCTCTGCTTGTCTAGAGTGGTTGCAGCAAGATGGTGGCTGGGGCTGGGATATCCAAGATAGTTTCACTCATAACGCCCATCACCTTGATGGGTCAGCTGAGAGTTTTGATCTCTCTACCTGGCTTGCTTGGTCCTCCAAATATGGCAGCTGAATATCAATAGATGTTCGGAGAGGAAAGTCCAATATGCAAGTGCTTATCAGGCTTCTGCTAGCATCATGCCTGCTAACATCCCATGGGTCCAGCCCAGAATTGGTGTGGGAGGGCATGACACAGGTTGTGACTACCAGAAGGCACATTCACCGGGACCACTAAAATAATATGCCATGCTGGCATATAGGAATACACAAGTATTTTCATTGAATGGGTGATTTAAGTATTTAATGCAGAACAGTTCACAATGCTTCACTGATGTAACTACATTTTAAGGTTAATTTGCATTCAAATGATCCCCTTACTGTTTTGTAATTTTTATTTACTTATTTACATATTTATTTATTTTGATAATTCAGTTGGTCTCCCCAATCTGTACACACTCAAACATAATTGAAAATTTGTTCCAAACTTGGAAGAACAGAAATTTCTTATTATTCAGGCTTTCTTAACTTTTGTTTTAGTAAGGTATACTGATTATTTTTGCAGATACCTGTATAAGCATTACCTAAATGCTGAACCATAAGTATTCTTCCCTTCTTTGTAGCCTCCCTGAGTGTGTGACACTGGAGAAAATAAAATTCATCCTTTGCCCTAAGGAAGATCAGGCTCAGAAATATAAATTAAACCACAGATGAATTGAAAGAAACGAGGCAATTTAAGAGGATGTGATTTTGTTATAAAAGTTTCTGTTTTGCAAATTGTAGTCATCTACAACTCCCCGTTAATAAATTTAAGAATTAGCATACTATTAATGAATTGCTACAGAAGGAGAAAGGACGGTAACAGGTAAAAAGGAATTTTTTAAATTTTCCTTTCTTTTTCAGTTTAGGAGATTTTATAAAGCCCTAGGAGTTGCTATCATTTGAGGACAATTGAAACAAAAATGAAAACAAAGCGTCATCAAGAAAAACATTCGACGTGGCACACGCATGCGGAAGCCAGGCTTTTACAGATTGGTGAATATCAGGCCATTTTCAAGGCGTGTAATAGCCTTTCTCTTGACATATTTAAGGGACATTTTAATTTATGAGAAAGATCTGATGATTACAGTTACAGAACCGAAAATTGCACTTAGGTGTAGCCTTCTGATTGTACTTGAGTGCAGTACTTCCCAGACTTGAACGTGCAGGCAGATCCTGGGGATCTTAGTAACCTGCAGGTTCTGAGTCAGTGGCTCTGGGATGGTGCCTAGGGCTCTTCATTTGTGACAAGCTCCCGGTGATGTGGTGATGCTGGTCTCCAACCGGCTCTAGGAAACTTAACCCTTCCATGGTCTCCATCCTCACTAAGCCTCTGAGGTAAACCTGCTTAATTCCCGCACAGCTTGGTATGTGGATTTTCACTTTTGTCATTGACCATCGGCAGGACAAATAGAAATCCTTTTGGCATCTTTTCACATATGCTCGAGCCATGTATTTCACCACTAGGAAATACGTTAATTTAAACCGTTTCCTTTGGTATATGGCATAAAGTCATTTGTGTAAATCTGGCCGCTGCTAGTGGTTCTGTGAGAGGGGACAAGGGTCTCAAGGTCTGGGCCATTCTTATAAACGCTATTCTTGATAAATGCTAACCTGTAGCCCAGTAGCACAATATTTTGGAGACCAGCTGCAAACAGGCCGAGATCGACAGGAACCCAGCCTGGTAAGTGTAGCCAGCTGCGAAGAAGAAATCAGCATGTAACGAACCAGAGTGGGTGCGCCAGCAAGGGCTGAGCCTCCCTGCGGGGAGAAAGAGCTTAGAGATGAGTCCTCCTCTCCTTCACTTGCTGCAAGTGAGTGAGACTACCTCGCGGCAACCATGTCTCATTTTTTAGTAGAACATCTTGAAGTCACTAACAGTATAACTTGAAAACCAAAGAGTTACTTGGTTTACGGCAAATTCATTAATCCATCAGAGATGTCTTATCAGACCCCTCATATCTGGCTATCGACCAGGACTTCTGCATATATCAGATCCTCCTTCAAAGCCCAGGTACATGGAGGGCCAGACACTCTGTTCTTCCAGCTGTTCGCCACGTTGGGAGCAGCGTGTCTCTACCAACATAACTGCCCGGCTGCCCGCGCCACCCCCAGGACTTGACTGGAACCAGGGAAACTTTCTTACTTTACTCTGGTGCATTCGTTTCTCCAGGCCTCTGTTTCTCATTCTGGGTTTAAACATACCTCTAGAAACCCGACCTGCATTGCTTTTTATGCAGGTTTTTCACAGTATATTCTTCCTTCCAGTCGCCCTTTGCAGAGGGAAGCATAGTAAGTGCAACCCCGTAGATCCAGGCCATTCGGGCAGCCCTACCAAAAAAAATTGTTTTTCAGTGAGACAGTATATTTGATTGGAAAATTAGGTGCTAATCTCCACCTAAGAAGACAGAGCCTGTGGAACCCCGTGGAGCGCAGGTTTTGAACGGGCAGTGTGGGTAAGAGGAGCGAGGGCTTTGGGATCAGACACACCAACTTGGATTTGAATCCAAGCTGTGTAACCTGAGGCTGAACCTGATGGAAATCATTTTTCTAAATCAGATGAAATCTGGTTGAGGATTCCTCCTCAGGGGGTGGGAAATTTACTCTTTGTCATTGTTGGCACTCCTCGCCTCCCGGGAGGAAAGTGTGCTCCTGAGGGAGGCTCGGTCAGCGGCTCTGCCCCACTATGGCCAGCTCACCCAGGGGTCTTAGCAGAATTTCCCGAGACCATGTGTCCACCAGCATCCCCTGGAGAAGCTGCCAGCCACCTGCAGCGGGTCCCAACCCCAGCAGCTGTGAGGGTCAGGGCTTTGCCCTTCATGGGCCAGCAGCCCTTCCCCTCTCAGTGCTGGGGAAATCAACCCCAGGGGTTGAGTAACTCCCATTTTCAAGGCCACAACCTTCACACCCATAGCTCTGAGGGCTCCCAGCACCTTCACTCCTTTGGTCTCCATGAACACTCAGAAGTCTGCAGGTTGGTCCTCCCCAGACCCAGTGAATTCGCTTTTGTTCTAAAACACCAGCAAGAGACAAAGCTATTTGCAACTACTGCTAACGTTTGTTGCGTACTTACTTGGAGTCAGATACCGTTCTGGAAGACCATTAAGTATCTTCATTTTAATTCGCATAACCATTCACATAACATAGTCCATTTTTACATAGAAGGACATTGCAGTTCATGGGGTCTGGCCCAGAGCCTAGGGTGAGTGAGTGGAAGAATCTGCATGTGAACTCAGATTAGCTGGCTCTTTGTAACCAAACCCTGGAAATGTGGTTGCTGAGCTTTCACATGGCCAACAACCGTTCCACCTTGAGGATGTTTCTTCCGTGCGTTTCCCTTACCTGAAAAAATCAGCGTGGAGTAGTTGCATTCCACCTTCCATGTCAAAAATCTGTGCTTCTGCTCAACTGCTGTTTTACTTCCAGTCTTTTTAAGCAAGAAAAAACCTTTTTTTTTTTTAATTGAAAAGAGTGCAGAGCTGAGTGTAGGGAGATACCCAGTGACTGCTGGCCGAAAGGAATGGTTCTCAAACTCCCCGGTTTGCTGAAGGAGCTTGCAGATTACTCTCTCCAAAGACCCTCAATGCTGACTCCCTTTGAAAAATCACGTAGAACTTAAAAGGGGTGCAATACAGGAGAAAAACAACCTTTGTCCAAATTTTAAATAAAGCAAGAGATTCTGGAAGCCAAGTGCTCTCTGGAGAGAAATCTTCAGTAGGTTGTTTCTGAACTATTAGAGAAGTATATGGGAAAGGTCCAACGAGAGTTCACTAGAGGACAAACAATGCAAAACTCATGTTTCCTTTTGTGAAGAGTTCACACATGAAGGGTATGTTGTCGGCAGGTTTTGTCTTGATTTTATCAAAGCATTTGACCAAGAATTCTCTGAAGATGGTGATGTTGATTAGATCAGTGGTTTCCTTTACTTTGTTTAGTTGTTGTTTTTTAATCCTAAAACCAGATTCTAAATCTCCATTCCATGTCTATCGGAAAGGAATTACTGAGAAAGGGGCCCAGGAATCCATGTTACTAAAGCTCGCCTGGGGCCAGTGCAGCTGGTCCATACACTGGTGTTTTTAAGCCAGAGACTGGTTTTCAGACTTTTGGGGGACAGGAAACCCTTTCATCAAGTGAAATCTTGGATGAAATCTACCATATAAAACAGATACAGTAACATTTTACTTGTATAAAATGTTTGAAGTTTACATTTATAATGCTTACTGAAGAATAAGAATAATGAGACAGTTACAAAGACATTAAAATCTTAAATCAGGTGTTGATAGTAACTCTAATAGCTATATTCATATTACCAACTTCTGTGTTTAATAAAATTATATACTTTGCCTTAAATGCATAATATTTTAAATCCCAATGTAAGTAATTACTTGGAAATGGTAACAAGAGTTTTAGTTTTAGTTTTGTTTTTAAGTAAGTTGCCTTAGAATCCCAGGATATTTCTCAGTGCAGCCAGTCTAAGGGAGGGAATATTTGTTTCAAAACGGTAACCCTGTAACTAACTAACCTTATGGAAACAATTGCTCACATTCCTTATCATAAATCTAGACTCATACAGGAAATATCTAATTCTTAGAATAAATATTTACCCTCTCTCAAGTAGGATATTATCACAAAGGACTTTCTACTGTGATGAAAGCAAGGCCATCCAGATGCCCCCGAGCCTCGCCTGGCGCTCAGTGGGAGCCCTCTCCGGAGTGGCCTTGTACCCGTGTGCTTGCTTGACCGACACATGAGAGCAGACCGTGCACACCAGTATTTTCCACAGGCTGAGGCAGGGCTGCCGCTTCCCTTCGGTATCGCACGCATAAGAAGCCCAAGAGGTGCAGAATGAGTCCACCGTGGGGACTGCCTAGATCTCCCAGGCTGAGTTGTTGGCACCGGGTACACAGTATCTGCAACAGGTGGGAAGTTTGCACATATGCCATTTCGGTGTCATTTATAAAATAGTTACAGTTTATAAAAATATCTAAAATACATTTAAACATTAGAAACAGATGGTGGTGGTATCCTTGGAGTACTTCCAATACGAGTCTTTTTAAGAACAGTAGCCTAATATTGACTGGATGCTTGATTTGTGTTAGGAAAAATGTTTGGTTTCCTGGGGAATACAGAGATACATTTGGGGACAACTCGGTAGTGTAGATGAGAAAAAAACGATAACTCAGAAAGTGAGTTCATGTGCACAAAGAAAGGACAGACTACCTTTGAGTACAGATGGAGGAGTGACCTCTTCTGGACAGAAAATCAGGGAGGACTTCCTGGAAGAGGAGACTTACGTGGGGGTGGTCCTGCGGACATAGAGGACTTGGATATGAGACTCTTAGGGAGAAGAAGTGATGTTCTAGGCCACTTTAGCTTTTGAGAGCATATACTTTTAGGGAAAAATAATGTAGCTAACTAACACTATTCTCTTAAGCAGAGTACCTTCTTCATTAATAAATGAGCTCTATATGCATTTTAAAAAGTACTTCATTAATAATCTCTAAAAGGGACCATTCTCAAATATTTAAACATGCCTGAGGTTTTTTTCTTTCCAGAGTTACTCCCAGCAGGCAGCGATTTAACTTGCTCAGATTTAGGCCTTTCCAGCGATATTTTGCCGAACTTGGCTGCCCTTTTAATACCTTCGTGCATCATAAATTTACCCTTCGCCTGGGCTCTGTAAGAATGATAGCCACTCATCCCTCATGTGTCCACCCACGCGGGCATGCTGAGCACCTGGTTGCGAGCCAGGTCCTGGAGAGGTCTAGGCACCCAGCAGGGAACAAGTCAGAACTGGACAGGTGAATCGAGTACCTGGAAACCCCCTACAGGTCTTATCATTAAACTGTATTTTAAAAAGATAACAGTGTAACTTTCCCTACAAACTGATAACAGCATTCAATGTGCACCTCCCAGAGCTTGTGCGTTTCAACAGGGATCAAAGCTTTTCCTAGAACTGCCTCTCTAATCAGGCCGTGTGTGAGGGGAATTGTGGTTTGAGCCTTGGGAATTTTCCAGCTTATATGGCCTTTTAAGCAGCAGGGTTGGTACTGTCCTATCTGTACTGTGTGGTGGGGACTGGCTCTGGTAATACTCTCCCCAGGAAAGTGGCTTAAAGAAAACTCTACTGTACGGGGAAAATCAATTAGATATCCTGTAACAGAAAAGAGCTCCTGTTGCAATTTTGCTTTTCTGAGCCCAGAGAGGGGTGCGGCATAGTGCAGATACAGGCTGCTGGGTGCTGTTGGTCAGTGGGCCAGTCACTTGACCTCTCTGCGCATCTGTAAATAGAGATGATTTCATGTAATAATAGTACCCACCTTGAAGGATTACTGAGGGTCAAACAAGTTAATACGTAATATAGAGTATTTAGAATTGTGCCTGCCATAGAGTAAGTATTAGATTACAAGTAGCTATTAGTGTTTTTCCAGTTTGTCAGTTTTTCTGAGAATATGTAGTAGATATAAAGTAAGAGTGGGTAAGAAGCTAGATTTTTTTTTTTTAAAAAAAGGATGCCTAATTCCTCTCCCCCCTCTTCACACTCTCACCCTCCTGCCCCACAGACCCAAGAGTTATTTATTTTGTAAGGCCAGAACACCATATTTGAATGTCTGACCTTGAACATTTCTGATTAAGTAGTTCTGGGCAACGCTTTAATAGTTGGAAAATAAATCAGGCCTCCCACACATACCTGGTCAGCCAAGAATTTGTTTGCCCCAGGATCTGTGGGTGGGCGGGAGTGGAGGCAAGCACACGCCCAGGCCCATGTGCACTCTCCGTTCTTGTAGGAAAGAGGCTGTGCTGGCTAGTGTTTCCCTGTTGTCTCTTCCCTTTCTCCTTCTAGAGAAACAATATTTTCATTTTTTAAAAAAATGCTTATTCTCTCTCCTTTCCTTGACCCCAGGGGCACACTCCCCCTCTTCCCACTTGTTCCTTTGTTTTCTAAAGTTTGGCCCTTTATTTGTCCCTTGGCATTGCCCTGGGCAGGCTTCTCCCAAGCCCAGGATGGCAGCACATGGGATGCGATGGTGAGCCACAGGCTGTCCGCATGGATCACAAGTTTCAGAGTCTGTGGCAAGGCTTCTGGAAATGTCCTGGGGTTGCTGTGGCTCTTGTGGTGGGGACTCGAGGAAGACCCCTGCCCCTTGGCCCCCACCTTTACACGGGGTGTGCTACAGGTGTGCGTCCTAAGGAGGTGGGTGAGGGTGGCTCAGTACGCCCTGCAGAGAGGCCTAGTGTCCTGTACTTGCCAGCCACGTCCGGACACGTGGTCTGTGTGGCCTTCAGTTCCTGGTTCCTGGCTTGTTTCATGTTTTTCTTTTCAGCCTATTGAACATTTAATCCCACTGTCCTGGCTAAGTCCTCTCGTGAGAGCAGGTGTGTTCTGAGTGTGAGAACAGGCGTGTGTCGGGTCCATCCTGTGGGAAGCGGCCTGGGCTGGGTGGAGAGAGGGCTTTGCAGCCCAGGGACACATCCTCGGCCAGAGCTAAGCTTAAAGGTCACTTGACTCCCTTCAGTTTCCACCGGCCCCTCGGGGTGCTCGGGCGAGCTCTCGGGGACACGCCTTTCCCTCTGCTTCCTTCTCCGATTAGGGAAGGACTGGGGACGCCAGGCTGGTGGGTGTTGGGTGCGTTCTTTGTAGGAAGTGGCCTGGCTTTCGGGTGGGAGGCTGGTATTTGGGGGCCTTTGCTCTGGAGTTAGAATCTGGATGGGTCTTTCCCAAGAAGCCGCCTTCTCCCTCCTGGCCGATGGGAACTTTGGAGGCAGCAGAACTCACTGCTCCAATACATGGAAGAACTGGCAAGATTAAAAGGAGAGAAGGTTTTGTTTTGAAAATTATACAAACAGCCTCTGATCTAGGGTAACCACCAGACATCCTGTTCTCAGCATGTTTGCTGCTTGTCCTGTGCAGCTCCGTGCGGCTGTGCTTAGGGCCTCGTGATGTGAAATACAGACCTCCCTTAACTCCCAGGCTCTACCCGTCTTGTCATGGAGGAGAGCCACTGTGCTCCCCCCTGGAATAGGGGAGGGGGTGGCAGTTTTATGTGCAAAAGGCCCACCACCCTCTGCCCGGGGGCCGTGGCCTCTTGGTCAGGCCTCCCCCACAGCCGCCTGGGTGGGCAGTGGCACCTGCAGGGCCCAGAAAGCACCTTGTCGCTACCAGGGCAGCAGCTCGGGGAGAAAGTGGGGCCGCAGGAAGCAGGCTGTGGGAGGTGTCTGTAGGGTGGGAATGTGTTCACAGTCATATGTGAGGGGCGGATGTTCAAACTTATTTGGGGAAATTACTTTTACTATTAAACAACATGTGCATATATGTGTACTTACATACATCCAATGAAATATTTTGGGACTATTTCAAAGCAGTTAGCTGTTAACAATAGATTGTTACATACATAAAATGATACCTAAAACACACATACGATGATAAACCCTAATGAAGGCCACAGTAATTCTTACCTTTTTACATAGAGTACATTTATTCAAACTAACTTCTTCCCAGTATTGGAATTCCTTCTACCGTATACACAGGCGATAATCCAGGCATCATCTCTCTCTTCACTTCCCTCCTCCCCTCTGCCTGCACTTAGAAGTACCCCCTGACCCTGCCCTCACACAGGCCTCGCAGTCAGAGCATGTGCAGCAGAGGAAGGCGCCCCAGGCAGAGGGGTGTGAAGTGACCCGGAAGAGGAGCAGGCTCTAACCTGCCCCGAAGGAGGGAGACGGGGGTCACAGGGGACCCTCCCAGACCCAGTGCTCAGGAGCGGAGCGCCATGGGACCATCCTCGGGGAATGGCACGCAGCTAGTGTGGGTGCGAGGTACAGAGGCTGGCGAGGGGCAGGGTAGGAGGTGGCAATCTCAGCAGGGATGGCGCTCACTGCTTGGTTAAAAAAAATACTTCTGTGGCTAAGAAGTATATTTTGTTAGAAAGTATTTACTTACATTATCGCAAATCCTTCTCCTTTTCTACTTGACCTCTGGGTTCAAGTCAGAAGAGCAGCACAGAACGTGCCTGTCTGCTCCCTGCCACGTGCTTTCATAGGTAGCTGGTCTGTCGCTTCTTAACACCTTGCCCCAGGCGGTGTATACCTTTATCCTTCTCAGTAGATTTACTCTAACCCAGGGATGATTCCGTGGTCTCTGCAGAGTCTGCCAACAGGGGGCTGTGGTCTCCTAGATTGAGTTCGTACATCTCCGCTCCAAAGCAGTTATTGCCACTGCACCCTCATCTCTTCTTTTCTGCTGGGCCCTCCCTCTGGTTTTACAGGATCCCCGAGGGAAGCAGTCCAGGACTTAGTCCAGCTACCTCCCCACCGTACCATCTCCTTCCGGTCATCTTAGGGTCCTGGAGAAAGGAGAAGTAGGCCTTTCTCACACATGCCCTGGGATCCTTGTCCTAGAGAAATAGTGTTTTTTTGTTTGTTTTTTGTTTTGTTTTGTTTTTAACAATCTCACCACTTTGCTTCTTACACTTTGGAAGCAAACTAAGAAAGAAGTACGTACCTGTTATAAAAATGAATTGGGATGAACTAAAATCTCTCAGAAGTTAAGGGTCGAGAGGGGAATTTTATAACTCAAGTTCCATTTTCATGTGAATTATCTGTAGTTAGAAAATGTCGGTTATATATTCTGCAGGAGCGATTCAGTCGTATGTGTCATGTGAGAGCCCTCTGCCTGAGAGTGGAGGGATTGGGCCCTGGAGAGGAATTCCCAGGGGCTGCTTGTTACAGAAGCCGGCACCGCGAGTAATCCCTGATAAAATATCTGTACTTTCCCGGCCAAGCCAGGGTTGCTGGTGGATTAGCCTTTTTACAAAAAAAAAAAAAAAGGTAGCTATGGAAAACGTTGAGTAACTTTGGAATTACTCACCTCGTGCAGAAGCCGGGAGTTTACCTGTTAGCAGTGGTCCTTTGCAGGGACTTCTGCCTACGTGGGAGTGGATCAGCGAAGGAAAGGGAGGATAAAAGGAGGAGAACATTACGCGGTTGTTCAAGTAGAAGTTTCCGATCTGGTCAGCTAGCTAAGGACGCCCAGAGAAGCCTCTCTGCTGATTGCTGGGGTTTAATTATCTGACGATGGAGGGCAAAGTGTTGTTTTCCGTAAAAAGAGTGTCTTGGATGCAGTTGTTTCGGTCGCTGGCAGTGGGCCTTGCACGGGAGTCCAAGGGAGAGGGAAGGAGAGAGAATAAGTGTTTACCACTGTGTACTCAGCCTGCGGCCCGTGGACAGCACGCCAGCGTCGCTGACGAGCCTCCTAGAAACACAGTCTCAGGCTCAGACCAGAACCCCTGGACCAGAACCTGCATTTGCACAGGACCCGCGGGCAATTCCTGTGCACACTGACGGTTCAAAGCACCGCCCTAGCAGGTGACGACAGTGCCTGATTCACACGGTGATCTGCCTGCCTGGACACAGTGAGAAACGCTGAACAAGAAAGGCATATCGGCCCTGAGTGTGGCATGTCAGGAACCAGCGTAGCTTTATTTCCAGCCGGAGCCCTGGCCCTCCGATGGTGTTTGCTTCAACAGCAGAGTTCTGTTAGGGGAGGACGGGTGTTTACCGCACAGAGGAGTGAGGTGCTCCGTGGCCTGATGTCCCAGGAGGAGCTGCCTCCCTGCCCCGGAGCTTTCCAATGGTTGCCGTGATGGCAGTTACGGGCAGTGGTCTCCCCTAGTAAAAACTTTATTTCCTTTCCACTTTTATCTGTGCTTACTTTGCTATACTTTTAAAAAATACGTGTTTTTCTTGATATTTTAGAAAGAGAGGAAGGAAGAGAGAGAAACATGCATCAGCTGCCTCCTGCACACTCCTGCTGGAGGGCAAGCCCACAACCTGGGCGTGTGCCCTGACTTGGATGGAACTGGTGACCTCTTGCTTCATAGGTTGACGCTCAGCCACTGAACCACACCAGCCGGGCTATTTTATTTCTAAATTACAGTTGACATTCAGTATTATTTCATTTGCATTCCAGGTGTACAGCATAGCGGTTAGACAATCACACACTTCCTCCCCCCGATATTTCCAGTACCCACCAGGCACCTCACAGAGTTACTACAATATTGTTGTCTGTATTCCTTATGCTGCACTTTACAGCCCTGGACTGTTTTCATGGCTCGGTATTTGTACCCCTAAATCCCTTTACCTTTTTCTGTCCTCTCAACCCCCTCCTGTCTGATAAGCATCAATTTGTTCTCTATATAAATTTATTTCTGTGTTTGTTTGTTTTGTTGTTTAGATTCCACATATAAATGAAATCACATAGCATTTGTCTTTCTCTATCTGACTTCCTTCTCTTAGCATCATACCTCTAGGTCCATCCATTCACCCCCCCCCCCCCCATTAACCATAGAGCAGAGAATAAAAAGGGAACTTTAATTTCCTTTTTAGACTTTCATCATGTCCCTTCTTCACTTGACATCGTGTTACCCTCATGAATTTTTTTCAAGGAAAAGGGTCTGTGCAGAAAAGTGTTGCTTCCTCCGTGATGTGCCAGGAAGGAACCTTCTGGGCTCAGCCCCGACGGGCACTGCTGACAGAGGCGAGGACTAGACCGGACTGGCCGGGGCCTATTTGAATAGGAACACTTGTGGGTTTATCCTGTTGTACATCAGTAGACCGTCAAGTGGGAAACCTTTTGTTAAATAAGTCGTTAGCTATCACACTCACACGTATAGGATGATGTTTCTCCTTGCCTAGGGGAGCCTTTTATTTTCAGAGTAAACAAAAAGTGCTGATATAACATATCATAACAAGTACTTAACCATTAGCACAAGTTCTCACGTGTTCAGTTCTTTGATAATGTGATGCAAAGATTTTTGGGTCTGTTTGACCTTTTCCGCTATCTGTGGTGATCAGCTATTACTCTGTAGTGGATAAAAATCCACTAGGTTTTCCTCTTTAAAAGTAACAGTTAAAAAACAACAACAACACCTTTTAGTGGTAAAAGGATTGAGACTACAAGGGCATTTCCTTCAAGTTCCATGAAGACTCCATTAGCCTTTTAGAGGCTCTGCTACATTCTAGTTGGAGCCACTGCGATCTCATGCCTGGATTGTTCAGTAGCCCAATACCTGGTCTTGCTGTTGCTCCCTTGCCTTCTGTTTAGTCTTGTCTCAACATAGCAGCCAGATCATACTTGCCTCTGCCCAGATCATCTCAGTTGTGTTCGATGGCTCTCGGAATAAAAGCCAAAGGCCCATAGTGCCTAGAATCCCACGGCATGCCCCAGTCAGACAGGCCACACTTCTGCCTCAGGGCCTTGGCACTTCCTGATATCAGCCTGGAACCATCTGAAGATGTCTACACGACTTGCCCCCAGACTTCCTTCAGGTCTGTGCTCACCTGCCAGTTTCTCAGTGAGGCTTTCCTTGACCGCCCTGTTTAAAATTTAACGCCCTCCTCCACACACACACCCCTGACATACCTTACATTTTACTTAATAAATGTTCATTGCCTGTCTTCTCTAAGAATGTTAGCTCTTTGAGAAGAAGAGGTTTTGTCTTGTTGAGTGTGTGCCCCCGCCCTTAGAACAATGCCTGGCTTAGTCAAGGTGTATTCTGTTTGTTGAATGAATGAGTGTAGCTGGCCCTCTTCAACCCCATGACTAGGTACGAATTTAGAGCCGAAAGCACTGTGGGGCTTCTTCCTATCAGTTTCATCCTCACCCTCATTGCACAAAAGGACTGAAATGTCAGGAAAACGTCTTTAAAATATTAACCGCAGCTGTGAGCCATTTAAACCATTCTACATGGTAAGTTAGGGAATGCCAATTGTTGATTTGTAAGGCAAATGGGAGGACACAGTTGGTACACAGCAGGTCTCCTGTGTGCCAGGCATGCAGAGTCGGGCCTGGGGACAGGAGGAGGTGCCTCCTTCAGCGATCTTCACACTTGCCCGCTGTCAGCCCCTTGGTTGTGGCAGCATCCCACAGCAACTTGGTCCCCATGCCCCCTCCTCCAAGGACTACTGCTTTGGGCGCGCCTGCCTGCATGTGTATTTGTTTGCCAGTGTTGTCTCACCAAGGACTTCCTTTGGCTGCAACTTATGTTTTCCTTTTTGTTTATAGTGTTTCTTAGTAACCCCCTGCCACAAGTCTCTCTGCAGAGTTGCTCTCCAAATGTATCTTGAACTTTGCTCTATTTCTCGTTTAGCATAGCAAGATTTACATTGGCCATGGAAGTCTAGAAAACAAAGGTTACAGAAGTGAATGTGGCTGGTGCTCATGTAGTTTCTGGCACCCCAGACGGAGTGTCCATTGCAGAGGATGGAGCCCACCCATGGGAGCCATGTGGTCTGCCTGGCGGAATTATCCCCGTCATGGCGATAGATGCAACAGATTCTAATAGCCCAGAGCCATCACTCATTCAGTACGCTATCTCTTGAATCTCCACTCTTCTGCAGCATGCTAGCAGAATAGCAGTGTCCACCCTCTTGGAGCCTCTGATGGTCTAGTGCAGTGGTCAGCAAACTGCGGCTCGCGAGCCACATGCGACTCTTTGGCCCCCCGAGTGTGGCTCTTCCTAAGCCTTAGGAATACCCTAATTAAGTTAATAACAATGTACCTACTTATATAGTTTCAGTTTAAAAAATTTGGCTCTCAAAAGAAATTTCAATCGTCGCACTGTTGATATTTGGCTCTGTTGACTAATGAGTTTGCCAACCACTGGTCTAGTGAGAGAGAGAAATGTAAATTAAATAACCATAGAAATGTGGGATTATAAACTGTGGCAGGTGCTATGAAGGAGAAGGTGAAGGTGCTATAGGAGCTTTGTCCTAGTCTTGAGGTCATGGGGCCTTTGAGCTTGGACCTGCAGGTTACTAGGCATATGTGTGCTATGGAGGGAAGGGGCAGAGTGTGTGCATTCACTTCCGGGCAGAGGAAACGGAGGTGTGCACCATCTCCGGGGTGTTGAGGGACCTTGTGCATTCCGGGGAGTAGAAGGAGACCAGCCTGGCTGGAGTGTGAGATGGCGGGGAGAGTGGTGCATGGAGGGGCCGGAGAGGTGAGCAGGGCCAGAGCGAGGCCTGACGGCCACTGCTGGGTGTTTATCACAAGACTGACACAGAGCATTACAGGGGTTTCGTAGGGCAGAGGCGTGGTCTGTTTTCTATTTTTAAATGATTGCTCTGGACGCGTTGTGGGAGGTAGGGAGAGCGGAAGCTGGGAAACCACTAGAGTTGTTTTGTGTTCGTCCAGAAGGATGGTGGCAGCTGGTCTGGAGAGAATGTCGGAGGACATTGGCATCTAGCTTGTGATCGCTCTGGTGGGCTCACTGAACAGCCTTCTCTAATTTGCCTTGATCTTTGACCTGCCAGTGAGGTGCCTACACCTGGGATTTTAGTATTTGTTGACTAGAGAAATGTGAATACATCAGTCAAGCTGGGTGGAGCTAATGTCCAGGCTGTCTGACAATTACGTTTCCTTGTAAATGAGTACATAGGCATTGTGGCTTTCTTTGTGGGTCGGTCTGTTGTGAGCTCTGTTGGCATGAGGCAGTATTGATAAACATGATCATTTCTGGAAACAGTGAGTTTTGGATCTGATCACTTTTGGAACCAGCAGAGTTGAGGCACAGAATGTAGGCATCATGAATTCTCTGATGTCACCTGGTGGAGACTGTCTGAACAACTATCTTTCCTAGGCAACATTTTCCCTTTAATGATGCTTTTCCATGATCATTTACAAAAAGTTTAAGTGACTCTATAATAGCTACATCCACCAAATGTTTCTATCTTTAGAACAGCAATTACTTCACCCAATGGGGAAAGGTGCTGCCCACCTAAAGAAGATCTTCAGAGGGCGTGTAGTTTGAAAAGGTAAATTAAATGCAGAAGGATTCAGAGCCAAGGAGAATCTTATTATAAACTAGAGGCCTGATGCATGAAATTCATGCAAGAGTAGGCCTTCCTTCCCCTGGCTGCTGGCACCGGCTTCCCTCTGGCACACCCAGGACCTGGGCTTCCCTCCAGCCACCGGCTTCGTCCGGAAGGTCATTCGGTCTAATTAGCATATTACACTTCTGTTATTATAGACTAGAGGCCCGGTGCATAAAATTCGTGCACTGGGGCGGGAGAGGGGGGGTGAGTCCCTCAGCCCGGCCTGTGCCATCTTGCATTCTGGGACCCCTCGGGGAATGTCCTCCTGCCTGCTTAGACCCGCTCCCTGCAGGAAGCTGGCAGTCAGACATCCCTCTCACAGTCCGGGAACCCGCTCTCCTTACTGCCCACCTGCTTGCTGCTCCTTACCGCTCCCACCACTGCAGCTCCCACCACCGCAGCTCCCGCATTTAGCATCTGCCCCCTAGTGGTCAGTGTGCATCACAGTGACCGGTGGTTCTGGTCGTTCTGCTGTAATGGTTGTTTAGGCTTTTATTATATAGCTTGGTTCTCTGTGCATCTAACTTTTTATGATGTGTGTTTATTTCTTTAGAGACTATGAGGTATTTGTTTTTCAAATATCCTGTTATCTCTACATATAATGATACTGTCTTAATGTTTGTTTAGGAACTGAGTCAAGGTAGGCAGCTGGACTAATTGGCTGAAGTTTAATGAAGCCCTTTTGGTACTCTCAAGTTCAGAAGATATCGAACAGTGATATGAAATGCATAATGCATTTGTGAATACTCACCAACAGTGTTTTCCTCATCTTTTGCAGGAGAAAAATGGAAGAAACATACTTTCAATGGAATGGAATAAACCGAACAGGTAACCGAAGTTAGCAGGGTATGTATATGCATTAGTCAAATTTTTGTGAGTTACTATTTGTGAAGTCCTCAGAGAGTACCTGGCACATAGTAAATACTGTATAAATGTTTGCTGTTACTAAGTTCTTAAATGTACCTGAGCCCAAAAGAAACCAGTCATATAACCAAAAACTATCCAACAAAAACGAACCCTTTGCACCTAAAGAAGTTGTGAATATCGTTGGTACGTTCTGGCCTGCTCTCTGTGTGACCCGTTACAGGGCCTGAGAAACGGGATTTCTTAATCCTGGAGCACCGTGAGCACATGAACTCCCACTTGTCTTGCTTCTGAGCACTCATTCAGAATGACCTTGTAAGTGTTAGATCCATTTCAGTTTTGAAACAAAACACGTTTCTTTAACATTCTTGAAGTGATAGTTCTTTATCATCGGGGGCAATGGCTCAGTTTGCAGACAGTCGCTGCAGTGGCTTCTGGAGAGCAAGAGAGGACGACAGTGAGGACAACCTCACCGTCTCTGGTGGTAGCAGTGATAACTTGGAATAGGAAGGTTCAAACTCTCGACCCTGCCTGGCACTGACTTATGTCATAAAACTGTCGGTGTTGCTGAGACCTCCTAGCACGTTCACCAGACGGTTATAAGGGCCGTATTATGTGCCAGGTTCTGGGCTTGGTGTTGAGATTGCAGAGTTGAACCTTCACCTCTCTCCTCACTGTCCCCATCTGTCTGCATGTGCACCAGCACCAGTTCCTGCCTTTTTTACTTCACTTTGGGGAGACGTGGGTCTGCAGGCTGGAGTGATGTTCGCCGCCCCACCTTCCCTCTCCTCTTTGACTCTTCCGTCTCCCGGGCTCTTTCTCATCACGTGAGCACGCTGTGTTCCGGTTGGGAGAAGATGCCAGGTGGGGGATGGGGCCCAGGGTCCGATTTCATAGAGTTGGGCATTTCCCTACTTGGCATTCAGATTGTATCTCCCTTCCCCTGACTCCTCTTTCACAGTATACCGAGTTCATTTTAAACACTCTGTCGTCTTCTGTTTTGCCATGTTTTTCTTCTGGGATTTTGGAAGTCACCTTTCTTTCTGGTGGCATTACAGATGACATTATTAATGAGAGAGGTGGGCACTGGTGGTGCCCGCAGGGTGTCAGTGGCCTTCAAACCTGTTTGTTGGCGCCCACGGGAAGAATCGTGTTGCATCGGGACCCAGTACACATGTTGGTACATGTGGATGTATGGTTTCCCCTAATAAGACCTTTACTATATGCGAGTTGGGATAGAATTTTCTAGTCTATAGTGTTCTATCACTTTTTCTTTTTTGTCTTTTTTCTATCTTCTTTTTTAAAATATTTTTTATTTTATTTTTCAATCACAGTTGATATACAACATTATATTAGTTTCAGGTGTACAGCATAGTGATTAGATATTTATATAACTTATGAAGTGATCGCCCCGAAAAGTCTAGTCCCGATCTGACACCATCCATAGTTGCTATAATATTATGGACTGTATTCCTTATGCTGTACTTCATACCACCATGACTATCCTCTCTTCTTTTTTAGTGCAACTCAAAATAGGGTTCAGAAACTACTAGACAGTTGTACTTCGACAATCTTGCAATATTTTCATGCTATGGTATGGAGAGGAATATGCCTTCCTCTCCATATTCAGTAGTAATGTGTGCAAGTCTCTTTTATACCTAAAATCCCCTCAGACTTGCCTTAACTTAATTCTTATGCTCAGGCTTTCCCCTTTTCTAACTAAGCTGCTGTTTCTATTTTATCACATACCAGTCACTCCTCAACACTTTTTCTGTTTGACATTTGACATTTCTCTCCTGACTCTTGGCCAGGAATCATCTTATTTACCATTTTGAATGAAATAGATTTCTCTGTACTATTATATCTTGCATATTAAATAATATTTTAACAAAGTAGCACACTTATTTTTCACTAATTCATTTACTTGTTTGGATTCTGCATATTCAGTTTCTCAGAAACATAACTAATCTCATAGTCCGATCTCACAACTCATGCCCTTACTGGCCCAGGGTCACAGAGTCTCAGTAACGGGAGGGTATCTTCCGTACCTTGTGTTTTGGTTGGTGTCATGAGCTTCAGAGAGACATCTGCTGGCCCAAATGTAGTGTTGCATTATTTTTCTATCTTGAAGTCAATCCTATTGTCCATTTTAGGACCTTAAGCTTTCATAGGGTGCAGGTAAGCTTGTATGTTGGAATGCACTGAAGTCCCTCACCTCATCTCCTCAAGCTTTTTTAGGATTTCCAGCTCAACATTCAGTGGACTGAAATGTAGTCATACCATATCACCCTGTAAGCAGCTGATGTCTAATGGGGGAAAGGGTTTCATAGTGAAACTGGATTTCTTATCTTTGTGTGTTCTTTCTTTGGTTAATCCTCACCCAAGGATATTTTTTCCATTGATTTTTAGAGGGAGGTGGGAGGGGGAGAGAGAGAGGCATCAGTTGGTTGCCTGACAAAGACCAGGTAGGGATGGAACCTGTAACCCAGGTGGGTGTGCAGGATGACACTGTAACCATTGAGCCATGCCAGCCAGGGCCCTTGGTTTGTTCTTAATGGGGCTACAAAATGATCATTTAGTAAGGCATCCAACAAACCAGGATCCACTGAATACTTCTGAAAATGATAATAATTCATTCTTCCAAGATACTAGTAAGTTAAGAACTTACGTTTTAAATGGCATAGGCTTGCAGCCTGGTTTGTTACATTTGGTTCTAGTTACAAGTCTAGTGCTAAAGAAAATAAGAATCTAAACTTTATTGCTTATTTATTTTGAAGCCCTAATTAACATATCATAGTGACTTTTATACAATGTTTCTTTTAGCAAAATCTTCATTGATTTCAGAGGCAAGTTTGTTTATCAAGGAAACATAATTATATACATTTAAGATTACTCAGTGCATACAACAAAACTTAAGATTATAATGTGCAAAATGGTCCTATTTATTTATTTAGGTTAATCCTCATCCAAGGATATTTTCCCATTGATTTTTAGAGGGGGGAGAAGGGGAAAGAGAGAAGCATGGATGTGAGAGAGACACATTGACTGGTTGTCTCCCGCACATGCCCCTACCAGGGCCAGGGACCAAGCCTGCAATTGAGGTATGTGCCCTTGACCAGAATAGAACCCGAACCTTTCAGTCCGTGGCTGACACTCTATCCACTGAACAACACTGGCTAGGGCTAAATGGTTCTTTTAAACAAAACTAAACTAATACCCACCTGTCCTTGAAGAGTATTTCTAAGGTTTTATAAACAGTAAATGAGACAACATATCACAGCTTTCTGTCCTGTTTACTCCTAGGCCATAGTGCATGCCTGAAAGCCAGTAGAAAAACATTAGAATGTGTGTGACAGCCCCTCTAAGCACGGCTTTGGGAGTATACGGGAGAGGGAGCTAAATCCCAGCCCCTGCCATGGCCCACTCCTTCCGCATTTGTCTCTTCCTCCGTTTCAAAAGATGAACGAAGTGTCATAGGACAAGACTGTACCGAATCAGAGGAGGGCAGAACTGAAAAGAATATTGTTAATGGTGCAAGGGGACAAATGAGGGTGGAAATCTAAACAGTATTTGGCAACATAAAATACTGTTTTTGAGTTTAATAACCCAAATAAGAACAACTTGTTCAAAGTATTTCATACATGTCCAATTTTTCTGGCCATTTTCCGAGAGGGGAAACTGAAGTGAAAATAGAAACTATTATTCCTTTCATCAAGGCACTTGGATTGATAATGAAAGGTGTGAGAAGTCACAGCAGGTAGCCAGGCACTTCTTTTAAAAGTGTGAGTAAAAGGGTACACAGTAAATAAGATTTGCAACAGTAAGTGGGTTGTGGGTTGCTAGTTCTGAGCTTCAGTGCGGAACAGTCCTGAAGTCTCAGTGTTTATGTTGTCGTGAAATAAGGTAAATAAAATGCTCGGTTCATTGAAGCACTCAGTCCGTGGCAGCTGCTGCTGTTGGCGTGAACAAAAACACTCAAGGTCACTCTCAGTGCATTGTTTTAGTTGTGTTTCTTACAGTTAGGGGTGGATTTGTTTGGATCTGTCTCCGTTTTTGTAATAATTTGGGTGTCAGAAAAAACAATGACATGAACAGCATTTATTGTGTCCTGAGTGCTGAGCGTTGGGTGCAGAGCGTGAGGAAAGATAGGAAAAGCTGAGCTCAGTTCATGTGCAAAGAACGCGGTATCTAACTCCCGGTGGGAATCAGCGATTGCCGTAGTCTCCACAGAACCACGCGCTAGTTCAGGGGTGGGCAAACTTTTTGACTCGAGGGCCACAATGGGTTCTTAAACTGGACCGGAGAGCCAGGACAAAAGCATGGATGGAGTGTTTGTGTGAACTAATATAAATTCAAAGTAAACATCATTACATAAAAGGGTATGGTCTCTTTTTTTTTAGTTTTATTCATTTCAAACGGGCCGGATTCGGCCCGTGGGCCGTAGTTTGCCCACGGCTGCGCTAGTTGGTTCTGAATTATGTTGTCACAACATTTAAAGCTTAAATAAAAATCTTTTGGTTTTACCTTGTTGATTACCTATGATTGCCACACAAGGAAAATACTGCTTATTCAAAGAGCAGGTTGTGATAGAATATAAAAATAACTAAGATTTCCCTAGGTTTGGATCATTACTTTAATAATCTTGATGTTTAAGATTTTTAAGTAAATATTTTCAGTTTACAGTCTATTGGTCAGCCCTCAGGGACAGAATAGTGTAATTTTTTTTTTTTAAAAAAAAAAACAAAACCCCAACACATTGAAAGTAGCATTTCCTCTTAAAATCTGTGTACCCCAACATGACTGTCTGAATATATTTCCTAAATATGCGGCATTTCCAGTTGTACACAATATATCTTGCGATTGCAGTAGGCAGCAGACCATTTAGGCAGATAGATCCCAAAGGGTCTCAGTGTTCTGGGTATGTCTACGTCAGTAATGGGAAGAAAATAAATCCAGCACTTCCGACTGAAGGGGCAAAGAACTGTATTTGTGCCACCAGTTTTCAGTTTGCCCCTCAGTGGGAAGGAATGGCAGCATGGGCGACTGAAGGTCCTTCACGGTGACTGACTCCTTGCGGACTCTTGGCTTTGGGTTGTGTTCAGGACTGCACAGCTGCGTGCAATGAATGGGTTGGGAAGTGGCCTGATACGTATTTGTGAAAGGGGAATATTTCTGTAACTTAAACTATGTTGCCAATATTGCCAAAAGTTAGAATTAATACATAGGGAGTTTACTACATTTGCCCATTCTTAAAAAAATGAATGTCCAGGGCTAAGCAGACAGTTAATGCTTGAATCTGTCTTGACAAGCTCTCCTGTCTCCCCCACTCTCCATCCTCGTTTATGGTGAAATTAAGTGTGGGATTCAGATCAAAGATATTTGAAGGGGAAAATAAGTCACAGAATAATTTAAATTTCAGCATTTGAATTTGGAATTAAAAGGAAGGTTGGTGGAGATTTACCTTAACCTTTTCAATTTACAGATAAGGAGACTGGGTTTCTGAAAGCAGATGGAACTTGCAGAAGGTCAGAGCCTTCAAGAGGCACAACCGATAGCAACAGGTAAAGAGTAACTTATTCAACTGGAAGTTTTCACGACTTTCTCAGCGCCATTGAAGTATAATTGACAGATAAAATTGCAAAATATTTAAAGTGTACAACATGACAATTTGATGTACATATGCATTATGAAAGGGTTCCCCTCACTTTTCATTATTTTCAGAAATGAATATTAAACTTCAGGTTTTTAGTCTTTTTTATTATTATTATTTTGTTTATTTTTAACATACTACTTAGAAAGTGTGTGTCTTAGCAAAATGTAGTGGAAGTAGGGCCTCCTCATACCCGGGCATTCGTTTTTCCACCCCACTATCTGGGGGGCAGCCTGCCACGTGCACAGACAGGAAAACAACCTGCCTCGATGACAATGAAGGTTTTATGGGATATTTTTTAAACCTGAACCACTTCCTTTTCTAACAGTAGTTGCTCCCTGAGAAGTTCCATGTCTTTCTCAGCTGTGGGTACCCCTGTTCAACCCAGCGAAGAGCACCCCTAGTTCCTGTATTTGAGAGGCCTCTGACAGACTGCCTCCATAACTAAAATTCTCCTGTTGAGAAGGTTATTATATACATGTGTGTTTTTTGTTGGTAGAGAAGCAGTTTTAGTGTTGGCCATTAACTTACAATGTTAGTGCCCTGGGCCTGCTGAGGCTACAGTTCACATTTGACTCCCCCACCCCTGCCCCATAAGTCACGTAGCGCCCAATTTTAAAAAATCTCCTTCCCACAACCAGCTACAACTCTCATATGAACATCTGTCTTGAAAATGAATGCTCTTGGTTGCAAATGTAGTTAATGAAACAGGGCAAATGGGGCAGGAAAATGAGCATCATCACCAAAAAAGTCCCAGCATGTACCAGTAATACCACTAGCAAAGAGTGTCATATTTGTAAAGTGCAGACATTACTGTTCTTTCATCCAAAAGCCGTATGTTTCTTAGAAGCTGACCAACTAGGTTGGGGCATATGTGAATCACCTTTTTTTTTTTTTTTTAACTGCCAAAAATGTACCCCCTGACCTATGGGAAAAGTATTGGTGCAGACACAATGAATACCTGGTAGAAATAGAAATAAGTAGTTTCATCTGACCTGGAAAAGAAGTAGCCTAAATATACCTAGAAAAAAAACCCAAACCAAAAAGTTATGATAGTGATAAATGGTAGAATTGTTTTCTGGCTTCTGGTGTGACATTGACACTGGCATGTACACAGTGATTATTCAGTTAGAGATGTTTTGACAGCACTCTACCTTATATGTATTTTTAAAAATATATTTCTTTATTGATTTCAGAGTAAGGGAGAGGGAGAGATAGAAACATCAATGATGAGAGAGAATCATTGATCAGATGCCTCCTGCGCTGGGGATCGAGCCCACAACCCGGGCATGTGCCCCTGGCTGGAATCGAACCCGGGACCCTTCAGTCCGCAAGCCGATGCTCTATCCACTGAGCCAAACCAGCTAGGGCTTATATGTATTTTTTAAAAGGTGTGATGAACGATTGCCTTACTTTTAGCAGACGACTTGGAGAATGTATATACAAGCCAGGTATGGTCAAGTATTTGTCACAAATATACTTTGGTCTCAGATTTTGTCTGTTATCTGAGTCTTCCATTGTACTTTGAAAGAGTCCTGTAGTATTCTAATAATTTAACTTTCCAAAACAAAATGTACAGTTCATCATTATACATTAATCTTTTAACGTTAGAACGATAGTATGTTTGTGGGGCCACAAGGTGATTTCATGCGAAAAGTTTCAAATTATGTGGCCCAGTTGTGGTGGTCAGATGAAGACATAAACTACTATTTCCCTTTTATTTGGGGATTCATTTGCACTGGTCGTTTTAATTCAAATCATATATGTAAGAAGGGGAATAGCACGCCCTTCTATTTCAATATGTAGAAGCACACCGTGTCGACTCAGTGTTTCAATAGCTAGGTTCTCACCCACGGGCCTGGGAGCTGGGAAAGGTGACCATGCTACCAACAATAATGTTATTTTTATTTGAATAGGCCCTGTCTGGGGGACTTACTATAGAACCTGAGGACAAGGGTGAGCAGATTATCTTTGGCATATAAATCTTTCAGGTTTTTCTAAAACGTGACAGGACACTTGTCACAGTGTATATTGACCTGTGATTTCTTTGGATCCTGTTTGTAACCAGTGAGGAGAGTAACACAAGTGGGTGCAAAGAAAGAGGTCCCCCTACAAGCGCTGTGTCACCCAGGCTGGCAGGAATCACTGTGGCTGCCGGAGTCACTGGTTTGTGGAGATAAGACATGGGAGATGTGTCCGACGTGATTGGCTCATGGGAAAGTTGAAGTACCAGCACCTGAGAATGAATTATTTTAACGTTTGTTTGCTTGCTTATTTTTAAATTTCACCCATCGACCTCCCCTTTGGCAACCATCAGCTCGTTCTCTATATTTATGGGTCTGTTTCTCTATTTTATTTCACATATAAGTGAAATCATCCGGTATTTGTCTTGGACCTATTTCACTTAGCATATACTCTCCAGGTCCATCAAAGTTGTCACAAAGGGCAGAATTTCTCTCTTTTTTATTGCTGAGTAATATTCCCTTGTGTTTATATTGCCACATCTTCTTTATCCATTCATCTATCGATGGACAGAATAAGTAAATAATAAGTGATATAATAAATGAGTAGGAGTTATATTCATTACAGAAAATTAGGGGCCCACTCAACCACATTCTTACACGTTTTCTAGGGAGAGAAGAAGGAGATGGCATTTGAGCTGACTTGCTGGGAAGCTTGTTCAGAATGCACCCAGGGTATCGAAGTGTCACAGGAGCTAGCGGTCTCTGGGAAGACTGCACTTTGCCCCCGGGAACAATTAGGGGAGACCGCAAGCCTGGTGGTGTTAATAGCATCAGTTTGCCTTTGGGGTTTCAGTCTCCCTTATGTGTCTGTTTCCCCCTTTCTCCTTCCCAGTGTCATGTCTGACTCTCAGTGATGAGTGATCGTGGATTAACTGATACATTAGGAGTAAAGGCTCTGGGTTCAGACTTAATACATCAGATACTGTCTCTGCCTCTTAGGCAACTGACTTAATTTCTTAGATGCTTCATCTGTAAAACAGGGATAATATTAGTATTTACCTTTATGGGGTTATTGAGAGGATCAAATGACTTACTGACCTGTATAAAGGGCTTGGAATTCCATCAGACACAATCAGTATGTGTTAGCTATTGTTATACTATCTGACCCTATTTGATTAAAAAATTTTAATCTCTCTGTAACTTCTATGTAGAGGGAACTGCACTGGTTGAATGAGTGAATAATGATGTGCATGTTATCTTTAGAATTGTTGATTAGTAATGTTAAATGCATCTTTGTGATTCGTTTCCAAGATAAGGCCAATGAAATTAAATCCACACAAGATCTTCCCACCTCATTTCACACATGCTCTTTAATCTTCTTTCCTAATAAGCCATTTTCTTTCCTGGGATTCAAGGAAAGGATTACGCTCTACACCATGAAAAACTGCATGCAACACACACACTTAAATGAAACAACCATTTTATGAAACAATAGTTACACTAAGTGTGATGAACTCTTGCTTTCTATCTATTCTATTCTGCTTCATTTTTGTAAAAATGCTGCTTGCAGTGCATGGAATTCATTTTACAGCTCGTTAATGGCTCATCCTGAGGTTAGAAAAACACTGCATTAGGTCACTTTGACTTGTCCAGAAGCAAAGGGTGGGTGGGGGGATACCTTTGATTATAACCAATATTCCTCCCCTTTCTTTTCAGTCTCTTTCTTAACTTCTCCTGATAGTGGGGCTGGAATTCACTAGCTTTACACACACACACACACACACACACACACACACACATTTTATTGCCACCAATCTGTTTAGTGAAGCCAGAGTTTGTGTTGTCATTTTAAAGGCCTTTCCATGTCACTGTAACTTGAGGTTCACTTTCAGCACATTGGGAACATTAAAAATGCAAAAAATACCTATCACTGTAAGATTGGGTCCAATAGTCATTTCCAGATTAGGTATGATAATAGTAACAGGTTTTTTAGACTGTGATACCCAATTTCTACTGTGCCCGCCCCTCCCCAGTTACATAAGGAACTAAGTGGCATGCAGAAAAATGCTGTATTGTTAGGATGGGCTCTGGAGAACCGGGGCTTTGGCCTGAGCCGTCGGTGGGCTGTGGGCCGCCCCTCCTTTGGCCGCACCCTGTGTTTGGGAGCTGACTGCTCAGAGCTGTTCGTGCTCTGTGACTGTGATGCTCATTGAACACACACCACGATCCCGTGCTGACTGCTGACTGTTCTCACCAACGGAGTCACCAGCCAGACGGATAACTGCTCCTTAGAAAGATCACCAGCCAGATTCTTACCAAGTTCACCACACAAGGCTTTCCCAGGTTATAAACCCCTGCTTTGCACTCATTCGTCACGCAGGTCACCAGCCACGCATCGCCTGGGCCAGCCGCCCATCCCCAGCTCCACACAGCGTGCAGCCTGCCCTGGCTCGGTGGATGTCTAATGCCACACCTTTTCCCTCTCACGTGGAATGCTGAATATTGCATTCTCTTCTTTTCCTCTTTCCTTTCCAGGTCATAGTCTGTCAATTCCATACATATGTTTATGTCGTATTTCTTCTATATTTCATGTAAATCTCTTTCTTAGCTTTTTTCTTTCTTCTCTCTGTTTAATTTTGGAGAGCCCCCAATGATACTAGTCAGAGCTCATAAACTCATTATCAGGAGAAAAGAACACCATATGTGGAGGTAAAATAAAGATTATAACTAGTGTCATCAGCTTTCAAATTTCTCAAGTGTCCTAGTCTAGTTCATGTTCTTCTGTTTAAGCCTTCTTACACATTGCATGCAGAAAAATAAAAATTATTCTTAGTCTGTTTATTTTCTTCCTGATGTAATTACTAGTGCAACACAGTGATAATAGACATTTGGTTTCAGATATAGAATTACAGACGTATTGTGAGTGAAATACGTTTTTGAGGAATGACCAGGCTTCTTGCTGTCATAACAGCACCATTTTTGAGCAGAAGTAGTTCCAGTCCTCAATCGGCAACAGACACACATTTGGGGAACGTACCAGTTACTGGAGGACTACTTAACGTCGTCATTTCTCTTTCCCATGCTTTGTGCCTGGAGAGAAGATGACTGTTTAAAATCATCTAAGTGCCACTCTTGCCCTTCCATGGTTATATTCACTAATAAATTAAAATGGAAATTCGGAGAACTCTGAGAATAAGAATGTGGTTAAGCATAGCTTTTGAAATGACAGCTCACAGTTTTCCTTCTGTGTGTGAGGGTGTTTATGACACTCACTTGGACATAAAGTTTGCTGCTTTGGAGCACGTGGTTTATTCTGCGGGACAGTTGACTAGAGAACATTGGAGCCTTTCCCTGACCCACGTGGTGCTTCTGGGTGACCCAGGACGGCCTGTCCTCGGCCACTTTCTCACATGTGCACTTGAAATGCCATGCCTCTGCCTGATGAGACATTCCCTTTTCTAAAACCGAGGTGGGAGGGAGTCGTACAACGGTTTTACTAGTAAAAGAAAGGCTGTTGCATTTTCTGTTAACAGAATTTTGTTTGCTCTTCAGGAGGGCATTTCAGTTTTTGTTCTCTGTGCTGACCTGGTATTAACCTGGTTTTGATAATGATTAATTAGTAACACTTTAAATTTGTTTAGCATTTTAAATCTCAGGGCATATCTTTTTTTTGTTGGCTTGAGTTTAGTATATAATCTGAAACTTATTGTACCATAAGTAGCAAGCTAATGGCCATGGATGAAAGTGAAATCACGGCAAGAATTCTTATGTATTGAGATGATTATAAATGTAGTCATTTATAATGTACTAGAGGCCCAATGCACGAGATTCATGCAAGTGGCTCAGCCCTCGCAGCTCCAGCTGCCTCGTTTCTTGCAGCCCCACCCCCTCCCCCCACCCACTGGTCGTTCCAGAAGGTTGTTCCAGAAGGTCGTTTTGCCATCCAGTCTAATTAGCATATTAGCTCTTTATTATATAGGATTATCTTGACAAAATTTTGTTTTTATAAAGTGAGCTTGACTTGCAAATATGCCAAAGGATCCAAATAGAGATTATAATTTTTATGTTAGGGTCCATACAAGCCAAATATGTAACAGAACTCCTGAGCTTAATGTAGTAGGCAGCATTTGAAATATGACTTGACACGCCTTAAAACAAATTTAATGTCTAATTTTAGACACAAAGACGTACATTTAATAAAATGAAAGTATGAATTTTTAAGAATCATCGAGGTGTGTGACAAGGTAAAACAGAGCCTTTGGGTTTCGGCAGTGTTGCCTCAGTACCCACCCTGGGGATGAGGTGGGTAAGCCGCCCAGCGCATCACTACGGGTGCCCTGCCTTCATCTGGGGCGTTGTGTTGGGCTTTCACCTGAGATTTCATTTAGGGAATAATAAAGCATTCGAGAACTATTGCCCTGGCAGATGCAAGTTTTATCTGTTAGGCCAGATGCCTGGAACACCAAATGCACTAGGTCGACTCATAGTGAAAGGTGGAAGGTACACGTCAGCTTCCTCACAGTCCCGCCTGCGTTTGGATGTCTCAGAGCATCCTCCTCCTGCTACACGGAGGGAGCAGTTGGAAGAGCTTGTTTTCTCAGTTTCCTTAGAAACTTTATGCACATCGGAGAAAAAAATAAATTCCTTTTTATTAAAGTAAAACATACATTACATACTTGGTGATATTCAAATAACTTCCTATTTGTCATATAATGGGGTCACTCCACCCCCAGCACTTGGGACTGAGGTAAATTGACTGGTTAAAATGAAGAAAGAGTCGGATTTTTCTGCAAGTTCACACCATCTCAGGTTGGAGAAAGAGTGAGAACTATGGAAAGATGGTATTGCACATACATTCCTTTTCCTTAATCCTGGGTGTTTTAGGAGAGGGCGTGGGAGGTGGGCACAGAGTAAGGAAGTAGAGCAGGTGCTGCTGGCGGCCCCTGCTGTTAGGTGTAGACTCCCGAGTTTGCGTGGTCACAGGCTCCTGAAGAAGCAATTTCTCGGGGAGACTTTTTCTGGCAAAGAAAAGTACCTCAGGTCCTTGCTGTGGCACCCGGAACGTGGTGAGCAGTCAGCGAACAGCAGTGCCCTCCCGCCCGCATGTCCTCCTCTTGCCGGTTAGCAGCGCAGTTTGGGTTTTCCAGGGGTAGCATCTTTCAAGGTAATGTTCGCACTCAACCTCACGCGTTGCACTTTTCCGGTTTTGAAGCCTGAGCTTTTCTCTCAGTGGAGCGATAGAGGTGGGGAGGGGGGTCGGGCAGACCCAGCCTGGCTCTTCCTGGAGGGGAAGCCGCTCCTGGCCCCGAGGAGGTGGCAGCTGCTTACTGCTGCTGACCTGAGCAGGAACCGGGGACACGCGGATAATAAAGGAAGGTGGCAGTAGCCGTCAGCTGTTAACGTTCCATTGACAGGAAGAGTGGCCCTCAAACTTTCTAAAGAGGCCGGAATAACCCGGGGCAAGCCAGTCAGCACGCAGATGCCTGGGTTCCACCCCAGGGATTCCAAGTCCAGTCTCAGGTCGCCCTGAGGCAGCTGGTCCAAGGACTGCATGCTGAAAGCCTCTAATTCTAGGAAGGTCAGTCACACCCTTGACAAGTGTTCTTGCTTTTAATTTCTTGGTTGGTCATCACAACCAAGCAACAAAGATTAAATTTAAGAATGTTTACCGCTCGGTCATTCTGAGCCCCCAAACCATGGCTCAGACTTCCTGGCTGAGCACTGCGTGCCGTGCCTATACCAGTGTGGAACGTTCAGGCGGTCGTAACACACAAGAACTGGGCAGTGGCGTGAGAGTCATTTGTAAATTTCCAGTGGCGACCTCATAATTCTTTTTGCACTGACTGCCTGGCGAAAGAGTCAGATCTCACTGTGGTTTGCTCTCGTGGTTTCCGTCGTGTTGGGGAGAATGCTGCAGAAACACTAATCCTGTTTGTAGTTTTGAGTCACTCGGGAGCGGGGCTCCGTTTGTCTCTCGGAGATGGGATATAAGAGGCATGCCCTGAAGGTGGCAGATCACACGTCCACACGCTTCGCCTTCATGTAGCCAATGGCTGCCTCAGGACGTGCATGTCAGGATGTGCGGTTTCATTCATCGGGGACCTCAGCCTCCACAGCAGAGAGCTTTGGGCTTTGCGCCGGCTCCTCCGTGGAAACGGGAGGTGCACTCGCCTTGAGAAGAACCGGGGGTAACCGGGTAAGGATGTATTGAAGAAATCACTCCTTTTTCCTTTGGGGTGGTCTTGGGATTTTAGGAAAACTAGCCCTCTCTTTGAGAGGGACTCAGAACTATGTATCTTCAGTTTTTCCCTCTGAATTGTTTTATGGGGTTACCCAGTACATCATCCTTTTGATGGGAAATCCACCCCCTTCAAAACATAGTTTCATTTTCAAATATTAAAAAAATACAGGAATCCATTTTTCTTTCTGTGCATGGAAATTTCTAAATGCAATATCTGTAGTTGCTAAGATACTAATTATGCGTAAGTTCCTGGTTTAGAACTGAAATCTTGTATTTTTAGGAAGTATGCTTTAAAAGTTGGGCAGAGGCGAAATGGATGTTTGAGCTTGGCTTATGAAATGATGTTACGTATATGCCAGACTTTCCTCTGTATTAAAGACCAGATTTTGAGAGGTGCTGCTTAATCATGGGCTCCCTCCTCCCTTCTCTCCCCCCCCCCCCGCCCCCACCACTCCTCTCTCCATCTGTTGCCTCGTGGTGGGATCAGCTCCGCTTCTCCTCGGGCATGTGGTCCAGTCTGTGTACATTCAGTGCAGTGGCATTTCTCTCAAAGAAGTGACTAAGGCTTCTTGGATGAATCCTCTCTTTGAAAGAGGAGGTAGAATTGCATCAGAAAGACATTGACAGTAAATGGCTCCCCCTCCTTCCTGTAATGGCCACATGTGAAAGAATGCATTAATTCTTATTTTGAGGAAATGAGAGTTGTAGCGTTCTATAAAAAAAACTCCCTTCTTATCATTAATTCGCCAGACTTGAATGCCCAAAATCAGAATCACTTTTTGCGATCTAGACAAGTGTTACAAAGACACAGCTTTTCACTCCATATTCTATCTGGAGTAACCAATTATCTTGAATTCAAAAAGAGGAAATAGTGCTGAATATGGCTACAGTTAATGGTGTTAGCCTAAACCAGTGATGGCGAACCTATGACAACGCGTGTCAGAGGTGACACGCGAACTCATTTTTTTGGTTGATTTTTGTTTGTTAAGTGGCATTTAAATATATAAAATAAATATCAAAAATATAAGTGTTTGGTAAAATTTCTATATGTGACACGGCACCAGAGTTAAGTTAGGTTTTTCAAAATGCTGACACGCCGAGCTCAAAAGGTTCGCCATCACTGGCCTAAACTGATTTCTTTATAGTACTGTCCATATTAAATTAATATACTTCTTAGCTAGGTTGCTGATGAATCCTTCAGGGTGTTATTCTTAGTGGGACAGACTTCGAGGGCTGGAAGGAAAATCTCATAGGCCAGCCAGCCAGGGTTCCCCTGGGAACAGTACCACAGAGTAGACATTTGGGAGGCTATTTGTCTCGACAGTGAAGGGCATTTAATGAGCCAGCGTCAGAGGGTTTGGATGTCCCACAGTGGGAAGGACAGAGGGGGACAGCCCTGTACCCACATGACTTCCAGCTGCCCCTGTTGCCTATTCACGCTGTGGAAAATGTGTTTATAACTACCGGAGCCTACATCTAATTCCGTTCACATAAAAGCACATAGTCATACTTTTAATATATACACATTATACTCCTCCTTATCCTTTGTCCACCTATTCCTCCCCTCTTATTTCCTGTACTTTTAATACGGAAGGCTTCTGATTTGACCTCTTATAGTCCAAACTTACTCTTTATCCATAAGTTATAAGCATTTATTTTATTATATAGTTCACTGGACCTGAAACATTTTTGCATACTGAAATATGTAGTTTTATTATACATTTCTTTTCTTTTAGTTTCTCTTTAATATTACACTTAGGATATTGATATTTTAAAAATTATATGTATACTTAGTTAATACTCATCCATGAATTTGCTTTCAGAGTAGTAAAGAGGGCGTTAGGAATTTGGGGTTATAGAAAGGGCTTTGGGAGTCGTAAGGTTTTGAACCAATGATGCAGCCGCGCTCTCTGCTGTCAGGAAGGACAGCAGGCCAGTCACCCAGGGGGAGGGATGTTTATCTTCTCGGTGATGTTCTCCGTTCTCCGTATTAATAGGTTGTAATATCTTGAAGTCTTCACATTCAGCTAGTTCTTCCTTATTAACCCTTTCCAGGAGTGTGTGTGACGTCACTGGAAAAACCGAGCTCCGGGTTCTCCCTGGCCGTCGGAAGGGCAGGCAGGTAGGAGAGCAGCTTACGGGCCGCCCTGAAAGCTAGCGGAGCAGTTCAGACCAGACTCAGGCTCTGGTGAGCAGCGGGCGTGTGTCCTGTCTCCGTGCCGTGAACAGGTTCTGCACGTGCCATTCAAAGCTCCTGACTGTGCTTTAATAGAGCGCGTTGCAGGTCGGGTACTGTCCGTGTCAGAGAATTAAGTCACCCGAGTCGCAGCTGCGAGGGGAGGGTGCCCGGGCACACGTGCCTGGCGCTCCAGGTGGATGCCTGCGGTTTGCAGCTCACGTTTTTACGTTCATAAACCCTGTTCTCGGGTTGTTACTTCTCGTGGGGGTTGTTTGCTGTGTGGATGTAATGACTGCTTCTGCTTCTCATTCAGGAATTTGTAGGGACACTGTTAAACGTTGTTGTCTGAGTTCTTTATAGAATATCTTCGCTCATTTCAATTTTCTGTTCCTTCTACGATCTTTTGTTGTTTATCTTGGTTTTCCACTTTCATGTTGCAGGTTTCCTTTACATGTATATTTCTCCTTGACCGGTCATTCACATGAAGGTGAGGTGGCCAGCACTCGTGCGGGGGAGCCGCTAAGTGTGGGAGGCAGGAGGGCTTGGCTCTGGGGTGCTCAGAACCACACTAGCCATTTAGTCCTCCCCAGACATTTTGTTTAATTTCTTTAGAGAATCATCTTCCTTTTAATATTTTTAGTTTCTGCCTGAGGGCCTATAGCAGGGGTGGGCAAACTTTTTGACTCAAGGGCCACAATGGGTTCTTAAACTGGACCGGAGGGCCGGAACAAAAGCATGGATGGAGTGTTTGTGTGAACTAATATAAATTCAAAGTAAACATCATTACATAAAAGGGTACGGTCTTTTTTTTTTAGTTTTATTCATTTCAAACGGGCCGGATCCGGCCCGTGGGCCGTAGTTTGCCCACAGCTGGCCTATAGCGTTTGTTGCTTTTTATAAAGACAGGAATTAGGCCTGGAAGGGACCATTGTTGATACTTGGACTTTTCTACTGCTCTCCCCTCGGCCCTCCTACTCACTTCCGCCCCGCGGTGTACTTGCATTTTCCGAGTCTGGGGCCTCTGTGGGGTGTCCCTGGGTCAGTTGGTTGTCTCCTTCCTGAGCAGCAACCCTCTCAGAGAATCTCCTGGGCAGTGAGCGGCCCTGCTCAGCTTCAGCAGTCAGCACTTCATCATTTTCTGGCTTCCAGACCTTTGTTGAAATCTCTCAGGCCCTTGATAGTCTTTTTATCGTGGTGAGTGTACATACTTCTTTATAACTGTAATGGGATCTTGAGTGCTCTGACCACCATTTTGAAATCGTGTCTTAGTCATTTTAGGCCACATAACAAAGCACTGTAGAGCGGAGGCTTATGAACAACAGGAATTTATCCTCCCTGTTCTGGAACCTGGCTCCTAGATGGCCATCTTCCTGCTGTGTCCTCACACGGCGGGAGGGACAGGGGTCCTCTGGGGCCCCTTTTCTCAGGGCACTAATCTCACTCATGAGGGCCCCACCCTCATGGCCTCATCACCCCAAAGGCCTCACCTCCTAAGACCATCATCACCTTGGGGGTCAGGATTTCAACATGCACAACTGGGGAGGACACACACTTTTGGTCCAAGGCAAATAGAAACCCTTCCGTTTCCTTATTTGTCGGAAGTGCACCAGGAGAATTAAATCGGAAATGCCTTTAGCCAGGCATTTAGCAGGGTCAAGATTAGATGGGGTCACAGTAACTGCAGTGGGTCATTGGGGTTTGGGAAAACGAACCCTCAGAATAACTTGGCTGGGCTGAAGCAATGAGCTGACATAATTATACAAATGCACGCTTTCCAACTATGGAGGCTGCAGTCATCAATCTCAGAGCCCCACTAAGACGCGCTAGTTCTAGCTTTGTTGCTAAAAGAAAAGATGCTGCTTGTAAAACATCCAGCTTGGTCATTAAAAAAATCAGTGAAGCTGGTGGTAGTTGCTCCTGATTTTTAATACGAGTATAAATGTGGATGCGCTTACTTTTTAATTTCTTCTCCGCCCTTGGGCGTAGGAGTCTGTGAAAGAACCACCTGTTCCTTCATTTAAATACCTTCGAGTCCTTAGGAAATAAACCCGCATATTTCTCCCCTTTCTTTTAAGAAGCATCTCATAGTCTCCCTTCCCATTTTGTTAAAAAAAACACACACACACACAAAGCCCCAAATTCTTATTGATCATCCCTTTTCTCGTATTTGTTGTGTAGTTCCTGAAAATGTGTAGTAGACACTGTGAAGATGGGAAAAATTGGACCTTAACAAATTAGTCCTTTAACTTCCCCGACACAAGTGGCATCCATTTGTGTCTCAGAAGAAACTCTGAATTGATGTTTCCAATCTTTGTGTTGCCCCATTTTACTTAGAAAACATAGCTGTTTCCCTGAGGGAAGACCATCACTGGCGACCTTTCCCAGAGGTCAGCGCAGTTAAAGCCCGTTGCCCAGCGCGATCGAGCCCAGGCAGAATCTCCCGGGGCCCGTCCTGATCTCTAGGATAATGCCGGGAGCCCAGGTCTGCCTAGAATTTGCAGAGTCGTACTGTTGGTATGAATTCTCCTTCCTGTGACAGCTTAGAGGCAACTGAAGAAAGAGAAGATCCTGTGGTGTCTGACCTCTGTGTCCTGGAAGTTTGTTACCAGCTTAGAGCCATCAGGACACTTCTAGATCAAAGGCTCTTTGGGGCCATGCCCCCGGGAGCAGAGTGGGAGAGCAATGAAATGTCCTGAGCTCGGAGGATGTGAGCTTCCGGGCAAGCAGAAGGCGCTAGAAATTTTATTTCTGGCCAGAACAAACATCATCAACCCTCTTCCCAAACCCACTTTTTTCCCATAACCTGCTGGGGGTGAGGAATTTGTGGACTGGAGGGTGCCCGTTGTCTATTGAAAAACAATGGGCCTGAGAAGGATATTCAGGCTGCAAGAATTGAGAATATCCTCCACTGTTCCAGCACCTGGAATGTTGCTTGACTGTCACTGTTAGATGAGAAAACCAGCACGTCCCTTTTTTTCCTCTGGGAGAAATACCTTGTAGGGATGATTACAAAGAAATGAGACAGCCGTGATCGTCATCAAACTGAAAGCAATTCAGGTAGAGTCCCCATTTGATGGGGTCGACAAATGCAAATCCAGTCACATTCTTAAGGAGGATCTGAGGATGTCAAGACAGGAAACTGCCTGGTAATTGATGTTACAGTTACTGCTAAGATGTTAAATATACTCACAACGAAACCCCAGGTAGCATGTAGGACATTTCTATCACCCAGGTTTTCTCACGCCCCCATCCAATCAATCTCCACCCCCAATGGCAAGCCCTTCCTTCCTTCCTTCCTTCCTTCCTTCCTTCCTTCCTTCCTTCCTTCCTTCCTTCCTTCCTTCCTTCCTTCCTTCCTTATCTTCATTGTTGAAACTATTACATATTGTCTCCTTTTCCC
Source organism: Myotis myotis (assembly GCF_014108235.1). Classification (NCBI taxonomy): domain Eukaryota; kingdom Metazoa; phylum Chordata; class Mammalia; order Chiroptera; family Vespertilionidae; genus Myotis; species Myotis myotis. The sequence goes on from NW_023416315.1 coordinate 61,483,257, forward strand.
CCAGTGACCTCTTCTAGCTCACCCCTACTTCCCATCCCAGGCAAACACTTTCTGATTTTCTCGCTATAGAATGTTTTTTCCTGTTCTTGAACTTGGTCTAAATGAAATCATAGAGCAAGTACTCTTGCATATCTGGACTTCTTTCATGCACAGTTGTGTGTTGTGTGTATCACCGGTTCATTCTTCTTTGATTGCCCGGTAGTATTCTGTTACGCTGACTCATTTATTTATTTATTTATTTATTGATGAACATTTGGATTGTTTTCACCTTTGTGGCTATTACTAATATTAAGTTGCTGTGAACAAGTCTTATCGTACTCTCATTTCTGTTTTAGATTGAGGCCTAATTGTTGGGGCCTACAGTAGCTCTATGTTTCTCTTTATAAGAAACATCCAAGGGGTTTTCCCAGGCGATTGTACCATTTTAAGCTCCAGCCAGCAGTGGGTGAGTCCCAGGTGCTCCAGTCCTCCTCACATTGTGTATTGCTGGTTTTTCTAATTTTAGCCATTCTAGCAGATATGAAGTGGTCTCTCAATGCGGTTTTTAATTTGCATTTCCTTGATGACTAACATGTTCCTATTGGCCATTTGTATCTCTCCCTTTTTGAAGTATCTGTTTAATCTTTTGCCCATTTTTAATTTTCTTCAGACATTTTTAAATTGGATTGTTTATCTTATTATTGATTGGTAGACTATATGTGTGTGTGTGTATACATACATATGTAGGTATGTATGTATACACACACACACACACTCTGGATAAAATCCTTTTGTCAGAAATTTGTAATGCAAATATATGCTCCCAGCCTGTGGCTTACCTTTCATTTTCTTAAAAATGTGTTTTCATGAGCAGAAGGTTTTAATTCTGAAGTAAGTTTAATGAATCAAAATTTCCACCTAGATTCTCAGTACTTTTTGTTTCCTGAGTAACCTGCCTCTCCAAGGCTGTGAAAATATTCTTCTGTGTTTTCTTTCAGGAGCCTATAGTTTTAGATTTTATGCTTTGGCCTGTGATCCATCCCAAATTACTTTTCGTGTAGAGGTCAAGGTTCAGGTTTTGCCTGTTTTCCCCGTGGTTCCAGCATGGTTTGTTGCAAAGACTTGCCTTTCCTCATTGAGTTGCTTTGGCGCCTTTGTTGAAAACCAGTTGTCCACGTACGTGTGGGTGTGTTCCACAGGAAGCTGAAGAATGTGTGTGCAGGCCACGTGTGGCATGCCCTCGCGTCTAGGAGAGGACAGTTCACATTGGTCAGTCTTCATAAGCCTCACGGGCCTGGCGGTCTTGAACTTCTATATCATGGAACATTTGCGCCAAAGATCACAACAGAGCTGTGTGGGGCCATTTTTCCGCTTGTTTTATAAAGCTAACGCAGCCAAGGCTGCCAGAAGTTCCAGCATTCCCACATTAAGTGTAATATTTTTATCTGCACTGAAATATACTATCAAAGCTGTGAGAGCCAGCTCAAGCCTGCAGGCAACTTCGAAAACTAAGGATGTCAACTCAGTTTTCTTGTTTGAAAGGGTGGGCATGTGTGGACTCAAAGTAACTGCTTTGGAACTTAATTAAGTGAAGGTCAGACAGAACCATTCCTCTGAAGAAGGAAAATCTTCGTAACGTGAAGAAGCTCGTGAATACAAGTTGTTTGAATAACTTTTGCATAGCGCATACTAAAACAGATCTGCCGGCTCTTTACCCCTCTGTGAGGAGAATCTCTACCTGGAGGGTTTTTGTAAATAGTTTTACTTGACCTTAGGAAGAAACTATTTTCTCTTAAAAGATGTTTTAAATTTGAAAAGTGAAGGATGAGTAGAGTAGGAAACACACCAGAACTATTCTCGTAGAAGGGTAGGATGGATGGTGATTATCCTTGGCACCATCGATTTTGGAATTCGTGTTTTCGTGGCGGTGCAGCGAAGTGTCCAGCGCAGGACTGAGGCTGGGCTGCCATCTCGGCTGGTCCACACGGCGAAGGACTGAGCCCCCCGCCCCCCGCCCCGTGCTTCTCTAAAACCAGGAGAATGAGCGTGCCTGCCACAGCTTTAGAGGAGGCGAAAGATTAGAGCTGTGCCTGGGTCCCGGCGAGCGCTATGCAGCTGTTGGTCAGTAGTGATTATTACAATAAAAGCATACAGAAAAGGGAAATTTTTCTTGAAAAAGAAGAACCTAAAAAGCAAAAGTATATGTCCCTGTCCTATGATTCAGCTCTGTCACTCTTCACAGCTGACACCCCAGCTGGTTGACTTGGTCAGCCGTTACCGTTCATTCCCATTCCCTCCCCCCAGAGGATGTAGCATCAGAGGTTTTCCTTTTGAGTTCCCTGGAGACATGTGCCCTGAAAATACATACTGTTCATATTATTTACTTATATTTATTTATTATTTTATTAGAACTGCATTGTCTCTACCAAAAGGTTCAGCGCCATCTGTTCTAACTCCACGCTGTGAGAGCTGTGTGACCCTTCGGTGCCTCAGTTTCCTCACCTTTAAAACTCACAAAGAAGACACAACAGCCACTCGCTGGGAACGCCGCCTGTGTTTGGACTGGTACGGTTGTGCTCAGCTCCTGGCCCCGTTTTGCTTTTTCTAGTTTGCTGGCCAGAGCGGGAACTAGAGCCGAGTCTGACCGTGACAGCCTCTTTCCCACTGGTGCCCTGGTGCCACTCTGGAAGGAGGGGTGTGCCTGCCCCTCCCTGTACGCCTGTGTGCACAGTTAGCAGGCTTAGCGATAAGCCGAAAGCACAGTCCAGCTCAGAGCAAACACGAAGCCAGTCCCTGCGCTATTAGTGGTGTCGTTCCAGGGGAAATGTGGTGTTTTGGTTACACAGACCAACCAGGTTGCACGACAGGCTGAAGTGTGAGCTTTTCTGCCCATTGTCGCAAGATGGTCATTGTGTTCCCCCTGAAGCGTTTGTCTTGGTTGTGCACATGCGGTTACGTGTTCTTTGGTAAAGGCTGCAGATGCACGGAGTAGTGGCATACGGCTCTCATGATTTGACATGAGGGAGAAACATTCCACAAGGTCACTTCTCCTGTGTGGTGGCTGCTCCCTGCCATCCCCAGCAGCTCCCGCACACACTGCTCATTCTCACTTCTCCACCTCACTTCTTACTCTCTGTAGCTGGCCACCCCTCCCATGTCGCAGACCTCACACATTGCCAGGGCCAACCTCCCTGGAGGAATTGTGTGTATTTGCTGCCTCCATTTCCTCCCTCCTGCTCCCTCCTCAGCCTACTCCAGGCTGGCTTCGCCCCTGTGACCTGGCTGATAGGGCTCTGGCCACGGCTGGCTCTTGCCTTCCTATCCTTCCTACCACCTCCAGTAGGTGTACGGGAGTCTTACCTCCCAGGACCTCTCAGCGGTGACAGTGCTTGCTCACCCTCCTCTGGGCCTCCAGACCCACCCTGTGCTCTGGCTTTTTCTCCTTGTTGCCCTGTGCAGGTTCCTTCCATCCATCTCTAAGCTCCAGGCTTTGTGTCCAGATGGCAACCGGACATTTCCACTTTGATATCTTGCTGGAACCTCATATCCAGCAGATTCCAAACTTACCAAATTACATAAGCTCGAAACCTGTTGTCACTGACCCTTCTATCTCCTTATCTTCCAAATCCACAAAGAAACCAGGTCTGGTCAAAATTCTGCATATCGGCTGTTCTCAAGTCCATCTGTGCTGCCTCCAGTATGTCCTTCTCTCATCTAAATTCCTGCATTAGCAACCCTCTCCTGCTCCCGGTATTCTCCCCAGTTTATTCTCCTGACTGCATTCAGGGTGTTGCTTCTAAAAGCATCCTCTTCATGTCACTTCTCCACTTAACCCTTTGAGTGCCAACCAATATCCTAGGAACTATGCTAAAATTGCCAAGGCATTTTTGCTGATTTTACAGCAGTTTAGGAAAAAAATGATGAATCGCAAGTAAATGAAGTTACATATTCAAAAACTTAAGGAAACCTTTACTACATAAGCAATCTGTAGTTAGGTGCCACTTGTCAACAAAGAGTGAACTATTAGCATCTAATAGTGACAGTGCAGGAGGAGCGCAGTAGTGCTCCGGCACTTTTGGCGAAAGACAGGAGGAGCGCGATCGCACTCCCCAGCACTCTTGGGGTTAAACTCCTCCCCATTTCTGTAATATCCTGTACCCAGCCTGCTGGGGGCCTCTTCAGAGCAGGTGTTCTCACCTGTGCACACACAGGTACGAAAGCACCAGTGTTCATGGGGAGATGGAGAAGAGAGTCATTCCCTTTCCGCACAGCAGGACTTAATGAATGTCCCACCTGCACATCACTCACTCCTGCCCTCCAAAGTTCCTGATCCTGGCTCCTGTCCCTCCTGTCGCTTCCATCCTTCCCCACTCACACCTCTTGACCTGTTCCCGTGCCCTAGCCCCTGCCTCTGCCTCTCGCATCTGTTGAACTTCTATTTACCCCCCCCCCCCTTCTTATTCAGAGTAACTCAACACTTTGCTAAATGTTATAATCCCTAAAATTCGCCCCTGTCTTGTCTTAATTTGGGTTCCCCTTGAAGCAGATTCTGAACAAGGATGCTGTCTGTTCTGACTCCACTGTGTGAGAGCTGTGTGACCCTTCTGTGCCTCAGTTTTCTCATCTTTAAAACTCCATTTTATAAGATTGCAGTGAAAATTAAGTTTCGTGCATGGGAAGTGCTTAAAACTCTGCCTGACCTGTAGTAGTAGTCAATCAAGCTTGCTATGATGGCAGTAATAACTATTATTAAAAATGTTACTTCTCACAGGTTTCCGTCCTCGGCCTGTGTGGACCAGGTTAGAGCCCCTTATTACTGTGCCCCAGCAGCACCCTGTGTCTCCTTTAAATGGTAATTGCTGGTTGGATGAGGGGGGAGGATGACATCATCCTGCTCACCATTCAGTGCCTAGCCCAGTGCCTGGAACATGGTATATAGTATGTACTATGTACTCAATAAATATTTCTTGAACAGAATTAGTCAAATGACTTGTATAAAGAACATTTCAATTATGCCATGTTTCTTACCCATTTAAAAAATAAAACATAGCAAACAAAGGATGACTGTGTTCCGGGGGTTGTCTTCAGGCCCCACATTGCCGAGGGAGCCTGGCCAAGCTCTCCCTGGTTACGGGCCTTTGTCCAGCCCCCAGATTCTTGCATGATGTGGTAATAGTGTGTAATAAGGATAGAGGACAGTTTTAGGACACTCAGGGCTTCCCTCGTCATTATGTGTTTTTCCTGTTAGCTGATGAGAAAATGTCATCATTTGCTTGGGCTTGCAGGTTCTTTCCTAGTTATGGGGAATTTTTCAAGCTGACTATAATGAGAAGGTCTCAAAAAACCACAGAGAGGTCTGGTATGTTCTCTTCAAGTTAAACATAATGTCCCTTCTTATTTTCACTTTTGATCATCTGTGTTTGTGAGATGACTTCTCTAATTATATTGAAAGAACCTAGTATCAGAAATAGGGTCTGTTTTATTTTGATGCTTGCACCTTGACATTCTTTAAACTCTCATGTCAAGTCAGAAGCCTTCTTCAGGACTTCTAATTTCCCTTTCCTTTTTCCTTCCTTCTTTCCTCTCTTCCTTCCTTCCTTTTTTCCTTCTTTCCCTCCTTCCTTCCTTCATTTATTTCAGTATATTCAATACATATATATACACACACATAATCCTATATAATAAAAGCGTAATATGCAAATGGACCAAACGGCCGAACAGTGGAATGACCATCTGTGACCACGCTATGACACCCATTGGCACCAGGCCAGCCAAGGAGGTGCAGTGCAATTGGTCAGGTCCCAGCCATCACCCCAGGATTGCCCCACCGAGGGAGGCCCAGGCCACCAGCCAGGGGGGGCGATCATTTGTGGGGTTCCACAATCGCCCCAAAGAGAGAGGCCCAGGCCACCGACTGGCAGGCTGCGGCGGGTGAGCGGGGCCTCCCTCTGTGAGTGAAGCCCGGCTCCCAGGTGCCAGCAGCCAGAGGAAAGCCCAGGTCCCAGGTGCCAGCAGCCGGTGGGAAGGAAGGCCTACTTCTGCACTAATTCTGTGCATTGCGCCTCTAGTATATATATATAATATATATAATCCTATATAATAAAAGGCTAACATGCAAATCAACCGAACAGCGGAACAACCGGTTGCTATGATGTGCACTGACCACCAGGGGAACACGCTCAACGCAGGAACTGCCTGCCCCCTGATGGTCAGTGCGCTCCCACAGGGGGACCACTGCTCAGCCAGAAGCTCTGAGCTGGGCTGGCGAGCGCAGTGGCGGCGGCCGGAGCCTCTCCTACCTCTGCAGCAACGCTAAGGATGTCTGATTGCTAGCTTAGGCCCGCTCCCTGCTGTCAGTCAGATGTCCCCTGAGGGCTCCTGGACAGTGAGAGGGTGCAGGCCAGACTGAGGGACCCCCCTCCCCCGAGTGAATGATTTTCATGCACCAGGCCTCTAGTGATATATATATATAAATAATGTATGTATAATTATTAATTATGGTAAAATACATACAGAATAAAATGTACTATCTTAACTATTTTTAAGTGTATGGTTCGGTGGCAGTAAGTATGTCCACATTATTGAACAGCCAGCCATCACCACCATTCATCTCAGAACTCTTTCTTCTTGCAAAACTGAAACTCCATACCCATTGAACACTAATTCCCCATTCCCCATCTCCCCAGCCTCTGGCAACCACAATTCTGCTTTCTGTCTCTATGAATCTGACGACTCTAGGGACCTCATATCAGTGGCAGACTCATAGTATTTGTCTTTTTCTTTCTGCCTTACTTCACTTAGCATCATGTCCTCTAGGTTCATCCATGTTGTAGCTTGTGTCAGAATTTTCCTCCTTTTTATGGCTGAATAGCATGGCATTATATATTTTTTTCAGCACCTTTCCCTTTTAATAGTAACTTTTAACAGGTTATAATCTTAGAAGTTTATAAAAATGGGGGTGGAGGGAGATTCAGGTGTTTAACTACCCTTCCAATGAGGCATTAAAAAAATAGTGACCTTTGAACAAGTTTGGGACAGTGCACATGAGAGGGAAAATGTTTCTGGGACATTTATTTCGAATTTATTTTTTTATCCACCCGTGCTCAAAATCCAATATTCAGAGTGGTAAGCGTCAAAATGTTTCGCCTTCTGTAGGATTGGTCAGGGCTTCGTATTCACATTTGTCTATCCATCACCCATGGTGGGCATTCTGTTGCTTCCAGTTTTTAGCTGTTGTGAATAACGCTACTATGAACACATGTACACAGATGTCTCTTTGATCCCCAGTAGGGGGCGTGCAGGAGGCAGCCAATCAATGATTCTCATCATTGATGTTTCTCTCTCTCTCTCCCTCTCCTTTCCTCTCTGAAGTCAATAAAAACATATTTTAAAAAAATCAGGCAGATTTTTGTGCCTATAGATATTCTGTATTTTGAAATTTAACTGTTAATAATAGCATCATCTTTTGAAACATATTTTTATTGATTTGCCCACTACTGGGGATCAAGCCCGTAATCTGGGCATGTGCCCTGATTGGGAATCATACCATGACCTCCTGGTTCATAGGTCAACCACTGAGCCACATCGGCTGGGCAATAATAGCATCTTCTTGATGTATGAGTCCTATTATTGTGATGCTAGTATTTATTCTTTCTCATCAAAACAACATGTGACAATCATAGAAAATTTGTAAGGAATAGCAAAAATACTACAGACAATCACACTACCTAATGGAAACCATTATTAACATCTTGCTGCATATCCTTTTGGTGTTTATAATCTGAGCTTTTATATATTTAAGGCCATATTGTTTTATACTTCTTTCCTGTACTTAATAAAGTATAAGCATTCTCTTTTTTAAATGGGCTTTGTAAGTATTTTAATTATTTTGTATGACCAAGAAATAGTTATTGGATATACATTAGCTTCAGTAACATTTTTCCAACTCAATGTTTCTCATAGAGGTCAAATAATATTATAAAGAATTAATGAAAAATCTTAATTCTCTACCCCTTCTTAAGCTTTTTTTTTTTTTTAATATGTTTTTACTGATTTTTTAGAGACAAAAGGGAAAGGAGAGGGGGAGAGAGAGAGAAACATCAATGAGAGAGAAACATCAATTGGCTACCTCCTGCACACCCCCTGCCTGGGCATGTGACCTGACCTGTAATCAAACCGGCGACCTCTAGGTTCATGGGATGACGCTCAACCAACTAGGCCACAATGGCCAGGGCAAACTTTTTAAATGTATTTTTTTCTGTTTTCCTTTTGAGATCAGCTTTTCTTTCCCCACCATTTGCTTGTCTCCCCCTCCACCCCGCTTCTAACTTCCTATATCTGGCAACATTTCACCTAACATCATATTTCATAATTTGCAGTGTCATTAAGTATTCCCCCAAAACCATTATTTAAACATATGCGTTTATTATAATTTATTTAGTCACATGCTCCCCTCCACTTTAGGATGTTTACATTGTTCTCAGCATTATGTTATTGTAAGGATGTCCTTGTACAACTATCTTCCTGTGTATCTGTGATTGTTTCTTTCGGAGATATTTATAGACATGAGTCAAAACAGTTTGTTGGCTTATAGAAAGGTATTGCAGATTTCCTGAAATGATTGTCGCACCTCACTTCACTAGCTTTATTCCCTCCTTTTAAACCCTCACCCAAGAATATGTTTATTGATTTTGAGAGGAGAAGGGGAGAAGGAGAAGCATCGATGCAGTTGCCTTCCATATGCACCCTGACAGGGCATTGAACCAACAATCTAGCTTTACTCTTATTGTTGTCCATCTTTGTGAATTTGATTGGTGAAAACTTGACGTTTGCTAGTGAAATTCAACACTTCTTCATGTTAATTGGCCTTTTATATTTTGGGGTGAAGAGTCTATTAGTAGTATTTACCTTTTACAATGATCTATAATAATAAAAGCGTAATATGCTAATTAGACCAGATGTCCTTCCAGACGAAGCCAGGGCTGCGAGGGAAGCCCGGGTCCTGGGTGCCTGCCGGTGGCCGGAGGGAAGCCCAGGTCCCGGGTGCCAGAGGGAAGCCGGTGCTGGCAGCTGGGGGAAGGAAGGCCTATTCTTGCTCAAAATTCATGCACCGGGCCTCTAGTAATCATATAAAGTCTATTACCATGTTGCAAGTATCTTATTTTTTGTTTACCTTTCAGTTTTGTCTGCTGCTCTTGGACATACAGGAATTTTACATGTTAATGTAGGGAAGATGGATTCAGTTATGCTTTTTGTTACTTTCCTCATTGCTTTTATAAAGCTAAGACTTCCTATCTCAAATTCATAAATATTTTTCTAATTTTTTTCTTTTCCCCCCTCTTATATTTAACTTTTGACTCTCTACACTATTAATTTTGGTGAAGATTATAAAGTAGGAGATACATTATTTTTCCTAGAATATTATCTGGTTCTCCTGTTTGTCCAAAATCCCAGGAAAGCTGTGATATGAACCAAAACAAGTGCTTTTTCTTATTTCGGTGCCTTGATTGTCCCACTGTAGAAAGTGAGGAGGCTGTGATAGCCCTGTGGAGGGCAGGAGCTGGGAAGAGGGGCCGGGATCTCCTCAGAAGCTTTCCCCCTCAGCCCAGAACTTCCCTGGTATTCCTGGGTAACTGGTTCATCTTTCCTTAAGTTAGTCAACCAGTGTGACAGCAAGTTGAGTAAGATGATTACAGTGGCATTTAATACTCTGTACCTTGGCCAGTTTGTGCTTCTTACCTTTGCTAACTGTTCTTAACCTACCTCAGGCTTCCCTTCTGAAAGACTTCTGTCTTTCCTAATAATTTCTCCTTTTTCCCAGCTACCTCTTGTGTTTCAGAATTAAAGAAGGATGAGCTAGTCCTCAAGAAATACCCAGAAATGGTTGCTGGCCCTGCCCTGGCCCTGCCACTTGCCCAGAGCTGTGGCATAAATTTGTTGTCAAGGTTGAAATAAAAATAGGGAAAGCATTTTGAAAAATGTGAGACACTAAAGTGATAAAAGTAATAGCTTGAGATATAAATACCTGCTCTCAACCTTGTTGTGTATTTTCCGGATTAAGAAATTATTATTAACATATTAGTAACAGAAACGGCATTGAGAAAGAAAACAGCCACGGGCCACACCTTTTGAGTTTCAAACACATTCATGTTAACATCTTCCGTAGCACAGAGAATGTGTCTTCAGGCATTTTTGTACAATGGAGTCACCTATCAGTCGGCCCATTATTCTTATTAAAGCGTTTTAACATTCATCTTCACTTTCTGATTTTGACTGAGTGAACGTGGTCTGCGGCGTGACTTACATAACACACAAGGAGGATTCGGGTGCTATGTGATGGTGATCCTATCACCAGCTTTCGTGCCTCAGATGAAAACTGTGTGGATCTGGCATTTCCTTCGTGGGAACATATTTGCTGTAATAAAATACAGTGATTACTTGTAATCTGTAGAACTTGCGTGGAGTCTGGCTAAACCGAAACCATTTTCTTCTCTGCTCCGGGAACACACAGCCCTACATATCAAATAAAGCATAAGTACTTGTACATAGCTGCAGCCGATGTTTTGTTTGATTACACTTATGGATGGCCTGATATTTAAATAACATTGAAAAATCGCCTTTACGTAATCTTTGAGTGGGTATGATTGTTAGAGAAACAGTTCCTTTATTAATTAAACTTTCATTTCTCACTGCACTGCTTTGATCTCGTAACATTTTTTTAAATGCCCTGAAGGCTTACTCTCAAAGCTTCCAAATAAATTATTATTTCTCAAAAGCCATGGTATGTTCATGGCTCGATGAGTCCCACAGACAGTATTTGTAAACCCCTGTTAAGTTTTTCTTCGTGTGCTCGTCTGCTGCATAATTTCCTCTGCTGTTGGGTCACATGATTCCTCCCCTCCATGATATACGCACTTAAAATTTTTACTTCCTGATTGAGCCATCGAGATTATATAAAATGTAAATCCGTCTAAATACCTAACAACAGGAATTTTAAGAGAAAAATGCTGTCTTCTTTTTCTGTTTCATTATTGACGCCTGAAAAAATCCGAGTGCTTCCCTGTTTGTGTATTTGGAAACACGAGACTGTTAGGGATTGTTTTTGTCCCTTCCCTTTCAGATTGAGTCAGAGTTTGCTTTCATTATAAAAATAATGTACCAGGGAGAGAGACCGTGGGAGTGGTATGGTTGCAGGACTGAAACCACCAAAACGGTTCCGATCACACAGAGCCGTTCGCTTACCTGTTAGTCTTTCTGGTCGGCATGAAGAGGGCAGCATCTCTCAGAAGGTAACGATTTGATATTTCAGAATCGTAATGGCCACTCGGCCCTTCTGCTGCCTCCTATAAACTGCAGTAATTCCTAGCAGGCTGGGTGACACTTGTTTCATCATGGATCTTAAAATCCCTCACATTTTCTCAAAGCAGTTCTGAAGTTGTCATAGTAACAGCATGATGTTTGGAGGGGCTTTTTAGTAGCTCTTTAGCTAGAGGTAATTAATTTTATGAACTCTGGATGTTTTTGTTTTCACTCCTCTGACAAACAAGGGCCATCATTGCTCAAATATGTATTTCATGTTCGTTATTTCTTGGTGACTAGTTAAAGGACTTGGTGTGTGTGTGTGTGTCTGTGTGTGTGTGTTTTAAGTTTCAGGAAAGGAACAAGAATGTTATCAGTTGATTTCACATAGGTTAAACTTGGATTTTTAGTTACTTCTCTATAAAATCGTACTACCATTGTAGGACCAGAATTCAGTTTTATTATGGGTTATGAGAGATGTTCCCCAAAATTTAATGACTTATGTCCAGGTGTCTCAACTACCCTTTGCTTTGATTCTGATCTATTTGGAATAAGAACTGAGGAACACGGGCGGGAAATCTGTCAGACTTACAGGAGAAAATTACTTCTTTAAAAATGCAGCACTCACCCAACAGCACAAGCATGTTCACCAAGGGGAGTGGGGGTGAGGGGGGGAGGATACGTCTGGCTTTGTCAAAATTAAAACTTCAATACTCCTTGCAACTAAAAAAATACAGTAAAGTAAATTATCCTCTAGGAAAGTCTGCAGGAATATTTTATGGGGAGAAAGTAGGTCAGGATCTCCTAGCAGCAAGTCTCTGTGGCAGAAATTCTTGCCAATATGGCCATCGGGGAGCGAGGGAGCCTCTCTCTTGGGCAGGGAGAGGGTCAGAAGAAAGAATGGTCTGTGCAAGGTCTGGACGCTGAGACTTTAAAAAGTGTCACATGTTTGATGCTTTTGTGTTCTTGTGAAAGTGATCAGAGAGATGGGACACTTACAGCAGCTGTCATGTGAGTTCCGTGGGTTTAATGCTCACGCCAGTATCCTCTCGGCTCTGGGGCGTGTTGGTCCAGCCGGGGCGGCAGGAAGGTGCAGCCAGCAGCGGCGAAGGTGCTAATGCCGGGCCGGTGATGTCAGGAGGGACCAGACAGCGCTTTCAAAACACGGCAGTAAACAAGGTGAAAGTGTCCCTCTTTGCTGGAAGGAGGTTTGTTTTTATGAGCTGGACAGGACACGGATGAAGTATTTCCAAAACAAACGTCCAATCTGTATGCTTTGTTTGTTTGTTTACTTTTTGGATTTTAAAAAATTAACCCGATGAGATTTAGTGAGGGCTGCATTTTTTAAGCAGACTTATACTGTTTTCCTGTTCTTTTTTAAATTGATTCTCTCAAAAAATCTTGAGTTTTCACAGAGAAATGAAAATACTCCTGATCTTAAATGCAGGTTTAGTGAGCAAGATGGGACCCAGTACAGGGCAAATGCCGATCACAATCACCAGTAAAATAATGCCTTCTAATTTTGTACCTTTTGCTCTTTTTAAAATGTGCGTTGAGTGCGAGAAAGTGAGTGGTGCAGAATACTGCTGACTGCGTGGTTCTCGTCTTCATACAATTTCCAACCTTGAACCTGAGAATGTCAGAGGCTGGCGTCTCTGGACACTCATCTGAGCAGTTATCTGCCGGTGCCCGGCTCCTGAGCGAACGCGTGGGTGTCCCGGGCATGTGTGGTAACAGCAGTGGTTCCACGCAGCGCCCAGAGGTCGCCTCGCTCTCTCCTGGGGATCCCTGGTCCTTGCTGCCTCTGATGAACTGTGAACTTGGGGCGTCCTGGCAAGCGCAGGCGTTTGGGAGTCCACAGCAAACCTGGACGTAGCAGAAGCCCGGCTTTTAAAGTGAAAGCAGGGCCTTGGGGAAGGACCGCCTTGCCTCCTTCCCGACTTGCCTACTGCGCTGGAAAACAAAGTAAGTGCTGTTTGTTTCTTCCTTAGTCACTCCTCTGCGTGTTTTCTCTTGCTCGCACTGTTAGGCAGCCAGTATCTGACAAATGCCGAGTGTAACCCTTCATTGGGAAGGAAGGAGGGCATGAAGTCTGTTCAGTCGTTCATTGCTTCTTTGATCTTTCCTGTCCTCCTGTATCTAGCCTGCTGGCTTGCTTGTTAGAGATGGCCGGAGACAGAAACAAGTTGTTGTTGTGTTTTAATGGTTCAAGAACTTTGCCATTAATTAAATGACAGTGACACAGACGAGGCTTTTTACGTGCCAGGAGCACATCGAGCAAAACAGCCCCAGTTCACTGCCCCTGTCCTCGCTGGGAAGCAGGAAGAGGTGTGTGTACAAGACAAATACAGTGTCCCCGTGTGGGGACTGCAGAAATTAGGTGGGAATGGCTTCTGGACAAGAGGCTGCAATTTAAAAACCAGATTGGTAGTTACAAAATAGTCACTGGATGTAAAGTACAGCACGGAGTATAATCAATAATACTGTAACACTATGTATGGTGTCAGGCGGGCACTAGAATGACCAGGGGAACACTTTATAAAGTACATGATTGTGTAAGCACTATGCTGCACACCTGAAACTAATACACAGTAATACTCAATGTAAACGTAATTGAAAAATAACAACAAAAAAGAAAAAGAAGAAAGAAAGAAGAAAGAAAGAAAGAAAGAAAGAAAGAAAGAAAGAAAGAAAGAAAGAGAAAGAAAGAGAGAAAGGAGGAAGTCGGACAGGGACTGGAAAGAAACTGAGAAATAGAAATTGTTTAATGATGTTGGGGAAAAACAGATTTAATATAAAAATGGGATAAAGTGTATAAAAGAACCTAACCTTGTCAACAGAAACTGAACTTTTCCTTCATGTTAGAAAGTTTCATAGGAAATGGGTTTAATGCCTTTTAGAAAATAATTAAGAATCTTCATCACCTAGACCCCAGGGGTGGGGAAACTTTTTTCTGCCAACGGCCACTTGGATATTTATAAATCATTTGAAGTCCGTACAAAATTATCAACTTAAAAATCAGCCCACTGTATTTGGTCAAACATTTAATTAACTCACTCTTAATGCCAGACCAAATGATTTCTTCGGCCTTATATGGCCTGTGGGCCAGACGTTCCCCACCCCCTACCTGTACAGAAGATTCTGTGACTCCAGCCGAATTCTAACGCTTGGCCCTGCCTTCCATGTGTGCTTGTTTCTTATGCTGATCCTGCCACCACAGATGTTGCAAGGCTTGATACATTTTTAATACCAAGTTCTATGGTTTTGGAAGTACAAAACAAATGTAATTGCAGAGTGTTTTATGATCTGTAATGAAATTACCCTTCCTTATAGAACGGACTGTTTTTACTATAGAATTTTCTTGACTTAAACGGTAACACTTTGAAGGTAGAAGGAGCCAGGACCGCAGAGTGGCAATGGAAGCAGAATCGGGGTCTAGTACCGAGTCTAAATCTCGCTCCAAATGCTGTGTGAATCTGGTAGGGCCTCGGGGCCAGGAGAATTCACATTTTGTCTCGAAGTGGTGATCATAAGACTTGGGGTGTCAGTATTTCATCTGACACACTTTAAGCTCCTTCTCTGAATGGATGTCTGTGAATTAATTCAGCAAACACCTTTAGGTGCCTCTGTCATATATAGCATTGGTCTCAGAGCTTTAGTTTTTCATAGTTAACTTTACAGAGATTTGGTTATAAGTTAAAGGTCGAGAGCAGTTTGAAACGAGGGTGAAGGAGCCGAGCATTACCATCGAAGCGATTGGGTAAGGTTGGTGCCAAGTGAGCAGGGCTGTCCCTGTCTGAGCTGCCCTCCTAATTAAAGGGAAGGTGGCTGCCATCTGTCTTCTTTCACTTGAGGCTGCAGGGGACCGGGTGTGGAGGGAAGCACCCCCTCCCTTTTATTCCCCCCCCACACTCTTTTTGATAGGCTGCTTTCTCCCCAGCCAGTGACCCAGAAGGTCATTGATGATCTGTCTCTCTCAGGATGAATAGTATCGTAAGCATGCAAGGCACTTGCAAAGAAAGTTTACAACACCACTGATGCGTTCAGAATGCTGCTTGAATTAAGTCTGAGAGTATTGTAATCTCTGCTCTGGTGTCTTTGCCCCTTCGTTATGGAGGGCAGGAAAAGTGGGGAGTTTTACTTTTATTGATTTTGCTTTTACATGAAAAAAATTTTACACTCCACTGGGCATAATCAGAAGATGGCAGCACATAGCTATCCAGTGGGGATGTAGGAATATTATTCTTATCCAAGTCAAGGGCACGTGTAAGTTGTGATGTACACGTGCCATCTCAAGGGAAATGGTGGTCGAGGATGTTAACAGATGTCTAAGTTGGTCTGCGGCTCCTTCTTGGACCAATTACTGAAATAATTCACACTGTTTATTCTTCAGTGGAGCAATAATAAGCCTTCTGGGAGAATTAAGTTAGTTTGGGCTCATGGCTTAATCTGAAAGTCCTCTTAACAAAATGACTGCACTTTCTTGCCTCAGTTTCCATCTCTTTAAGTGGAAGAAATGTGTGCTGGTTTTAGATGTATTTAAGAAAATAAGAAATAATATTTTCTGTTTTCAATAAAAGCTTTTATTATAAACTAGAGGCCCGGTGCACAAAATTTTGTGCACTCGGGGGGTCCCTCAGCCCAGAATATGCCCTCTTGCAGTGTGGGACCCCTCGGAGGATGTCCACCCCAGTGGGGACCCTCACCCCATGGAGGTTTGGCCAGCCTGGGTGAGGGGCTGATGGCTGTTTTCAGGCTGGCCACACCCCCTTTAGCGTGGGGGGGTCCCCACTGGGGTGCCTGGCCAATCTGGGTGAGGAGCTGAGGGCCATTTTCAGGCTGGCCAAGCACCCTGGTGACATAAGCTCCCAGCCTCTCCTTTTTATCTTTTTTAAATTATGGGATTTATTTACCTTGTATAATTGAAACTTTGTTGCTCTCAGTGGAGCTCAGAGCCCGGCTGCGGCAGGTGGGGAAGCTTGGCTTCCTCCATCACTGGAGCAAGCAAGCCTCCTGCTCGCTCCAGCTCCGTGGCTGCCGGCCGCCATCTTGGTTGAATTAATTTGCATATAGTTGCTCTGATTGGCTGGTGGGCGTGGTTTAAGGCATAGCAAAAGTACAGTCAATTTGCATGTTTGTCTTTTATTAGTATAGGATGGAACATTCTGAAGTATTTGGTTATTTTTGTTTTTAGTTTTTATATACTCAAGCAGAGTGTCAGTGTCATCTGAAAAGATTTGGCCCTTACGCACACTATCTGCCTCCCCCCCTCCCCCCAGGAAGTAGATATGGACTTCCCAGAATATGCTGGTTTTTAAAATTCTTTATGACATGGAAATGTGGTGTTTCTTAAACCCACACAGTAGGTTTGGAAAGCCCACATGTGAGAGACATGTCTGTAATTTTATTTAGAGTTCTTTCAGTTTTGTCATCAACTTGTGATGAGCTTTGTTGGAAACACAGATGTGCTGCTGTTGTTGAATCTGGGGCAAG
This sequence comes from Myotis myotis, assembly GCF_014108235.1. Classification (NCBI taxonomy): domain Eukaryota; kingdom Metazoa; phylum Chordata; class Mammalia; order Chiroptera; family Vespertilionidae; genus Myotis; species Myotis myotis. The sequence goes on from NW_023416315.1 coordinate 61,500,027, forward strand.
CAGAGTGCAGGTTCTGGAGACGCCAACGTTGCTTTCTGTGATTGAGTAACACCAGGAAAGGGGATCGCTTCCCAACCACTGAAGGGTACACAGTGATATTGTTGAATTAATTCAGCAATTAATTAACAGGCAGGTGTTTTTGGCTTTTTCATGCACTAATTTTAGATAGTCTACTGGGTACTTCCATAACAACCCTTTTAAGGTGATTTAAACTAATTCGGTTTTACCCACCAGTATTTACCTCAGGGGGACTAAATAAGCGAATTAAATGAAGCACATCTTAAAAGTGTGACTCCAGTGTTGCCACAGCCAGGTGGCTTCGTTGGTTGGAGCATCATCCCTACACCAAAAGGTTGCAGGTTTGATTCCAGGGAAGGGCACATACCTAGCTTGTGGGTTCATTCCCCAGTTGGGGCACATGTGGGAGGCAACCAATTGATGTGTCTCTCCTCTTCCCTTCCCCTTCCCCTTCCCCTTCCCCTTCCCCTTCCCCTTCCCCTTCCCCTTCCCCTTCCCCTTCCCCTTCCCCTCTCCAATCAATAAAAACATATCCTTGTTTGAGGATTTTTTAAAAAGTGAGGCTCTGATGTAATATGATCAGTTTTAACTCACTTAGCAGAAGGCACACAGACATGCAAGCGAAGGTGCCTCCTTGAAGTGCCCTGTGAGCTGGGAAGGTCTGCATTTCCCGCTGCAGTGACGCTGTTGTTTGCCAAGGACACTTTAGAACTTCCAGTTTGCCGTCGCCCTTGGAGCCTCCCATCCTGTTTGTATTGTCCCCAGGAGCAGAAATTCTCTAATCTGTGAGGGCGGGGAGGAGTCAGTAGTGAGGTCTGATGAATAGGATTATGATCAAATAACTGATTTGAGTCACTGATTCCCGTAAACATTTACTGAGCCACGCATTGCATTCTAGTAGTAAGTACCGCAGATTCGAAAATGAGCTCGTCATGGACCTGGCCCTTCAGGAAGACACAGTGGGGCCGGATCAGCGATATATAAAGAGGTGACATTACAGACTGACAAGTGCAATAACAGGTACACGCGGTGCTCCTAGAGCCCAGAGGGGAGTTAAAATAAAATTTAATGGAAAACGAGCATTGTTACATACATGATTTATAACGTGGCTTACGTAATAGAATTTGGGAAATGAAAGCCCTGAAAAATCTCTTCTGTTTTAAGAATGAGGAGATTGGAATTTATTTCTGAAATTCTTTCATTCTCAGCCAGTTTAAAGCCTTATGAGAAAAAGCATTCATTCTAATGGACATCGTTGTTTTTTTTTTTAACCAAAAGAAGTTGTGGCTATATAAAAGGTGAGGTCTAAGAAAGGTTTGGGACTTTATTAGAAAATTGTTTTCTCCAAAGGATATTTTTGAAGAGCAATTCTTATTTCTGTGTTAAAATTGAGTACTTTGCCCGTACTAAATACACCAAAGTGTCCTGTTGATTGCTGAGAACAGCGGTGTCGTCCATGGGAGACAGCGGACTTGGAGCTGGCCTGCATCTGCAAGGTGACAGTGGGCGAGAAAAGGCTCCTCCACATCCTCTTCCCGGTTTTATTTCACAGGGACAGAATTTCTGTCCTGGAGCCGTAGAGGATCTCCCTTGTGGATGAGTTCATTGAACAGTGGTCTGTGAAATGGCCCTCGGTGCCGGGCACTGCTCTCAGAGCCGCTCAGAAGCCAGGCTGAGTGGCTGCAGACCCCGGGCACTTTGCTCCTCAGTAGGACCCTGTCATTAGGCACAGTCACAGCGCCATTTCCTGGTGCTTCCCCCCCCCCCCCCCCCCAGCACGGAGCACGGCAGGGAAGGCCTGGCCAGGAGGCTGCCCTCAGGGAGCGTGGAGCTAAGGGTCTGTGCCCAGATGAAAACAGGATAAACATAGAGACAGAAAATGTATTAACACAGAGAGAAATACATGAAACGCACTGCATGTTTGTAGAAAAGAAAGGTTTTCCGTGGCGGGGGCGGTTAAGAGTGTTTTGTAGATTAAGGAGCATCTGAGCCAGACATTGCAAGAAAGGTCGCGTTGACCATGAGGACGTGGAGGGAGAGTGTCCCAGGCCAAGGAAAGTGAGCAGAGGCCGAGGTAGGGATGGGAAATACCGGTGTACAGAGTGGGCAGTAACCGATTTGCCGTTGCTGGGCAGCAGTGTGTGTCAATGTGACGGCTGAGAAGATAAGGGTAGCAGAGGTCTGTTGGGGCCAGATCCGGGAGGGCCTTGAATGTCATGTGACTAAACATTGAAACTCAACTCTGAATCCCTGGGAGCAGTGGAGGAATTTGGTCAGGAGAGCGACAGTGGATCTTCCCTGCAGAAGCCGGGTGACTTGGGCAGTGAGAAAGCTAGAGCCGGGAGCCCTTGCGGGCCGTCGCGATCGTCCAGGCAGGAGGGCCTGAATGAGGGGCGACAGAAAACTAGACAGATTCAAGAGGGGGAGTTTAGGGGCTGCCTGGGTAGTGGGGGCTGGCTCGGGGCGAGAGGGAAGCAAAAATAATTAATATATTTTTGAACCCAGTACCATTTACTACTACTCTGCCATTTACCAGCATTTCACATACATTATCTCACTCAGTCTTACCCTCATCCTGTAAGGTTGGTATGTCTGTCTTTACTTCAGAGATGAGAAAACTAAGGCTCAGAGAAAGATGTGTCTAAAGTTGTAGAGCTAACAGGCTGACGAACGGGGCTTGCAGGCATCCGGTTTTCCCTCCTGTGCTCTTCCTGCTGTACTAGGTTTGGAAGAGAGAGAAGATGACCTCTGTCCATTCGGTACACATTCCGTTTAGGTGCCGGAAGCTGTCCATCTGGGCTGGAGACGTGGAACCCAGATCTCAAGGGCAAACTTAGGGTTGGAGATCGGGGCTTAAGAATCAACTGCTTGTTCATTTATTCAGCAAATCCTTGCCGAGTGTCCTTAAGCCCGCACGGCTGTGGCAGTACAGTGCGAAGGAGAGGCCGCAGTCTGGCGTCACAGACCTACCCCTGGGGAGGGCGCTCCGTGCTGTTGGGGAGTGTAACGCAGGGGGAGGTGCCGGTTTGCTGTAGAAACACCTGCCCGGGGCATCCAACCAAGTCTGGGGACCGGGAACATCTCCGAAGGAAGCTGTAGGACCTCACATGGCACTCAGATGATGAGACGGGGGAAATGTAGTAAGACGCAGAGACAGGAGAGCAGCCGGGTAGATCTGGGCACTGGTAATGCTGTGGCTGGGGTGGAGGGACAGTCGCGGGGAGATGAGGTGAAGCAGCGATTTCCAGCCCGGTGTGCCGCAAACATTTTTAGAACGTGCAAACCTGACTTCTTAATCAGGGGCGCTGACCTCTTTGCCCTTGACTGTCAAATTAAAAATGACAACGGCCAACACAATAGCCATCCAATGTGAATGAATCAAAATCATACCTAGTTTTTTGTCAGGTCGGCCAAATATATAACATGTTGTTGGGTGTGCTGCAGAATTTTGGTAGTTTGTGTGCCATGGAATGGAAAAGGTCGAAGATGGCTGGGCTGGAGAGGTAGGCGGCAGCTACCCGGGGCAGGACCCAGGAGCCGTGTTGGGGCATCTGGCCATTTCCTTCAGGACATGGGGAGGCATTAGTGAACTGTAACCGTTGGGCCGCATGATTAGACTTGCTTTTGGAAAGGACGTAGATGGGTTGGCATTTGGGGATTTGTTGGATGTGGAAGATGAGGGGGAGAGAGGAATAAAGGGTAACGTGTACGTTTCTGACTGGGTTGCTACTGCTCCTTCACTAGGGGACACAGTGGAAGTTGGAGTTTGGGGTTTATTGCGGTTATTGGTTTGGGCTGCCCTGAATAACTGGTATCCTAAGTAACTGGTAAAGGGAGCTGAGGGGTAGGGTTGCAGTCAGAGGGAGGAGGTGCCAAATTCGTGGCTGCGGAAGTGCCGTGGTCACACGGCCAAGAAAGGACCAGGCACTGGGAGTGGCGAGTGAGGAGGAGGGGACAGGCTGGCCGTGGGGCTTTCCAGCCCAGTGACTCTGGTGGCCGTCTCATTTGCCAAAAGTCATGTAGCAGCGTGATCAAGTAGTGTTGTGTGTCAGTTCCTGGTCCAATTGTTTGGGGTGTGTTCTGGGGAAGAAGGGAGCAAACCTCTTTGTGTATGTCCCTTTGTTCTCCGAGGGAATAACCAGAAAAGCTGCCATTTCCCGGGCCTCACATGTGCCTGGGACTTTGCTTTAAGTGCTTGACAAACATAATCTCATGGGGCCTTCTCAACGTTATCATCCCATGTCACGTGTAAGGAAAGCAGTGATTAGAGAGTTAGATAATGTTGCCAAGGTAAGCGGCAGAGCAGGGTTTAAACCTCATCTCAATGACGCCCGCGGGTGCTCTCAGTCACTCAGCTGTGCCCGTGCGGTGCCTCCCTGGGCCCTCCACTCTTCCCAGCGAGACTGTAAGCTTCGGGAGGACAGGAACTTTTTCCCCTTCATCAGCATATTTCAGCACCTACTAAGGGCAGGACCTGACACATAGTCGGTGCTTAATGCATATGTGTTGAGCGACTGACAGGCTCACTGAGCTCTCTGTGATCGCTACCAGGTAGCAGGGGGGCCAGCGAGAGAGGGCGCCAACCTGCGAGGGTACGTTGGACTCCGGTGGCTTAACCCGCAGGCACCTGCCTGTCTATCCCGTGCTCCAGGTCGAGCATATTGGCCTGGCTTCAGGCAGGTGCTGTGTGGCTCCGTCAGTACATTTCCGTCCCCAGAGACACCCACGTGTGTGCATCCCTATGATTAGTGCCCAAGACTGGTCTGTTACAGCTTGGACTCCGCACTGGTCTAGGACAGCATCTAAACCAGTGGTTCTCAACCTTCCTAGTGCCGCGACCCTTTAATACAGTTCCTCATGTTGTGGTGACCCCCAATTTCATTGTTACAAATTGAACATAATTAAAGCATAGTGATTAATCACAAAAACAATATGTAATTATATATTTGTTTTCCGATGGTCTTAGGCAACCCCTGTGAAAGGGTCATTCGACCCCCAAAGGGGTTGCGACCCACAGGTTGAGAACCGCTGATCTAAAAAAATACTGGTGCTTTTTAAGGAAACATCCAGTGATGTATTGTAAAAACATTCCTAAAGTTTTCTGTTTCTTACATTATTCCATCTCCTTTCTGTTTCTCTCTGTGTATCTTTCTCTCTCATTCTCTCTCTCTCTCCATGTGCATGTGCCCACCGCCCCCCCCCTTAGTTTGTCACCTGTCTCGTAAATATTATCTCATTTCTTTTTTAATGAAATACATGGTGGTACATGAAAAGCCAGTTTGTAAACTGAAACTGTTTTATTTATATTTATACTAGAGGCCCCTCGGTGTGGCCTGCAGGGATTAGGCTGAAACCGCAGTCCAAGGCCACCTGCTGCGCCTGCCTGCCGCTCCTGCTCATCCTGGCCCCACTGTACCTTCTGTGAGTTCGTGCCCAGTGAGTCCTGATCTATGCGGAGCCCTGCGTCTGGCGCCCATAGATGAGCTGAGCAGCATGCCTGCTGTGGAAGCGCACTGACCACCAGGGGGCAGCTCCTGTGTTGAGCATCTGCCCCCTGGTGGTTAGTGTGCATCATAGCGACTGGCCATCCAGTCATTTGGTTGCTTAGGCATTCATTCATTCATTCATTCATTCATTTATGTATGTATATATTTCCTCATTTTTGTCAAAGTTTAATTCATTTTATTTGATTCTCATAATTGGAAACTAAATATTCAGCACAATTTTATAGACTTATTTTTCCTGTTGGAAATAGCAAATTATGATGACCTGGACCAAAAAAATAGAAATTGGAGCTCTTTGGTGTTCAGTGCCTAGCCTTATAGTTTCGCCTTTAATTATGAAGATATGTGATGATCTCTGAAGACCTAAAGTAAATAGCATGCGCTTTCCTTTCTTTCTTTGTAAAATAGATGGTATGTTCTAGAAGAGTCACCTCAGGGCTTGTAGTGTTTCATAAAATACACAGGTCTGTGTACATACTTATTCTGTGAGCCAAAGTCTATGCCTTTTCTGATATTTTTCACCTAAGAAAATCTTGAATAGCTAGAAGCTCCATTATTCTTGATGTGTAATAAGCCCTAGAATTTATATCCAAATCCAGGCCATGCAGGAGCTCAGAGCCATTCAGTAAAACTCACTAACAACCTGCTTTGTGGCAGACTGAGCGTCCTCTTCGTTTTGGAAAGCCTCAGAGTGGGGCGGTTTATGTGTGGGAACGACCAGTCAAAATAGCAAGACAGATAGAGGCAAGAATGTCATTTTTCAAAATGTAAACGGGGAGGAATGGCGCATATGTCAAAACAGAGCACAGGTGGAGATGGGCGGGGATCGGTGATAGCGTCAAAGACAGAACAAAACAAACCACAATCTTACCTTTGTGGAGCTACAGAATTATTAAATACCTTTGGAAAATGTCCTTCCTACCCTCTCAAACCCAGGATTTCTGCTCTGGTGGATGCCACTGGAATGTGTCATGCGCACTCCTTTTTTTGACTATTCTGAACTGTTTGTTCATTTTTCTAGTAAGAAGGAAGAAAAAGTTCTCCTTGAAGAGTTCATTGGAAATTAAGAATATTTATTTTTAGGATGTGTTCTGAAAGCGCGGTGGTTAGTGTGATTGGCCACGGAGTGGCCAGGCGGCAGCCCCGGGCAGTAGTCCTGGCTAGCACGTCTTTGCCGCGATGGAGAAACGGTGTTGCGTTCATTGTAATTCTTTCATTCCCTTCCTTGCCAAACCCCATGGCTTCTGTTGTAACATGTGACGACTTCTCCCCTGGAGACTAACTCAGTCCAAGTTACCATAATATTTAGGACCAGCTACAAAGGCATTTCTTTCCCTAAGCCCATGCCAAATCTCAGCCCAACTAGCTTCTCCTCCCTGGCCACTCCAATAGAACCAGCTCTTCTTCGAAAAGGACAAGAAGTGCACAGGCCTCTTCGTTTTATGCCTGTTCAAACAGATTAATACACAAGGCACCTCATGCCCACGGTTGCTTTGAGCTCTTCACTTGCTTCCAGAGTAGTCTGTGATAGTCTGTTAATTTTAAGAGTGGCACCTTAGATGTTCTAGAAAGAGGAAAGGAGATTCTGAGTCTACAACAGACTGTCTGCTGTCAGTGCTGATGGAGAAAGGAAGAGTGACTCTAAGACCACAGGCCTTCCCGCTGCGGCTCTGAGCTTCCGGGCAAGCCTGGGCTCCGGAGACCCAGGCCAGGCGGGGCCGGGAGACGTTCTCATCCCTAGCGGCCTTGGATCTTCTACCTGCTAAAGACATCACATAAAACAAGTAACGTCAATCCTTAAGAAAGAACGCCTAGCAAAATAGGAAAAGGGTTCCTAATAAATTTGTTCTGACCTGTAAACCTGGCCACTTTCCGCTTGGCATTTGATCCATGTACCACATACCTGTTTCATTCATCCTTGTTATATAATTACTTGTTAAAGTAATTATATCCCATAACCAGCTTTGTTAGTATGCATTAATTGGTTCATATTTTTTAGCGAGATTTACTTCCCTTCACTGCTTAGTTTATTGGTTTGAGGCCTGACTTTCAACACAATTCATTTTTATGGGTTGTGTTTCTGTCTTTTTAATTTGTTGATTATGTGATACATACAGAAGGGCATATCTAACGTATAAGTAAGCACTAAAGCACAATCAAAACAAAACGTGCTCTAGTGAGCCACCACCCAGTTGAGCAGTTAGCTTATTAGTATAGGATGGAACATACTTTTGGATTTCTCTGTAGGACTTTGTTTCCCTCGTTCTCTGACTTCCTCACAATTCTGAAATTGTGTTTATAATTCTTTTGACTTTTCAAACAAATATGTTTTATCACATAAATGTGCATTGTTAAAGGTATTTTTATTTATTTTATTTTTAATACTCACTGGAGGATATTTTTTCCATTGATTTCTAGAGAGAGTGGAAGGGAGGGAGGAGGGGGAGAGAAAGAGAGAGACACATCAGTGGGTTGCCTCCTGCACATGCCCCTACCAGGGTTGGGGGACCTGCAACCGAGGTCAGTGCCCTTGACTGGGATTCGAACCTGAGACTCTGGTCTTCAGGCTGATGCTCCAACCACTGAGCCAAACCGGCCAGGGTGTTGAAGGTATTTTTAGACACATAAAATTTGTGTCACACTTTATGTGGCTTTCTGCAGGTTATGTTTTTCCTTCATGTCATGTTTGTAAAATGCATCCACGTGTTGGGGGGTGTAACTGCACTTCCTTTGCCTTTGTTGCTATAATACTCCAGTCATGTGTGAATATATCACAGTTACCTGTTATCTTGTTTATGGGGCAGGGAGGAAGCCGCTCTGCCTTAGACATGCGATGCTGAGACGTCTGTTGGGGCTCAGTGCCGGCATTGAGCAGACAGGTGGCCGTGCAAGCCTGCCGTTCAGGAGAGAGGTCCGGGATGGAGATGGTGGCATGTGGGCCACGTCTAAAGCATCATTCCTCCAGCCGCTTCTAGAATGCTATTTAACCCAGCCACTAAGATACTTATTTTAAAAATACATTTTATTTCTTAAAGTTCTACCTTTGTTTTTGTCTTTCACTTGCTGGTCACTTGCTGAAGTGTGACTTGTAAAAGAATAAGTGACAAGAATATGAGCTTCCTAGAAAATAAGGGAAAGTGTTTTGTAAACCCTCAAGGGCTGTAAAAAGGTTAAGTAGTATTATGTTAGTAACTCTCCTGGGATTTTCATGAGGTCCAAATAAAACTGTATATATAGCTGAAACCGGTTTGGCTCAGTGGATAGAGCATCGGCCTGCGGACTGAAGGGTCCCGGGTTCGATTCCGGTCAAGGGCATATTCCTGGGTTGCGGGCATATCCCCAGTGGGAGATGTGCAGGAGGCAGCTGGTCGATGTTTCTCTCTCACCGATGTTTCTAACTCTCTCTCTCTCTCCCCCTTACTCTCTGTAAAAAATCAATAAAATACATTTTTTAAAAAAACCTGTATATATAAATTAAAAATAAAAACATGTACACTCAATTATCATATTGGGTTTTAGTACCTGGTTAACTTTTAGCTAATAGCTAATGCTCACCTGGTGCTTACTTTACATGTATTAACGCATCTAATCTTCACAACAGCCTGTGACCGGTAGCTACTACTTATTCATATTTTACAGACAAGAAAACTAAAAGGCGTACGTGACAGACCCAGGACTTGAATCCACCGAGTTGGCTTCTAAAAGCTGTGCTCTTAGCTGCTCTGTGGATCTTCCCCCTTTTAAGTGGCAGGTCTCACCCAGTGCCTTCCACTTCAAGATTCCAAAAATGTGAGGGCCACCTTGAACCCACCCACAAAACAGCACTCCAGGCAGTGGGCCCTGGCCAAGGGCCTTGTCTCTACTGACTTAGTTTCACCGCTGAACCCGTCCTCAGACCTCACAGGGCACTGGCCTCCCACCAAGTGCCCGCTCTGTACTCGTTGAAAATGTCGTCTCCTTGATGTAAGTTATTTGCCTGAAGCCACCCAATGAGTCAGTAGCCGGCCCAGGGACTGGAATCTGGGTCTCTTGCCTTTCGAACACCACATGTGTTTGGTGTTAATAAAACCGTATTTCTCCAGGGGATCTGGCAAAAATTTGAAAGTGCTTAACTTGACTGCAGTAAATATTAAGAATCCCTTTTAAAGCAAAGAAGCCAAGCCCCAGCCCGGGAAAACACAATTTGTCCTGAGGGCCTTCGACAAGCTCACTTTGGCGCCAGGATCAGATCCTAGATGGGTCGGCCTCGCTTGGTTCCAACTCCTGCTGGGGCTGCTGGAAGCCGCAGCGAGACCTGGAAATACTCTTGCGGGTGACACTGGAATGTGCCGCTCCTCCCCACAGTCAGCAGGTCCCAGCTGATTGTCCTCACATTCCTGGGCCACTGGTGACACAGGTCAGGACCCAGGTGAAGGAGCCAGGCTGTGAGAATCGACACCTCTCTGCCTGCTTGCTGTGTGACGTGCCGTGCAGTTCGCTTCCTGTGTTTGTGAATGTGCCGTATTCCCTGAGCCACGCCAGGCGAGGGGAAGATGCAGGCGTGCGGGAGAAGGGGAAGAAAATAGAGTCATGGACGGCTTGCGTGCAGGGAGTGGCTTATTACTTTGTCATCAGAATAATTCTGGGCATGTTGTGGACCCTCGGCTAACAACGTGATTAGGAAACAGTTTCACTGAGCAAAATGTTTTCAAAAGCCGAGTTTCCGAGGTGGATCTGATTGTGCTCAGGCCGGAGCTGGGTTTGCATGTATTTTACAGAAGGCAGGTTATCACGGGAGACCCGAATTAAGGCGCACAAGGGCACGCTTGGATCCTTTTAATTCTCACAGTTCCCAGGGCAGCCACGGACGATGGAAGTTCATGTCCAGCTCTGCCTTGACAGACGGGCGTCAGGCAAAAGCCAGTTGTGGCAAACACGGACCACCTTGGGGCTGCACTCAGCTCAGCAGGTTAAGCTTCATGTCAGTAACCGTCCCTAGACAAGATGCTTCAAAACCACAAGGGTCTCTCTAGACTCTTGGTCCCTTAGAAGGAGTCTGTGTTCCCACTTTCTCTGCGGTGCACGTGACAGCTGCAGAGACGGAGGCCCGCGCCCAGGGCCAGGCCAGGCGGCCACCGGCCCGTGAGCGCTGGTCTGCGATGCAGCTCTGTCACCTATGCGCTGCGTGAGCAGGGCAAGTCCCTCTGCCCTGTGTGGGTGGCGATGCCCATCGTAGGAAATGTTTCGTGAGGAAGAGCACCTTGACGCTCCCCCTACAGCCAGGCAATTGGGGGACCCTCAGTGACATGCCTGCCTTCGCAGTCGTCAGCTCTGAGGTCATCCTCCGCCCCCAGTGCCCTGCTTCGTAGGTAAATGACTTCGTCATCAGGAAGCTGCATGCCAACGTGGGTGGTCATGAGAAGAACTGCCTGAGTGAGAACCAGCTCTTCTTTCCCACATGTATACCCATAGTTAAAATCAAGCCTCTGTGTCTCTAGGACACGAACAAATAGAAATACCAGACCTTTATCACAGTTCTTAAACTTGGAGAGACGTAGCCCTGTTCTTACACACAGATAAGGTGGAAGGTCAGTGCCAGGAGTGCCTGCTTGCGTGGCTGGCGTATAGATAAAACATGAAAGATCAAGGAGCAATTATCCTCATTGCCCTGCCTCTGTGTCATAAATAATCATTTTAATTTAATGTTAAGAGGTTGCTGGGGGTTATCTTGAGATTTATGAGATAATGGTTACAAAGAATTTTCAGTTCTGTGCATGAGCATCCTGATGAAACTCTGAAAGTCCTCTTTCCATTCACTAAAACTAGTGTAGGTGTTGCTGCAACACTTTTTCCTTCCCTTCCTCCTCTTACTACTTGTCTCCTCCCTCCACTCCCCTCTCCTGCCTCCTTCCACCCATCCATCCACAGTGTTCACACAGGGATACCCAGACATCACTCCATCCTCCGTGGCATCTGCAGACGAGGGGAGAACAGGGCAGCGTGCAAAGGCTAGGATGTGCTACAGGGAAAAGAACGTGTACAGAAAAGAACCTGAATCAGACCTGGTGTGAACTCCGTGTGTACATACTCAGAAACCAAGGGCAACGACAGGGTGGATTCTTGAGCATACAGACTTGGGTCTTTATAAAGCTGTCTAGTACAGAGTCACTCTTGGAGACGCGTGTGACGAGCTTATTTTCACATAGGTAAAGGGTAGGTAGGTCAGAGGACTGGAGGGGTTTTCCTAATGAGCTGAAATGCTGAGCTGTAAAAGCTAATTTCTCACGTGTGAATTTTAGGGTTGGTGGTGACTGTTGGCTGAGTTGTGATAAACCAGAGGAGAAAACTTTTTATGTTATTTTTTCATAAATAAGGTTAGAACTAGGATATACATATTCTCTTAGAAGAAGTTTGTGTTCCCATTTTCAGAAGAAGAACTAGAAAAGGGAGAGCTCATTTCTGTGTTGACAGTAGCTCTCTCTTCCTAAAGGAAATGTACGGAAAAGTCCCTCACTGTCCTCACACCGAAAACAGGAATCAGGCCGTCTGTTTGTGCAACACTTGGCGGACAGGAGAGCGCGGATGTAAGGAGGGCCACAGTCCCTGCTGAGGCTGGCCCCTGGCTGGCCGGTCTGCCCGCGCAGGCGTGGCTGCAACCTCTGATGCCCCTGCATGGCTGGGAGCTACTGGGCCGGGCGCGTCCCTGTTTCCTGTCCCCTGGAAAGAGGGCTGTGGATCTCGGCTCTCCGGTCCTCACCACCAAGTCAGGCAAACACAATGCCTTCTATTCAGGGAACATGGCTGGTGTCTCAGGTCCCAGGATCTGTCTCGAGTCCCAGGGGGGCATATCTTGTCTCTCGTTTTTTGGCCCTTCTGACTAAAAGCAGCCAGGGACTTTAAACAGAGGAGAAAATTCAAGCAGAAATCTGCTACAGCTGGAAATTATCTTTAAAATGACCTTTCCTTATTAGAACACTAGTTCATTGAAAGTTTGTTCACATTTGCGCTTGATCCGATGTTTAAGTGATTTAAAAATAAAGAACTCACTTTAATGTTAACAGTTCACTCCACTGTCATAGCCGTGGAGTTCCAGGTCTTTGTGAACAAATTAAGTACGGTGCCTTCTTTATGACACAATTAAGTCTCGATCCCAGTGATATTTGGCACCTACTAAATACCCAGATGGGCACAGCGTCCGCCTTGAAGTGAAGACGTGCGTAGAGTTTTAATCACATCATGATTTATTTTTGCTCTTTTAAATGCCACCTTTTCAATAGTTGCTTCTGAATGAATGACTGATTATTTACTGTGGTTTATAACTAGGAATTTGAACATTAAAAAATTCGAATCAAGATCCAAATGGGAAAAAATTCTCTCCTCTTCTCTCATCCCTTACATTAGAGTAAAAACAAATTGTCTTCTTTTGAAGACTTAACAGTTTGAAAAGTCCCATCATTCTCATCTTGAAAAGTTTAAGAAATCAGTTCAGAGGAAACTTAATTATAGTTCTTAAAACTATAAAAAAGCTCCTATAAAATAAAAACAAGGGTAGGGCTAGAATACATTTCACCTCGAGTATAACCACCCGTTTTGGGGGGGGGGGTGCGGTTGGGAATGTAGTTACGAAGTAATTTTTGCTGTATCCTCTCCGTTGTATAATCAGTAAACATACTTGGGTTCTTTTAAAAGCACGAACGAGACACAGTGGTTGTTCCCTTCCCAGGGAAGGTCATTTGAGAGCAAAGGCCAGATCCCACCACAGGCCCCGGACGGAGCACAGCCTGAAGGCAGGAGGGCCGTGCTCCACTGTAGGGTCTAATGTGAGAGTTCTGGATCCGAATTTTATCCTCCTTTATCTTTGGAAGTGAGTACATCTTCATAGCCTGTGATCTGGCCAGACACCACACACACACACACACACGCACGCACGCACGCACGCACGCACACACCCCACCCCACCCCTCAGAGATGACCCTCAGCCCCTGGTTTTCCAGCGTCAGCTGTCCCAATGGGCCATGAGGACTGTGGCTGAGGCTGGGGTTTGGTAAAAGCTGTTAGTGCTCCCGACAGAGGACTGAACTTGGGGCAGACATGGGGCAACAGAAAGCTGTCCGGGGTCCATGCAGGGGTGGCCCCCGGCTGTCCGATCCTGCCCGCAGACTGCCCGGTGTGTCTGTAGTGAGCACGGTGTGTGCGGCGGATGTAAGTGTTCTGACACTCGCACAGCTAAATATAATCTATAATTTTCAGGTGAGGTTGAAGCATGAAAGATCATGCTTTTCCAACTGCTCTGTGACTTCCACCCTTTTTTGATGATGGTGACTGAAGCCTGCCGGCATTTGAACATTTTCCACCCATTTGTTCAGACACCTGCAGTTGGGTGCCAGTGCCGATATTTAATTGTTTGAAGGTAAATTATAAAACCCTGCAGAGGCTGTTTTCACCCTGGAAAATAAGATGGGTCTCTTACAAACACTGGCTGCCTGCTCCTTGCCTGTCCTGGGACTGAGGTGCCGGCCCCCCCTTGGGGGAGACAGCCACCAGCTCCCGGCACTCCCTGGGGAGTCCGTCTGTCAGGAGCAGAGTTACTTCAGGAGCCACAGTTCATCCTGGATTCTGAAGACAGTGACTGGCCGAGTCAAAGGTCTGCTTTATCAGCCCGAAGACTTCCTTTATTTTTCAGTTTGCTCACTCACCTCTGCTCCTGCGGACACTCTGCAGCCACAGAAGATACCAGGACGAGATTAAAACAGCCCTGCAGGGCGCTCTTGGCTCGTGCCTTGTTATTTGTCCCTCCAGCGGTTCCTCGCAGTTGTGACGTCAAAGCTGCCATTCAAAGCTGAGAAAACGGAAACCCTGGCCTCTCTTCGCATCAGTGGCCCGGACAAGCTGTTGTTTCTCAGGCATCCAAAACGCCCTGTGTCTGGCAGGGCTGTGCATTCCATGCCTGGGTGACCTGGTTAAATGGAGGAAACCGAATGCCGTCCGTCCGCCGAACGCTTTCCAGAGCGAGCGTCCCGAGCTCCTGGAGCCGGGCCCCGCCGCTGAGGCCTACCCGGGGGGCGGCAGCACGCCCCACACTATCCGCACACACACAGCCTCTGTGCAGAGTCTCAGAGAGAATGTCATTATCAGGGCCCTCATTAATATGCAAAGCAGCCACATCATTATGCTGTCCTTGGGGTCAGTGCCACAAACTCCTCTTTGGAAAACCAGTGCTGTGTCAAACATCTTCTGGAATCGTAGTTCAAAACCACTGAACTGCCACCTCTTCCTTCCATCCCACCTCTGCTCACCTCATTCCCCACGTCACACCCTGGATCTCAAAAGGCTCCTGTGTGCACTTCGCATTATTGAGCGTGGGTATCCTTCGCATGTGTCCGAAGAAAGCCTGGACTCGAATGTGTCGGTCACAGGCTCTGGTGGTTCTGAATGAAGAGCGCCTTTCGTTTTCAGAGGCAAGGAGCTGTTTCAGAGGATCGCAGCACCGCTGTCTCTTTAGGAACAGGCCAAGATCCCCACAGCAAACAACGATCTTGCAAGGCCAAAGCTCACTTAATGTTCTGATGGCGTACAGCACTTCCCAGCTTAGACGCAGTCCTCTGAGGGCATGCGTTCTTGGGTTTCTTTCTGGCGTGGGTGACATTATTTTCTTAGATACCGGGAGGTGGACGTAATAGTAGGAAAAGTGCAACAACCACACTTTGTATTCCAGGGTCATGTTGGTTACTAGTAAGTCAATATGCATTTGAGGTTTTATGTTACAAATCCCATTAAATCTTTCTCAAAATAGCCCTTCTCTGAACCTTTGATTGAAGGATATGCAGACACCAAAACCATTAAGTTTTATACACAAGTGTATTTACAGATTTTATGTCAGGAAGAATCTTGACACGGTTGGGCCTTTTTAAAGTAAATTATTATAAGACAAGATTCTTCCAGAGTATAAACTCCTGTCTTTGGGGAAAGAAGTTGAAACCTTGAGGAAGCTGGGTAAAGATGGAATGGATGGAGTGTATCTTGTAAAGTTAGGATTTATACCGAGAGTCACCTAGACTGCAGTTGAGTTTTGCCTGGACAACAGACCTGCCCAGGGGCCAGCTCAGCACCACATGGCTGAATGACCCGTCGCTGCCACCATAGATGCAGCAGTGGGCATAGACGTGGAGCTCAGGAGCATGCATGCTTTGGACTAGGTGAACCTGAGAATCTTGAAATGGGTGGAAAACTAGGACATTTCCATTTGTGGACTGGAGGATTAGTCCTTTTTTCCTGACTGCTGTTTGCATTTCAGTAATCCTTTTATTCTTCCTTTTCCCGTCACGATCATTTCTAGAAGTCCTTATCTGAAGATAATGGTCTAGAAAACTGTGACTTTTTAAGAGAATCAACTTAAAACTGAGTCACGCATTTAAAACACACAGTAACATTATTTTTAATCCTCACCCAAGGATATGTTTACTGATTTTAGGGAGAAGACGGAAAAGAGAGAGAGAAAGAGAGAGAAACATTTTTTTAAGTATTTTATTGGGACTAACTTATTGGGAAAAGTTTTAAAAATGGAATCTAAGTTTGTTTTACATTATATAACAGAAATTTGGTATATGGCGCAACAGTATGTTATTTCTTAGAGCAAAGATCGAATGTTGACTTCTGTGATAGAATCATAACCTAAAGAGGGTGCCTACTCATTCAAATGTTCCCAAGGACCGCTCTTGCAGTCTTTTGATATACAGACCATTCTCTCAAAGAGTCTACCCCTCATGTAATCATTTCTGTTGACTTTTTCTTACTCAGTTAGCAACTGGTCAAACTCTCTTTGACCCTTATTTGTCCACGACCATGTGTGACAAAAGCGCGGGCAGTTTAGGGTCATTCTTGTCAACTTCATGTAAAACGTGCAGTTTCACATTACAGGTGAACTGTATTGTGTTTGCATTTTTACCCTGTGATGCTAACCAGCCAAGAAAGTGAGCAGGAATGGATGCTGATGTTAATGCGATCTACACATTGAGTGGTAACTTTGTCAGTATTTTTATATTATGACCTGTGCTTCCTTATGCAGCCCGGTAACCACAGGGAGTCAGCGAATGATTACTCAGGTTATTAATGACACCCCCCCCCCCATATCATGTTATAGGTAAAGCACTCTGTATGGCTTAGTGGGCTTTATAGTCAACCACATCGATTTGTATGCCATTCTTGGCACTTAACTAGGTTGTAAAACTTTGGGTGAGTTATTCACAGAACCTCAAATTCTTGATCTGTAATGTAGAGTAATAAAACCCACTCATAGCATGGTATAGGGACTGGAGCCCACATATATAAAACTCCTGGATAGTACATAGTGCATGCAGCTCAAGAAATGATTCCTAGCCCAGCCGGCGTGGCTCAGTGGTTGAGCATCAACCTGCGAACCAGGAGGTCACAGTTCAATTCCCGGTCAGGGCACATGCATGGGTTGCGGGGTCAATCCCCCGTGGGCAGGAGGCAGTTGACCAATGGTTCTCTCTCTTCTTTGATGTTTCTATATCTCTCTCCCTTCCTCTCTGAAATCAATAAAAAATATTTTTAAAAAAAATGATTCCTATTAGAGTTGCTATTGTATTTCTGTGGTGCCTTCCATTTCATATGAGTCGTTCCCATTTAATTCAGGCTGAAGAACTTAAATTTTAGCCAAGTCACTGGAGCTTTTTAAGGTGTGCAGTGACCCAAGGAAACTAAATTTCATAAGGTGATGTTTGGTGATTATGTACTCCATGGGTTAGATCACATAATTGGATAGCTGTTCTCTTCATGCTATAGATGAGAACACTGAGACCCAAGAAAATTACATAACTTCCTCTGGGTCACGTGGTTTGTGTCTGGCAGAGCCGAGTCCCTGTGTTTTTCCACCACACAGTTGCTCACTGGCAAGTAGACCAACTAAAAAGGCCGTCATACTCGCCTGGGAACAGTGATAAAGGCCCGGCGTGTTTACTGGAGGCAGGAATGGGAGGGAGAGGACAGAGGCGGCCGTCACTGACAAAGGTGCTGATCAGATTGGTGGTGACTGAATCAGCTCTGTTCAGTGAGGAAGGGAGTCAGGGGTCCCAACTCTCAAGCCTGGTCAGATGGCCATACAATTAATTAAACTAAAATAAGTAGACTGTACTGATTTTTTTTGTCTCCTAATGAGTTTAAATGGCCTCACTGTCCATTTGGAAATACTACTATGAAGGATTAGCAGTAGAAGATGCCAGTGCTGAATAAATAAATTTGACATTCTAATGCAGAGGAGGGGTGTTGAAGCCACTGTACTATACATAAGTGTGTGTGTGTGTGTGTGTGTGTGTGTGTGTGTGTGTGAGAGAGAGAGAGAGAGAGAGAGAGAGAGAGAGAGAGAGAGAGAGAGAGAGAGAGAGAGAGAAACTGGACTTTGCAGCATACTCCAAAGTCAAGACTGAGTCGGGATTATACATTGTACCTTCTGCCCAGATATAATCACAGCCCCTTATATCTTGTCAGAAAGAAGCGCTACTTCCATAGATTCTGTGTTTGCATGTTTGTTTTGTTGGATGGGTCCTGCTGTGCACCGAGAGACAGACTTTGCTAGGCTCTGCTTTGCAAACAAATCTGTTCACGCGCACTCTCTCCTCTCACTGTATGTTACCCTGGCTCAGCTTTCCCAGCAGACACACGGAAGCCTGGGAGTGTAGAGGCTTGTTTTATTCCAGACGTGTGCAGGCACCAGAGGCAAACGCGCACATGCATTTACCATGAGCCCCTCTACCCTGTGTCAGTTTCTGAATCTTCACAATTTCAACCCTGGGCCGTGGACTCTGTAGATACATTGCAGCTCAGTACATACACAGCACCCCGGGGAGGCACCCTGGAAGCTGGCACCAAACCATGGATTGAGCTCAGTAAATGCAGAAAGCTCTTGTTGCCCTTCAGCGCATTCTGTAGGCCGTAAGTAGAGTTAGTTACCCGAGTTGATAAAGCATAATACTGGTTTCTCCAAAAGGGGATGGTTTGTCCCTTTCTCAGATTGGAATATGAACTTAAAACAATGCATATCCATACAGTCACTTCCTCCCTATAGCTTCTCGCAACTTATCTTTAATATTCCAGCCAAGTTCAGGTTTTTATGACAGGAAGTATGAATGGTCATGACAAGTGTAAATAACTTTTGCTTTTATGATTATGGTGCAGGAAGTAACTTCTCACGCCAAATAAATCTTTGGGGAGGAAAAAAGAGCCGGCTTATAAATTTAACGTACATCAGTTTCCTAGAATCTTTGCTCTCTTAAGTGGAAATAAAACCAGAATGTGGTCTTATTTCTTTCTCTGCTTAACTGCTGTTGTCAACAAATGTCTTTGTTTTGGGAAGAGATATTTTCAGGTATGTTGGTGTGACCCAATGTGATATAGAACCATTAAAAAAAAACCTCAAGTGAAACTAGTAAGGCCAGAGTTTATATAATGAATAGCATGAAAAGCTTGAAAACCCTACATACGAAATTACTTCTTCCTTGAAGACTCAGTTGGCCAGCTCTAGCTGGTGTGGCTCAGTTTGTTGTAGTGTCATTCTGTGCACCAAAAGGTTGCCTGTTCGATTCCTGACCAGGGCACATGCCTGGATTGCGGGGTATGCAGGAGGAAGCTGGTAGATCTCTTTCTCTCTCTCTCTCTCTCTCTCTCTCTCTCTCTCTCTCTCTCTCTCTCTCTCTCTCTCTCTCTCAATGCCACATCATCATTCAGCCTCAAAACGGAGGAGCGCCCAGCCAGCATGGCTCAGTGGTTGAGTGTCAACGTATGAACCAGGAGGTCGTGGTGCAATTGCCATCAGGGCACGTGCTTAGGTTGTGGGCTCACTGCCCGGTGTGGGGCATGCAGGAGGCAGCCAGTCAATGATTCTCTCTCATCATTGATGTTTCCATCTCTCTCTCCCTCTCCCTTCCTCTCTGATACCAATAAAAATATATTAAAAAAAAAAACCTGAGGAGTCCCTCAACTTCCAGTTACTCTGGTAGCCACATTCAATAAGCAAGTGGTGTCAGCTACACCTTAATAAAAATGAATGAATGAATGAATAATAAGCACACAGGAAAGACAGTTTGTTTAACATCACAGAGTTTGCATATCAGCAAGTTTAAAGAAAAAGGAAAGAATTGGGTAGAACTTGAATTATATTCATCATAACCAGAGCTTTAGAATCTTTGTTTTTCCCTAATTTAAAAAAGAAAAGTAAAAATGGGAAGAAAAGGTTTTCCCCTCATCTGTCTTCTTAAAGCCAGAGGAACTTGAAGTGAGAGGAGGGTGTGTAAGAGACCATCATTTTGAGGACTAATGTTACACATGCATGCAATACATGAATGGCTGGAGGCCTGACAGTCACATTAAATCGCCTGAGGAACGTCCCGCAGTTCCAGAGGCACTCGCAGCCCCTGTGAGGCTGTGAGGCTGTGAGGCTGTGGGCAGTGGGTCAGCGTTTCCCTGGGAGCTACAGGTTAAAGGTTCAAATTTAACTCTGACCTTGAGCCTCACTTAACCACACTGCCTGAAAACAAGATCTCTAATCCCCTTTACCTCTAAAACTCAGTATCAGGTTTTGGAAAGAAGCAGTTTGCAAATTATGGGAAGCTGTTTTCAGAAAACTAATGTGTTAACGTTACAAGTGCTTAGTTATCATTAACTTTCTCTAAATTCTGCAGAGAATGTATTTCTGTCTGGTGTGATTAAAATCCTGCCTCATGTGTGTGTGTTTTTTAAAATATGTTTTCACTTATTTCAGAGAGGGAGGGAGGGGGGGTAGAGAGAGGGAGAGAGAGAGAGAGAGATCAAAGATGAGGGAGAATCGTTGATCAGCTGCCTCCTACACGCCCCCCCCCCCCCCCGGGGATTGAGTCCCTCAACCTGGGCATGTGCTTTGACCAGGAATCAAACTGTCACCTCCTGGTTCATAGGTTGACTGTCAGCCACTGAGCCACACCAGCTGGGCTCGTGTGTGGTTTTCAAGGCAGTTTCCTATGTGCTGTTTAACTTACTAGGCACCCCAGCCGGGTGAGACGGGCGCACCTGCTCATGGAAGGCTGCGGGCAGGATGTTCAAGGTCAAGCTCCCTAGTTCTGTGTGCTGGCTCCACCACCTACTGATAATGTGTCCCTGGTCAAGTCCTTAAACTCCCAGGGGCTCAGTTTCCTTGTCTGTGGGATGGAGAGAAGAGTAGAATTCAGCCGGTAGGGTTGCTGAGAGGGTCAAATAGGTAGATAGGTGTATGGCTCTTGTCAGGGCCTGAGCCAGCCCTGAATGTCAGTCTGTTTATCACTGATGGTTGGAGTGGCTCAGCCAACGGAGGGCCTCCCCCCAGCTTCCCGCTTCCGTGTGAGGCCACTCCCCTTCCTGTCCGTGAAAGTGCCACTGAGGAGCACACTCCTTTTCACGGCTTTAAAGAAAACTGAGTAAACATTAAACATAGAGAACATTTGTCACAGAGTTTTACTTCGTTGGGGGCGCGAGGAGAATGTGTGGAGCTGGTGGGCCCTGGGTCTGGAAAGCAAACACCGATTCGGTAAACTTGGCCTTGAGCGGTGTCCCCAGCACACCAGGTTCCCCCAGGACCTGGGTAGTCTCCGTTGCTTAGTCCTATTCTAAACACCCAGCCTCCGAAATTACCTCTCTTTGCCCCAAATCGGCAGGACTTCCCAGAGGGCAGTAGCTTCTAGCCGTGGCCACACCTGTTGGGTTCCCCCCCCCCCCCCCCGGCCTGTCTGCCATGACCTTTATTATCTTGCTCGACTTTGCCTTTCTCTTCTTAAATCCTCTGCACTGGCCATCCAGGCCTTGAAAGGAACTTCCCTGTGAAGCAGCATCTGAAATGGGAACCAGTTGCATTGAATCTTGGAACGCTCTGAGCACGTGTGTGTGTGTGTGTGTGTGTGTGTGTGTGTGTGTGTGTGTGAGATGGTGACCCACCCGAGACGGAGCCCTCGTGCGCAGCAAGTGAGGAAAGCAGATAACAGTGGGGCCTTGACTTACGAGTTTAATTCGTTCCGTGATGGAGCTCGTAACTCAAATTACTCGTATGTCAAATCATAAAGTGAATGAGTGAGACACGTGATGCTGGGCTGATGTTGTGGCGTTCACTGTGGCGTTTGCTGCGCCAACTAGCGGTGGGGTATCTGAAGCTGGCTCGTAACCCGAATTTTAGCTCGCAACTCAAAGCAAAAAATCGGCTGAGAAATGGCTCATATCTCGAAAAACTCGTTAGTGGGGACACTCGTAAGTCAAGGCCCCACTGTACTCTTAACAGTGGGGTAGTTGTCGGGCCTCTAATCGTTGCTTTTTTAAAATTTTTTCTTACCAAGCTCAGTATCCATACGATTGTTTAAAAGTGTAGATACTTACCGTCGATCTCCCAGTAAAGGGCCCTGGTCTTGACGTTGGACAGGAAGTTCCTCTTCCCGTCACGGAGGGTCGTAGGTCTCGGGAGTGAGGGCGAGGGTGACAGTGTGCAGTGCAGCTGCTGTAACTTAAATTCCTGCTGCCAGTTTTTGGTGCTATTTTACTGCTCAGTGTGAAGATTATTTTCATGCCATCCTCGTGGCTTCCATGCTCTTTTTTATAAAACACCATTTGGTAAATATTACAAGAACAAAGCGCATTAGTGAGTTTCCTTCCAGAGGATGAAGCCGGGTGCTGGTGTTACATTTTTCACGTACATTCTTCATGTTTGTCCTGAGTACTCACAAGGAGAGGAATCAGGGCGCAGCTGGCAGCGTGCCCCGTGACAGACCTGAGGGACCAGTGGTGGGAGCTGGAGCATCCCTCCTCCCTCTGTGAGGGGCGCCCTCCCACCATCCCACCCAGGTGGAGGCACAGCCCCAAGCCCAGATGAAGGACAGGCTTTTTTTAAAGCTCTTTTTTTTTCTTTCTTTTTTTTTTTTTTTTTTTTTTTTTTTTTTTTTTTTTTTTTTTTTTTTTTTTTTTAGCAAAATGTCTCTTAGTCCCTTCAGAAAATGAGCTCTGGCACCTTCCATACCCTTTCGGGTGGGATAAAAGCAATTTTTCTTACTCATTTTGCCCAGCTGTCAAGAAATTCTACTCTTCTCTGATGTAAATGATCAGGTGCAGCTAACGCCAAGAGAAATCCAAAAGGTCACCTTTTAGTTCTTCACGGCCAGTTTTCAAAGCGTGCTTTGGTGTGAAAGCCACATGGCCGCTCTGTTACTGTGACAGGGTCTTAGCAGTAGTGTTATTTTGTGCCCGCCCATCACAGGGAGATCTGGACCAGGTCTTCTCACACCCTGCCCCCCCTCCCCCCGCACACACACCCCCACACCCCCGGGCGGCACTCAGCACCTGTGTCTTGCATGTCTCGGTGCCCAGCAGGGAAGGTGAGGAAGGTGATTTCCATCTTTGAAATTTGGGGACAAACAAGAGTAACTCTTTTTCTCTCCTTGAAGGGTTAACTCTCGAACCAGCTTCAGATTGGTTCACTTGAATCTTAAAATTACTTTTCTGGTCACGCGCTCTGAAGGTCTAAGCATTTGTGAAATGTCTTTTTCCCCCCCTTTCTCCTGATGCTGTCTCCTTTGGCCGTCTTAATTACACGGGGCTGAGAAACCAAATTAAAATTAGGCGTGGCTGGTGAGCAGGGAGCACATTGCATGCTTTTAGCTTTGCTTGTTGGAGTTACTTTCCTCGCTGTGTGCTTTCCCTCCCCATCCCCCCCCCCCCAAAAGGAAATATCATAAGCTCTTTTAGAAATACTCACAGGAAGTGAGTATCCATATGCTGGTACCTCGCCAGTAACCGAGCGTTGACAGGTGGAGAACGGGGCTGCAGCTGCCCCCACCCCCACCCCCCGCCCCATTTATCTGAACATTCCCCCCAGAGGATTTAATCCAGGATGAAGGGACCAAGGGTTTTTGTACTGAGGGAGTCAGAGGAAATGGGTCACTGTGTGTCATCTGGAGACTGGGTGATTCAGGAGCCCTGATGGGGTCCGCAGGCACGTGGCTGCCACCGCGGAGGTTTTTGCTCACTTCTCAGAGGCCAGGCTGCCTTCTAAAAATTAATGCTCGCTCCGCCGCCAACAACGATTCTTTTGCAATGAATCACTTCCAGAAATGAATAGCCACAGTTTTTTGGAATGACTGTTGTGAAATCCCTCGTTTATAATGGCAGGTTTTCAGTTGGTGGTTTTATCAGAGAGAATTTCTCAAGATCAAAACGAAACCTCCTCTTTAAAAAGAAAGAAAGTGCTGGCTATACAGAAAGCAAAAGTGCTTGCAGCCTCCTGCCGAGGAGCTGTCACGGAGGATCCCTGGACCTTTATTGAGAGATACGTGCCCACATATTGGCCGGAATGTGTGAGTTCTTGGAATGATGGATTCATTGCCGGTAGCTGGTCATTTCCTGTGCAGAAGGTCACTCGCTACAAGAAACGCTCCACGCGGTGAGTGGGAGGTAGAGCCCGAAGATTATTGCTAACCTGGCGTTCATCGTCTTGAGCTGTGGATTCCAAGGACTGCTGGCAAGCTCCTGAGTATTCTGCTTTGCATGATTTGATGATGGAACTGCAGGACTCACAGACGCCCGGGAAGGGATTTTCAGAATGTGGATTAATTGAATAGTCCTGGAGTCTTTTGAATATATACTAGTCCTTTTGGGGAGGGAAGGATCTTTTACAGAAGGAAGCGATTGGGGGGCGGGGGCAGGGCTTTTACAAGTACAGTTGCTTCTCTTCTATGTTTCAGTATCATTCTCTCCCCTGTGTGAAAGAAATGACTGCATGGTCTCAACAATAAAAGTTAGGCCAACTCTTTAGATGAAGAAACTTCCATCTGGATTATTCCCCCCTTCTAAACCTTCACGAGGAAGTCTTCATGAAGAAGACTGACCTGGTGGAACCTGCCGTGTGTCTCATGCAGACCCCAGGGGGGCTGGGTTGTGGGCAGCACGTCATCCAGGGGCCCAAGGAAGGAACAGTTACTGGAAACAGTGAGTGCAGCTTCGGGATTGTTCTCTCCGGAGTGGAGAAGCCGCTTGACCTCCTGACTCATTTCATAGGAATTGAGAAAACAACCTAGTGTGGTTTTCATTGTTAGTCCTGGAGGATTCCAAAATCCGTGTGTCTGCAAATAGGATGAGCTGGAGACCGGCAGGGTGGCCACTTGCTGTCTCTACTTGCCTGTTCTCCGAATGAACCCACTCCTTCCTCCCAGGGCCAGTCCGGCCTGCGCCTCGGCATCCTTTGTGTGGCTCTCGGTGGTGAGTACGGATGGCAGCAATTTCTGATTTTCACTGGTTCTTGCTTCTGAACGTCTGTAAATGGCATTTCATCAAAAGAAAGCTTTAAAGGACATTTTCTATTTAACTGTGTAAAATAAAATACTCTGGGCGTGGTGATAATTATAAAAGACAACATAACACATAGACAGCAGTGGAAGCGAAGGGTTAAGATATGTTTTGCTATTTTTTGGTAGCGTGTTGACGCGAAGGCAGCTTTGATTTTGACGTTTATAGTAAGTGATTTTGTATAATGTTATTTAAAACACAAGTATGGAAGGTAACAGTATATTCTAACAAAAATAATATGCTTACTAGTAGTTAAGTGAAAGGCATATGTGTGGGGCTCATAATATTTATGTGCAGAAGGACTTGGGATTCATAATGGTTTGGTTTTAAATCAATGTTATCAAATAAGCTACAGGTATGGAAAGAGGTCAAAGAAAAATACATTGAATCTGGCTAAAAGTAGACACTAAGATATTTGAAGTGATTGATTGCTATTTGAAGTGTTACATTTTTGCCCCTGGTATAATTTTGTATTTGCTGGATCCCCCAGATCACCCCTCAAGTTACATTCTTCATTAATGCAAAAGGTGTTTCCTGCGTAATGAGTACAGGGCTTCTCATGCTCTGGGGGATGACTGAGTAGAAAGGGTCAGTCGTGCTGGTGCTGTTCATTCCACCTACTGCCTTCTGTCTGCGTGCCCCAGAGTCGGAGCTCTTGGCCTTTCCAGGGTGCCAGGCCCCTGTGAGACTGTGCGGAAGCCACCCTCAGACACAGACATTCGCCTGTGGGACTCCAGCCTTAACCGAGACTGTACCCTGATCGGGCTTTCCTTTAGGGTCCCAGGAAACACTGATCTGAAAGGGAGGGGAGGCGTCCAAGTCAGAAAGGAGTATTCTCTGTGGTTGCTAGGTTGGGAGTACAGAGCCAGAGACGAGGAAGGGTGGAGAAGACATGTGACTACTAACCTGAAATAGAGATGGTAGCTGATATCACCAGAACCTCCAAACAGATACCCCAGGACCCCTAAACATTCAGCCATGTGTACTGGTCAGGTACCTTGTGAAGTCCCCCGAGGCCTACGGACCCGGTGTTCAGCAGCTGGGAGTTCTCCTCGTGCATAATGAACTCACTTCTCTTCCTTGTTTCTTTTCCATTGTGTATGCTACCAAATTAGGTAGGACAGCAAGTCGTCTGAACTCCGGAAATACAATGTATAAAAACTGGGAAAATGATTCTCCATTAGCAGAAGAAATCGGGTGGGAGTAGATACAGCTATTGAGTGTTAAAAACAAGAACAACCCACACTGTTTTTAAAAACGGTTGCTCTTAATGCCCTTCAACTTATTTAAGTCAGTACTGTCATGCTGCTGTGGAAAAAATATATACATGATTCTGGGTGTATTGCAAGGAATATGACATAAAAGGGTAAGAAAATAAGGCTTGCATTAGTCAGGCTCATTATTGTGTCCGCTCTGAGTCACATTTGAAAAAGGATTCGGGGCCCTTGGAGGCTGACACGCAAGCACAGGAGCCGCACGCCCTCCTAGCGCGAGAGGGCTGTTGGCTGCAGAAGGCTCACGGGTCCCTTCCTGCTGGCCTTTCGGTCGCCACAGTCTGAGTCGTCTTCATATTCGGGGCCACCACAGGGCCCGTCTTCACTCAGCGGGTTGTGACACTTTATTTTTCCCTTTTTACTGACGTCATTGGGGGTGACACTGGTTAACAATATTAACAAGTTTCAGGCGCACAGTTCTACAGCACATCATCGGCCCGCTGTACTGTGTTCACCGCCCCAAGTCAAGTCTCCATCCATCTCCATTTATCTCCCCTGTTGCCCCCCCCCACAAACCCCCCGTGAGCAACACACTGTTGTCTGTTGCAGTACTGTAAATGACCGACATGTGGGGACCTTAGTGACACTTCTGTGATGGGCTCAGCAGGGGTAAATAGATTCAGGTAGAACTGGAGGACATAGGTACACAATAAATACATGTATTGGCTGATTAATAGATAGGAAAGACCATCTCAATTGCCAAGGCGATAAAATAGATGAGTGGCTAGCTGCGGGAAGTGAGGCAGTCTTTGGTTGGGGTCTCTTTCAGGACAAGACCAGGTAGGTCTGTTTGGGATGGCAGAAACATTTGTTGATTCGTGCAGCAGACACGGAGGGGGCCTGCTTTGCGAGGCGCTCACAATCTGGTAGAGGAGGCAGGATTCACCACAGGGTCACACGTACGTACGATCAGTGCCACGGGCGCGTAGAAACAGCACGCCCGGGGGACCTCGTCACTCCGAGCTGCCATCCAAGAGGCTTCCTGATGGAGGTGATGTCTGCACTGACCCCCAAAGGCCAGCGCTCGAGGAGTCAGCGAGACAAGGGAGGCAAGCGCTGTGCTGAGGGGCCAGGCAAAAGGAACAGCGTATGCAGAGGCTCAGAGCTGTGAGGGGTGGAGGAGGGTGTGGGGAAAGGGATGATGGGACACGAGGAAGTGGAGGGGTCATGGATAACAGAGGCCTAACGCCCCAGCTTGTTTGCCTGGAGATGTCTCCCTGGGAAGCCAAGGTGGCAGGATGTACACTTAGAAAGATCAATGCAGTGAGGAGAATAAATGGGGGTGGGGTGGATGAGGGGCCAGGTCAGGCCAGGTAAGGAGACCAGGTAGAGAAAGCTGCTCTAGTCACACACAGTAAAGAAATGATAGGGACACCTTTGGCAGTGGATTCAAGAGAGCTTAGCAGCCCTGGCCAGGTAGCTCAGTTGGTCAGAGCGTCCACCCGATACACCAAGGTTTCAGGTTTGATCCCAGGGCACACACAATGGTCAGTCAGTGAATGCATGGATGGGTGCAACAGCAGGTCCTCTCTCCTCTCCTCTCCCTCTCCCTCTCCCTCTCCCTCTCCCTCTCCCTCTCCCTCTCCCTCTCCTCTCCCTCTCCCTCTCCCTCTCCCTCTCCCTCTCCCTCTCCTCTCCCTCTCCCTCTCCCCTCTCCCGCTCCCTCTCCCTCTCCCTCTCCCTCTCTCCCTCTCCCTCTCCCTCTCCCTCTCCCTCGCCCTCTCCCTCGCCCTCTTCCTCCTCCCTATCCTCTCCCTCTCCCTCTCCCTCTCCCTCTCCGCTCCCCCTCTCACTCTCCCGCTCCCTCTCCTCTCCCTCTCCCTCTCCCTCTCCCTCGCCCTCTCCCTCTCCCTCTACCCTCCCGCTCCCTCTCCTCTCCCGCTCCCCCTTCTACCTCGCCCCTCCCCTCTCCCTCTCCCTCTCCCTCTCCCGCTCCCTCTCCCTCTCCCTCCGCCCTCTCCCTCCTCCCTCTCCCTCGCCCTCTCCCCTCTCCCTCGCCCTCTCCCTCTCCCTCTCCCCTCTCCCTCTCCCTCTCCCTCTCCCCTCGCCCTCGTCCCTCTTCCCTCTCCCTCTCCCTCTACCTCGCCCTCTTCCATCTCCCTCTCCCTCTCCCTCTCCCTTCTCCTCGCCCTCCTCTCCCTCTCCTCTCCCTCTCCCTCTCCCCTCCCCTCCCTCTCCCTCCCCCCCTCTCCTCCCCTCTCCCTCTCCCTTCTCTCCCTCTCCTCCCCTCTCTCTCCCTCTCCCTCTCCTCTCCCTCTCCCTCTCCCTCTCCCTCTCCCCTCTCCCTCTCCTCTCCCTCTCCCTCTCCCTCTCCCTCTCCCTCTCCCTCTCCCCCCCTCTCCCTCTCCCTCTCCCTCTCCCTCTCCCTCTCCCTCTCCCTCCCCTCCCCCTCTCCCTCTCTCCTCTCCCTCTCCCTCTCACTCTCCCCTCTCCCTCTCCCTCCCTCTCCCTCTCCCCCTCTCCCTCCGTCCCTCTCCCTCCGTCCCTCTCCCTCTCCCTCTCCCTCCGTCCCTCTCCAAGACCCTCTTTCTCTAAAATCAATGAATAAAAAACTAAAAAAAAAATAATTTTTAAAGAAGATATTAAAGGGGAAAGGTGAAGTAAGGATAGAGGCGTAGGTTATTTAACAGTATCATTTGCCAGGAAATGCAAGAGGAAAACCAGGTTTGGGTGGAAGATGAGGCGGCATCTGGACGCGTTAGCGAGCGTATAGATGGAGTATAGCCCTGCTAATATTTGTGTATATTTCCTTCCAATATTTTCCTGCCCACACGCACACACACACGTGCACACGTGTGCGTGTGTGTGTGCGTGTGTGCAGAATCAGCATCATTCTTTATAGGCACCTTTATATCCTGCTTTTTAAATGTGCATTTTCTCCATCTGCTTACAAATGCTTCAAAAACATTTTTAATATTCTCTAATTTGGGAATGTTTAGTTTGCTTCCTTTTTTAATAACTTCCTGAGGATAGATTATTTGCAGTGAATTCATTAAGTCAAAAGAGCTTAACTTTTTAAAGATTCTTGACACTCTTTGCCACATTGCTTTCTGCAAAATTTATACCAAATTATCCACATTGCATAGCAATGAATGAAATGCCCATCTCACCATATCTTCATCAGTACCGAATATTATCCTTTAAAAAATCTTCAGACAAAAATGTTACATTATTTTGGGTTCATTTATTTTACAACTATTTAATTAATACGCACTCTGTGCCAGGCATGTGGCTTTTTAAAAAAAATTCTCACCTGAGAATATTTTTCCATTGATTTTTAGAGAGTGGAAGAGAGACAGACAGACAGACAGAGAAATATCAATGTGAGAGAAGCACATTGATTGGTTGCCTCCTGCACAAGCCCTCTTCAGGGCCCAGGCCAGGTGCATGGATGGGTGCAACCGAGGTGCATGCCCTTGATCGGAATCGAACCTGGGATGCATTGGTCTGCAGGCTAACACTCTATCCACTGAGCCAAACTGGTTAGGGCCAGGCATGTGGCGTTTTTTAATTGTTACTAGTAAAGTTTAGCTTTCTCATATGTTTATTACCCATTGTTTCCTTTTGAAAATGTTTGGTTCGTGCCCATTATCTGCTCTTCTGTTGGGGTGTGTCTGTTTCTATAATTTATTTGAGGTGTGTGAGTGTGCTTGTGTGAGTATGCATGTGTGTGAGTGAGATATTTGGGGCAAATATTTTTCTCAATGTCTAATTTTTGCTTATGGTTTTTTGAGATCTAAAATCTTCACTTTTACTTAGTTGGATAAATGACTTTTGTCTTTTTTTCCTTTGGGACTTACTGTGTTACCGTGGGCTTAGGAATTCCTTCCCACCCAGAAGTTAGGAAATACTCTCTCTAATTTTTTAAAAAATGTGTGTGTGTGTGTGTATATATGTATATGTCTATATCCACTCACCAAATTAAAAGTAAGGTGTGAGGAAAAAAATCCAGTGGGTTTTAGTAAATCCCCCAACGTTGTGCATTGAGTCATGTCTTTCCCGACTTAATTTTGGTGCTTTTTGTATTTCAAGACCTCTTGCTGCTGTATCTAGCTGTAGGATTCCATGAATTTTGGGGAATATTAGTACCCAAATGAAGGATGTCATAATGCTTTTTTCCAACATTGTATTATGAAAAGTCTCAAGAAAACAGTAAAGTTGAAATATTTTTTTAGTGATTCTACAATTAGTATTTCACCGCTTTCTTTTATCTGCTCATGTGATAATTTTCAAACCTCCCTAATCATTATTTGAACTCAGAAGTAGAATATCAAAGACATTTTTCCTAGTTCCTTTTTTCTCTAATTTGCAGGTTTGATCTCCAGGAAACTTTTAGCAATTATGTTAGTATAGTAAGATAGTGAGCACCATCACAAATACCAAGAGAAACTGCTCCCAGAATGTGTTTCTGTCTTTGAATTGTATGAATAGGGTTTGATTTTTAAGGGTTATGAGGGTTATTCACATACGATGAGTTTATTTTTCAAACATAAATCCCTATTAAGGTCCCTGTGTCCTCCAGCACAGTCCAGTTGCTTTCTGTTCTCTGGCTGGAGCTTTGAAGGAAAGGATAGCAAGGCCGCGCGGTGGGCCCTGGGTGCCGTGGAGTTGGGGATGGTGAGCCTTGTCCGAGAGGGGCTGCCTGCAGGGCCACGGTGGGCTTGGAAAGGAGACCTGCCAGCTCAGGCCACTCTCCCGGGCGGCCACCAACACGCTGCCACGGAGCCCTTAGCATAAAGGCTGCTTTGCGTGGGGCAGCCTGTCACCCCGACCAGCCTGCCGACATTTGTCATTGAGGGGCCCTGGTTCACGGTGAGTGATTCGGTCGAATGAACCTGAGGTACGGAGTTCAGTTACCTGTTTCCAGCCCAAGTGACGAGCACCTGGAAGTCCCATGGTTTCGAGGCCCGATGGCCCCCCAGCTCAGAGGTGGGCTTGCAGCTGTCTTAACAGACCAGCTGCTGGTGCCCGGAGCCGCCACAGCCAGCCCCGGGGAACAGCATGACGCACCTTCCCTTCGCCTTGGGCTGCCGCCAGGAATCAATGGTGGTTCGGTGTCCTGCACCGCTTCCCCCTCCCCGCCTCCGTTCCCGTCTGTAAAGCCAGTTGGTCGTATTAGATCATGTGGAAGGGTTTCCTTACCCCAGGTCTGTGATTGTGATCTAGGACACGGCTCGTAGGTCAGTGCCCGCCCCTCCTCGGACGCTGGGCAGGCAGTGTTTTCCGGCTCCTCTGAACAGACTTCCAGGATGTGGCAACCACTGACTCTGGGCCTGGGGCTGGCATCGCAAAGCCATTAGCGCCCGCGAGAGCAATGCGAGGGCATCCGGAGGCCTTCGGCAGGAAGCCTTACTCACAGGACGCTTAGCTGACAGCTGCTGACCGGGCACATTCCCTCCTCGACCT
Organism: Myotis myotis; assembly: GCF_014108235.1. Taxonomy (NCBI): domain Eukaryota; kingdom Metazoa; phylum Chordata; class Mammalia; order Chiroptera; family Vespertilionidae; genus Myotis; species Myotis myotis. The sequence continues at coordinate 61,531,552 of NW_023416315.1, forward strand.
CGGGGACTCACTCTGCGGTCCCATGTCACCTTTGGCTGCCCACAGTGAGGGGTGCCGTGGATGTTAAGAGTCTGGCCAGCAAACGCTTTGAAATTTGAGAGTAGCTACACTAACGAAATAATAATAATAATAATAATAATAATAATAATAATGACGCAACCTAAATGGATGTTCTAGTAACATCAATAATCAGAAGAGGCATCCTATTTGAATGAATGATTTTCAGGTAAAAAAATTAAATAGCCAGAGTTTTCCTCTTGCCACTGCCCCCTCTCACTTTTATGCCCCAGCAAGAGGCAGCAGCGTGTTGCTCCCCAGACCCACTGTGCTGTTTGCTGTTCCTCTGCCTCTGAGAACAGCACCCATCCTCACCTGCTGTCCACCCCCCAGCACCAGCCAGTGGGCAGGGAGCTCAGAGGTGCCCACACTCACCTCTCCCAGACACGAAAGCACCACAGGATGGAGTTTATTTGGCTTCCAGTGATTTACCAGGAGCCGGGGGGCGGTGGTAGTTAGGAAGCACGGCTCTAACCCGCTACCCTCCTGTCTTCCCTGCTGTTAAAACGTAAAGAGGACCCAGGTAGGGCCCACCCTTCCCACCAGTCATCGCCGTGCTGTGCCCCGGGTTCATGAATCATCCCCTAAAGCCACAGCTGTTTAAATAAGGAAAACGAGATTTCGAGGTCATAAACGCCGTGCAGTGGGTGTGAGGTTCTCTTCCAAACCCCGTGGTGTTAGCGCTGGGAGTCCCGAGGAAGGTGTCATTAGGAACGTGAGTCACACCTGCGTGGAGCCTGGTCTCTCCAGAGGTGACTCAGGCCAGAAACAGAAATAGCTTCCAAACGAGTTTAAATTCAAACGTAACACAGCCTTTGGGTATAGTCACGGGCAGAGGGATTGTGTAACAGGTTCGTAAGGAAAGGAAGAGATCTTCGAGGTACATCTTTAACTTCTACGATCGGTCTCGTGAAGAGAAAGCCCGAAGGAAATACTCAGTGGTGTTACTCTCCGGGATTAAAAACCAACAGAAGGCCCTGAAAGCCAGGATTTAATGTCAGTCATGGAGATTTCCAGCTGCTCTCTTTAGTACGTTGATGCCGCCGCGAGCGAGCTCGTATGAGACTGAAGTGTCGCCGCTGTGACCCGCCGTGTGCCGGTCGAGACTGACACCCGGAGCTCCAGCTCACCGCGGCCGCCTTTCCTGTGGCCCCCATGCTCGGGGGTCTGGGTCAACAAGGATAGTCCCTTCTGTGTTCATTCACGCAAACCGAGGTGAGAGGGACCTGGCCCAGCACAGGCCAGGCGGTAGGTAGTAACGGGAACAGCAGTAGCTGACGCCTTAGCCGAGCACCGTGTGCCAGGCGCTGCGCCAAGTTCTTCACCTGGTTACCTGTTGTAATAAACAGTCCCGTGTGGCAGGTGCTATGGTTATACCCATTTTACAGAGAGAGAGCTAAGGATCAGAGAGGCCAGTCATTTCCCCCAACATCAGACAGCTCGAGGAGGAGCCAGGATCAAATCACAGCATCTGGCTCCTAAGCCCAGGGCTTCCATTTGTTTCCTGTTCTGTTTTCATAAATGGCTCCTATTTGGGGGTATTGTTATCCTTTGGGGCCAGCCAGTTTCTTTTGGTAAATTACCTTTTTTTTTTTTTAATTTTAAAGAATCAGTTACTGATTTTTAGAGAGGAGGGAAAAACATCGATGTGAGAGTGCACCATCAGTTGGCTGCCTCCTGCACGCTCCCTACCAGGGATCCAGCCCGCCACCTGGGCGTGTGCCCAACTGGGAATCGAACTGGCAACCTCCTGGTGCACATGATGGTGCCCAAGCAACTGAGCCACACCAGCCAGGGCTGGTAAATTGCCTTTTTTTTGGCAATGGTTTTCACGTCTTAGGGAAGAACGGATTCAGCCCCCAAAGCTGGGCATTTTTGTGCCACGCCTTGGTCACCTGGTTGTAGCTTGCTATTAATGGCGCATATCATCATAACCGCCTGACTCCAACCAATGCGCTGTTGGTTATAAGAGAGGATTCCAAAAAAAGGTAATTAACAGAGAAAGCAACAAAAACACAACGTGGCCCGTGGCCCGTGATGGAATTCCTTTCTCTTATTATTGGACATGAATAGGAGCTCGTTACTGGTGTGCCTTCCAGTCAGTGTGGGCCCATAACTGAGGTGTGCTGTCCGGCTCCGGAATCCATCCCGCGGTGGTAGTGTTGCTGCTCGGCTGGCTACAAAAGGCCTCCGTCGGGGGAAGCTGGTTCCACCGGGCGCGGCGGGAGGGGCCTCCGTGCTCTGGTCTCATTGGCATTCCCCCATCCTGACCGCCATTTGATGGTCTCTGTTCCAGCCGAACGCAGCTGGCCGTGCTTCTCTCGCATGGAAGCTCTTTCCTCTCTTCCTTTCCTAGCCAGCCACCACTGTCCCCTCATCTGACACCTCCTCCAAGCAGCCTTCCCTGACTGCTCAGGGTCCCTCATGCTCCGCTTACCCTACTGTGTGCATGCGTCATACGAGGGCCTCACTTCCCGTTTCTTACATGTCTTCCCTGACGCGCATTGGCCTGGGAAGAGCCAGGATTGGCGTTTGGATAAACACCCTGACACACGTTTGGGAGAGAGACAGCGGTAGAAACGATGTGGAAACTGGCAGTACAGTGTCTGGTGTCGACCGTTTAGGAGGCACTTTCACGTGCACCACCTTAGAGTCCTCACAGCAGCTCTGGGAGATGGAGCCTGGATCCCAGGGCACCGACGTGCCAACAGCAGGTCTCCCGGTGCACGTACGGTTAAGGGGTAAAGCCAGGACTTGAGCGTAGGTCTTCTGACCCAGTCCTGTGCTCTCAGACCCTGAGAACAGGCCAAGGCCAGTCTGTAAAAGGGGTAGTAGGATCCATCACAAAAGTGTGTCATTCTTGTCCTGACCTCTGAGCCAGTGGAAGAACGGGCAGATCTTCATTTCTCGCCCCTTCCTCCCCCACCCCCACATTTCCAGTGAACACCTCACGCTGGCACGCGGTGGGCCCTCTCCACGTTCCAGGTTGTTGTCAGGGTGAACCTTTCATACTCACCCAGGCTGCCTGCTGCGCTTCCTGTGTGGGGGGAAGAGCTTTTGGGAAAGTGGAGAACCGGGCGGTTCAGGTAAAGCCCCTGAGCAGAGTGAATAAGTAAGATCGTGGTGCGTTGGGGGAGCTGGAGGTGGGAGGTGTGTGTGCCGCGCACGAGGGTGTGAGTGGGGGGCCGGCTGGGTTGGCCAGTCAGAGGCTGTGGAGAGGGTATTGGCCGGGAAGGCGGGAAGGGCTGTGCAATTAAGCAGTTGAACAGATGCTGATAACAGAGTGGGGTGTTCTCCCCAGCCCTGGGTGGGGGGTGGGAGGAAGTGAGCCAGCAGCACACTCAGAGTTGTAAATGAACAACTCCCCTGGATAGGGGGCCTGCATCCTTCCACAAGCAGGTGACCCAAGGAATGTAGTGTCATTAGAGGACAGAGAGCGAGATTTGGGGCAGCATTCCCTAAACTTTAAAAATTCAGAGTTTAATTCTCAGCCCTGCTCTCCTGGCAATGTTGTTGAAGGGAGGAATTTTAGATAGATAGATGAATTGATTGATTGATTTCAGAGAGGAAGAGAGAGGGAGAGAGAGAGAGAAACATCAATGATGAGAGAGAATCATTGACCAGCTGCCTCCTTCACCCCTCCTACTGGAGATCAAGCCCACAACCTGGGCGTGTGCCGTTGGCCAGAGTCAAACCCAGGACCCTTCAGTCCGAAGGCTGACGCTCTGTCCGTGAGCCAAACCGGCTAGGGCTCTCAGGGAGGGATTTTTAATTTCAGAGAGAAGGTAATGATGCTACCACAATAGAACCTTAGACTGGGTTCTCAAATCCCTCCAGTGAGTCAGTGTCAGTTATCTGCACCTGGTTGTTTGCAGTCAGACGATACACCAGCATTTATTATGGTTTTATTGGCTGGGGTCAAGGTCAGGAAGAGATGCAGATGTGATTAGAGGTGCCTCCCACAGGACATTCGGAGGTCAGAGCAACTCAGGGAGGTCCACCTGGGCCAGTGGTCGGCAAACCGCGGCTCGCGAGCCACATGCGGCTCTCTGGCCCCGTGGCATGGGCCACGAAGTTTCAATCGCCCTGTACGTGCGCGCCCGCACGTGGTATTTTGTGGAAGAGCCACACTCCAGGGGCCAGTTTGCTGACCCCTGACCTAGGCTAACGTCATCGTTCATTCATTCACTCAGCATACATTTCTTGAGCACCTGCTGTGTGCCACGCACTGGTTAGCACTGAGATGATGATGATAGTGATGAAAAAACAGACATGACCTCTGTCATCACGGAACAGCTGGTGAGAAGTCGGGGTACGTGCTGCGAGGGAGGAGGTGCCCTGGGGTAAGCGGCCTTCCTCCCAAGAGGTTCGCTGAGGGGTGATTTCCCAGGGTGAGAGCTGCAGGATGAGGAGGAACTGTCGGAGGAGGAGTTGGGGTGAGGGTTCCCTACATAGACAACAGCACATTAAAAGGCTCTGGGCCGGGCCAGTGTGGCTCAGCGGTTGAGCGATTCCTGGTCAGGGCACATGCCAGGGTTGTGGGCTCGGTCCCCAGCAAGGGGCGTGCAGGAGGCAAGCGATCTATTGGTGATTCTCTCTCATCATTGATGTTTCCATCTCCCTCTCCCTCTCCCTTCCTCTCTCTGAAATCAATAGAAACATTGTAAAGAATGGCTCTGGAGTGGGGAACGAGGTCGGCTTTGAGGACAGAGGAGGCAGGTGAGGCCCAGGATGAGGGAGCAGCAAGCAGGTGCGGCTCTCCCAGGCCGTCAGTTGGTCCTGTGAGCGTCCCCAGCCGAGGGCGTCCCAGAGGCTGCCTGCCTCTTCCCTCTTCCTGTTGTCACCTGTGTAGGGAATAAACAAGGAGAGAAGGTGAAAGCAAGTCTCAGTGAACCTGTAGCCAGTCGTCATTTCAGGTACCAGAAGCTTGCAGACACTCCCCAGGGGCTGTCCAGTGGCTCCAGTGCGACTGGCTTTAAGGCAGATGCCGGCTCGCTCTGCCTGGGCCACTCGGACCCGCCCTGGAGCCAGAGGGTGGCGGTGAGCACAGGGCGTCGGATTGAAAAACAGAAATCTCTGTTGATGCTGAAAAGTGAACCTGGGTTGTTGGGCCCGGGAGGCTCTGGAAGATCCTCCACTGCGTGAAGTGGACCTGACCCCCAGGGGGCGTCCTCGGCTCTTTCTGATGTCAGGGCCCCTCAAGTTTGGGAAGGCAAAGGGGCCGGCAAGGTGGCCGCAGGCTGTGCCCGCCGGGACCGGACATGGGGGGGCAGGCTGTGGAGCCAGCAAGTCCCCCCCTCTTTCCCTGCACTCTCCAGGCACCACCTCTCCCCTCGTTTTAGAAGAAATGAACTTCGAACGTAGAAGGAAGGGAGCGCTTGATGCTGTGTACACAGCGTGGTCGGAAGGATCGCCTTCTAATCTTTTACTGCCCGCGGGGCAGGTGGTGCGGGAAGCTGCTGGCAGGAGGGGCTGTTTTCTCAGGGCTGGTTGTGCCATGAGAGTGTGTTTGAAGCTGCGGAGGTCCGAGCGGCTTGCCCACAGGCATGGTACGCAGAAGTCCCCCTCCGTGCCATCCTGTTTGCTGGGTGCCGTTGGGAGTGTTGTGCCCACAGTTCGCTGGAGCTCTGGGCTGCACACGTATGCCCATTCTGTAGTTAAAGTAGCGCTTTTTCTAAAAAGGACTCGACTGCCCTGGCTGGGTGGCCCAGCTGGTTAGAGCGTCGCCCCGGACACCAAAAGGCTGTGGGCTTGATTCCCGCTCAGGGTGCCTTTGTGAGGCAACCAATTGATGTTTCTCTCTCTCTCTCTCTCTCTCTCTCTCTCTCTCTCTCTCTCTCTCTCCCCCCTCCCCCTCCCTCTCCCTCCCTTCCTCTCTCTAAAATCAATAAAAAAAAAATCCTCGCTGAGGATTACACATGTTTTTTAATAAAAAAAGGACTCTGCTGTCAAAGCTCTCCTGAGATGCCATCTGAGGTAGCTCCTTTGAGCAGCTGTTTGTGAATAGGTTGCTGTTGTAGCCTAACCGGGACTCGTGTCTGCGGAGAAGAGACAAGGGGATGCTCTGTCTCTGTCCAGTGGTGACGTGGAGGTAGACAGTGACTGACGAGCAGGTGCTGGGGACCGGGCTGTGCTGAGCTTGCGTCTGGGGCCGTGGCCAGACGTGACCAGACGGTGAAAGGAGAAGTGAGGGTATTTTTAGCCGTCAGGGCTGCTCGGAAACGCTGGGTTTCCCCGGCCCAGGGGCTCCCAGGGAGCGGCAGCTGTGCGCTCATTCGCTCCAAGTCAGTGTCGACACATTCTGCTTCTGTTTGATACTTCAGCACACTGGTGGGGACTGGTGAGCAGCTGACTTGATGGAGTAGCTTTGAAACCCACACAGTTCAGCTCACATGTGTGGGGTTCCCGTGAGGGCCTCGAGAGGGCCCCTTGGCCCGGGGACCGCCCTTTCCCCCGGCTGGTTTCCCTGGAAAGGGGGTGGACGACACCCTTCGCTGCGTCCTTCCCTGTATTAGGGGATCCACGCGTGCACGGAAGCTCTGCTGTTGAGGGCCACGTGACCTCTGCAGTTAGGGTCTCACCGTTCTGGGTGCTCCAGTTTCAGCCACTACCCCTGTTAAGTCAGCTGAGGACTTGGGTGCAATTTTAGAGACGTGGTAAAGGGAAGGGAGTCGGCCTGGGCTGGGTCAGCTGTCTCTAGACTTGCCTTTGCAGGCTGAGGGAGAGCACTCAGCCACTGGCACACAAGGGCTTTACCCCCTCTGGCCACTTCTGGTTTCCTGGCCATGGTTGTGTTTGAAGTGCCTGCAGGCCGTCCAAGCCAGTGCTGCCAACCCCGGGTGTGTGGACGAAGGACTGGGGTGGGGTTGGGAGGCCGGCCTCTTGGCTCTGAGTCCCAGCTGGGCCACTCACTGGCTGTGAGCCTCTGGGCACATTAAAGTCACTTCCTGCCTTTGTGCTTCAGTTTCCTCGTCCGTGGGATGGGAATGGTGGCGGTACCCTCAGGGCTGCGCCGGCCCCAATGGGTTAATCCCTGTGGAACGCCCGCCAGGGGCTTGGCCTTTCCTGGGGTGAATCACAGCCTGCATTCCAGGTGACGGTCTGTTACCCGTTCTCCTGCCTCGCGGGCGGCTTTGCCTCCGAGTGGCAAACACGACACGGCCAGCGTGTGCACCGTCGGTCAGAGCGCGTGGAAGGACCAGGGGAGCCGAGGGGTCGGGATGGGTTCGCGAGGCCCATCCGACGGGGCAGCGGGGCTCCGGGGCCCCTCCCGATGCGGGCACGGCAGCCCTGGCCTCCCCAGAGAAAGCGGCCGCTCTGGGCCCCGCGTGGAACCCGTGCCCAGCATCTCCCCGGGATGGCTGCGCGGCGGACACGCCTCAGGTAGGCAGCTCACTGGCCCGGCGTCGGCCTCCCGGGCAGCACCGGCCGGTTCCCCTGCACTTTCGGGGCCTGTCAGACTCCTGAGCTCCTGCCGAGCTGGTTCTCCCTGACACGCACTCTTTCGTTGGGACTTCTACTCTCAACCTGCACTGGCTCAGGCTCTCCGCACTCGTGTGGAAACAGCCTGGAGAGGTGGGGCACAGGTGTCCGTCTGTGTCCCCCCTTCCCCTTCCACACACACACACACAGGCTGGTATCTCATGCCTTCCGTGGAGAAACGCGCGTTTGTGGGGAGGAGCTGTCTCCCCAGAATCTGCTCGGGGGTCTGACCAGCTGGGGCGAGCTCCCTTCTCTGAGGTCGGTGTGGTTCCCGCCAGTCTCCCACAGAGAATCGCACCTTCAAAGCAGCGGTTCTCAACCTGTGGGTCTCCAGCCTGGGGGTCGAACGACCCTTTCACAGGGGTCGCCTAAGACCATCCTGCATATCAGATATTTACATGACGACTCATAACAGTAGCAACATTACAGTTATGAAGTAGCAACGAAAATAATTTTATGGTTGGGGGTCACCACAACATGAGGAACTGTATTAAAGGGTCGAGGCATTAGGAAGGTTGAGAACCACTGCCTTTAAAGGCTGCCAGCCACCTGGGGAGTGGGCAGGTAAGGGGCATCTGCGACTCTGGGGCTAAACTGGTGAGCAGTCTGGGAGGAGGAAGCCAGGGTGAGGGCAGACCAAGGGGTGCTGATTATCTTGCAAGTCACAACCCCGAACTTGCGTGAGAGTTCGGTGCGTTAAAAGGGGGAACCACCTTGAATAGATAAAATGTCTTACATCAGTTTTACAATGAACTAGACTGTGAGAATGGTAAATGTCCTTTATCACTCAACATTGTTAGTTCAAAAAACTAGAAAAGGCCGCTTCTGTGGTCAAAACCAAGGGCTCCCAGTGTTTTTCAAACAAACCTGGAAATTCTTTCCCTGGCCTGGTGGGGCTGGGCCGCTGGAATGGCTGTGTGAGGCTGCCACCTTGTGGCCAGTGCCAGGCAGTGCATGTGTGACCTGTTGCTGGATCCTAAATATATTTTTATTTATTTTACAGAGGAAGGGAGAGGGAGAGAGAGATGGAAACATCAGTGATGAAGGAATCATTGATCGGCCGCCTTCTCCACGCCCCCTACGGGGGATCGAGCCCACAACCCGGGCATGTGCCCTGACTGGAACGAACCCGGGACCCTTCAGTCCGCAGGCCGACGTTCTATCCACTGAGCCAAACTGGCTAGGGCTGAACTATATTTTTAAAGGTCTTTTACAAAGACTTTTCTCAGTCGCTCTCACCACACATGTAATTCCATCTCAGGGGCTTTGGTTCTGTCTAAGCCAGTGATGGCAAACCTATGACACGCGTGTCAGAGGTGACACTCGAACTCATTTTTTGGTTGATTTTTCTTTGTTAAATGGCATTTAAAAATATAAAATAAATATCAAAAATATAAGTCTTTGTTTTACTATGGTTGCAAATATCAAAAAATTTCTATAAGTGACACAGCACCAGAGTTAAGTTAGGGTTTTTCAAAATGCTGACACGCCGAGCTCAGAAGGTTCGCCATCACTGGTCTAATCTGTACTCTGCCCTCTTTGGACTCTAGTGACCGCCTCCCAACCAGCTTCCCGGTGGCCTCTGGACTGACTTTCTAGCATGTAAATCAGATCTGATCGTCTTTTCCTTACGTGCAGCCGTCTAATAAAGGCCCTTCCTTTTCCAGGTTCCAGCGCCGCCCTGGGAAGACCCCGAGGCCAGTCCCCTGCCCGGACGGCGTCTCTGCAGACACGCGTCCCTCTTCCTCCTTCCTCGCCTGCCCCCTGCCGACACCTGCTGGCTCTCCGCCTCATCCCAGGTATCACCCCCAGGAAGCCCTCTGGGTTGAATGAGATCATGTGATGTCATAACATAATGAGACAGGAAAGGGAGGAAATGTGAGGGGGCGTGACACACCGCATCGTAACCGGCCTCTCCTTCCTCTCCCACAAGACTGGTGACTTGAGAGAGGGGACTTCGACCTCCGGGCGCAGCGTCTGGCATGGAACGGCCGCTCACTGACTGAGGAGGAGCAGAGGGAGGGAGAATAAAGCCAGGCAAAGGCCCGCGTCTCCAGGTTTCCTCCTGGGGGTGCGCGGCCCTCGGACGTAGGAGCTGTCACTCGGCGAGCAGCGCGTAGTCACTCCCCTTTGCACTGTTGTCTCCACTCAGCCATCCCACTGGCAAGTGAATCTTTTGAAAAACGCGCTTCAGTGGTACCACCTCCTCACTCCGAACTCCGTTACGGGAGAGTCAGGTCCTCCAGCCTGCAGGCCGGGGCCTCCTCACACCATCCAGCCACCGGCTCACACCGCTGCTCTAGATGCCCTGAGTACCATTTGTGTTCTAGAACTCGGGGATTATCTTGCTGGTGAATTGGGTTATTTAAGAGGCCGCGTGGCAGAAGCGCACCTAAAATGTCAGCTAAGACCTGACACCTGTGGGTCCCTGTGAAGCCATCCAAGAAGAAGGCATTGCCTTGTGCCTGCCGGGAGCTGACGGTCCGGCTGGTGCTACACGGGAGGTCATGAGAGAGCAGGAATGAGCCCGTCACCAGGCAGCATGTGATCAGTGGCCACAAAAGGTCCCGAGAACGGGACGGGGATTAAACAGGAGGATGCGTGTGAAAGTGCCTCGCCCTCCACACCTCCTGGCCCAGGCGGGCCGCTGTCCTCTCTCACACAGGACTCCGCTCCACTTCCTGCTCCCCAGGGACTCGCCCCTCGAGAGAAGGCCTGGCCACCCCTTGGCCTCACGTGCCCACCCCGCCGGGGAGCCCAGCTGCTGAGATAGTGAGGGGGACGCGCCCTGAGGTTTAGTTAGCACCCAGGGTCCCCGAAACACTCCCCGTCTCCCTCCCGGTCTCACCTGTTCCTCCTTTAAGCCTCTTCTCCTCCTTCACAATTCAGCCCAGGCTGAGTTGCCGCTCCCTCGTTGAAGGGTTTGTGCATGGGGAATGGGCGGAGGGAGTCCCCCGTGGAGCAGCGCGGAGCCGGTGACGGCTGGCACCTGGGCCCCTCTCCCCAGCAGAGCAGGGCAGTGAGGGGCTCACGGTGGCTGGAGCCGCGGGCGTGTTGCCGGGTGGAGGGAAGGCCCTGAGAGCTCGGCGCTCCCTGCTGGGGAGGCCTCACAGGCACTCCTGTGTCTTGTGGGCAGTGGGCTCCTTTCCTTACTTTTGAAAACCATGGTGACGTGATCAAGAGGTGTGGAAAGGGGGAGCTGCCCTCCGGCCCCGCCGTCACTGTACGTCACAGCCTGGGGCTCCCGGGGTGACCCAGGCGCGCGGGACCCCGTGCCAGCCAGGCCCTTCCGACGCCTCCTGCCCCGCCTGTGAGCATGGCCCTTTCCTCGGGCTGCCCTGGCCCTGAGCTGCGAGTCCTTCGGGTCCCTGTAGTTCTGTGCCTCTGCCCTCGCGGCGGGTGGTGACCCGGGAGGTGGCAGCGCCCACGCAGCAGGTGGCCGCCAGAGCTGAGTCACTGCCCTGGGAACCGTGCCCTGGCGAGGCCGGCTAGGGAGCCCTCGGTGCCCGCCCGCGGTGAGAGCAAAGGGCTGGGGCTCTTCCTGCACCGAGGGGGCCACCAGGCTGGTGAGGAGCCGAGAAGGAAGGTGCCCCGGCGGCAGGCTCCGGCGGATGGCGGTGGCCAAGCACAGAGCGTCTGCTCTCGCCGTTATCGTGATGGCCGTGGCTGTTGTATTTAAACACTCCAAAACCACCCTTTTAGGGATAGCTTTAAAAATGGGGTGAAGAGGCTCTCAGATGCTTCAAGGTGCTCTCTGGCCTGTGAATTAAGGGAGCGTAAGCAATAAAACGATACAGAGAGATCTAAGCTGTCAATACTCTAGCAAAATGAGCAACTGAGGTTGAGGGTTTTAAAAAACTTAGAAGTTCTTCACTATTCATAGGTGCTCTGATGGATGCTGTGCTTAAAAATGCTGCCGCTTGTATTTCATTTCCAGAGAGGACAGACATGTGGTGTTGCTTTTGAAAGGAGGTTTTTAAAAGGAAAAGGAGAGCCTGGTTTGTTGACTACACCGGGGAACAAGAGGTGACCTCAGTCTGGAAAACCAGCTGGCCCCCACCTCTCCATGCCCCGCAAAACAAGCCCTTTGTCAAGCAGCAAAAGGCGGGCCAGTCTGAGCAGCCAGTCATCGTTTCAGCTGACCAGGATTCTTCAAGAAAACAAAGCAAGGGGCGCTCTGCATTTTCACAGCTGAACAGAGCTCTTAGGAAACGCCGCCAGCTCACTCAGCGCCCACGAGGCCATGAGAGCGTCTGGTGACCATTAGTCAGGGGCCTGAATGCAGAGGCCGGGGGTGGGTTAGCCGTGCGGCCGCCGCGGCCAGCTCGCAGGACTGGAGAGAATAGAATCACGGCTCTTGCTTTTTGAGCACGGAATTTTTTAACTTAAAAAAAGTTTAGCCCTCGCTGGTTTGGCTCAGTGGATAGAGCACCGGCCCTCGGGCTGAAGGGTCCCGGGTTCGGTTCCAGTCAAGGGCACGTGCCTCGGTTGCCGGCTCAGTGGGGCCCATGCAGGAGGCAACCAATCGATGCGTGTCTCGCACACCCTTGTCTCTCCCCCTCCCTGCCACTCCCTCTAAAATCCCCTGTGAGGATTAACAACAACAAAAGGGGTTTTTTTTACACATTACGTGCCCAGTTAATTCTGTGGAGCTGAGGAGTCCCCGGAGGCAGAGGGGTGTGTGCCCTGTGACCACCGGGGCCGGGGCGGTTGCCTTAGGTCGGGGTAATGTGAGTTGTCAGTTACGCTGCGACCTGCGACCTGCGACGGGAGGTGCGCTTTCTCCTTCCGCTTCCCGTTTGCTCTCACGAGCACTGCACGGATGAAAAGTCAGCCGCACGGAAATACGGACGGTCAAAACGTGTCCCTGTGTTTCTGAGGCATCATAAGAACGGAGGCAGATTCTACCAGAAACCAGGCCATTTCAGGGCCCTACGTCTGTATGATTCCAGGTCAGCGAGGCCTGAATCGAGATGCATGTGGCAGTCCGAGGTCAGTTGATTCTAGAAGCCACGCCAGTCCAGAGACTCATGGGAATTTGGGAGGGCAGTTTGGGGAGAGGGGATCTTAAAAAGAGGGAAGCTTTCGTCTTTATTTTTTGACGTGTGTGGGGTAGGAGAGCTGACCTGCTTTTGGGTAGAATTTGCAAATCAGTCAATCCCGGCGACCCTCTCGAGAGATCAGCAGCCGATTGGATACGTCCGGCCCTTAGGGAAGTGCGTGGACAGTACCGTGGTGCCGGCACCGAACACCGGGCAGCACGCAGGTGCGGGCGGGGTAAGGGCAGGCGGCGGTGAGAGCTCCGCCGGGCCCGGTGTGTTTATCCTGCCCTCTGCAGTCGGAGCCAACATTCTCGCTGGTCTTGAATGACTGAGAATGTTTCCCTCTCGGCCGGTCGCCGTCCACACACGGGCTGGCGACTAGAACCCCTCAGGTGGGGTCCGAGCAGAAAGCAGCCCGACGCCCCACGTCGTGTGGGTTTCAGAGCAAAGGCGAAGCCGTGAAACACAGCCTGCTTGTTCAGGGGTGAAGAGACGGACCTGGGGGCCCGGGGCTGCCAGACACGGGGTGGGAGGGAAGGCCTGTCGCCCAGGGTCCTCTGGCCGCCCGGCCCCTTGTCCAAACCTCGGGAGGGGGTTCCGAGGGGCCCTCAGCCTCCAGGCTGCGAGGCCACCTGCCCTCTGAGGAATGTGACTGACGTGGGTCAGAGGGAGACCGTCACTCACCCAGGAGGAAACCAGCCAGCTAAGCACTTGTCGCCGTGGCTCCTTCCAACAGCAGCAGTAGCGTCTCTGTGTTTGCCCGGTCACAGGGTTTGGTGCCCTCCCTCTCTCTCTCTCTCTCTCTCTCCAGATGGGAGCCACACCGGTTTTTAAGAAACCAGCTGAATCCTTCCTGCAGGAGGGAGAGTTGAGCAATGTTCTGAGAACACGCTGTTCTGGGCCCCGAGGAAACGCCGTCGCTAGAAGATGCTCTAGACGTGAAGGGGGCAGGGAAAGCCCGGGACAGGGAAGCGGGCGGAGCCTTCGGGACAGCAGGTGCCAGCCTCTTCCTGCCCGGCTGAGGCCTGGAGGGGGCTGCCCCCCCCCACACCCACACACACACAGTCCTGATGGTTCTTCTCTGGACCCCACGCCACCTCCGCCGTCCACAGGGGCCAGACAGGGGCACGCAGGGCGCGACAGCCCCCAGCCGGCGCCCGCCCAGCAGTGGCTCTCGGGAGACGGTGTGGCCTTGCTGGCACCAGGAGATGACGCCGTTCACCTGAGGAGGGAAAGCCCGTCCAGGAAAGAGGCTGTGCCCAGACCCTGCCGGGGAGCGGCCTGCGTTCTCCTGCCCAGGTGCCCGGGCAGCCGCCTGCGCTTCCTTACGGTGGCGGCACAGTGGTCACACAGCGTCTCCCCCAGAGCGTAAGTATCCAGGGAAGCAGCACCGGGATCTCCCGGGAGGACTGTCCCCCGTCCTGGGAGGAGCAGCGGCACGGCCCCGGTCCCGCCCCCGTGGAGGCAGAGTCCCCTGTGTGTACCGGCCACGCGGCTTTGGAGATGAGGAGCCACGCGTCCGCCCGTCACCGGCCGCCTCCTCCTAGGCAGGCCTGGGTTCTAGGAAGAGCCGAGGAGGAGGACTGCCGGCCGCCCCCGGCCTCTTCCCGGGCGGGGCCGCGGTCCCTGGTTCCCACGTGGCACAAGAGCGAACACCCCGGCTCTGCCTGGTGAGATGGGGGCCTCGGTGTTGGGCGGGGGGGGGTCGTTTAAACCCGCCTCCGCTTGGAAAGGTTCTGCTTTGTCCCATGTGTGCGCGCTTACTGTTCTCATCTAGCAAACGTTTCGGATTTAAGTCTCGGGCAAAAGTTTCCTAACAGAAAATTACACAGAAAGCTGCAAAGTGAACTAGAAAGCGTGTGTTGTTTTCTTCTTCAGCACGGCCCTCCCTCGGCGGCTCCTTTCCTGGCCTTTCCGGGGGGAGGGAGGGGCGGGGGGGGGGCAGCCTGGGAGCCCCGCGTCCTCCTGCTCAGGCTGGGCCTGCTGTGCACTCGCCGTCGTGGGAACGTCTTCGTGCCGTGCAGCACGTGACAGTTGTACCCATTTCCCCGCCAGTGAGCGCGTGTCGGTCCCTGGGGACCTGCCAGCCCCTGTGGCCTTCAGAGGCGTTGGGGTCTGGGAAGGGACTCTTGTTGGGCGTCATTGAGTCACTTCTCTCCCCCCAGTCCAATGGGCACCTGTGCACACTAGTCCCCAAGGCACCTGAGAAAGGGCTCCCAGCCCCTCGGGACCAAAAGGAACTGCCCACCCCGCGTGGTCGACTTGCCCACCCGCTGTGGGTGGAGGGAGGAGGCCCTTGCCCACCGCTGTGGGTGGAGGGAGGAGGCCCTTGCCCACCCCGACTGGTCGACTTGCCCACCCGCTGTGGGTGAAGGGAGCAGTCCTTGGGAAAGATGTTCCTGACCCCAGAGGTGCCTCACTGGTGGGCCCTGTGGCCTCGAGAGTTTCCCCTCCTAGAGTCTGCCCGTTGTCATAGTAACGTCTGTTTACTTGTCTTTCCCCCGCTGCGCTGCCCTGCCCTGCCCACTCTGTGTGGACTGGTGCCCTGTCTTGCTCACCTTAGTGACCCCAGTACATGGCTTCCCACGTACTACAGTGGGGCCTTGACTTACGAGTTTAATTCGTTCAGAGACCGAGCTCATTAAGGAGCTCGTTAACTCAAATTACTCTGTCAACTCAATGCAAAAAATCGGCCCAGAGACAGCTGGTATCTCAAAAAACGCGTTAGGCGAGACACTCGTAAGTCAAGGCCCCACTCTAGGTCTTAGCAGATGTTTCTCATTTCCTGCCGTCCTGGTCTCAGCTTTCCCTGTGTGTGTGTGTGTGTGTGTGTGTGTGTGTGTGTGTGGCGGGGTATACGTACGTGAGCTCTCTTACACACACACACACACACCCCTTCTGCAGTCTTGTTATTCAAATCCCTTGCCATCTAACCTCCCAAAAGTCCCATTTGCCAAATTCAGTGGCTTTCCCCCCATTCTTACTGAGCTGCACCTGCCTGCTACATTCCACACGATGTCACTGTCCCCTCCCTGCCCTCCTCTCCTTTTGCCACCTGCCCAGGCCACCCCTGTGGAGCCCAGCTCAGGCCCCATCCTCTGCAAAGCTCCCCACCACCACCACCTAGTCAGCCTGCCCCAAGCTCACCTGGCCATGAATGGCCGTCATCACTCGGTCAGAGCGAGGCCCTCCACCCACAGCGGGCGGACTTGCTCCTGTGTATTAGACGCCACCCCACAGATTGGACGGCCACACACAGGTGTGTCCACGCCCTCTACGCACGCGTTTCCGGCAGCTCCCAGGTCAGCGCTGGCTCCAGGGTCCCTCGGTGAATGTGTGAGTGTGAGTGTGAGTGTGTGAGCCAACTCGTTGAGAAGGCGGCGGCGGTAGCGTGGAGACGTGGCTGTGCGGACGCACAGGCCGGGCTGCGTGCTGTTTTCCCGCGGAGCCTGGTTCCGCCCTGTGTGTGTGTCACTCCCGCCTTGCTTGCTCTGTACCCTCCGAGCCCTGTCTGCCTGCTGCGTGGTGAACTCTGCATCAGGGGTGGGGAAGCAGAGGGAAACGGTTGGGACATCCTCACCCGTTTCACAGCCCGTTTGTCCCTCTGCAGGCGCTTGACTCTGTGTTGGAACGCCTGTGGCTTATGTGCCACGCGCGCCCTCCAGAGCAGCCCAGACCCAGCCTCTGGGCACCGACGCCCAGCGTTCGTCTCTCACACCAACTTTAACATCTTGGTTGTACATGCTCTCGACACTTTATCCCGGATGCCAGCTGCGCTGTCCCGCGGGGGGCAGGAGGGCGGGCCGACCGTGACTGCAGTCACCTGTGCACCGTGTGTTGTGAGGGAGTTGGGTGCAGTGTCGCAGCCTGAGGATCCTTATTCCCACGTTGTCAACGAGGAAACCGAGGCTGCGTGACAAGTGACGGGGGACGCTGGGATCCAGGTCTCTGATCCAACGCGTACCCGTGCTGCTGTCTCTGCTCCGTCTGCATGTGCCGCTGACGGTAGGTCACTGCGTGGCCCTTGGCGTTAACAGGGCAGCGCCCAGGAGCCCAGACGCGGGCGCTCAGGGGAAAGGCGAAGGGAAGGGGCAGCTGCGATCGGTAGGCTTGATCCCCAGCAGCGGTTGGCGGGCAGCTTCTGCGGCCTTGGCGGCTCTGGAGGAGGCTGGCGGGCCCCTGAGCCTCCTGCGGGGGGAGGGGCGCTGCTCTGCGACGGGCTGTCCTGAGGGCTGGCCTGGACGCCTCCAAAGCAGAGGCTCCCCAGGGCAGCGGGCCCACTGGCTGCCGCGCTCTGCCCGGGAGACGGATCCGGTACAGGCCTTGTCCTGCGCTTGGACGGCAGGAGGCTCGGCTCCAGGGCAAGGCAGGGGTGTTCACGGGAAGCTGAACGTGCACTCGTCAAACTCACACCCTCCCCTTGGGGAAACCTGACCACCAGCTCGCTGTCTTCTGGACCGAACCCTTCGCAGCAGCCTGAGTGACCCGCTCGAGTACCTGTCCAAACGCTGCGAAGCCCCCAGGAGACGGCGCCCTCTCCGACCCCCAGGCCCTCTCCTCGTCCTCGGGGTCAGGCAGTCGTGGAAACGAGCTGTTGTTTTATAACAGCCTTTAAGTATTCCAGAATCGTGACTTGGATGTTACGGTTACCCTGTTAGGTCTCCCTTCCCGTTGGTACGTCTCAGCTAGACCACGGTCGATGTGTTTTTCTGTGTAAGACACGATGGACTCTCACCTTAGCTTTTCTCTTCCTGCTCAAGATCCCGCTGAATTTCAGCCTCGACTCTCCAGGCTCTTCCCAACAAGGTGCGTCCCTGCTCCCGCGGAGTCCCGACCTGTGTGAGCGTCGCCGCGGCAGCACGCGCTGGGTCGCCCTGGGCTGGAAGGTCACGCCTGTGAGCACAGTTTGTCTGGGTCACGGATCGGCATGGCCAGCCCGTGTGCTGGTACCGTGGCCTTTCGTCCCTCCGCGGCGCTGTAATCATTAACTGAGAGGTCGCAGTGGGCGGTAACTTGCCAGGACGGACTTTCCTTCATCGCAGGGTTGAGTGGCTCGGCCTCCCTGAGCTCTAAGCCCCTTGGCGCTGTAGCGCAGGGACCCCGCGGCTGTGGCAGGTCACCGGTGCGGAAGACGACAGCGTTCCCTGGAGCCATCAGTTTTCAGAAACAAAGACCTGACAGGCCCGTCGCGTGCGCCGTGGTGGAAGGTGGGTCGCAGCTCCACGTGAGCCCGTGCCGGGAACGGAGCCTGTGGTTGCAGCCCAAACTGCCCTCCACCTGGTTCCCAGGGCGGAAGAGGAGCTGTGCTCGCGGGCCGGTGCTGCCCTCTGCTGGCCCTCCGGCGCCAGTGCTGCGGCAGCAGGAGGCTGCAAACCCCATTTGGAAAACAGGAACTCCCTCCTACCTTCTGCGCAGGCTGCTTCATGCCCGTCTCCTGCGGCTGGAGCTGTAGGTGATGCCATGTTTCATGTCACCATCATCTTGCCGATCAAACCTTGGATGCCTGTGAAACGCGCAGCCTCGTCTCGGCCGAGGGCTTCCTCAGCCGCGGCCGCCCCAGCGCAGAGCACGCCCGCACCGGAGGCCTGAGCCCTGCACGCACAGGGACTTGCACAGGGACTTGCCCAACGCGTGTCTTAAGCAGGGAAGAGAAGGTGCTGCTTGTTTGTAATTTTTTTTTAATCCCTGTCTTTATGACGCCGGTACAGTAACCGGAGGAAAAGCTGACTTTTATTTCCTCTGTGGCTCGGCTGATTTCCTAAGGGCTCACCTGTCATTTCCGTTCCCGGTGCAGGTCTCCTAGCAAAGGCCTCCCGAGGTCCCTGTGCTGGAGATGCCTGCCGGCGGGTTGCCTGCCTTCACACCCCTGCCTGGTAAAGGCTTGTGCTCCTAAGTCAACCTCAGGGGAGCTGGGTTGTATTTTGTCCCAGGAAATGTTTTTTCAAATGGCCATCGTGTTTGGTCTCTGTTCCTTTTCTCTTAAACGCTCAACTCCCAACTCAGCATCAGAAGAAGGCACAGCACGGACTGCCGCCTGGCGTGGTGAGGGGGACAGGCAGGACTCTGGCCATGTAGCCACCCCTTACCGACTGTTTCCATTGTGCCGTTTCTAGTTCAAGCTGCTTCCGTTAATTTTCACGCCGACGCTGTGCGATAGGTACTGTTATTACCCTGATTGCACAGACGAGGAGACTGAGACGCCGAGAGCTAGAGGAACGTGCCCAAGGTTGTACAGGGTTGACCAGGCGTCTGCCTGGACTGCCTCGCCACCTGGCGGCGTAGAAACGGGAAGCAGCAGGCCAGCCCGCTGGGCTGTCTTGGAGACAGCATTGCAGCCTTGTCCTGGTCGCGTGGGGGTGCCTGACCACCGGATACGCTCTTGATGGGAGCCTCCTTAAGATCAGTAGGGAAGCAAGGCCTTGGAGAAGGGGTGACTTGCTTAAGGTCACACTCAAGCGGCCAGCTTAAGGGGCCAGCAACGCCCTCCTAGCTCCCCAGTTTCTCCTTCCTCCTGTCTGTGCTGACCAGGACCAGAGCTGGAGTGACGGTTTGCTCACGTGCTCACGGCGAGACCCTGAAACTCGAGCCAGGGTGTGCTCGGAGTTCCATGTGGCCCCGTGCAGGTTGCCTGTTAGTCTCCTTAAAGCACCGAGCGGCAGGTATGACGGCTCCGGGCCTGGGCTCGGAGTCAGGCCAGTGGGGTTTGCATGCTGGCCATGCCTTTCACGACTTTTGTGGCAACGGCAAGAACAGTGATTTCCCTTCCGCGTTAACTTGGTAGCCAGTCTCCTCGTGCAGATCGGCCTCTTGCTTTAGAAGCTGATGTGGAAACGGGCCCAGGCTCAGGATCTCTGTTCAGCGTGTTCTGTTTATATCACTTCATGGTCACTTACCAACTGGGTACCTCAGTTTCCCCCCAAGAGCTTAAAAGCCGCAGGGAAGTGTAGGCAGTGGTCCCTCTGTCATGCCTGTTGGACGGGGCTCACGGGAAGGGACATTGATGCAAAAAGATGCTCCCACCTTCGCCCCTCCCTCTATGGATCGTTCAGAGCATGTTTGCAGGATGAGACAGGCAACATGCCATGTCGGCTTGTGTCTAAGGGAGCGCAGCAGTGTGGTTGTGTGTATAGGTGGGTGTGCGTGTGCGTGTGTGCACGCACATATGGGCGTGACATACATTCAATGTATGAGATATGAAGGATATTACCAGATATAAGTAAAAGAAAGCCATCCTTTTGGAAAATTTTTTCCTCATAACTGAAATGTCTTGTCATTGGAAAAAACTAAGTGGCAAAAAGCTGTGACTCGTCATTTATAAAAAATAAGCAGACCTTTTCGTTCTGGATTTTAGGTTTCTTAACGGATGCGAACACTCTGGCTCCATCTTGCAGACTTGATCACTGGTATTACGATACAGTAGCCCACACGGTGGACCACGAAATTAAGCACGAAATCGGTGACCTAGTTACTTGAGAGTTCCAGTGTCCCTCTGGCCCCGCCCTGTTTCAGGTTTAAATGCTTCCATTTACTGTGAAAGGGTAACCACTGCCACTGCATACCTGTGCGCGCTTCCGTGCGGCCGCTGAGCCGCTGCGTCTTCGATGACGGGACTGGCACACCTCTCTGCGGCCCCGAGTCCTGTCCCCTCGTTCCAGAGATGAAAAGCTGGCCGGGCAGTGGCAGGCCTACAAAGCGGGTGCTGTTCCATCATGAAGGGCGAGTTTGTGTTGCCCCCTGCCCCCCCCCCCCCCCCCCGGCTTACCAGCATCCTCTGAACCCACCTGATATCAGCCACAGGCACCGGTAATGGGATGTTCTTCCCACACTCAGAGCTGGAGTGCAAGTGAGGGTGAGGTGTGAGGAAAGGCAAAAAGGAGGAACTAAGTTCGGTTAATTTATTTAAACCTGGAGCCCACTTTCACGGGTGACGCTGTCATGATTAAACAAACACTGGGCAGGGGAGCGTTTTGGCTGAAAGAGACCAAAGAGCCTGAGTGGGTCAACCTTGATGGGATCTCGGTTTGCAAACAAACAAAAAACTATAAAGTATATGTTTTTGAGAAAGGGCCTCGCTTTTCAGGACGGCCTCATTTTGTAGACATCCTCGAGAAGGTAGGAGTCTCCGAGGGTCAGGAAGGTATTCAATTTTCTTTCAAATGATTCAGCCAAACACAAACCTACCTTACATATAGATGACACAGCTAAAGCAAAACTGGCAGACATGAACCACGGTTGAACTTGGGTGGTATGAGTGTAAGATTTCATTCCATCATCACTCAAATGTGAGGTATACCTAGGACGGTTCATAGTTTAAAAAGGAAGGCACCTGCCTTAGCAGGGCGGCTCAGATGCAGTCGGTAACTTCTTGGATCCCTAGAACATTAAAGAGAATGGCAGTATGCTGCCTAGTAAGATGCTGTTGAGAATTGCATGGGAAGGGGGGCAATCGTTGCAAGACTGATTGTCAAGGAGAATGAGAGTACGAAGCCTTACCTTTGCGGGGGTGGAGGGGGGGCAGCGGGGGAGGGAAGGGAGGACAATAACAAAACCCTTGACGCAGGATGCAGTCGAAGGAGTTCCTCCTGGAAAAACACCGGGATCTCGTTATCATCAACACGTTACTTTGCCTCTGAGCTCGCCCACTGTCCTCCTCGGCCCTGAAATCACAGTTCTCCTTTGAACCAAAGTTACCTCCAAGTGAAAGTGGGAGTTCAGGAAAGGGTTTTCTTCTACTCCTGCCAGAGTGCCTGCTGGCTGTGCGCACCTCTGTGAGCGTGAGGCTCCTCAGCGCCACCTCTGGCTGTCCTGCGCCCAGGTGTTCTGACCCCAGGATGACCTCAGGCTGTCCTGCGCCCAGATGTTCTGACCCCAGGATGACCTCAGGCTGTCCTGTACCCAGGTGTTCTGACCCCAGGATGACCTCAGGCTGTCCTGCACCCAGGTCTTCTGACCCCACGGTGACCTCAGGCTGTCCTGCGCCCAGGTCTTCTGACCCCACGGTGACCTCAGGCTGTCCTGCGCCCAGGTCTTCTGACCCCAGCGTGACCTCTGGCTCCTTTACCAGGTGGAGGGTTTCCTTGGCTCCCCAGGAGCGAAGGGGCTGGGGCGGGTGGTAACCTGGCCTTTGCTGGGCACGCCCCGCCCCCAGCTGGGGGATGTCAGCGTCTGCAGGGACGAGATCTGCTGAAGCTCTGTTTAGAGCACAAGGTAACAGCTCACTGCCAGGCTTTCATGTTTTCCTTTCTAGGTTCTCTTAACGTGCACCACATTCCAAAGGCCACAAAACGATCACAAAGCTTCCTCAGGAAGCTGGTTTCATATGGTGGTTTAGATTTAAATAGTGATTGTCTAGCACCATTTGAAATCAGTGTTCTTGGGGAAGACCATCGCCGGGCCAGCAGCAGAGGAATGACGGGCAGCCCGGAGCTGGGATGAGCTGCGTGAGAGCCCGCCCCACGTAGCCGACCCGACGGTTACATGTGACTAGTTAGTTACGCAGGACGTCTCCTGGTGAGACCCTCATACTCACCTGTGTAATGAACCCCCCTTAGTGCTTTTCCTGTAATACAAGCTCCGTGCACGCGGGTTTAGGGCTGAATTACGGGAGATTTACTCATCTTCGTCCTGCCACCCCGCGTCGTCCTGTGACCCCTTAGAGGATGACTGATTTCTTTTGGTGTTCAGAGTCAATACAATTTTCTAGCACCATCTGAAATCGGTTATAATGACTGGGGAAGAGCACCGAGCAGCTGATCCGCCAGAGAATATATGTGGGTGACCTCTGTGACCTCTGGGGTCATGAATTAGAAGCAAGAAAGCTGACCTATCAGGGTGATTTTTCTTTTTCTTTCAGTTTTTAAGTTGTTTCATTGCCCCGAATCACGTGTAATGATGCTAATAAATTGTTAACTATGAACAATGGTTATTGGTTATGTTCCACAGAATTTCTGTGGATGTTGGTTTTAACAACAGATACCTAGAAAAAAAATGGGTAAACTCGATGACCGCCTAGGATCCTTGTGAAGGACGTGAGGGAATGGTGCTCGCTTGCGTGGCCTTACCCTCGAACACTCCCCCGTGCCTGCTGCTCACCGTGAGGACCGTCATTGTCTGTGAGGCTGTGTGGCTCAGGGGCCGGGTGCAGTCTGCCACGGCCCATGAGGAAAGCTGACCCAGAAACTAGGCTCAGTCCAGTTTAGAAGGTGAGGCGAGAAAAAACGGGAGGTTACACTCGACTGTCATCCTGAGTTACTGCAGAGGGGGCGTCAGTCTGTTGAAAACAACCCTGAGTTTTCTAGGGCCAAACGGGGGCAGAAAGCTTCAGAGAGAATTGTCTTGGCCTCCCCACCTCCCAGGTCCCAGTGCTGCGTCTGCCCACAGGTACTGCCTTCGCCCAAGACCAGCCTGCTGCCACCACCCGCCGTCTCCTGTCCCCTTGCGACATCCTGGAGAACAGAAGGGGCACGCGTGGAATTCAGGCTTGTCCTTCCCTTTCCTCTCTGACCCGGAGAAGTGACATGGCCTAAAGTTGGTGATACCACCTGCTTGACCACGCTCAGGCCTCACCCCTCCCCTGCCCCCGCTCCTGCCCTCCGACCCTCCTGCTCAGTGCCCGGAAAAGCCCTCTGCACCTCACGGCTCTGACTCGGAATTTGTCGCCAACAATTCTGTCTCCCTGCCCACTGGGTGAGAGTTAGGGTTATCCCCCCCCCACCCCCGACCCAACTCTGCCTTCCGCTGTCACAGCTGCTGCTCCCCGAGTAACCTTACCCCTGCTTCCGAGCTCGCTGCCATGTGCTCATGTCCCCCAAACTAGAGCTC
This sequence comes from Myotis myotis, assembly GCF_014108235.1. Lineage (NCBI taxonomy): Eukaryota > Metazoa > Chordata > Mammalia > Chiroptera > Vespertilionidae > Myotis > Myotis myotis. The sequence goes on from NW_023416315.1 coordinate 61,554,954, forward strand.
TGCCCGCGCAGGGGCAGCAGGCCCTTTATTTCTGTATTTGCAGCGGCTCCTCGGTAGTGTCCCCGGCTGTTCTAAACCTGCCTCCATAGAATATGCCCAAACCAAACCTGCTGCCTTTCCACAAAGCCAGTGCCCCCTGCTCTGCCCCTGGTTAAAGCTGAACCCCTTCCGTGGTGACTCTTCCTCCTCCCGAGCCCTTCTCCACGTCCACACTCGCCACGTCCACACTCGCCACGTCCACACTCACCACGTCCACACCCGCCACGTCCACACTCACCACGCCTTGTGGCTGCTCTTTAACTGCCTCCCTCGGGTCCATCCTGCCTCGGCGCCCTCATCGCAGTCTCCGCGACTTTCTGGCCCCGCCTCTCACTTCCAGGCCAGCTTTTGTGTTGCCACCAATTCTTCCCAAAACACACGCACCTGGGACTCTTCCTGCTCCGTCCTCCCCGAGTCCCCAGCCACACCCCTCGGGCCTGTTTTCTGAGCTCGCACAGCTGCCTGCTGCTGCCCACAGTCTGAGAACCTGCGTGGGAACGGCTTCCGCTGCCCAGGCCTCCCTCTGCCCCTGGCCTGGAGCTGCAGCCAGCTCTTCACCGGCCCGCTGTGTGCTTCCTGTCTGGGCCCTTCTGGCTGCTGCCCCCACCCCCACCCCCAACCCCCAGCACTGGTGGTTGCTCTCTGCACTGCCCCCTTGAGGACCTCAGGACACTCTCACGTCCTGTGGGTGCTCACTTTCTGCCCTTCTCTGCTGGGATGTAAGATCCTTGGGCTCAGAGGGACAGGAGGTCACAACAGCACATGCTACGCACCTTCGGTTCCTGCCAGGCCCACCCAAGGTGTCCTCTGTGCAGTGTTGGTGGCAGGGTTCGCCCAGGCCGTTGCGTCCACGTTTCAGCCCATCGGTTTCTCTCCGTTTTCACTGGGGAAGGGAAACGACTTCCAACGGTGACCTGAATGAGATACGAGACAGTAAATCCGCTCAGAGCCCCCGCCCCGTGCTAAAGTTGCATGTGCTTTCTGTGTGCCTGCCACTGTGGAGGGTCCCAGGTCTTCTCTTCTTCCGTGGGCACAGCTAGGAAGCGGCATGCCTAGTGAGTTAGGAAGCCATAACTGTCACCGAGGGACTGCTGTCCCCATTTAGAGAAGAGTAAACAAAGGCACAGCAGAGATGCCCTAGCGCAAAACGCAGCGACGTTATGCTCAGCAGGGCAAGCCCATTAAGAACAGTCACTGTCAGCCACTGAGGCGGGTGGTGGTTTCCCACGTTACCGTGAGAAAATGGAAGCACAGAGAAAACACGTTAACTTGCCTGGGATCGCACAGCTTGTCGGCACTGGAGTCTGCGTTCCGATCAGATAATGAGCAGACGTGATGGTGATGACAGTGGTTGGTAGCTGGCACCGAGCTTCACTTTGTGCCAGGCACTTACGTGCGTTACCGCCTGTCACCTGACTTTGAAAGTTGTCCCACGAAGTAGGTGTTCCTACTGGCATTCCCATTTTGCAGATGAGAAAACAAACAGATTAATGACATAATTTGTGGCTACCAGGTTTCCGTGCAGGAGTCTGAACCCGGACCTCCTGATGGCAGGGCCTACGCACTCAGGACTGTTCTTTCCGTTGTGGTGGACGTACCAGTGGGCCTGCTCGCCTGGTGGGCAGCCTCCCAACGGCCCCTTTGCTCCCACCTACTGTGCGCAGGCCTGTGTACGCCTCTCCCTCCGCGTGTGGGCTGGGCCTGGTGACTGACCTCTCACGGACAGAACTCGTCAGAGGTGACAGGATGTCCCTTCTGAGACTAGGTTACAGATTGGGGTCCTGGCGTGCTCTTGCATGTGTGCATGCGCTCCCGTGTTGTCTGTCTGTCTGTCTGTTTCTCTCTCTCTGTATCTATCACTAGTTTTCCCACAATGTCCTTTTTCTCTTCCAGGATTGGTGTCATATTTTTATAGCCTAATAGGTACCACACCTCATAACTTGTGTGTGTATGTGTGTGTGTACAGAAAGAGAAAAAAATATATGCATATATATATATATATTTGCTAAAATTTGGGATATCTACCCATAGATAATAAAGGAACATTAGCAAAGTGTTTAATTAGGGGTCTTGTTTATAATTATTTGGAAAAATAACAATTACATTAATTTAACTGAAAACTTCTATTATGTGAAATTACTTAGGGAGGTAGGAGTAGCTCCAGATAAAAAATGATAAGACCTTAACAAGTCACAAATACTTATAAAAAGTCAAGTGACTTTTTAATGTTTTAATAAACTAAAACATTATTTTCATAACCTAAGGTGTTTTTTATTTTCAGTTATTAATGAGTATCAAATAGAGGCAGATTTGCAAGTGGTTATTTGACATTATGATATTAATTTTATATAATATGGAAATACTTAATTTTCTTCTTTAAATTTTTATTAATTTTTTAAGAGAAGGGGAAAGAGAGAGAGAGAGGCATATATTTGTTGTTCCACTTATTTATGCATTCATTGGTTGATTCTTGTATGTGCCCTGACCAGGGATCAAACCCACAACCTTGACAACGTTCTAACCAACTGAGTTACCCAGCCAAGGCTAATACTTAATTTTCTTGTAATTATTTAAGTGGAAACTAAAAGTACTAATTTCCTTTTTTCATAATTCCTGTGCAGTGTGATTCTGGCCAAGTCACTTAGACTTTCTGGGTTTGCTTTCTTTAGTATCAATTTATGCTACTAAATTTTACAGGGAATTAACCATGTACTGCAATCACTACAAAAGTCTGTATAACGGCTGACAGAACTTACTATTCCCTAATTGCTTAAATATTTAGCTGTATGATTTTGCAGCATTTCCAAGTGATCCTTAGAATCCATATAAAAGTAAACAGAGTTTTTTTAGATAGCTTAATGAGAAAATCCGGTGACTTAGGAGAAAATGGCAGTAGCTAAGCTTTGGATAAATCCTAAAAAGCCATTACATGAGACAAGACTTAAAAAATCTTGGTGACCTAACAAAATACAAACAAACAAGTAAACAAACCACACACACACACACACACACACACACACCACCAACAACAACAGAAACAAATTTGGACCCTAAAAATAATGTACCCATGAGAGCCTGCATCTTGGTGGCCCAGGTGTGCTTCTTGGCTTGACTGAGGGGTCTTCTCTGAAGCCAGCATGACTCGCCTCGTGTTCCATAATTGACTGCTGAGAAACAAAGACGGACAGACAATAGGAGATATTGAAGAAGGAGAGGGTGCCAAAGGAGAGAGAAATGAAATATAATGCGGGGAAAAAACAGAACACAACATAACCTCATTCTCAGCACATTACTTCCAGGAACTCTGCATTCATTACATGTTCTGCACGTCTCTACTTTGAAATGAAAGTGTCAGATGACGAGAAAGCAAGCTGCTAAGTTTACTGAAGAACCGCATGCATACAGATTTCTAATATTATATGTTGAGGTTAGTACATAATTCATTTCTGTCTGGTTGGCCTAAAATATAACCCTATCTATTGAGAGTGACAACTGATCCTCAGATGCTGTAGAAAACATAAATCATCAGAGGCTTTAATTTTATTCATCACCCTGTACTTATTAAAGCCAGAAGAATGTAGAAATGCGTTGCAGAGACTTTGTGAACAATTCTCCACCAAAAATAAAACAAAATCTGAACACTATGTAGACAGAACCCATTATATAGTGTTCTTGAATTTGTTTTATTATTGAGGTGAAATGTATGTAGCATAACATTCACCATTTTAAAGTTTACAGTTCAGTAGCTTTTAGTACATTCACGATGTTGTGCAACCATCAACATTATCTAATTCCAGATAATTGTATCATCCCCCAAAGAAACTGCATTGCCATTAAATAGACCCGCCTTATCCCCTACCCCCTGAGCTCCTGACAACCACTAATCCACTTTCAATGTCCCTGTTCTGGACATCCTATATAATAAAAGGGTAATATGCAAATTGACCCTAACAGCAGAACAACTGGGAATGACTGGTCACTATGACACACACTGACCACCAGGGGGCAGATGCTCAATGCAGGAGCTGCCCCCTGGTGGTCAGTGTGCTCCCACAGGGGGAGTTCTGCTCAGCCATAAGCCAGGCTTTGGCTGCCAGCACAGCGGTGGTGGCAGGAGCCTCTCCCGCCCCCTCAGCAGTGCTAAGGATGTCCAACTGCAGCTTAGGCCTGCTCCCTGCTGGCAAGTGGACATCCCCCAAGGGCTCCCGGGCTGCCAGAGGGATGTCTGACTGCCAGCTTAGGCTTGATCCCCCGGGGAGTGGGCCTAAGCCAGCAGGTAGACATCCCCCGAGGGGTCCCAGACTGCGAGAGGGCACAGGCCGGGCTGAGGGACTGCCCCTCCCCCTCGAGTGCACAAATTTTTGTGCACCGGGCCTCTAGCTTCATATAAATGGAGTCACAGGATATGTGGACTTTTGTGTCTGTCTGTCACTTAGCATCATGTTTTCAAGGCTCATCTGTGTTGTAGCATGCATCTAGACTTCATGCTTTTTTATGACTGAGTCATATTCCACTCTATGGGCTTCACCATTCATCAGTTTGATGGGCATTTGGGTGGTGGGTCTTTGCATTTACATGTTTATTCCTATCACTGTCATACCTGTCCATGGACCAACAGGTCAGACAGCACTGAGTCCTACAACCACTTTCATCCCATTTATCTGTTTATTCTGATTCTTTTCTTCCATTTAAAATGCTTGTTGCTATTTCTTCGTTTTGACTTTATTTTTTACTTTTTCTATGGGAAAAAGTAAACCACCACTCACACACATCCTACTCCGTTTGCCTTCACACTTCAGTTGTAGCACAGTTTCTGGTCAAATCAAGAATTGGTGTTGAAGGGGGCAAACGAGAGACATCTGTAATACTTTCAACAGTAAAGATAAATTTTAAAAAAGGAATTAGTGTTAAGCACTGGCTGGTGTGGCTCAGTGGTTGGAGTGTCGGCCCACACACATAAGGGTTGTGGATTCAATCCCCGCCCTGGTTGGGGTGCATGCGGAAGGCAACCAATCAATGTGTCTCTCTTATGTAGATGTTTCTCTCTCTTTTCTCCCACTCCTCTCCCCTGCCACTCCCTCTAAAATTCAATAGAAAAAAATATCCTCAGGTGAGGATTAACAAAAAAAAAGTGTTGATAATATAGAAAGACTGTTGACAGCATAGCCACATAGTTACATTAACTTACGAAGACTTTTCCATGTACTTGATTCGCAGCCTTTACCCCAGGGCTGCACCACCATCTCAGCACCAGGGTCGTCTCTTCCTGAGCCAGCATCCAGCGGTGACCCAGGCGGGGCTCTGGGCCAGGCTCTGGGCGGCTGCTCTCTGCACCTGGTTCCCAGGCATCCGGGGGCTTCACCTCACTGTGGCCCTGGAAGTTCCTCTACTCTCTCCCGTTGGATTCCCCACCCTAGGTGCCAGGACCTTGCTTGCTTGTTTAACTCTCACCCTGTCCCCTTATTATTGTGTGCACATCCTTCAGTAGTTTCCTGAGGATGACGGGAGGTCATTGTTTGGGCCTTTTCATTTCAATCCTATATTGTATTGATGACCTGGCTGTTTGCGGCATTCCTGCTTGGAAAACGTTCCTCTTGGACATTTATTTTCTAGCTCCCAGTGTTGCTGAGAAGTCTGATCCGATGCTGATTTCTGCCCCCTTTTCTCTGAAAGTTTTTAAGAGACTCTGTTTATTCCTGATGCTGCATAAACTTCATAATTAGGCGCCGTGGTAGAGGCCTCTTTACGTTCGTCTGGCCAGGCCTTTAATGTCCCTTTCGTTCTGGAGGTCTGTCTGTCAACTACAGAAAATACTCCTCTGCTATTTCTTAGGTAATTTCCTCTCCCCTTCACCATTCTTTCTTCCTAGAGCGATCATTTTTCAGACGTGGGACCTCCTGGACTAACCCTTGATTTTTCTTATTTTTTTCCTTTCCAGTTCCCATATTTTTGGACTTGTTCTACTTTATGTGAAAATACCCACCTGTAGTCCCAATACTTAATAATGAATTCTTTCTTAAATATGTTTTTACTGATTTTTTTTTAGAGAGGGTAAGGGAAAAGGAGGGAGGGAGGGAAGGTGAGTGGGAGGGAGGAAGAAGAGAGAGAGAGAGAGAGAGAGAGAGAGAGAGAGAGAGAGAGAGAGAGAGAGACTGAGACTCCCATACCCACTGGACCAGGGACTGAACCCAAAACCTGGGCAGGTGCTCTGACCAGGAATCGAACTGGTGACCTTTTAGTGCACAGGATGTTGCTCAACCAACGGAACCACATCAGCCAGGGCTGGTACTGAATTCTTATTTCTGCTAACATATTTTTAATATCTGAGCGATTTTGTCTGTATTTTTTGTGGGTTTCTTTTTCCTGTTTTGTGGACTCACAAACGTTGTTAAGGATGTTAAATTGAGTTTGTTTTTCTTTTCCTTTTTAAAATTCTCTGCCCCTGAATTGTCTCATTGGGTTTCCATTTTGGGTTTTGTCTTTTGAGAAAAATGCTCAAATGTCTGGCATTCAGTGATTCTTAACCATCCGTTTCTGTTTAAGGACGGGGACTTACAACTGCTGATGGTCTTGCTTTGTTGGCAGGACTTACGCAGCTGGTGTGTCCCTCTTAGGGCATGTGGTAGGCAGGATAATGACACACACACACACACACACCCGCAAAGATGACCATATTCTAACCCCCAGGTTCTGTGAAAATGTTACCTCCGTGGCCAAAGGGACTTGGCACATGTGATCCGGGTTAAGGCCCAAGGTGGGGGGCGTGGCCTGAGTGAGCCAGGTGGGATCAGCCTCCACGTGAGTCGCACAGGCCAGAACCTTCCCCAGCTGCATCCCAGGGAGACGTGCCTGGGGCAGAAAGGTTAGGGAGATGCAGCGTTGCTGGCTGGGAAGAGGGAGGAAGAGGCCGAGCCGAGGGATTCAGGCAGCTCCTAGAAGCTGGAAAAGGCAAGAAAACAGCCTCCAGAGGGAACGCAGCCCTGCGGACACTGGTTGTCCCCCCGCGGGCCTGCAGCAGACAGCTGGCCTCCAGACGGTAAGAGGATAAACGTGTGTGGGTGAAACCGCGAGGCTGCAATGCTTGGTAACAGCAGCAGTAGGAAACCAATGCAGGTGATTGCAATTGCCTGGGCTGCTTCACCCAGAGACCAGTGTCATTATCTGTAAGGTTGGGGCCGGGGAGGGCGGGGGCGCGGTTCGCTCTTGGTCTGGCCGTTTTCCTCAGAGATGAACCCTTCAATTTGCTGCTGGGGGTTGTACCAGGGAGGCTCACTCAGAGTTCCTACACGTTTCACCAGAATAAAACGTTGCATGCCGGTCTTAGGGGCTCCACAAATGCAGGAGGAAGGAGTGACGGTCTGAAAAGCTGCAGCCAGAGAACGCACTCAGCTGTCCCTAAAGATGACCTGCAGCCCTGGAGCCCAAGCCAGTGTCTACCCCCCGGCGGGGCCACGGGCCGCAAGCCCACCTCACTGAGCGCTGGGACATGGCGCTCACCCCACTGGGCATCCCACATCTTACACAGGCTCCTCTCTCTGGCAAACTGGAACCTGGAGCCGCACAGGGAAAGGGTCCCAGTCTTCACCGGGCGTGGTGGCAGCGGCACTGAAAATCCACAGCCCGGCCCAGAGGGCAGCCCAGCCGCCAGGCTCCAAAAGCTGAACTGAGGAAGGGGCCGGAGTCTCCTCAGAGTGTGGTGGAGATGGAACCCTCCTTTTAGCAAGTCACTTGATCCTCCTCGGCTGCTGCGTGAATATCCCTCGGTCCAGAGCTCCTCCAGGTCAGGCTCTCAGAGAGCAGAGACCTGAGTGACTCACGGCTCCCCGCCTTCAGAGGTGCCTGCACCCCGACTCCTGGCCTTTCCACCACGCCGCACGGGGCCGACTGCTGCGGTGGGCTCTGTCCTCTGGGGTCTTGCCTTCGGCCTTTGTGCTGTGCTGAGTTTATTGCCACATTTCTGTCCACTAAGACCTGCTGGCTGCTCTCACCGCTGCTGTCCACTCCCATTCTCTGTGTCCTTATTGGCACTTCATTCCCGGGTCTCCTATTAGTGGGGTTCAAGAGGACACTGGCAAGGTTTTTAAGCTCAATCAGCCCTGGCTGGTTTGGCTCAGTGGCTAGAGCGTCGGCCTGCGGACTGAAGAGTCCCGGGTTCAATTCCAGTCAAGGGCACATGCCCGGGTTTGCCGGCTCAATACTCAGTGGGGGGCATGCAGGAGGCAGCCGATCAATTTTTCTCTCTCAGCATTGATGTTTCTATCTCTCTTCCACTCCCTTTCTCTCTGAAATCAATAAAAAGTATATTTTATAAGATTTCTAAGCTCAGTTGTATGATACAGCGCAAAGAGCTTGAAGTCAGGTGACCTAGGTCTGGTTCCGGCATCCTTTCACTTCACTTTCAAGGAGCCCTGTGTTCTCGTCTCAGAAACAAGCTGGTCCCATCAAAGCCCTTTCTTAAGACTCTAATGAAAGCTGGGGTCCCTCCCTTAAAAAAGGAAGCAATGCACACACACACACACACACACAACCGAGTGTAACATTTTAGAGGCCAGAGGCTCCCAAGGCCTCCCACGAACACCCCAGAAGCATTCACCCCAAGTTCAGAACCCCAGGCTTACTGGTAGAGCATCTGTGAGGTCACATTCAGACCTGACACTCTGTAAGGCTCTAATATAACAGAGTTCAAAGATGACGTTTTAAGCTGGCCGTCTTAAGAGTTAATGAAATGGTGTTCAATGTACTATTTATCAGGAAACCAAAGAGCTGGAGTGCAAGAAGTAGTCTGAGTTCCGTTCAGAGCGGCCGAGGGCCTGAGAGATGGCAGTGGCTTGGATGGCTAACCGGCATGGCTGGCGAGGAATGACCAGAGATCAGAGAAAATCTCATTTGCTCACCATGAAAAATGCAGCGGAGTTGTGGCCAAAAATCTCAGCGAGGCCTGGCCAACAGGCGCTGAGTATCATCCAGGGGACATTAGAGCAGCCTCCACAGCAGTGCGCTCTCACAGCGGGTGCTTTTCAATGACAATGTCAGGACAACAGGCTGCACCGAACTACAAGCGAGGTAACAGCATCCCTGTGTACCAGGACCCTGCATAGGTAACAGCATCCCTGTGTACCAGGACCCTGCATAGGTAACAGCATCCCTGTGTACCAGGACCCTGCATAGGTAACAGCATCCCTGTGTACCAGGACCCTGCATAGGTAACAGCATCCCTGTGTACCAGGACCCTGCATAGGTAACAGCATCCCTGTGTACCAGGACCCTGCATAGGTAACAGCATCCCTGTGTACCAGGACCCTGCATAGGTAACAGCATCCCTGTGTACCAGGACCCTGCATAGGTAACAGCATCCCTGTGTACCAGGACCCTGCATAGGTAACAGCATCCCTGTGTACCAGGACCCTGCATAGGTAACAGCATCCCTGTGTACCAGGACCCTGCATAGGTAACAGCATCCCTGTGTACCAGGACCCTGCATAGGTAACAGCATCCCTGTGTACCAGGATCCTGCATAGGTAACAGCATCCCTGTGTACCAGGACCCTGCATAGGTAACAGCATCCCTGTGTACCAGGATCCTGCATAGGTAACAGCATCCCTGTGTACCCAGGATCCTGAATTATTTGGTCTCTATTTCCAGCTTCAGGGCCTGAGGGCAGCACAGCACCTGGGACCCGTGCATGTCTCATTGTCTGCATAAGGAGCAAGAGGACTTGTTTGGGGCTGCAGGTGAGAGGCTGTGGCTGAGGAAGGTGAGTGGAGCCAGGAGGACAGGTTTCTGCCTTGGTCAGGAGGCACTCAGCTAACCTAGGGGAAGACTCGCTACTAACCTGCCTCCAAGAAACTGGAGCAGCGTTCCGGTTGCAGTGTTCTTCCCCTGGGCCTGGCGTGAACGAAGGCCAGCCCTCGGATGCTAATTGCCTGCATCTGGCTGCGGCGCCTTGGCCCCCAGGTGCCCTGCAGGATGGGATTATTAGTGAGTGGGTGGGCGCCACGCCCGGTAACCTGGGCACCATCTCCCTTTGCCTTAGGAACTAGGTTCACGCTCTTCTTTCTGTTGCATGCTTTGTCTCTTTCGAGAGTTGAGTCTGCCAAGTGAAAGTAATGCTTGATTATTTGAATATTTCATATTGGATGTAGTGAGAGAAGTAGTTCCACCAGCCCATCATTCCTTTAAACACACACACACACACACTTTGGGTTTTTATGGTCTCCGTCCCCATTCTGCAGCCGGTGAAGTGGAGGCATCAGAAGGGAGAACCGCTGTCTCGCTCGCTACCTACATCGTGGGTCAGGAGGGCTGGGGAGAGGCTCAGCGTCTTCTCGGTTCTTCCCCATCCGGGCATCGTGGCCGCCCGCTGCCACGGGTTTTGCTTTTTCCGAGAATGGAGTGTAAAACCCTGTAGAAATTGTGCTTTGTTAGTAAGTTCACTGAAGGATTTGTTCACTTCGATTTTTAATTCCCATGATCTGCCTCTAGAGAAGTTCTGGGCTCCACACCCCTCCTCGACTATCTGTCCCTAAAGGGCCAGGGGACGGCCTTTAGCTGCCTGCATGGAGCCACCCTGCTCTGAAAAGGCTTCTTCCACCCAGGTGGCCTTTGTGCCCAGTGGCCAATCCTGCCCGCTGCGTGGAAACAATGGAGAGCTGCCTGAGCGGGCACCGCCCTGGTATGTGGGTGCGGCCAGGGAGCTTTGGGCCAAACTATGCAGACTTGCTGCCTCAGGATTCGCACTTTCTAAAAGCCAGAGAGGAGCTGGGGGCAGCAGGCACATAACTCTTCCTCCTGGGAGGTGAGGGGGGTCCGTGGAACAGGGTGCTTATCCATCAAAAGCCAAAGAGGAAGAGGGAGGGAGGATGCTTCTGCTGCTTCTACAAATCCGGTCTCTGTGGAAACGAGAAGTTGTCCACAAGATGATGGCCCAGGACCAACCTGCATGAGCCCCAAACATGTTGGCCACCACCCGCTGTGGGCTGGGCAGGAATGGGGCAAGCCTGGCAAAGGTTCAGTAGCCATACTGTGCCAAAGGCTTGATGTGGCAGGAGGTGACAGGACAAAGTATTGGCGTGTGCCAGTTGGGCGCCAGCCCTCTTAGCTGTCAGAACTGGTCTTGGAAAATAACCACAGCCCTTGGGTATACTTTGGTAGGAGGCATTTTTACTGTGAAAACAGCTGCCTCTCCCTTCAGGCTTCCTTCCTCTGACTGAACATGCCAGAGGGGATGGTCAAGGGCAGGCAGGAGAACAAGGACAAAGGAATAAGGTGTGGATGGTACACAGAGCCATGTTCTAATCCCAGCTCACTTACTAACTTCCTGCATAGACAAAACAAACAACAAAACAAGAGGAGAGGGGAAAAGCTGGAAGAAATGCAAATGAACGGAGCTTCAATAACAAAACAATGAACAGACGTAAGATTCTTGGGGGGACCTTGCCTGTGAATGAATGAATAGATAGATAGATAGATTTAATCTTCACCCAAGGGTATGTTTTTATGGATTTTCAGAGAGACAGAGAGGGAGAGAGAGACTTGGATCGGTTGCCTCCTGCACACACCCCAATAGGGTATTGTACCCACAACCTAGGTATGTGCTCTGACCAGGGGTCAAACCTGCAACTTCTGGGTGGATGGGTCGATGTTCCAACCAACTGAGCCACCAGGCCAGGGCCTGTGAATGACCTTGGAGAGGGTCCTGATTCACACTGTGTATGAAAAACACTAGGCTCATTTTTCCCACCTAAAAGCGAGGGTCAGCAGCAATACTACATTGAGATGTCCAGGAAGTGAAAGTGGCTGTTCATAAAGAGAAAAAGAGGGGTTGTGGACATGTATGTTGGCATTTTTTAAAACTGAAGATGATGTGGCCGGTGGAGATGGGCTAGATGCTGGGTCTCTGGATGACCTTTCCTGAGCTCATGCCTCCCCTCCCAGAGTAGGAGTTCCTCGTGCTGCAGAGTGTGAGGCCCCTGGCCTGCTGAGGTGTGGGAGTGTAAACATACCCCTACCAGGACACGCGGCCCGTTCCTCTTTGCCTTCTGAAGTACAACATCGGCCCTAGGCAGCTGTCCCCTATCCCTTTGATACCTTAGCAATGATTTGGCTAAACAGGACCACCTACTACGTTCCAGGCACTGTCTAGGCACTGAGAGGGGGCTTCCCTGTAACATGCCCATGACTGTGCTCCTCAGGCCATTTCCACCTGAAGATATTAGTACACTGATTGCAGGTGCCATCTTTTCATGCTGTAAAACACCCATGTTCTCCTGGACCAGGGGTGGGGAATCTTCCTTCTGCCGAGGGTCATTTGGATATTCATAACGTTACTCACAGGCCATACACGATTGCCAACTTAAAATCTAGCCTGCTATGTTCGGTCAAGCATTTAATTAACTCACTCCTCATGCCTTGACAGGGCCAGACCAAATGATTTCCCCGATGGCCAGACGTTCCCCATCCCTCTCCTAGATACAGTTGACATCCCAACACACCACAGCTTTCTCTCGGAAGCACTTTTTAAGTCCGAGAAAGGGAACCCAGGAGGGAAACCCTGATGTTTGGTGAAGGACTCTCTGGCCCTGGTGCTGATGAATGTCCTTCCAACACATTCCTGTGGAGCCTTTGTTGGCACCACCTCCGTGCACTAATCTCTGCCTTGTCCGGGCGCGAGAGCTGGTGGTGGAGCTACAGTTTATGTTGAGGGAACAGATTAATACTATTTGCCCCAACCTGCCTGTGACTGCCCCCTCTGGTTGGCAGTACTCAGAGGAAAAAACTCAATCTACCCAAGCTCCCCAGCAAGCAGGAGTCCTGAGAATCATGCCAGGATCTCATACCAAAGTGGAACCCATCTATTCCAGCCCCTTGAACTTACTCATTTCAGCCCCTGACTTGAAACAGAAGGTGAGTAGAATGTCAAGATCAGAGCTCAAAACTCTGGAGGCCTCTCTCTGGCTAGGTTCCAGATCAGAATGGATCACTGTCCCGTCACAGTTCTTCTAACACACCGGTTCTCAACCTGTGGGTTGCGACCCCTTTGGGGGTTGAACGACCCTTTCACAGGGGTCACCTAAGACCATCCTGCATATCAGATATTTACATTACGATTCATAACAGTAGCAACATTACAGTTATGAAGTAGCAACGCCCTTTGGGGGTTGAACGACCCTTTCACAGGGGTCACCTAAGACCATCCTGCATATCAGATATTTACATTATGATTCATAACAGTAGGAACATTACAGTTATGAAGTAGCAACGCAAGTAATTTTATGGTTGGGTCACAACATGAGGAACTGTATTTAAAGGGCCAGAAGGTTGAGAACCACTGTTCTAACACGTGGCATCTCCGTTAAAGCACACAGTCCATTCATTCTGCCTCGCACGGGAGTCTAGGGGACCGGGCGCTGTGTGATGTGAGGGTCCACGTCTCCAGCACACGGCTCCCACAGCACAGGCCCTCTGTGTTGAGTGGGCGTGAAAAGTGCTATTTCCCATATACAGGTTTGTCCTGTCTTTAGAGGATTAACCCACGATAAAGCTTTATGTGAACACAAATTTGCTGGATGTCAGCAAGGCAGCACCACACTGAGGTCGGGAACCCCCGCTCTGAGATGGATAAGCCTCTTTGTGGTCATTGCCTTGGGAACTATGACATAGCTATTATCATTTCTTAGACATTGAGGGGGTAAAATATCGGGCTTGACCTGCATTCGTTTACTTTGGTGCCAGTTGATTTTTCTGACTATCTAAAAACCTACTCACATTCAGATGGGATTTGGGAACTGGGAGCATCCTAATCTGTAAATTTTAGCAAAAAAAAAAAAAAATTCTCCCCAAATCTTATTCCTCAAAAGGAGCCCAAGGGAGCAGATAAATTCTGTAGCTTAAATACACGGTTAGTAGAATTTATAGAAGGAAGGACAGGCAAACATTCTTCTCCATGTCACTTTTAACACATCCCACAACTGTGAGAGTTTATTTTTTTAAATTTTATTTATTTTATCTTCACCCCAAGGATATATTTCATTGATGAGAGAGAAAGATAGATAGATAGATAGATAGATAGAGAGATAGATAGAGAGATATCAATTGGTTGTTTCCCATATACAACCCAATTTGGGACCAAATCCAGAACCCAGGTATGTGCCCTGACCAGGAATTGGGCCCACAGCCTTTTGGTGTACAGGACAACGCTCCAACCAACTGAGCCACTCTGTTAGGGCCCCACAACTGTGAGTTTGAATCTATTGCCATTGTAAGGGTTGAATTTTCAAGATCAGAGGCTTCAGCACCATGGTCAGAGCCAGAGATAACAAATTTGGGCCTGAAGTAAATGCTCTCTATAGGAGCAAAATAAGGGGAATCTTTACCTGAAGAATTCTCCTTCTAAACAACAACAAGATACCACTATGCACCTATTAGAATGGCCAAAATTCAGGACACTGACAACACCAAATGCTGATGAAAATGTAGAGCAACAGTATCTCTCATTTATTGCTGGTAGAAATGCAAAATAGTACCAACACAGTTTGGCAGTTTCTTACAAAACTAAACATACCCCTACCATATGGTCCACCAATTACACTTCTTGGTATTTATACAAAGGAGTTGAAAAGTTACCTCCACACAGAAACCTGCACATGATGCTTATAGCAGCTTTATGTATAACTAGAGGCCTGGTGCATGACATTCGTGCACTGGAGGGGGGGGGTATTCTTCAGCCCGGACTGCACCCTCTCGCAGTCCGGGACCCCTTGGGGGATTTCCACCTGCCGGCATTCGGACATCCCCCCAACGGGTCCTTAGCATAGCCGCAGAGGCGGGAGAGGCTCCCGCCATCACCACTGGGCTCACCAGCTGTAAGCCTGGCTTCTGGCTGAGTGGTGCTCCCCCTGTGGGAGCACACTCACCACCAGGGGGCAGCTCCTGTGTTGAGTGTCTGCCCCCTGGTGGTCAATGCGTGTCATAGCAACCAGTTCTGCCGTTTGGTCTATTTGCATATTAGCCTTTTATTATATAGGACTAGAGGCCCAGTGCACAAAAATTTGTGCACTAGGGTGGGAGGGGGGGTCCCTCAGCCCAGCCTGTGCCCTCTCGCAGTCTGGGACCCTTCAGGGGATGACCACCTGCTGGCTTAGGCCAGCTCCACGGGGGATTGGGCCTAAGATGGCAATCAGACATCCCTCTGGCAGCCCAGCAGCCCTCGGGGGATGCTCACTTGCCAGCAGGGAGCAGACCTAAGCTGTAGTCGGACATTCTTAACGCTGTTGAGGAGGAAGGAGAGGCTCCCACCACCACCGCTGTACTGGCAGCCATCAGCCTGGCTTGTGGCTGAATAGAACTCCTCCCATGTGAGAGCGCCCTGACCACCAGGGGGCAGCTCCTGCATTGAGCATCTGCCCCCTGGTGGTCAGTGTGTGTCATAGTGACCAGTCATTCCCAGTCCTTCTGCTGTTAGGGTCAGTTTGCATATTACCCTTTTACTATATAGGACAGAGGCCTGGTGCACGGGAGGGGGGCCAGCTGGTTTGCCATGAATGGTGTCCCGGATCAGGGTGGGGGTCCCCACTGGGGTGCCTGGCCAGCCTGGATGATGGGATGATGGCTGTTTTCAGCTGGTCACACCCCCTTCAGGGTGGGGGTCCCCACTGGGGTGCCTGGCCAGTCTGGGAGAGGGACTGAGGGCCGTTTTCAGGCTGGCGGGTGACTGAAGCTCCCAACCTCTCTTTTTTTTCTTTTTTCTTTTATTCTGGGATTTATTTACCATCTATGGCTGTCACTGGAACCGAGAGCCGGCTTTAGCTCTGAGGCTCGGCTCCAGCTCTGAGACCTCGGCTGCTGAAAGCAGGTCTCTGGGTTTGTTTGGGTTCTATAATTGTAATACTGTTGCGGTCCTATTCGCTCCAGCTCTGACGGCTGAAAGCAGGTTTCTAGGGTTTATTTACCTTCTATAATTGCAACATTGTTTCTTAGACTGCAGCTCAGAGGCCAGCAGCGGCAGGCGGGGAACCTTGGCTTCCTCCATCACTGGAGAAAGCAAGCCTCCTATTCGCTTCAGCTGCCTGGCTGCTGGCCGCCATCTTGGTTGGCAGTTAATTTGCATATCGCTCTGATTAGCCAATGGGAAGGGTAGCAAAGTTACGGTTAATTACCATGTTTCTCTATTTTTAGATAGGATTGCCAAAATTTGGAGGCAGCCAAGATGTCTTTCAGTAGATGAGTGAATAAATAATCTGTCGTATGTCCAGACAATGGAATACTATTTGGCACCAAAGACATGAGGTACCAAGTCATGAAAAGATATGGAGGAAACTTAAATACAAATTAGTGAAAGAAACCAATCTGAAAAGGCTACATACTATGTGATTCCAACTATAGGACATTCTGGAAAAGGCAAAACTGTGGAGACACTAAAAAGATGAGTGGTTGCCAAAAGCTAGTGGGGAGGGAGGGATGAATAGGCAGAGCACAAAGGATTTGTAGGGCAGTGAAATTACTCTGTATGATATTGCAATGATGGATACATGTCATTATATACTTGTCCAAACTGATGGAATGTCCAACACCAAGAGTGAACACCGATGTAAATGGTGGACTCTGTAGGTCCATTAATTGTAAAAAATATACCCCACTCTGGGGGTGGCTATTCATAACGAGAAGCTATGGATGTGTGAGGTCGGGGGTTATAGGACACCTCTGAACCCCCCTCTCACTTTTTCTGTAAATCTAAAACTGCTCTAAAGAAATAGTCTCAGGTCAGCCAGAGAAAGGACCCTAGAACCCCCAACGCCATGTCTATGATAGGTACCCCTCTGTCTTCAGATGATGCTTTACCCAGGACCCAGATCCACAACCCTGTGTCTCAATATGAACTTATGCCATCAAGTGTCTTTTTTACTTTGGAGGTAAGCGCTTTCCCACCATTGATTTTTGGTTTCTGCTACTCTGTGAAATGAAAAGAGTCCTGGTGTCCCTTAGCTGTGTCAACCCAAGTGCCTGAGAGCTCCTACAAGACGAAGGTAGGGGACTGGCCTCAAAGGCCCTGAAGGAAGATCTTCTGGTCCCAGAATCACTCCTGTGCCCCTCCCAATGGCTCTTCTAAAATGAAAAGCTAAACCTATGCAAGTATGGACAAACAGGATGCAGGTGGTCCTGGAGGGAAAGTGGGGAAAGGCACTAACATCTCCTGAGCATCCCTTATGTGCCAAGTGTGAACTGGAAACTGCCTCGTGCCATCCTTACAACAGCCTAATGCAGATAAGAATTGCTCTCTGGCTCCCTTTCACAAGAACATGTGCACAGACATGGATGCCGCTCAGGCGTGGCGAAGGAAACCTTTGTTGCTAATGCTCTGCGTGCCTCACGTCCCATAATCCACGCATTTCCCAAGAGGTGCGTGCATTAATTTCACGTACGCACGGTGTCGTCTCAGATCAGAGAGCACATCACTCAAGGTTTTGTTTTTCTTATTTCAAAAAGTTTAGAATCCAGCCCTAGCCGGTTTGGCTCAGTGGATGGAGCGTTGGCCTGCAGACTGAAGGGTCCTGGGTTCGTTTCCAGTCAAGGGCACATGCCTGGGTTGTGGGCTCGATCCCCAGTGGGGGGGCATACGGGAAGCAGCTGATCAATGGTTCGCTCTCATCATTGATGTTTCTATCTCTCTCTCCCTCTCCTTTCCTCTCTGAAATCAATAAAAATATATTTTTTAAAAAAGTTTAGAATCCAGCAAAGTTAGAAGTAAAAGGAACACTTGGTCATCGATGACTAACTGCTTCTCTGATGTGCACTTGAAGCATGTATGAAATTGAAACTTCAGTAAATATTACAAAGCGACAGGAACACACATATGCACACCCTCCCTCTTTATGCCCCAATGGGGATACACGGCAGGTGCAGTCTCTGGAACAGGTTGTCCCTGGGGACAGATCAATTATTACATTCTACAGCTCAGGACTATTAGTTAATTCCTGATAGCTGAGCGCCTAGGTACTTTCTTCAAGATGCCTTTCAAATCCCTCCTTTTAATTTTTCTTGAAAGTTCCCAAACTAGATGCTTCTTTTATGAAGCAGTCTCATTGCTGAGGAATCCAATGTATGTGCTATTTTCAGGTCCAGATATCCTCCTTCCTGTTTAATTTGCAACATTCCCATGACTCATCTTTCGGTTAGGACACCACACCTTTTCTGGTCCCACCCACACATAGTGCTAAGTGTCTTCAACTTTGGGAAAAAAAGGATTCATGAGTTATATTAATAATCTGAGGCACTAACAGCTATTTGTCCTACAAACACAAAGCAATAAATGAAACATTAGTTTGTTTAAGCCCCAAGTGCTTCTCTCCCATTCCTTGCAGCCTATACTTAAATTTTTTTTCTGCACTTTTATGGCATGAGGCATGCTGGAAAACTCATCATAAAATAGCATGTGCCTAGTTAAATATTTGTTGGTTCTCGCATTTTCAATTCTTTTTGAATTAGTAAAAAGGGGCAAAGAGAAGTGAAACCTACATAGTTAGTGAGTACTGTAAGATGAATGAAACAGTGCAAAGCAATGAAATAAGGAAACTCTGTATCCATGTTTTTCTGCATGCCCTGTGTGTTTTTCAGTTTTTTTTTCTTGCCATCCTATATAATAAAAGCCTAATATGCTAAGTGTCCAGTCATCCGTTCAACCAATCAAAGAGTAATATGCTAATGATATGCTAAGGCCACTCAACTGCTCGCTATGACATGCACTGACCACCAGAGGGCAGATGCTCTGACCTGTAGGTTAGCTTGCTGCTGGGGTCTGGCCAATCGGAATTGAGCAAGACAGGCTGGACACGCCATGGAGCCCTCCCATGGTCCCTCCCTGGCCCCGATCGTGCACAGTGGGGTCCCTCGGCCTGGCTTGCGCCCTCTTGCAATCCAGGACCCCTTGGGGGATGTCAGAGAGCTGGTTTCAGCCCAATCCCGCAGGCCTGGACCAGGGACCCCACTGGTGCACAAATTCGTTCACCAGGCCTCTAGTTGGTTTATAATTTCATACCATGGTGGTTGGAAAGATGCTCGATATGATTTCAGTCTTCTTAAATTTATTGAGGTTTGTTTTGTAGCCTAGCATGGGGTCTATCCTGGAAAAATGTTCCATGTGCACTTGAAAAGAACATATATTCTGCTGCTTTGGGGTGAAATGCTCTGAAAACATCAATTAAATCCATCTGGTCTAGTGTGTCATTTAAGGCTGTTGTTTCCTTATTAACTCTCTATCTGGAAGATCATTCCATTGATGTCAAAGGGATGTTACAGTCCTCTACTATGACTATATTACTGTTGACCTCTCCTTTTATGTCTATCAATATTTGCTTTACATATTTAGGTGATCCTATGTTGGGTGCATAAATGTTTACAGGGGTTATATCCTCTTGTTGGGTTGATCCCTTTATGTAATGTCTTTCTTTGTCTCTTATTATAGCCTTTGTTTTAAAGTCTATATTGTCTGATATAAGTATTGCTACTTCTGCTTATTTTCTTTTTTTAATTTTTTTTATTGCTTAAAGTATTACAAAGGGTATTACATATGTGTCCTTCCTCCCCACCCCCCACCCTTGAAAATCCCCTGGTCTCCCCTACCCCCCAGTGTCTTCTGTCCATTGGTTATGCTTATATGCATGCATACAAGTCCTTCAGTTGATCTCTTACCCCTCTCCCTCCTGCCCCCCAACCCCCCCGCCCGGCCTTCCCGCTGCAGTTTGACAATCTGTTTGAGGCAGCTCTGCCTCTGTATCTATTATTGTTCAAAAGTTTATAATGGTCTCTATTATCCATGAATGAGTGAGATCATGTGGTATTTTTCCTTCATTGACTAGCTTATTTCACTTAGCATAATGCTCTCCAGTTCCATCCATGCCGTTGCAAATGGTAAGAGTTCCTTCTTTTTTAGAGCAGCATAGTATTCCATCGTGTAGATGTACCACAGTTTTCTAATCCATTCATCTACAGATGGGCACTTAGGCTATTTCCAGATCTTAGCTATGGTGAATTGTGCTGCTATGAACATATGGGTGCATATATCCTTTCTGATTGGTGTTTCTGGTTTCTTGGGATATATTCCTAGAAGTGGGATCACAGGGTCAAATGGGAGTTCCATTTTTAGTTTTTTGAGGAAACTCCATACTCTCTTCCATAGTGGCTGCACCAGTCTGCATTCCCACCAGCAGTGCACAAGTGTTCCTTTTTCTCCACATCCTCTCCAGCACTTGTCGTTTGTTGATTTGTTGATGATAGCCAGTCTGACAGGTGTGAGATGGTACCTCATTGTTGTTTTGATTTGCATCTCTTGGATGATTAGTGACTTTGAGCATGTTTTCATCTGTCTCTTGGCTTTCTGTGTGTCCTCTTTTGAAAGGTGTCTATTTAGGTCCTTTGCCCATTTTTTGATTGGATTGTTTATCTTCCTTTTGTTAAGTTGTATGAGTTCCCTATAAGTTTTGGAGATTAGGCCCTTATCAGATATGACATTGGCAAATATGTTTTCCCACACAGTGTTGGAAAACAAATATGTTTTCCCACACAGTTCTTGTTGTTTTGTTGATGGTTTCTTTTGCTGTGCAAAAGCTTTTTATTTTGATGTAGTCCCATTTGTTCATTTTCTCTTTAGTTTCAAGTGCCCTAGGAGCTGTATTAGTGAAGAAATTGCTTCAGCATATGTCTGAGATTTTGTTGCCATTGGATTCTTCTAGAATTTTTATGGTTTCCCGTCGTACATTTAAGTCCTTTATCCATTTTGAGTTTATTTTTATGTACGGTGTAAGTTGGTGGTCTAGTTTCATTTTCTTGCATATATCTGTCCAATTTTCCCAACACTATTTATTGAAGAGACTATCTTGACTCCATTGTATGTTCTTGCCTCCTTTGTCAAATATTAATTGAGCATATTGGTTCGGTCCAATTTCTGGGCTCTCTATTCTATTCCATTGATCTATATGTCTGTTCTTGTGCCAGTACCAGGCAGTTTTGAGAACAGTGGCTTTGTAATACAGCTTGATATCTGGTATTGAGATCTCACCTACTTTGTTCTTTCTCAGGATTGCTGCAGCTATTTGGGGTCTTTTTTTATTCCAGATGAATTTTTGGAGAGTTCTTTCTAGATCTGTGAAGTATGCCGTTGGTATTTTAATGGGGAGTGCATTGAATTTATAGATTGCTTTGGGTAGTATGGACATTTTAATGATGTTGATTCTACCAATCCATGAACACGGTATGTTCTTCCATCTGTTTATGTCTTCCTCTATCTCCTTTTTCAACATCCTGTAGTTTTTTGAGTAGAGGTCTTTTACCTCTTTAGTTAAGTTTATTCCTAGGTAGCTTAATTTTTTTGGTGCGATGGTAAATGGGATTGTTTTTATAATCTCTCTTTCTGAAAGTTCACTATTCATGTATAGAAATGCCTCAGATTTCTTGGGGTTAATTTTGTATCCTGCTACATTGCCAAATTCATGTATTAAGTCTAGTAGTTTTTTGATGGAGTTTCTAGGGTTCTGTATGTATAATATCATGTCGTCTGCAAATAAGGACAGTTTTACTTCCTCTTTTCCAATTTGGATGCCTTTTATTTCTTCTTCTTGTCTAATTGCAATGGCTAATACTTCCAGTACTATGTTGAACAGGAGTGGTGAGAGTGGGCATCCCTGTCTTGTTCCTGTTCTTAGGGGAAATGGTATTAGTTTTTGTCCATTGAGTATGATGTTGGCTGTGGGCCTGTCATATATGGCTTTTATTGTGTTGAGGTATGATCCTTCTACTCCCACCTTGCTGAGAGTTTTTATCAAAAATGGGTGTTGGATTTTGTCAAATGCTTTTTCTGCATCAATTGATATGACCATGTGGTTTTTTCTTTCAATTTGTTTATGTGATGTATCACGTTTATTGATTTGCGGATATTGTACCATCCTTGCATCCCTGGGATAAGTCCTACTTGGTCATGGTGTATGATCTTTCTGATGTACTGTTGGATCCGATTTGCTAAGTTTTTGTTGAGGATTTTGGCATCTATGTTCATGAAGGATATTGGCCTGTAATTCTCTTTCATTGTGTTGTCTTTACCTGGTTTTGGTATTAGGGTGATGCTGGCTTCATAGAATGAGCTTGGAAGTCTTCCTTCTCTTGAATTTTTTGTAGTAGTCTGAGGAGGATAGGTTTTAGTTCTTCCTTGAATGTTTGGTAAAACTCCCCTGTGAAGCCGTCTGGTCTTGGGCTTTTGTTTGCTGGAAGCTTTTTGATGACTGCTTCAATTTCTTCCATAGTTATTGGCCTATTGAGATTTTTAGATTCTTCCTGATTGAGTTTTGGAATGTTGTATTTTTCTAGGAACTTGTCCATTTCCTCCAGGTTGTCTAGTTTGTTGGAGTAGAGTTGTCCATAGTATTTTTTTAACAATCATTTGTATTTCTGTGGGGTCTGTTGTTATTTCGCCTCTATCATTTCTGATTTTGTTTATTTGGGTCCTCTCTCTTTGCTTCTTGGTGAGCCTGGCTAGAGGTTTGTCAATCTTGTTTATCCTTTCGAAGAACCAGCTCTTGGTTTCATTGATTTTCTGTATTGTTTTTTTGGTCTCTATGTCATTTATTTCTGCTCTAATCTTTATTATCTCCTTCCTTCTGCTCACTCTGGGCTTTTCTTGTTGCTGTCTTTCTAATTCTTTGAGTTGTAGAGTTAGATGATTTACTACCATTTTTTCTTGTTTTTTGAGGTAGGCCTGTAGAGCTATAAACTTCCCTCTCAGGACTGCTTTCATTGTGTCCCATAGGTTTTGGATTGTTGTGTTTTCATTGTCATTAGTTTCCAGGATGTTTTTAATTTCTTGTTTGATCTCATTGTTAACCCAATCAGTATTTAATAACATGCTATTCATGAGCATCTGAGTGGAATGTATATTCCGTGGCTTTGGGGTGAAGTGTTCTGAAGATGTCAATTAAATCCATCTGATCTAGTGAGTCATTTAGGATTGCTGTTTCTTTGCTGATTGTTTGTCTAGAGGATTTATCCAGTGATGTCAATGGTGTATTAAAGTCCCCTATGATCATACTGTTGTCGATCTCTCCTTTGATATCTTCCAGGAGTTTTTTTTATGTATTTGGGTGCTCCTGCATTGGGTGCATATATGTTTGCCAGGGTTATATCTTCTTGTTGTATTGATCCCTTTAATATTATGAAGGGGACTTCCTTATCTCTTGTTATTGCCTTCACTTTGAGGTCTATTTTGTCCAATATAAGTATTGCTACCGCAGCTTTCTTTTCATTTCCATTTGCCTGAAAGATATTTTTCCATCCCTTCACTTTCAGTCTGTGTGAGTCCCTTCTAATGAGGTGGGTCTCTTGTAGACAGCAAATGTATGGGTCATGGTTTTTTATCCATTCAGCCACTCAATGTCTTTTGGTTGGAGCATTTAGTCCATTTACATTTAAAGTTATTATTGAAAGTACTTGTTTGTAGCCACTTCTTTTTTTGTGTGGCTTACTTCTGCTTATTTTCATTTCCATTTGCATGAAATATCTTTTTTCATCCCTTTACATTCAGTCTGTGCTGTGTGTGTCTTTCTATCTGAAGTGGGTCTCTTGTATATGGCATATATATAGGTCTTGTTTTCTTATCCATTCAGGTACCCTGTCTTTTGATTGGAATATTTAATCCATTTACATTAAAGTGATTATTGATAAGTATGTATTTATTGCCATTTCACTACACACATTTAGGTACCTTTTTTCTTCTTCTTTCTTCTTCTTAAAGAAGTCCCTTTAACATATCTTGCTGGGTAGAGTAGTCTTGATTGTAGGTCCTTAGAATATTTTGTACCAGTACCTTCTGGCCTGAAGTGTTTCTGTTGAGAAAACAGCTGACAATCTTATGGTGCTCGCTGTAGGTAACCGCCTTTCTCTTGCTGCTTCTAAGGTTCTTTCTTTGTCTTTAATCTTTGCCATTTTATTTTATTTTATTATTTTCTTAATTCTCACCCAACGATATTTTTCCATTGATTTTTAGAGAGAGTGGAAGAGAGGGTAAGACAGAGAGAAATACTGATGTGAGAGAAACACATTGATTGATTGTCTCCTGTATGAGCCCCAACCAGAGCCCAGCTGGGGAGGAGCCTGCCCTTAACCAGAATCAACCCGGGGATCCTTCAGTCTGCAGGCCAATGGTCTACCCACTGTGCCAAACCAGCTAGGGCATAACCTTTGCCATTTTAATTTAATGTGTCTTAGTGTAGTTTTTGGGGGGTTCATCTTGTTTAGGACTCTCTGCCCTTCCTAGACTTGTGTGTCCTTTTTCCTTCACAAAGTTAGGGAAGTTTTCAGCCATTATTTCTTCAAATAGGTTTTCAGTCCCCTGTTCTCTCCTCCTCCTCCTCCTCCTCCTCCTCCTCCTCCTCCTCCTCCTCCTCCTCCTCCTCTCCTCCTCCTCCTCCTTCCTTTCCCATGATGCAAATGTTATTATGCTTCATGTTGTCCAAGAGGCCCCTTTTTTCTTTTCCTGCTCTTATTGGTTGTTTTCTGCTACCTTGTCTTCCAAACCACTGATTCGATCCTCTGCTTCATCTACTCTACTTTTGGTTCCTTCTAGTGTACTCTCCATTTCAGATATTGTATTCTTCATTTCTGTTTTTTTTTTTTGTTTGTTTGTTTGTTTCTTTTGTTAATCCTCACCTGAGGATATTTTTCCATTGACTTTTAGGGAGAGTGGAAGAGAGGGAAAGACAGAAAGGAACATTGATGTGAGAGAGACAAATCGATTGGTTGCCTCCTGCATGTGCCCTGACCAGGGCCTGGTCAGGGAGAAGCCTGCAACTGAGGTACATGACCTTGACCAGAATCAAACCCAGGACCCTTTGGTCTGTAGTCCGAAGCTCTATCCACTGAGCAAAACTGGCTAGGGCTCTGTCTGTTTTTTAATGGTTTCTCTGTACATTTTTATGCTTACTATCTCCTTGTTTAACTTCTCACTGAGTTTATCCATTCTCCTAAGTTCCTTGAACATTCTTATAACCATTGTTTTAAACTCTATCTCATAGATTGCTTGCCTCTATTTCATTTAGTTCTTTTTCTGGAAATTTCTCCTGTTCTTTCATTTGGGGCACATTTCTTTATCTCCCCATTTTGACTGTCTCTCTGTATTTGCCTCTGTGTTTTAGGTAGATCTGGTACATCTTCCAGTCTTGTTATGGTGGCCTTATGTAGTAGGTGGCCTGCAGGGCTCAGTAGCACAGTCTTACGTTTTTCTGGATAGTAGAAATTTCTGAATAAGTTCCCAGCATTCACCCAATTTGATGCCACTATAAAAAATAATGTACATAAAATCCACATGAAAATAATTCTTGTGGCAAATATCTCCCTCTTTTCCCAGCCTCACAGAGTAGCAATTTCATTGAGAGGATAAGAGAAAATATATCCCCCACTAAAAATACTTATCTAATACATGAATGACCCTTGACAGTTCTGGTCAATGATCCTCACAAAAGTCTTCTAGGTATTTATGTGGAAAGTTCTCGTGTTCCTGAACCAGACACTGTTCCTTCCTCCTGCCTTGAGTGTTGATGCAAAGCCTGGCACTACAGCAGTCATCTTGCAACCATGAGGGGATGAGCATGAGAATAGTAGCCTACAGGCGAAAGATAACAGAGAAATGTGGTGGAAATCTGGATCCAGGAAAGCATATGCCTCCTTCACCAGCCCTGGACTTCTTATTGCTTGAAATAAACATCCACCACACTTGTTTAAGCCACTGTTTATGTGATTCTTGGCTGCTTGCAGCCAAATGCAATAATAATCAATACAACCTTGTACACATCTTAACTTCTGTTTCTAAATCCCCAAATTAAAGGATATATTTCTCTTAAATTCAGAGAAGCTAAGTAGCCACATTCCTTAATTTTAGAGCTCTATAATAAACTGTTGTACTCATTGCAATCAACTAGAGATAAATGCCAGAATTCATGTAAAAAAATGAAACAAATATATAAGTAGTTACATATAAATGGTTGCTGGGTCTCAGAAGGAAAGACAATTATGTTTAAAAATCAATGGGCCATAGCCAGTTTGGCTCAGTAGATAGAGTGTCAGCCCGAAAACTGAAAGGTCTCAGATTTGATTCCATTCCAGGGCACATACTGCTGTTGCAGGCTCGATCCCTGGTCCTGGTTGGGGTGCATGTGGGAGGCAATCAATTAATGTGTCTCTCTCACATCGATGTTTCTCTCTGTGTGTCTCTCACTCTCCTTTCCACTCTCTGTAAAAACCAGTGGAAAAATATCCCCACGTGAGGATTAACAACAATAACAACAAAGATCAATGGACTTATGCCCTTTACATTGGCAAAAAACCATTGTTTGACAACACCAGTGTCGGCGAGGTTGTGGGGAAATGGGATCGCGCACGTACCACTGCTGAGTGGATGACCCGGTGCAACTACTACTTTGGAAAGCAGCTGTCCACATCTAGTAAGGACGATGAACATACCCCATGACCCAGAAAGTCTTACGCATGTGCCCGAGATATATGCAGATGAATGTTTGCTGTGGCACTGTTTCATGACAATGAAAACTTGGAAATAATGTAGGTAAGTGGATAAAACATGGTGATTCTATCTTATGATATTAAAATGAAAAAACAAAAGCAAAACCCAGATCTACACATCAACATGCATAGATTTAGTACTATGCTACATCCAGTCAAACGTTGATTGTTAACATTTCAGAAATTTTCAAGCTGACTGATGGTGCATCAATAGCTTGAGATCAGCCATGTGAGAAGTGTTTACAACATGGAAATGAGCAAGAGCCACATATCACTTCCCTCTTCTCTCCCCCAACAAGAGCTGGTAGGTCAATATTTGCCAGCACATGCCTGGATAGATTTCAAAAAGAGTGTTTATTTAAAGAGGCCAGTTCTAGAATAATAACCATATGGTAGCATACATTTAAAGCTGAAAATGTAAAGAAATGTATACATTTATAATATTTATCAATAATAATAAAATGTAGTCTAGAAGGATAAATGCCAATTTTTTAATAATAGGTGTGGTAAAAGGGTAAGAGGGCTTGAACTTTTTATCTGTTATGCTCTATTTTTATTTTAAGGTATTGAAAGCCACAAAAGAAAATGTTAATTTTTGTCAATTATGGGTAGTAAGTATAAAAATGTTTATTCTCTGTTGATTGCTATTGGATGGCTATAAACAAAAGATGGATAGGAAGTATTGGTGAGAATGTGGAGGACTCAGAACGTTGGTGCATTGCTGGTGGGGATGTAAATGGTACAGTCACTCTGGAAAATAGTTTGGTAGTTCCTCCAAAAGTTAAACATAAAGTGACCGTATGACCCAGAAATTCCACCTGGCAGTCTCTAGACAAGAGAAATGAGAGCACATAGCCTCAGAAAATATTGTATGTGAATATTCATAGCAGCATGTTCGTATAGCCAAAAAGCAACAATAAACCATGAACCATCTGATGAAAGGATACCAAACTGTGCTATGTCCAAACAGTGGGGTATTATTCAGCCACAAAAAGAAATGAAGAACTGCTGTATACTATAACATGGACAAACTTTGACAACATTGTACTAAGAAAATAAGGCAAACACAAAAGGCCACATGTTGTATGCTTCCATTTACACGGACTGAATACTTGCTTCCAGATCCACCCCAGGGCACTTGCGAATGAGAAAACTGAACTCAGCATTTCTCCACGCAGTGCAGATCCACGCCCAGCCCTGAGCTGTCTCATGTTTTCCACTGCTATGGGCTCAGTTGTGCTCCCCCACCCCCACCCCTCACACACACACAAATATGTTGGAATCTCAAATCCCAATACCCCAGATTGTGACTGTTTGGAGATAGAGCATTTAAAGAGGAAATTAAGATGAGGCCATTAGGGTGGGCCTAATCTAATATGACTGGTGTCCTTGTGAGGAGAGGAGATGAGGAGGACTCAGCCAGGCACAGAGGGAAGACAGTCATCTACAAGCCAAGGAGCGTGGCCTCAGAAGAAACCAACCCAACGGACACCTGACACCTTGATCTCAGACTTGTAGCTGCCAGAATTGTGGGAAGATAAATTTCTGTTGTGTAAGTCCTCCAGTTTGTAGTACTTATGGTAACCCTAGATGTTGGATGAGTCTGTCTGTTAAATTTTTTAAAAATATGTTTTTATTGATTTTAGAGAGGAAGGGAGAGGGAGAGAGAGAGAAACATAGATGTGAGAAACATCGATCGGCTGCCTCCTGCATGCCCCCTATTGGGGACTGAACCTGGAAACCTGGGCATGTGCCTGACAGGGAATCAAACCAGTGACCTTTTGGTGCTTGAGATGATGCCCAGCCAACTAAGCCACATCGCCAGGGCTCTGCTCATTAATTTTATGTGGTCACTGGGCTAGGCTATGATGCCTAGCTGTTGGATCAAACATAAGGCTAGATGTGCTGTGAAGGTATTTTTTATATGTGATTGACATTTAAATCAATAGACTTTGAGTAAAGCAGATTATCCTCTCTTATGTGGCTGGGCCTCATCCTACCTGTTCACAACCTTAAAAGATAAAGAAAGTCTGACTCTAGACTGTCTTTGAACTCAAGACTGCACCATCAGCTCTCGCCAGAATTTCCAGCCTGCCTTCCCTGCAGACACCAGACTTGCCCACAATCACATAAGCTGATTCCTTAAACTAAATCCATACACATGCACTCGTACACATATGCACATCCTATTGGTGCTGATTCTCTGGAGAACTGACTAACACAGTAACTAAGGACTGATATTCCTGTACTTAACTCCTTATTCTTTCACTTGTTCTGTGCAAACTATGTATTTACTTATTGCTAAATTTGTGAATGGGAGAGTTAGTCAAATACTTGCAAATCAGTCCATCAGTGTTCTGTTCATTCGTGCTTTAATGATGACATTGAGCTTTGCTAGATGTCAGCAGGGAGCAGGGAGGAATGAAGAGACATCATTCATCCAGACACCTCGCAATTCACACCCACGGTGCATTGACAGCCAGTAAATTCCAATAGAATGACAAATTAATGGTTCTAAGTTTAAAGCTCTCGTTGTTATGAGCATCCTGCTTTTGCCTTTTGATCCTGCCTAATCTTGTTCTACCCTGTCATTTACTGCCTCACTTCTTTCCTCAGAAATGGCAAGTTTTCTTTCTGCTCTGTTAAGTATATACCCTGAGCTGCTAATCCAGTGAGCGGTTCGATACAGATGTGGAGGATTTGGCCAGGAGGAGGAACAAAGAGGAGAGACATGAAAGCGTCAGGGAAGTCTGGGGAATGTCGGGAGCAGAAGTGCCTGGAGGGTGGGCAGGTGGCAGGAAATGACCCCCTGCTCACCCATAACCAGGAACACTTACCTGTGAGACCAGCTGACAGAGGTAGCTGGGTGACCTGACGGATCAAGAATTAAAGCCAACGGAGCTACACAGGTTGCGCTTGAGATTGGCTTTCTGGTCACCTCGCCAGAAAAGCTGCTGCCCACACATTTTCCTTCCCTAAAACCCCTGTGAATTTCTCCATTTGAAGAGGCTTCCTATGGAGGTGGCCTGAATGTGGAGACAAAGAAGAGGCGTCCCAGCCCTGATGGAGAGTGTCCTGCGTGGTGGGGCAGAACCAGTGAGGGGCCGGAGGCAGCCCACAAGGTGGACACCAGAGCACTGCTCCCCATAGCACTGGGAAGCAGCACTGTCCAATAGGACTTCTGCAGTGGGGGAAGTATTTCACATCTGCCCCATCCAGCATGGTAGCAACTAGCCACCTGTGGCCACTTGGCACTTGAAATGTTGCCAGTGAGATAAGCAACTGAATTTTAAATTTAATGTGATTAAAATCTCCAACCTCACATGTGGCTAGTGGCTCCCACATTGGACAGCGCAGCTACGTATCTTCCTGACACAATGCTTGATGTGTCTCCCAACATTTGGGAACTCACCGGTCCTCTTGCTACTGACTGCTCCATATTTAAATTATTAGCAATCTGAAGAGTTGGGTGAGAATGATGGCGCCTCCTAAAGACCTAGTGGGGAGCTCACCTGCTGAGCAAGAGCTAATCTGGTAAACAGTGGATTAGAGTGCGTTTTTCAGGAAACACTATTTTTTATCTTCGCCAAGTGTGCATAACTCAAGAACCAGCGTTAACGCCCTAACCGGTTTGGCTCAGTGGAGAGAGCGTCGGCCTGTGGACTGAAGGGTCCCAGGTTCGATTCCGGCCAAGGGCATGTACCTTGGTTGCGGGCACATCCCCAGTGGGAGTTGTGCAGGAGGCAGCTGATCGATGTTTCTCTCTCATCGATGTTTCTAACTCTCTCTCCCTCTCCCTTCCTCTCTGTAGAAAATCAGTAAAATATATATTTTTTTAAAAAACAGAGTTAAGACTTTTGCCGAAACCGGTTTGGCTCAGTGGATAGAGCGTCGGCCTGCGGACTGAAAGGTCCCAGGTTCGATTCCGGTCAAGGGCATGTACCTGGGTTGCGGGCATATCCCCAGTGGGAGATGTGCAGAAGGCAGCTGATCGATGTTTCTCTCTCATCGATGTTTCTAACTCTCTATCTCTCTCCCTTTCTCTCTGTAAAAAATCAATAAAATATATTTAAAAAAAAAAAAAACAGAGTTAAGACTTTTAAAAAAATTTACTTGAATTTTTGGTAGATTTGGAAGAAAAAGACATCCCCCCCCCCAGTACCCCCCTCCCGAGCTGTTAGGGAGCTTTCTACATAGGAGAAGAATAACATTTGTCGAGCTTGTCTTAGAAGAATTTCTGCTCAAGTGATTAGAAATGAGATGAACTTGGAATGTAGAAATATCTCATATTTGACATGATGGCAGAAGAATTTTGAGCAAGTAAATCATTTGGCATTTGGTCCCCAGCCTGAGTGTGCACATGCAACCCCATCAACTCATATTAGAAGGGGTATGTTCTTTGCTGGGAAATGTTCTGGGCTAAACCATAAACTCAGGTTCTGGGGCAGGAACTCTGCTGCCCTCCTGAATGACTTGGGCGGTCTATTCTCTTTCGTCTGTGTGGCTGGCGGGGGGTAGTGGGGGGGGGCGGGTAGGAATGCTTTCTTGGGGTTTCTTTGAGGAAAAAGACTATAACCATTATAAACATGAATTATTTTAACAAATGCAAAGTATCCCTCAATGTAAATGATAACAAAGATGTTGCTTATTGATTTCCATTTTGAGGGTGGAATTAAGCATTATTTGAGTATGGAGGTGGTTCAATAGTGCCATTATAACTGGGTCTTTAAAAGAGTAAAGGAGAGAGCCGATGACCTGATGCTCCCATACTGCTGCCATTATTGGAATATCCTCTCCTATATGATTTTTAAAAAAGAGTAAGGGAATTCACAAAATGATCTCAAGGCAAGAAAGTACTGTTCAGTTTCACGCACCAGCTTTTAAGAGAATTATTACAGACTGAGAGGGAAGTGAGTGGCTGCAGTATATACTGTGACCAGCTTTCAGGTAATACTTGTGACCTGAGTCATTTCTGAGAAATAAGTAAACAAATTCTTTTACTTTGACTGTTGGATTCTATTGATCAAGTCCATCTGCTTTTACTCACTGGAATAGACGGTCACCCTGAGTCAGCCTGAGTAATCAGAGTTAATGTGTTTGATGTCCTTCCCATTTGTTTTCACTTCATCCTCTGTATCTACCCCAATTTTTTCTCCTTCCCTCAGAGCTGCTTGAGCCCATGAGTACCAGCCTTAATCCTAAAAGCAAGAAGGAAATTTCCATGTTAGGAGAGAAACTTCACTAAGAATAAGGAGCAATAATTTATTGCTCAAATTGAGATGTTAAAGAATGAAAGGGGATCCTTTTTTGTTGCTGTTAATCCTCACCCAAATATACATTTTCCATTGATTGTTTTTTCTAGAGAGAGTGGAAGGGACAGGGTGAAGGGAGAGACAGAGAGAGAAACATCAGTTTGAGAGAGACACATTGATTTGTTGCCTCCCACACGTGCCCTAAATGGGACTGAGACTCGAACCTGCAACCCTTCAGTGTATGGGCTGATGTTCTAACCACTGAAAAACACCAGCTAGGGCGAAAGGGGACTTTTTAAATAATGGTGCTGGGGCAACAAGTATGCACTGATCACCCTAACGAAATAAACAAAAAATGTAAAGGCAGTCAACCTCATTAGTTATCAATGCAAAAACAAAATGAGACCATCATACACCCACCAGATAGGCAAAAACAAAAAAGAACAATGATACCACATGTTGGTAGAGACATGGAACAACTGGGACTCTTACTGTTGGGAGTACAATTTACAATCACTTTAGAAACCATTTGAGGGAGGAACCAAGATGGCAGCATTGGTAAACGTGGTACTCGAGTCCTCCTACAACTATAGCAAAATTACAACTAAAATACAGAACAACCATCATTCAGACCACCTGAAACCTGGCTAAATGGAAGAGCTACTGATAGGAGGCGAGGAACAGGCTGATCCAACAGCCACATGTGGCATGTTTTTAATCGGGAGGGGTATTTTGGCTGAGGAGGCCTCCCATGAGGAGCAAGGGGTCCCAGCCCCACACCAGAACTGTCAGCCCAGTGTTTCAGTGTCAGGAAGAGAAGTCCCTATAACTTTGGGCTATAAAAACCAATGAAGATTTTTGGCTAGGTGACACAGAGGCAGTCAGAGACCTAGGCAATTCCTCTTAAAGGGCCCATGCATGGACTTACTCAGACTCACTCCCTGTGAGCTCCCACACTAGGACATACAGGGAGGAACTAAATTGTCTGGTATCAGGGCAAGGACTGGGAGGCAGCTTTCTCCCAGACAAACGTGCTGGCAGAGGTCATTATTTCACTGCTGAGATCTCCTCCCCCACACACACACCTCACAGAGCTGATTAACAGGCACCATATCAAAGTCTCCATCAACCTTGCCCGCACGTATGCCCTGTCCTGTTGATTCCCTGAGATCCTGCCCCACCCCTGCCTGCACCAATTTTCAGTCCCACCCAAGCTATTTGTAGTGGCTATTCCATATGAATGGCCTATCCTGATTCAGGCTTCCTAAAATCTCTCAAACAAGTAGCAGCTGGCCTCAACATACCCCATACTTCTTGATATGTGGCCCCAGGCCCGGCACGAGCAGCAGCTTGTCAAGGTTCACAGCTTGGCCTCTCCTAGGCACCTTCAAGCTCAACACAAATAGCAGCCATCTGCAGATTGCCCTGTAGCTTGTGCCAGGTGGCCCCAGGCAGTGGATGACTTGTACTTCCTGAGATGCCCAGAGCCTGTACACCTGGTGGACAGCTTCAGACCATGACAGATTACAACTCTACCACATCCATGAGTGACACACTCAAGGGGTGGGCTCAGTGAGCCCCAAGTCTCACTGAAGCAAGTCCTGCTTCATAGCAATGTCTCCTGCACAGCAGCTCTTCTGCTGTAGTCACAACTGGTCCTCACAGCTAATTGACCTGGGGGTCAATTCCTCCCAGTGACGCCAGCAGCAATTAAGGCTCAACTACAAAAGGACAGTGCACACAGCCCACACAGGGATGCACCTAGAGTGCCAAGCTCAGATAACTGGGGAGGCTGAACCACTGGGCCCTACAGGACACTTACTATACATAGGCCACTCGACCAATCCAGGAGAAATATCAGCTCTACTTAATACATAGGAACAAACATGGGGAAGCTGCCAAAATGCAGAGACAAAGAAACATGTCACAAAAGAAAGAATAGATGAAAACTCCAGAAAAGGAACTAAATGAAATGGAAGCAAGCAAACTACCAGATACAGAGTTCAAAACAATGGTGATAAGGATGCTCAGGGAGCTTAATGAGAGCTTCAAAAAACTTAATGAGAATGTCAAGGAACTTAGAATTTCAAGGAACTTAGTGCAAATATCAACGACATGAAAAAGGACCAGTCAGAAATGAAGGATACACAAACTGAAATGAAGAATAATTTACAGGGATTCAACAGTAGAGCAGAGGATGTCGAGAATCGAATAGGCAATTTGGAATATGAGGAAGCAAAAAACACCCAATCAGAAGAGAGAAAAAAGAATCCAAAAATATGAAAATTGTGTAAGAAGTATCTGGGGCAACTTCATGTGTACAAACATTCACATCATGTGCGTACTGGAAGGAGAAGAAAAGGAGCAAGAAATTGAAAACCTATTTGAAGAAATAATGACATAAAACTTCCCCTACCTAGTGAAAGAAATAGACTTACAAGTCCAGGAAGCACAGAGAGTTCCAAACAAGATGAACCCAAAGAGGCCCATTCCAAGATACATCATAATTAAAATGCCAAAGGTTAAAGACAGAGAATGATAAAAGCAGCAAGAGCAAAGCAGTTAATTACCTACAAGGGAGTGCTCATACAACAGTCAGCTGATTTCTCAACAGAAACTTTGTAGGCCAGAAGAGAGTGGCAAGAAATATTCAAGTGATGAAAAGCAAGGACCTACAACCAAGATTACTCTACCCAGAAAATCTATCATTTACAATTGAAGGTCAAATAAAGAGCTTCCCAGGCAAGAAAAAGCTAAAGGAGTTCATCACCACCAAACCAATATTACATGAAATGTTGAAGGGTCTTCTTTAAAAAGAAGAAGAAAATAAAAAAGATTAAAAATATGAACAGTAAAATGGCAACATGTACATATCTATCAATAATGGAACCTAAAAATCAAAATTAACAAACAAGGAATCTAATGAACAAAATAAACTGATGAATAAAATAGAACCAGAGGCAAGGAAACATGGAACAGACTGATGAATCTCAGAAGGATGAGAGGGGTGTGGGGGAGATTAACCAAAGATATTATATGCATATATGCATTACCTATGGACACAGACAATAGGATGGTGAAGGCTGGGATGGGGTGGGATCTGGGTAAAAGAGGGCAATTTGCTAGTTGCTTTCAGATGTGGTGTTCTATTTTATGGTGTTGTTATCTGGGATTTTATCTGTCTTAGTATAGGAAAAGAGGGGACATCTGCAATACTTTCAACAATAAAGATTTAAAAATAGAAACCATTTGACATTATCTAATGAAGGTGAATACACAGGTATCCTACAATTCAGCATTTCACACCCACAAGATATATACTGGAAGATTCATAGAAACATTGCTTTTAAAAGCCTAAACCTGGAAACAACACAAATATATCTCAACAAATATACCTTCTTTATCCATTCATCTATTGATGGACACTTAGATTGTCTCCATATCTTGGCTACTGTGAATAAGGCTGCAATGAACATGGAGGTGCATATCTCTTTTCAGATTAGTGTTTTGGTCAGATTAAATACAGTCATACATGACAGCATTTTGGTCAACAATTAACCATTTCGTACACCAAAGTGGTCTTGAGATGATAACTTTCTGCTCCCTTCTCTCTCTCTTCTCCTTCTGGAAACCCAATTATTCTAATATTTGTCCTTTTGATGGAATCCCATAGATCATGTAGGCTTTCTTTGTTCTTTTTTTCTTTATTTGCCTCTACCTGGGTTATTTCAAAATTCCTATTCTCTAACTCACTTGGTCTATCTTCTATTTGCTCTACTTTTGCATTCTCTCTTGCATTTTTCGGTTCATTCTCTGAGTTTTTCAGCTCCAGAATCTCACTTTGGTATACACACACACACACACACACACACACACACACACACACACATATACTAGGGGCCCAGTGCACAAATTCGTGCACCTTGAAAGGAACTGTGGCCCACGAAGCTGTGGTGGGCACAGGGGCCCACCCTCCATGCCCCTACCTGGCCCCTCCCACCACAGCCACCGGTCTCCTGTCTGCTGGCAGTCCCGATTCTGCCTCCACCACTCATACCCATTGATGATGCGGAGCGATTGGGGCTGGTGCCGTCAGTGGGTGCGAGCAGCGGCTGCTGCCACGATCACCCATCAGGAGCAGGGGTAGGTGGAGAAGCCCTGAGAGGTGAGAGAGATAGAAACATCAATGATGAGAGAGAATCATTGATCAGCTGCCTCCTGCATGCCCCCTACTGGGGATTAAGCCCGCAACCTGGGCATGTGCCCCTGACCGGAACTGAACCCAGAACTCCTCAGTCCACAGGCCAATGCTCTATCCACTGAGCCAAACCAGCTAGGGCTTTGGTTCTTTTTTTGGAATGATTTCTATCTTTTGTGGGAAATTTTCATTTTGATCTTTTTTTTTCTTTAAATTTTGACGTCTTGGTTTTATGAGGGTTCTTGTGGCTTGTTGAGTTTCTTTAAAACTTTCATTTTGAATCCCACTAGATCACAAAACCCCATGCCTGTGAGCTTGGTTACTGAAAAATTGTTATTTTATGAAGGCAGGCATGTTTCCTTGTTGGTCATGTTCCTGGTAGTTTTGCATTGTTGCTTTTGCATTTGAAGAAGCAGATGCCTCAAGTCTTTGCTAGTTCCTTTCAGATGTGGTGTTCTATTTGATGGGGTTGTCATCTGGGCTTCTGTCTGTCTCAGTACTGGTACACCTGTTTCACTCTTCTTGCTTCCTCGTGTGGCAGGATTCTTTAGCTTTAAGTCTCCTCTAGTTCTTACTGGCTACTAGAAACCTTTCCAGCAGGTGGTGCTGGCTTGAGTTTGTGGTTTCTCCCTTGCAGACACTGTGGCCTGCTTTCTGAGTGTCAGAGGCTTGCTTTCATCACTGTGTCTGGAGTGCACACAGGGGTCTCAGTGGAGTTGGGGAGGTGTGGGTTTAGCACTTGGGGCACTGCAGGAGCCCACGGATCTGGTGGTGAGGTCCCCGGGTGCGGTACTCTCAGAGGCTCCTGAGGGGACTTGCTGTGAGTGCAATCAGCAGGAAAGGTGTCCCTTACCTGCCTCTTTCCTGATTTCCCACAGTCATGGAGGTCCCACCTCAGTACTCTGGGTGCTGTTGGAGAGAAATAGGTTTGTCCCACACACCTGGCATAACCGGATACTCCCTGCTACCCCTTTCCCTTGAAGGAGATGTTGCCATCACTGGGTAGATCAGCCCAGTGCAGTATTTCCTTGCAGGGAAGGTGGTGGAGCTGGGAAAGTTTCTCTTAATGCCTCCTTTTGTTGCTACCAAACTTTTTCTTTTAATTTCCCTAGAACGGCATGCTGCTACTTCCGCAGGAAGGCTGGACTTCTGCAAGGTCTCTCTCATGCATGGATATCAGCACTGTCCAGTTTTTTCCCTCCAACCCCAGCAAGTTGGTTCCTGCCTCCCCTGGTTCTACAGTCCAAGCCGAGATCTATCTGCCTGTTACTGATGCACAGGTAGGTGTGATTCCCCCTGGGTCCTCTGGGGTATAATGCTGAAGCCCACAGCTCCCACAATGGCACTTTTGTTCATGGATGGATATCTACTGTGTTCTTTCAAAGGGGATAAAAGCGAGGGATGTCTTATGCCACAATGATTCAGGCATCACTGCCCAATTCTTTATGTTTCATAACTAGGAACACATGGTGTAAACAAAATAGTGTGAGGATAGCTGTTACAGCTGCTCATCTCCTGGGCACATAGTAGGACTGTACTTCCTGGCTCTTTGTGGGTTGGGTGGGAGCCAGAGCATGTCCAAGTTATAGAACGAACGTGCGCAGAACTTAGAGTTTGTTAAGAGGCCGCCATGGGTGGGTTTAGGACAATGACATGATATGGGTCACCTTTTAAAGGGATAATTTTTGGTGCTGTGTAGAGGATGTATTGTTGAGAGCAAGCGTGGAACCTCAGAGTCCAATTAGAGAGCTAGTCATGGTGAGTGATGATGGTGACATGAACTTCAGTGGTAACAGGCAAAATCGATAGAAGTGGGAGTTTCTGGAGTGCGTTTTGTAGGTGCATCCGAAAGGACTTTCAGGAGGGCGGAAAATGGGTTGAAGGAGAGAGGGATGGCAGATGACCCTGACGGTTTTGGTTGAACAACTGAATATATGGTGTCGCTATTTACTGATATTGGGCAAATGAAGAAGTAACAAGTTTGAAAAGAGGGAATGGAGCTAATTTTTTCTATATTAGCTTTAGGTATCCATGCACATGTTAAATAAGCCACTAGATAGACAACCCAAAGCTGGCGATGTATATTTTTGGGAGTCACTAGCATATAAATGATATTTAATTCAGAGGACTAGATTAGATCATCTAGAGCAGTGGTTCTCAACCTTCTGGCCCTTTAAGTACAGTTCCTCATGTTGTGACCCAACCATAAAATTATTTTCATTGCTACTTCATAACTGTAATGTTGCTACTGTTATGAATAATAATGTAAATATCTGATATGCAGGATGGTCTTAGGCGACCCCTGTGAAAGGGTCGTTCGACCGCCAAAGGGGTTGCAACCCACAGGTTGAGAACCGCTGATCTAGAGAAAACACAGGTAGAAAAAAGATGTGGCGATAGGAGATAAACCAGGCAAGTATGTGATCATTGAAGTCAAAAGAAGAAAGTGTGTTTTGAATGCCGTTGAGGGATTGAACGAAATATTGAAGCAATGATCGTATGTGACAAATGGAGGTGATTGGCAGCTTTGACAAGGGAAGTTTCAGTGGAGTTGGGGAGGGGGGACAGATTTGAGAAGGAAGTGGAAGAAAATGAAGGAAGGGAATGAAGGGAACTTTCCTGATTAGTTTCACTTTGAAGGGGAACAAAAATGGGATAGAGCTCGGAGCGGACATGTGGGAAAAGCAGATGTTGTTTCTTTTCTTTTGTGATGGATCTGGCCCATTTGAAATGAATAAAACTAAAAAAAAAAAAAAAGACCGTACCCTTTTATGTAATGATGTTTACTTTGAATTTATATTAGTTCACACAAACACTCCATCCATGCTTTTGTTCCGGCCCTCCGGTCCAGTTTAAGAACCCATTGTGGCCCTCGAGTCAAAAAGTTTGCCCACCCCTGCACTAGAGTGAGGAAGAAGCTGCCGCTGCAGAGGATGAAGAGGCTAACTCAAAGGGGCACAATGGGAGGGTCACCTTCACCAGAAGAGAGCCCTCCATCCCAGATGGCAGAGGCAGGAAGATGTTGGTTTTAATGATGCAACTATGGAAGAATTGTGGCTGTTTTCATTGACTTAGGAACAAAATAAGTGGAATAATAGCTGGTGGAACCAAATAAAGACTCCGCAGAGCGAAAGGATTCTCATGAAACAATAAATGAATGACAAGCAATCAACCCCTATACAGTTCTTGGTTAAAACCAAGACTTAAGGGTAACTAATGAATTCTTTAAACCTGTAAGTGGGCAATAAAGTTTACAAACAAGGGGGAAGGGCAGGCTGCACTTCTGGTCCAGCTACGATGGAATAGCTAATATCAGGTGAAGTCTCCTCCTGAAAACAACTATAAACGATGCACAATGTGCCCTGGCTGGTGTTGCTCAGTGCTTAGAGCATTAGCCCGAACACCAAAGGGTCGCAGGTTCCATTCAGGGTCAAGGGCACATACCTGGGTTGCAGGTTCAATCCCAAACTCAGTCGGGGAGCGTGTGGGAGGCAACCTATCAATGTATCTCTTTCACATCAACAATAAAAGATATACTATGTACATTGAAAAACAGTTGAAAATATTTGGAGAGCATGTGACTCAGGCAGGATTTCCAGGACTATGATACCTGAGACAAGGGGAACACCATGAAGGGGACTTCTTCACATTTACCCTGGATTTTCCCTTGAAGGCATTTTCTATTCCACAATAAACCAGGGGACTAGAATCTTGGTAGAGAGCAGCAGATAGAATTTAGTAATGTTTTTTGAATTCAGAGATGACACAATTATGTATGTAGACAATTCAAAAGAATCAATAGATAAACTGTTATAATTAACTAGAGGCCCGGTGTACAAAATTCGTGCACTTGGGGGAGAGGAGTCCCTCAGCCCGGCCTGTGCCCTCTTGTAGTCCGGGAGCCCCCAGGGGATGTCCGCCTGCCGGCTTAGGCCCACTCCCCTAAGCTGGCAGTCAGACATCTTTAATGCTGCTGCAGAGGCGGGAGAGGCTTCTGCCACTGCCTCTGCACTCGCCAGCCGTGAGCCCGGCTTCTGGCTGAGCGGCGCTCTTCCTGTGGGAGCACACTGACCACCAGGGGGCAGTTCCTGTGTTGAGTGGGATCAGGCCAAACTGGCTCTCTGATATCCCCCAAGAGGTCGCAGATTGCTAGAGGGTGCAGGCCAGGCGAGGGACTCTACCAGTGCATGATCGGGGCTGGGGAGGGACACGGGAGGTTGGCCAGCCAGGGAGGGACCGCAGGAGGGCTCCAAGGCGTGTCTGGCCCATCTCACTCAGTCCTGATCAGCTGGACCCCAGCAGCAAGCTAACCTACCGGTCAGAGCATCTGCCCCCTGGTGGTCAGTGCATGTCATAGCGAGCAGTTGAGCAGCCTTAGTGTATCATTAGCATATTACTCTTTGATTGGTTGAATGAATGACCAGACAACCAGACACTTAGCATATTAGGCTTTTTTTTATATAGGATAAGTGCATTAACAAGGTCACTCAATGCAAGATTAATATAAAAAAGTCAACTGTACTTTTACACACCATCAACAAAAATTTAGACAATGGAATTTTTTTTGTTATTAAACCTCACCCAAGGGTATTTATTTTTTTCCACTGATTTTTAGAGAGAGTGGAAGGGAGGGGCAGAGACGATGAGAACATTGATGTGAGAGAGACACATCGATTGGTTGCCTCCTGCATGCATGGGGCCAGGGATCAAGCCTGCAACCAAGGCTGGAATTGAACCTGGAACTCTTCAGTCCATGGGCTCTATCCACTGAGCCAAACTGGCTAGAGCTAGACAATGGAATTTTAAAAAACCAGGCTGCCTTCCTATTCTGCCACAATATGAGATATCAGAAAATCAGGGAACACTGTCTAACTAGTTTTGAGGAATATGTTCGTGATCTGGCAAATTTTCTTCTTCTTTGAGGCAACAGAGAGACATTCTTCGACATGCAAGGTTGTGCTAGTTTTAATGGTGAAACTAAGCAGAGTTCTCCTTCACTGTGGCTCTTTTCCACTAGAAATTATTTGGTGTTGGGCGTCAGCTGCCTGCCAGGTGAGTCAAGATGAAGAATTCACGAATGATAAAGGCATAGTTTGAAAAACCTGGCAGTGAGCATCAAGTGATTTGAGAACAAGTAGCTGTAAGATACTATTAAGTGTATTTATAAAATACACTTTTCAGGCATATGTACAAAGTATAATTTTAGAATAATAAATGGATAAAAATAGTTGGTAGGTCATTCTCAAATGTGACATCATTTCATTCTTGAGTTTGTCATTAGCGAATTCTAGGCTTAAGTATATGTTTAGGTTTTATTGAAGTACTAGAGGCCCAGCACGCGCAAAATCATGCACGAGTAGCTCGCTTCCGCTTGCCTCAGCTGGCCACCCTGCCCATCACCACTCATACTCATGCCCCACCCTTCGCCGCTCTTAGCTCTCCACCGCTAGTAGATCGCCCAGCCCCTTCCCGCCTGCTGGGACAGCCGCTGCTCATTTGGTCATGATGGCGTCACGGCATCAGGACCACAGGCCTTTTATTAATATAGATAATATCTATAATAATAAAAGCATAATATGCAAATCGACCAAACAGCAGAATGACCCTCTGGACGACCTTCCGGATGAAGCTGGGGCTGTGAGGGCCAAGGTAGCAGCCAGGGCGGTGGCTGTGAGGGCAGAGGCAGCAGCCGGGGTGGCAGCTGCAAGGGCTGAGGCAGCTGGGGTTGTGAGGGCCTACCCTTGCACAGATTTCAATTTCGTGCATTGGGCCTCTAGTGCATATAAACACACACATATCATAAGTGTACAGCTTACTGAATTGTCTCTAAGTCAACACACCTTTGAAACCATCACAGACATCAAGAAATCAGAAATAAAACATTATTAGCACCCCAGGAAGTTAAGCATATTTTTTAAAATTAAAAGCAATAATTAGTAGAATAAAATCAAAGATACTAACCTATCCCCCTACCAGTATTATTAAATAAACTACAGTTCTCCAAATCAACAGAAGAGGGCGCCCATGAACTGTGAAATATAGTAAGCTTTCTAAATTCCTATTATTGCTAGTCCAAGAAAAAACAGGACATTTCTAAATGAATGGGAAATTGCAGATAGCATCCAAACAAAGCCAGTATATAAAAGGAATATAAAGATAAAAGCACTTCAGCCGATAAAAATTTCCTCCCAAAAATGAAGCAGAAGGAAATGGATGCACAATACCAATCTGAATTACACATAAACTTTTGCAGATATGAAAAACACCTAATGTCACAAATTCAAAACTCATAACATAAATATTACCCCCCCCCCCCAAAAAAAGAAACAAAGAAAGAAAACCAAGGTGATCTGAAATGAGAGTCTCACAGTAATGGAGCAAGAGCTTCTGTGGGCCAACCCTCCTGCCTATAACCACCATCAAGTCTCATCCAAATATAAAAACAACAACAACAGGAAGTAGACATTGGAGGGGATTCGCACTTACGAGAAGAGACCAGCACTGGGTACATTTTCCATGCTGATGGCTTTTAGCCTGAGGGCAGCCCGCAGCCCTTTTCCCTGGGTGACAAAAACTTGGATAGAAGCCCACAATCTTACCATTATGGGTTTCTATCCAAGAATCAAAGGGCAGAATTTGAGGCAGACATAAAGATGGGACTTGGTATGTGTGGAGTTGTGTCTCC
Source organism: Myotis myotis (assembly GCF_014108235.1). NCBI lineage: Eukaryota > Metazoa > Chordata > Mammalia > Chiroptera > Vespertilionidae > Myotis > Myotis myotis. The sequence continues at coordinate 61,597,678 of NW_023416315.1, forward strand.
CCGAGTCCTTCTGTTGAAGTCCTCACCCCCAGTACCTCAGAATGTCCCCTTATTTGGAAACAGGGGTGTTCAGATAGACCGAGTGAAGACGAAGTCATAACTGGAGTGGGGGGGAGTCCCCATCCAACAGGACCAGCATCCTATTGAAGGGGAAACATGGACACAGACATGTACACAAGGACAGCATCATGTGAAGATTGGAAGTTAGTTGCCAGAACAAATTTTCAAACATATCCAGGAAGAAAAGAACATTTTAAATGAGTGAGGAACGCACACCACACAGAGAAAGGAATATATTAGAAAACAAAATGCACAGTAAAAATAACATTAAAATAGATATTAAATCAAGCCTGTCCCTCATTTCAGTACATGCAAGTGGAAACTCGCTTATGAAAAGAGATTTTCAGGTTGATGCACACAGCTGTGCTGTATCCAGGAGGTACACCCACATCAAAGTGGTTCAGGATGAATAAAATCGAGAGATTAGAAAAGATAGCTGGCAAACGAAGCAATAGGAAAGCAGAGATTGTGATATGATTCAGAACACAGAGTGTGGACAAAAGGCCTTCAGTGAGACAGCAGGATACTTGATAATGCCAGGAGCCACAATGCACAGCGATAATCCATCAGTTGTGAATGTAGAGTGTGTGATACACATAACAAAGAAGCCACCTTTATAAATCAGAAACCTAAGGAGAAACACGAAGGAATAAACAAAACTAAACAAAAGCCACAAGACATCACTTTTAGTCCAACACAGGACACATCAAAAGGACAAAAAATAGGAAAGATTATAGAAAAGCTAACCAGCATAATCAATACATAGAAAGAATATTTATATATTCATACTAACAGAGTCTGCCTGAAAGGCATGCTTCTGCTTTCCATCTGAGGGTCAGAACGCCACTGAGCCTGCTGTCATAAGCTAAATGTTGGAGTGGCGTCCCCTCCCCCCACCCCCGCCTCCAAATTCATAGGTTAAAGCCCAAACCTCCTTGCGATGGTATTCAGAGAGGAAGCCTTCAGAGGCGATTAGGTTGAGATGAGATGATGGAATTAGGGTCCTTAGAAGAAGAGCAACCAGATCTCTCTCTCTCTCTCTCTCTCTCTCTCTCTCTCTCTCTCTCTCTCTCTCTCTCTCTCTCTCTCTCAAGACAGGAAGAGGGAGCTCATCAGAACCACAGCACCAACCCTGCCGGCACTCTGATCTCCGACTCCCGGCCTCAGGACTGTGAGAGAATAAATGTGTTGAAGCTGCCGGCCTGTCGTGCTTTGTTACGGCAGCCTAAGCTAACCAGTAACAGACTTTGGTACCAGAAGCCGGTGCTTCTGCAACAAATACCTACAAATGTGGAAGTGGCTTTGGAACTGGGAGGTGGGTAGAGGCTGGGAGAGTTTTGAGGTGCCTGCTAGAAATATGGGTGTTAGGGACACTTCTGGTGAGGACTCAGGTGCAAATGAGAAACACGTTATGGGAAAGTGGCAGAGAACTCGGTTGAACCGTGTCCCAGCGTTTTGTGGAAGGCAGAACGGCGAGCAATGAAGTTGGCTATTTAGCTGAGAAAAGAACATTTTAAATGGTCGAGTGTTGAAGGAGCAGCCTGGTCCCTCCCGACTGCTTGCCGCATCGATTTTCACCTTTTTCATCTGATGGCACACAAACCAATTACTAAAATCCTGCGGCACACCAAAAATATAGTCTTGCCCATCGGACAAAGCAAAAGGTATCATTTTGATTCATTCACACCAGACGGCTATTGTTGTGATGGCGGTTGTCATTTTTTAATTTGACAATTTTAAGGGTGAAGAGGTCAGTGCACCCGACCAGGTATTGCATGTTTTAGAAGTTCTCGCAGCACCCCGGTTAAAATAGCTGGCTTAGAGTCAAATGAGAGGAGAGACAAATAGAAGAAATTGTTAAACGTAAAGGAGCCAGACTGGAGATCTGGAGAATTCTCAGCCTGTCCATATTGCAAAAGAAATGAGAACGCTTGTTTTGAAAAGAACACTAAGTGTGTGGCTGAACAACTGCTTGGTAAAGAGACCCTGGGTGCAGCTCATCGCCATCTCCATGGAAGTCAGAAACAGACGGTTACGCCCGCAGAGATGTTGTCAGGTTAAACTAAAGGGGAAGAGAAAGCCGGACAGGATGAAGGAAGGTGGTCGGATTTCTTAGATTCTGTAAGATGGGTTCATAGAGCCATTTGGCTGCAAACCTCCATGTTTGTGGACAAGATAAGATATAACTTTAGAGGAAGCCAGGTGAAGGCTTTCAGGAACTCTACTGTTGTTGCAATTCCTTTGTAACTCTAAAAGTATTGAAAAATAAAAAGTTTTTAAAAAGTCAATGAAGACAGACCACAGAGTGGGAGAAAATGTCACATATGTAAAGAGCTTGTATCCAGCATTTATGAATAACTCCTATAATCCTATATAGTAACGAGGTAATATGCAAATTGACCGTTGTGCCCTCGCACAAGATGGCCACCCCCATGTGGGTGAAAAATGGCCACCACAAGATGGCCGGCAGGGGAGGGCAGTTGGGGGCAACCAGGCCTGCAGGGGAGGGCAGTTGGGGGCGACTGGGCTGGCAGGGGAGGGCAGCTGGGGGTGATCGAGCCGGCAGGGGTGGGCAGTTGGGGGCAATCAGGCCGGCAGGAGAGCAGTTAGGTGTTGATCAGGCTGGCAGGGGAGTGGTTAGGGGGTGATTAGGCTGGCAGGCAGAAGCAGTTAGGGGCGATCAGGCAAGCAGGCAGGTGAGTGATTGGGAGCCAGCAGTCCCAAGTTGTGAGAGGGATATCCGACTGCCAGTTTAGGCCCAATCCCACAGGGATCAAGCCTAGACTGGCAGTCAGACATCCCCCTAGGGATCCCAGATTGGAGAGGGTGCAGGTTGGACTGAGGGACACCCCCCCATGCATGAATTTCATGCACCAGGCCTCTAGTTCCATAATAAAAGACCAAGACTCCAAATAAAAAGGGATACATTATTTGGAAGCACCTTCACAAAGGAAGATAGAGAAATGGCAAGAAAACACATGAAAGGGTACTCAGCATCATCACTCATCAGGAAATGTAAGTGGAAGCCACAGCAAGACACCACTTGACACCAATTAGAACCCTGGTGAGCATCTGAAACAAAGGGTACTCTCATTAATCGCCCATGGACGTGCCAAACCATACAACCTCTTGGGGAAACGTGTGGCAGTTTCTTATAAAGTTCAATATCTGCCTCGTATAGGACCCCACAATCCCATACCTAAATCCATCCCCAAGATAAATGAGAATCTATCCTCACAAAATGACTTAGACACAAATATCTACAGCAGCTTTAGTCACAATTCCCCAAATCTGAAACGAACCCAAACGCCTAACAGGAGAATGGATAAACTGTGATGTGGCTGCACAGGGGACTACCACTCAGCAATAAAAAGGAAGAGGCTACTGATGCCACAAGAGCATGGGTGAGTCTCAGACACGTGCTAAATATACACTTACATGAAGCTTGAAAGCAGCCATCTAATCTCTGGTAATCCTATATAATAAAAGGGTAATAGGCAAATTGACCCTAAGGGCAGAACAACCAGGAACAACCAGTCGCTATGACTCGCACTAACCACCAGGGGGCAGAAGCTCAATGCAGGAGCTGCCCCCTGGTGGTCAGTGTGCTCCCACAGGGGGAGCACCGCTCAGCCACAAGCCAGGCTGAAGGCTGCGAGTGCAGCGGCGGAGCCTCTCCCACCTCCGTGGCAGTCGGACATTCCCTAAGGGCTACTGGACTGCAAGAGGGCACAGGCTAGGCTGAGGGACCTCCCCCACCCCAGTGCACAAATTTTCATGCACCGAGCCTCTAGTAAAATCATAACAGGGAAGGATGTGCTGGGAAGTGGCACAAGGGAATTTGGGGGGTTATGAAAATGTTTTCCATCTTCATTTGGGTGTTTGTTTCCTGGGTTTGTACTGAGTAGGAAAGAGGCCAGCCTCGGGCTCCTGGCTTCCTCCTGTGTGTCTTTCTGCTCTCACACTCATCCCACATTCACACAGAACACTTCACTCCTGACACTTTTGGGAACAAAAGTGGGGGAGTTTTCCCCACACCAGGCAATTCTCTGGGACGCCAGCTGGGGCTTCACAGTTTAACTCCATTCTGACACTACCAGATCCCACTGGTTCTGCGAGGCTGTTCCCACCCCATTGCCCATGCCAGTCACAAGGAGTGGGCCCCCAGGTCGTCCACACACTGTCGGGCGTGGCTACACATGGGAGGTTCCCCCAGCCCCTTCTCTGGATTGGTTAGTTGGCTAGAGCGGCCCACAGCACTCTGGGAAAACTTACTTGTGTTTACCAGTGCATTAGGATAAGGTAAAGGATACAGGTGGACAGGCAGGTAGGAGACGCATTGGGTGAGGTCTGGGAGAGTCCTGGGCACAGGAGTTCTGTCCCCGTGGAGTTGGGCTGTGTCACTCTTCTCGGTGTGGATGTGTTTACCAAGCTGGAATGTCTCCGAACCCCATGCAATTGGGGTTTTTACGGAGGCTTCCTCGTGCAGCATAATCAATTACTCCCTTCATTCCCAGGCCCTGGCCCTTCTCTGGAGGATGGGATGGGTGGGGCTGAATATTCCAAGCTTCTAATCATGGCTTGGTCTCTCTGCTGACCAGCCCTCATCTACTGAGAGTCACCTCCATAGGGCAAAAGATGCTCCTAATGCTCTTATCACTTAGGAAATTACAAGGTTTTCAGGGGCCCTGTGTTAGGAACTGGGAGCAGAAATGGTGGGTTTGGCTCAGTAGTTAGAGCAGGGGTGGGCAAACTTTTTGACTCGAGGGCCACAATGGGTTCTTAAACTGGACCGGAGGGCCGGAACAAAAGCATGGATGGAGTGTTTGTGTGAACTAATATAAATTCAAAGTAAACATCATTACATAAAAGGGTACAGTCTGTTTTTTTCAATAGTTTTATTCATTTCAAACGGGCCGGATCCGGCCCGCGGGCCGTAGTTTGCCCACAGCTGGGTTAGAGTGTTGAATCTTGGATTCAATTCTTGGTCAAGGGCATTTGCCTCATTTTCAGGCTTGATCCCTGGCCCGGGACAGGGTGCGTGTGGGAGGGAACCAATAAATGTCTCTCTCACATCTCTCTCTCTCTCTCTCTCTCTCTCTCTCTCTCTCTCTCTCTCTCTCTCTCTTCCCTCCTTCCCCCCCCCCCTTCCTTCCTCACTTCCACTCTCTCTAAAAATCAATGGAAAAATATCTTCAGGTGAGAATTTTTAAACAATGAATAAAAAAAGCAAATTCATAGAACTGAAACTTAAATGCCAAAATAATTTCTCTGATTATTAAATAAGCCCAAGTTTTAAATGTTTTCTCTCTGCTGCCCTTCTGCTCTGGTTATCAGAGAGAGCATCTCCAATCAGCCACCTGTCTGGGTCCTTGGGGCCTGAAATGTATGTCAATTTGGAGTTCTATTGTGACCAAGAGAACACAAATTCACCAATGTAAAATTAGATGGGAGTGAGAACATTTATTGTAAATGTTTAAATAGCCATAGCAAAATTTTAAAATTGTAAAAAGCTGACAAATACCACAAGCACTGCAAATCTAATCTAATATTTTAATTAATTTATTGCTTGAAAAGCCTCTATGATAATTTTCCATTCATATGTTTTCCATTCATCTCCATACTCTTTGATTGCCTGTTTATATGACAGTTATTTTGTAATATTGTGTTCTATATAAAGAAAAGAAAGATATTTCACTGTTGTAGCATGGTTTTATATGTTTATTATATGTATTTATTACATGCTAGAGGCCCGGTGCATGAAATTCGTGCACGGGTAGGGTCCCTATGCCTGGCTGGTGACCAGGGCTGGCCGGGGCCTTCCTTCGTTCCACACTGCCCCCTGGTAGTCAGCGCATGTCATAGCGAGTGATCAAACTCCCGGTCTCCTGGTCAAGCTCCCGAGGGGACAATTTACACATTAGGCTTTTGTATATATAGATGTATATTTTATTATTGTTTTTAAGGATGCAGAAAGGTGCAACTTTGTCCGCAGAAGTTTGGAGTTGTAGGTTCATGCTCTGGAAATATTCTTTTGTGTGATTCCCATAGAAATGTACAATGTTTTTATAGTTAGGTATGCTGCATTACCAAATATATTTCTGATTAAAGAGCAGTTCTTTTTTGACTAGGATCTTGGAAAACCAAATCCTGCACTATAGTGCCTCACAATGCAAGAATCCCCTGTGGCCCAGCCTCTGCTCCCATACATCCCAGACCTTGTTCTTCCACCACGACCGACATAGGTGGATGCTGGGCGTGCATTGCTATTGCAGTAGGATCACTGGCCCCACCTTCCTGTTCAGTTGGGTGAGTGGGCCCCTCAGGTGACAATGTTCTCGGAAATGAGTCCACGTGCCCAGTAATAACTCTATAGGAATGACTGTGAATCACATAGAGATATTCTATTAACTCCAAACTAAACGTATCCCCAGCTCCACTTTGCTGTAGCCAGATCCAAGTCATGCTCAGGCCACCCAGCAGGGCTGGATCTGAGGAGGAAGATGACCAAGGGAACGTTGACTGTGGTTAAAATAATGCATTTTGGCAATTTTACAGAAATATATGACCATTTGGACACAGTGCTGGGCCTCTTCCCGGGAACTGGGGAAGGGCTATGCAAGTGGGTGGTCCTGAAGCTTAGTTTTCATTAACTTTGTTCATGTAAATCAGTTTCCACTTATAATTCTTTGCTAGTTGGACACATCTTGAGAGCCCTGTCTCATTCTAATTATGCAGAAACCTCAGCTGTTTACTTTTCCTCCAAAAAAAGTCATATGTTTGTGTTTGATTTCTGTTTGATGAGCAAGTTATCCAGTTTCTACACAAGATGATTCTAAATTTAAACAGCAATTCATCCATCAGAGGATATCAAAGGAAGAAAGCCCAAGTGGAGCTCCGGCGAATGCACTAACTTGAACCACAGCGCCCCCTGGGGGAACTGGGAATCTAACCATTTTGAGGGCATTAGGTTTTGTTCACTATCTCCCATTATGGTGAGAGTCAAAAAGGTGAAATAACTAGACAGAAACTTCAGAAGGTATATTGAGAAGGAAATAGGGACAGAAGCTGGAAAAATTCACTCAGACTTTCTGTGAAAAATCCAGATGAAAGACTGGAGTCAGTTACTTTCTCCAAGAGAAAGGTAAGTTTAGTTGTACCCTCATGGGTAGAGAATTTAGACCCTCTGGCCCATTCAAATCCTTTTCTGGAGCAAAGATATAATAGATATGTACATAAATTAATGAATAATACATAAACAAAAATCTGAAACCCTCCCTCAGTTCTACTCAGCTCTATTCTACTCTAAGAGGTGGTAGGTTATAATGGAAAGTAAACCAGGAGTCGCACCTGGGGTCTAGTCTCTGCTCTGCCGCTCACTGTCTTTGTGACTGTGGGGCAGATAACCTCTCTGAGTCTCAGTGTCTCATTTGTAAAATATTAGTTATAGGTCTACCCCTCAGGTTGTGATAATTAGGTGAGATAATCCATGGAGAGCTGTGGAATAGTGCCTGATACATAAATGTTCAATATATGTTAACTATTATGGTGGTTGCTGTTAGATGGCTTAAAATCCTTGTTCTGTCACTTACTAGCTGTGAAACCGTGAGCAATTATGTAACTTTTCCAAGACTCAGTGTCCTCATGAATTATATGCAACTCTATAGGATTTCTACTAAAATTGGAGGTAATGTATCTGTGTTTAATATAGTTGAGATTCTTAAAAGTGGAAACTGTTATACGTGTGAGCAGACAGCTCAGTAAGAAATAATGGTGTATTAGAAAAGGATTTCCAAACCACATCCCTCTTGTTCAGATAGAACATCGTTTAGAACGGAAAAGGAGCTGTGCAATGTAGCCTGGAGGGGCCAGTGGAAGGAGGTACGTGCACAGATGTTAGCAGCTGCATCGACTTAAAGGTATTTGACATGGGAGAAGATGGAGAGCGTAACAGGACACACAGTTTTGAAGGCATATGTGATAGCCAGCCTCCAAGAGAGCCCCCGAATGCTCTGTCTCCTGGTATTCACACCCTTGTGTCCCTTCCCACACGTTGGTATCTGTAACCAATAGAGTACGGCAGAAGTATGTCACTTTTTATATTGAGATATAATGCACATTTATAAAAGTCATCCATTTAAAGTGTGTGATCAATGGGCAGAGAAGGGAGTTACTATGCTGGCTGGGGTGGTCGATTCTGACTATTGGGAAATTGGACTACTATTACCCAGCGAAGGTGAGGAAGAGAATGTTTAAAACACAGGAACTCTCCTAGGGCATCTCTTAGTATCACCAGGCCCTGTGGTTAAGGTCCATGGAAACTAAACAGCCCAATCCAAGCAGGACAACTAATGGTCCAGACCTTCAGGAATGAAGGTTTGAGTCATCCCTGCAGGGAAGGAACCACGGCTAGCTGAGGTGCTTGCAGGAGCAGAGGGCATACAGAAGGGCAGATAGAAATACTAGCTATGAACACATAGCAGTTACAGAAATGAGTATTTTGTTCTTGTTTTGTTGTGAATATGTTTGTGTGCGTGTGTATCATGTAACATAAGAAGGATACGATGGATATATTGATTTTATGTCATAGTATTTAAGCATTTTTTTCTGATAAAATTCCCAGCTTTATTGACATACTAGTAAGAATGACCTAGAACACTGTGTGAGTCAAGCATCGTTAACTTCACATCACAGTATTTAAGTAACGGTATCAAGGAGAAGAGAAACATCATCCAAGGAGTCTCTCTCCTCTTCTGGGGGAAGGTGGGTGTGTTTTCAGTTGTACACAGGATAATTGTACCATTTTAGGCAGAAATATGACCTTGTTATTCTATTTATTGTCGACTAAGTGTGTTTTAAGGAGGTGAAGGGTGGATTTGTGACGGTTAATTTCTTATGTCTATTAGTCTGGGTCATGGTGACCCGATATTTGGTCAAACATTATTCTGGACATTGCTGTGAGGGTGTTTTTGGGTGAGATTAACAGTTAAATCACTAGACTTTGAAGAAAGCAGCTTAATCTCCATAATGGGAGTGCCTTTCTCCAATCAGTTGAATACCTTCTTAGAACAAAGTCTGACCTCCCCTCGGTGAGGAGAAATTCTGCCAGCAGGACGACTTTGGACTTGAACTACAATATTGGCTCTTCCCTGGGTCTCCAGCCTGCTGGCCCACCCTATGGATTTTGGACTTATCAGCCCCCATAGCTGTGTAAGTCAATTCCTTAAAATCAATCTCTCTCTCTCTCTTATGCAACTATCACCACTACGTAATTCCAGAACACCCAATCCCCCCAAGAAGCCCTGTACCCATTAACAATCTCTTCTCATTTTCTGGTCTCCCCAGTCACCGGCACCACTAATTTACTTTCTTGCCATTAGATGGATGTACCATGTTTTGTGTATCCACTCATCAGCTGGTAGGCACATGGGTCATTTCTACCTTTCAGCTAATATACATAGGGCTGCTATGAACTTAATTTATTTTTATTCTTTGTTCAGCTAATACTAGCCAGCAGTATTGTGCTACCATTGGAAGCTGTAAGGGTTGCTATTTTTACTTTGGATTGAGGTTTCCTTTGTGGCCTGCTATGTGATTCATTTTAGAAAACTGTCACCAGCCCTTGAAAACAAGATACATGCTTGGCATGCAGTTTTACATATCTCAATTAGGCATGCCTAATTAGTTCTCTTATTGACTTTTTTTAATGATCTGAGCTGTATTTGACTGAAAGCAGAGGTTAGGTAAGTCTCAAGTTGGCAGTTTCAGGGTCAAGAATGGGAATACCCAGGAGTGTGGGTATGGGTTTGTTTTTGTAAATATATAATTAAATGGCATTTTTATTATTGTACTGACTTATGCAAATATCAGCCGTCTAATTTTAGCATATGCCCATCAGCCCAAAAAGTTCCCTTACGCCTCCTTGCAGTAAATCCTCACTTCTACTAAACCGTGTTCAGTCTCCACAGAATTGCCTTTTCTTGACACTTCATTTAAATGGAATCATAAATACGTTATCCATTGTGTCGGTGTTTTTTCACTTCGCAGAATGTTTTTGAGATTTTTAGATTAACCCATGTTGTGGCATTTATCTATAGATCGTTCCCTTCCTGAATAATATAAGAATATACTACATTTTGTGTATCTATTCACCAGTGGATTGATGTTTGGATTGTTCCCAGATTTTGTCTGTTATGAATCATGCTGCTGTGAGCATTCACTTAAAAATCTTGTGTGGACATATGTTTCCATTGATTGTGAATAGATAGCTAGGAGTAGAGCTGCTCCACTGTATGTTAAGTTTATACCTAACTTTTTAAGAAACTGTTTTCCAAAGTGGCTATGCCATTTTACATTCCCTTTGGCTAGCAAGGTATGAGTATGTCACCCACATCCCCACTGACACTTGGTATTGTTTTATTTGTCAATGATGGTATTCTACTAGGAGTGTCGTAGTAGTCTTACTGTGGTTTTAATTTCCACTTCCCTAAGGTGTTGGGCATGTCTTCATGGGCTTCTTAGCCAGTCATATGTCTTCTTTGGTCATATATGAATACAAATCTAATGCCTAGTATTTAATTTTACTGTTTGTCTTATTACTGAGCCATAGGAGTTCTTTATTCTGGATACAGGCCCTTTGTCAGATGTGCAAATGTATTTCCCAGTTTGTGTTTTGATTTTTCATTTTATTAATGCTGTCTGTTGAAGAGCAAGAGTTTTAAGTTTTGATGAATCAGTTTGATTAATTTGTTATGTTATAGGTCATGGTTGGGTATCATGTTTAAGAAATTCTTGCTTAATCCAGGTCACAAAGTTTTCTTCAATATGTTCTTCCAGAATTTTATAATTTTAACTCTTACATTTAAGTTTATGATCTATTTCAAGTTGACTTTTGTGTACTGTGGGTTAAGGATATCTACCTCCCCCACCCAGGACCGTTTGTTGTTGAAAAGACTGTTCTTTCCCACATTGAACTGCCAGGACCGCTCGTTGAAAATGAATTGGCCTAAATATAAGGATCTAGTTCTTAATTCTGACTCTCAATTCAGCTGCATTGGTATCTATATACTTACACTATGACATCTATGTAGTTACACTAAAATGACCCAAGCTGTACCTTTATAGTCAGTTTTTAAATCAGGTACACAAATCCTTCACTGTCCTTACTTTTCAAAAATGTTTTGGTTATTTCAGATCCTTTGCATTCCAAGTATATTTTGGAAACAACTTGTCAATTTCTGTTAGAATGCATGCTGGGATTTAAATATGGATTACATTGAACCATAGATTATTTGGGGGATAATTGCCACCTGTTAATATTAAGTCTTCCAATCACAAGCATGGAATGTCTTCCCACTTACTTCGCTCTGCCTTAACAATGCTTTCTAATTTTTGGTGTATTTGTCCTTTTTGTTTGTTTACTTTTTGTTAATTCTCACCTAAGGATATTTTTCCCATTGATTTTTAGAGAGTAGGAGGGAAGAGAGAGAGAGAGAGAGAGAGAGAGAGAGAGACATATGAGAGAGACACATCGATTGGTTGCCTCCCCCATGAGCCAGATGGAACCTACAACCCAGGCACATGCCTTTGACTGGGTGGAAATTGAACCCAAGACCCTTTGGTGCCTGGGCAGATGCTCTAACCACTTAGCACACTGGCCAGGGCCATGTACTTATCTTATTAATTACATTTGCTTCTAAGCATTTTGTTCACTTTAATGCTACAATGAAAAGAATTATTTTCTTGATTTCATTTTTATATTGTTTGTTGCTGATATATAGAAAGAAATACAATTGACTTTTATCTTCTATCCTGCAAACATGCTGAGCTCATGTATTAATTCTAGTAAATTTTTTATTGACTCTTTAGAACTTCTCTACATATCATCCTGTATCCCAGCTTATACTATCTGGGGGGAAAGTCTAACTTCTTCCTTGGCCTGTCTGCCTTTATTTTTCTGGCCTTCTTGCATTTCTCCAGTGCAGTGTTGAATGGGGGTGGTGAGAGCAGTTATCCTTGCCTTCTTGTTATTCGAGGGAAACAGTCTTTCATCATTACGAATAATGTTGGCTGTGAGTTTTTGTAGATGCCTGTTTCACAAAGTTGAGGAAGTTCCCTTCTATTTCTACTTTGTTGAGAGTTTTTACCACGAACAGTTTTGGGCTGTTGTCAAATGCTTTTTCTGTTTCTATTAAGAGGATTATGTGGGCTTTATCCTTTATTCTATTAGTATGGTGTATTACATTAATTGGTTTTTGAATGTTAAATCAACCGTGCATACTTGGGATAAATCACACCTGGTCGTGGTGTATAATCCTTTTTACAGGTGGTTGGATTTGATGTGCTAATATTTTGTTAAGGATTTTTGTGTTTGTGTTAATTAGGGATATGACCTATAGTTTTCTTTTCTTCAGATGTTTGGTGCTTGTTTTTAGCTTTGTTATTGAAGTAATACCAGACTCAGAATGAGTTGGAAAGTGCTCCTTCTCCTCTCTTTGCAGAAAGTGTTTATGTGGGATTGACATTATTTTTTTCTTTAGACAGTTGATAAAATACCCACTGAAGCTATCTAGGCCTGAGCTTTTCTCTGTAGAATTTTAATTACAGATTATTATCTTTATTATAGGTCTCTTTAGACTATTTATTTTTTAGTCAATTTTGATAATTTGTGTCTTTCTAGGAATTTATCCATTTCATCTAAGTTCTAGTTGTTGGTACAAAGTTGTCCATAGCATTCCCTTATATTCCTTATTATTTTTGTAGGGTATATATTGATGTTCTCTTTTTTATTTATGATATTGGTAGTTTTTGTCTCTTTTCCTTTTTTCTTGGTCAATCTAGCTAAAGTTTATCAATTTTATTGAGCTTTTCAAAGAACTTTGTATCTACTGACCTTTTCTATTATTTTTCTGTTTTCTATTTCACTGAGATCTTTATTGTATCCTTCCTTATGCGTGGTTTAGGTTTGCTTTCTTCTTCTTCTTTTATTTATTAAAATGGAAACTTAGATTATTGATTTGAGGTTTTCCTTTTTAATATAGGCGCTTAAAGCTAAAGATTTTCTCTAAGCACTGCTTTACATATGTCCCATCTCTATATATAAAACCCTAAGCAAACGGTCGACTGGTTGCCTGGTAGACCGTTTAACCAGTCGCTATGATGCGCACTGACCACCAGAGGGCAGATGCTCAACGCAGGAGCTGCCTCCTGGTGGTCAGTGTACTCCCACAGTGGGAGTGCCGCTCAGCTGACCAATGGGCGCCCTCTCCTGCCTCCACGGCAGCACTACTGAGCTAAGGCGGCAGGCACAGCGGGGCCAGGATGAGCAGGAATGGTGTGGTGCACGGCCCGGGCTCGGGCTCCTCCCAGGCTGCCTGCCAGTTTGCACACTATTACATCCCCCGAGGGGTCCCGGATTGTGAGAGGGCGCAGGCGAGGCTAAGGGACCCCACCAGTGCATGAATCCATGCACTGGGCCTCTAGTGTTAATATGTTTTCATTTTCATCAAGTTCAAAATATTTTAGAATTCCAATCGTGAGTTATTCTTTGACCCATGGGTTATTTAGAAGTGTTTTACTTAAATTCCAATGATTTTGGTACTTCCCCAATTTTTTTCTATTGATTTCTAATTTAGCTCCATTGTAATCAGGTATACTTTGAATGATTGAAATCTTTTTAAATCTATTGAGACTGTTTTAGGACTAGTATAAGATCTAGGCTGAAGAATATCCCATGTGTCTTGAAAGAATGTGTTTTCTGTTGTTGCAGGGTGGAGTGTCACATAAAATGTTAGAGTAAGTTGGTTCATAGTGTTGTTAAAGTCTTCTATATCCTGGCTAATTTTCTATTTAGTTCTATCAATTAATTGAGAGGTGAGTAATGAAGTTCAATCTATAATTGTTAAACTATCCATTGCTCCTTTCAATTCTGTCAACTTTTGCCTCAATATTTTGGGGCTCTGTCTTATATACATATACTTTTATAATTGTTATATCTTCCTAATCTTTGGGTCTTTTTACCATTACAAAATTTCCCTTTTGGTTTCTAGCAATATTTGGAGTCTTATCATCCATGTTCTGTGATGTTAGTATGCTATTCCAGTTTTCTTGTGATGACTGTTTGCATACGACAGTGGTCTCCCCGTATCTACATTCCAAGACCCTCCAGTGGATGCCCAAAACTGTGGATAACACCAAACCCTATATATACTATGTTTTTTTCTTATACATACGTACCTATGATAAAGTTTAATTTATAAATTAGGTGCAGTAAGAAATTAACAACAATAACTAATAATAAAGTAGAACAATTATAATAGTATACTAGAATAAAAGGTATGTGAATGTGGTCTCTCTCACTTGCTCTCATTCTCTCTCAAAATATCTTATTGTGCTGTGCTCACCCTTGTGTAATGATGTGAGGTGATAAAAATCCTATGTGAGGAGATGGTGTGAGGGGAATGAGACATGGTGAAGTGAAATAAGGGTGACTGGAAGGCTAGCACTGCGATACCGCGACAGTCCATCTGATAACGAGCAGGCTATTCAGTGACGAACAGGAGGGAGCATCTACTGTGCAGAGACGCTGGACAAAGGGAAGAGTCAACGCAGGACAAAGCAGGATGCCTGAGATTTCATCACGCTACTTAGAACGGCACGCAATTTACAACGTATTGTTCATTTCCGAAACTCCATTTAATCATTTCAGACGACAGCTGATTGCAGGTAGTGGAAATTGTGGAAAGCAAAACTGTGGGTGAGGGGAGACGACTGTATATCGTTTTCCCTTACTTTACTTTAAACTCATGTGTGTCTTTGAATCTTGAAATGTGGTTTTGTAGTCAGAGCACGATGGGATCTTGTTTTTTTATCTATTCTGACAATATCTGCCTTTTTAATGTATTTTTAAATTTTTTCCACCTGAGGATATTTTCTCCATTGCTTTTTGAAGAGACTGGAAGGAAGGGGGAGAGAAGGAGAAACATCAATGTGAGATACACACATTGATTGATTGTCTCCCCAACGTGCCCCTGTGAACCTGCAACCCAAGTCTATGCTCTTGACCAAATCAAACCCGTGGTACCCTTAGGTACTTGGGCCAACACACTAACTGCTGAGCCAAACCGGCCAGGGCAATATCTGCCTTTTGATTGAAATGCGTAGTTCATTCACACTCAGTATAATTATTGATATGGTTGGATTCACACCTGATATTTTTGTATCTGTTTTCTGTCTAAATTATTTTGTTATTCCGTTCCTTACTGTCTTTTTAAATATTAAACAAAAATTTTAGTCACCATTTAAATTGCTCTGTTGATTGCTTTAACTAATACATTTTGAATTGTCCTCTTAGTGTTTTTTCTAGGGTTGGCAATATTCATCTGAATTGATCACTGCTCACTTCAGATTAATCCTCATGAAATTCTGGAGAAAAACAGAAACTTTATTACACTATAGCTCCATTTCCCATTCCCTCCTCCCAACTGTACATCTATAGTTGCCATTTATATATTTATATTTAGTATGTTTATATAGCTTATATATAGAGATAGCATATAAATGTGCTATTACATCTATGTATGTGGTAAACCATTAATGCAGTATTAATTTCTGCTTTAACCAATGCTATATCTTTTAAATAAGGGAAGAAAGAAAAAATTATTTAGAGTCATCCACAGATTAATCACTTTTTGCGGTCTTCATTCCCTTCTTTGGATTTGAACTTCTGCCTCATATCATTTCTTTTTAGCACGAAGGACTTCTTTTAATATTAGTGTAAAGTTGGGCTAAGATAAATTCTCTTAACCTCTGTATATCTGGGAATCTCACTATATTTCATTTTCATTTTTCAGACCGTGTGATGGTTCATTTTGAGTCAGCTTGACAGTGACATGGTGTGCCCAGAATAAATATTACTGCTGGGTCTGTCTGTGAGGGTGTTTCCAGATGAAATTAGCCCTTGAATCTACAGAATCAGTAAGATAGATTGCCCTCCCAGGGTGGGTGGGCCTCATCCAACCTGCTGAGAGCCAGAAAGGAGCGAAAGGCAGAGGAAGGAAGAGCGCACCGCTCGGTCTTCCTGCCTGCCTGCTGAGCTGGGACATCCGTCTTCCCCTGCCCGGGGCAGAGCCTCACACCATCAGCTCCCCTGGTTCTCGGGCCTTTGGATTCGGACTGGAATTATCCCACTGGCTCTCCCGGGCCTCTGTCTTGCAGAGGGTAGACTGTAGGACTTCTCGGGCTCCATAATTGAGTGAGCTAGTTTCTCATAATAAATCTCTTGCTAGATAGATAGATACTCTCCCTTCTCTTTCACACACACACACACACACACACACACACACACACACACACCATGTACAATGTACCATTTCAATATGTTTCTTTCATATCTAGTACCCAAATGGAATGATCGTGCTTACCAGAAACTAACAGAACTATCAGAATCCACCAACACAACTTAAACGTAAAACAAGCAGAGTGGTATTTTTTTTTTTTTTAAAGGATCTTATAGTACGAATGGCTATCACAGTAGCTAAGTTCTTTTCACCAGACAGACCCATTTAGACCTTTTCAAAACAGCACCTCTTTTTCTTGGTATTGCCAGCTGAGATGTGTAGTGGGGAGAACTTCTTGACTAGAGAACTGGCTGGCCTGGCTCAGTGGTGAGAGCATTGGCCAGCACACCAAAGGGTCAGGGGTTCAATTTCTGGTCAAGGATACGTACCTGGGTTTTGGGTTTAGCCCCAGCCCCAGTCATCCAGTCAGGGTGCCTACAGGAGGCAACCAGTTGTTGTGTCTCTCTCACATCAGTGTTTCTCTTTCTTTCTCTCTCTCTCTCTCTCTCTCTCTCTCTCTCTCTCTCTCTCTCTCTCTCTCTTTCTCGTCCCTTTATCCCTCCCTTCCACTCTCTCTAAAAATAATGGCATATGAAAACAATTCAAATCCATGGACATAGACAATTGTGTGGCGAAGGCCTGGGGTGGGGCAGAAACCAGGTGGAGGGGGACAATAGGGGTAATCTGTTATACCCTCAACAATAAAGATAAATAATGGTTTTAAAAACATATATATTTTATTGATTTTTTACAGAAAGGAAGGGAGAGGGCTAGAGAGTTAGAAACATCAATGTGAGAGAAACATCCATCGATCAGCTGCCTCCTGCACACCCCCTACTGGGGATGTGCCTGCAACCAAGGTACATGCCCTTGACTGGAATCAAACCTGGGACCCTTCAGTCCACAGGCTGACGCTCTATCCACTGAGCCAAACCGGTTAGGGCAAGATAAATAATGTTTTTTAAAAAAATCAATGGAAAAATAGCATCAGGCGAGGGAATTAACAGCATAGAGAAAGAATCGAAGAGTTGGTCTGGCACTGATGTAACAGAAACCATACTGCACTCAGATTTACAGATATATTATTAAAAATTTACTTAAAAGACCTGGGAAATACCTTCTTTTAGGGGAAAGATTCCAAATATATGTTTCATGCATAATCCTATGTTTTCTGAATGTTGACATCAGTGTACTTTAAGGTTCAAAACTTCATGTAAACATTTCCAGACAGCAAAGCTGGGTGATGTAGACTTGACTTTTAGATACCAGCAAAGTGCCTGCATTCAGATCATACCAATTCAAACTCAACCTGAATCCATGTATTTCATAAACTCGCTCTGCCTGATATAAATAGAATGCCAGGCAGCAGTGAAATTTCCCTATTATTTTTCCTCTTTTTGTTTCATTTACAGAGAGAGTCTTTTTTTTTTTCTGTAGGCACATGTTTTTAAGTGTTTTGCTCAGCAAGGGAAGCTCACACTGCCAGCATGAGTGTATTTCAAA
Organism: Myotis myotis; assembly: GCF_014108235.1. NCBI lineage: Eukaryota > Metazoa > Chordata > Mammalia > Chiroptera > Vespertilionidae > Myotis > Myotis myotis. The sequence goes on from NW_023416315.1 coordinate 61,615,578, forward strand.
TCTGCAGGCAGATGCTTTTATATGTGTAGGAAGGAATTAGCTAATAATCACATCAAGGAAGAGAATCTGGGTAGATATGTCCGGACTGACTGTGAGCACAGTGGCTGCATGAAAAGCACCAGGGCTCTTCATGGGTAAGGAGGAAATCTCATTATCTCAAGTCAAATTGTAGCAGAAGCAATTTGGAGGAGTATTGTTTCCAGTAAAAAGTGCCTTGGCTGCCTGGCTGGTGTGGCTCAGTGGCTGAGCATCGAACCATGAACCAAGAAGTTGCTGGTTCCATTCCCGGTCAGGGCAAATGCCTGGGTTGCAGACTGGATCCCCCAGTAGGGGGTGTGCAGGAGGCAGTCAATTGATGTTTCTCGCATTGATGTTTCTATGAATCTCTTCCTCTTCCTTCCTCTCTCTAAAATTAATTAAAATTTTTTTTAATTTTAAATAAATTACCTGCTGGAGTATCGAAGGCTCATTGGTGTTGATGCTGCCCCCATACCTGCGTGCCACTATTGTGCTTATACTACCTGGTTTCAACTTTAGGACTCCCTCTCCACCTGCCAATGGCCACCATGATGGCGATTTAAAGCAATATTTTTTTAAAATATATTTTTATTGATGTCAGAGAGGAAGGGAGAGGGAGAGAAAGAGAGAGAGAGAGAGAAACATCAATGATGAGAGAGAATCATTGACTGGCTGCCTCCTGCATGCCCCACACCAGGGATGAAGCCAGCAACCCATGCATGACCTCCCAGTGCCTAGGTCAATGCTCAACCACTGAACCTCATCGGCGGGCAAAAGCAGTATTTTTTAAGTAGCTCAAATAAATCTAATTCCAAGCAGTCTGACTAGAACACCTCTGAGACACATGTCCTAATTCATGTAGGTTGGTCCATGGGCCCAGCGGTGGAAATTTAACCCATTTCCAAGGTGGAATAATCTGAGTCAGGTTGAGAACCTGGTTCCCTTCCTAGTCTCCTCTGGCTGTGAGCTGACTTCAAATGTAAACACCCCTTAAGGGTTTGTGATTTGTTAAAACGTATGAGTTATTTCTTTGCTTCGTTTTTTTCTTCTTCTTAATTTTCTAATATGTTCAAGAATAACTCCAATGTGGTGTTAAACCCAGTTATATTAGAATAGTAAATTATTTTCCCAATGAAAATAAGTGAGGAGATAGAAAAAGAGGGCTAGGCCCTCAGTCAGGGACTGGCCCACAGGGTAGGGCAAAGGAAGGGAAGTAGAGCTTTGCAGACAGGGAGACAAACAAAAGGACTTAGAACTAGACTCAGGCAGGCAGCAACCGGCTGGGCAGGGAACCCTAGATGAGGCTAGGTGGGAACAGTGATGTCACCTCAGACCTGGGACCTGATGTGGCAGTTCTCAATTAGGTCCTCCCGGGGGCAGGAACTGGAACTGGAACTTTGAAATAATTGGATATTGCCAGAATTCCTTGAAAGGACCAATCAGAAGCTAGCAAGGTATGTGAATACCCCTAGACAAAGAGCTTCAGTGGTAACCTGCTTTGGTCTCCCTTCCTGCTGCCCCCTTGTGGCAGGAAGTCTTCTTATCTCTCAAAACACTTTGTTTCCACCAACCATTTTTGTCTGTGAATCCATTTTTCAGTTTTGTGAGGCAAAGAACTTGGACCCTATCATTGAATTTTGGTTTCAGAAGCCTCCAGATTTTTTTAATTTTCTGTTTTTGTGGGGTTGTTTTGTTTTTGTTTTTGTTTTTAGAAGCCTCCAGATTGATGGGTATCTTGCTTTGATATAAGTCCATCTACTGTTGTAACACCATAACCAGTTTTATTTGAAATATGTCTTTTCTTAGTTCCTCCTGCACTTTGAGAGTGGTAAGGAAGTATAAAAGCTGCTAAACACTAAAACTTATTTATTTGATTTACTGCCTCATCCATTCTCTCTGACAATGGAAATAGACCATCTCCAGTAGGGAACTGGGTTGCTGAGATTTGTTTTTGTACATACAAACCAATTAGCTCTTTATAAGAATTTGCATCTATATATCTGGAAAGTATATGTAATCACTACTTTGGGAAATTGAATAAAACCCATTTAAAAAGTTTAGGAAAGGGCCTAAGAGTCCCACAACTGGCTTCCCAGGATTCTTTACATTGTGAACACAAAATAAGGCATGCGAGATACAAGTTTTGAGAAAGGTGCTTAATATTGAGGGCAAACAAATGTTTTTGGCTGAATTATTCTCTCTCCTTTTCTCACCAGCAGCAAAGAGCACCCATATAAGATGTAAAACAGAGAAGGATAATCTGAAGGGCCACCAGACCTCCGTCTGTCATCTGATCAGACCATTTACTATTCTGGTTCTCAAAGTGTGGTCCCTGGGCCAGCAGCATCAGCATCATCTGGGAACTTGTTAGAAATGCAAACACCTCAGACCTACTTCTGCTGTGTGTTCCAACACCGACAAACAATTCTCCAATTCTCAGTGAACACTGACTGTGTGTCCTATAAATTTAACTGAATTCTAACACCATCTACTGAGGTTAAGAGCGAAATCCCATGCAACTGCCCCCATTTCAGATACCAATCACAAGTCTAGGTTGTTACTGTGCTTCTGACCAATCGGGGTTCCCAGAGCCCCCTCCTTAGGTTCGATAATTCACTAGAATGACTCACGGAGCTGAGGGAAACATTTACTTACAGTTACTAATTTATTATGAAGGATGTTATAAAGGGTAGAGATGAAGAGCCAGATGAAGAGGTACAGAGGCAGAGCCATGTGGAAGCTTCTGTCCCCATAGAGTTGGGGTGCACCCCCCCCCCCAGCATATGGATGAGTTCACCCACCCAGAAGCTCCTCAAATTTTGTTGAACAGTTTGTTTCAAGCCTAGTCTCCACCTGCCCCATTTCCCATGGCTTGGTGGGCGGATGTGAACATTCCAACCATCTAATCTCTTGGTCTTCCTGATGACCAGCCCCATTCTGAGGTTATATAGAGGCCCCATCTTGTTGCCTCATTAGCAAACCTCTGATGTGCTTAAAGGGGGCTCCTTTTGAATAAAAAAAGATGCTACTATCACTCAGGAAATTCCAAGGTTTGGGGGAGCTCTGCACTAGAAACTAGGGACAAAGACAAAAGTATTTCTTATTATACCACATCCTGAATCAGAAACTCTGGGGACAGGACCCAGCAGTGCCTGTCCTAACACGTTCTCTAGGGCAACCATGATACACATTAAGGTTCAAGTACCACCGCTTTATGATACTTTTTTGCTACTTTTATGATACTTTTTTTTCTGGGATCTGGTATTTGCCACATCTCAAAGAGAGAGCAGTGGGAAAAGCAGGTTCAATAAGAAAACCACTTAAAGAGAGGAAATAACAAAAGAAATAAAGGATTGAAGGCCATTGCCTTGGCTACAGAATCAGCTAATGCGTTTTATTTTCAGATCTCATCAGTTACTTTTTTATTTATTTCTTTTCAATCCCAATATCATGGAATTAGATGTTATTGTGCGAAAAAGGGCTAATACCCATAATGCAATAGAACAGCACACAAGCAGGCATCTGGGCTGACGGGCTGGTGCCCATGTTGTGCAAGGCTTTAAATCCATCTCTCCCAAGGGGTGTGGTAGAGAACACAACATCCAGAGCAACTGCTGCCTTCGTTTCACTCACAGTTAATGAAAAGTCCGGATGAAAGATACAATATGAAAGTATCAGGGCAGGATCCCAGTAGAAAGAAGGATGTACTCCGAATGGTTCCAATGAAGAGACCAGAGTGAGGGGGCAATTTCAGAAGTTTGGGCAGAGTTGAGGAAACAAAGGAAGCAGGGCCAGGGACTCAGAGACTAGCAAGTGCACAGAGCTACTAAGATCCCTGGGCTGGAAGAGACAAGGAGAGAAAATAGTGTCAGTGGGGAAGAAGCTCACCAATAAGAATTATTTCTATGGAAGGATCCAGGTGTGCTGTTAAAGAACAAAATTCAACATAATAAATTTGAAGATCTAATGGCTTTATTTGTTAATATATATTTTTAATTGATTTCAGAGAGAGGAAGGGAGAGGGAGAGGGAGAGGGAGATAAAAACATCAACGATGAGAAAGAATCATTGAGCAGCTGCCTCCTGCACGCCCCCGACTGGGGATGGAGCCCACAGCTCAGACATGTGCCCCGACCAGGAATCAAACTGGGACTGTCTGGTTTGTGGGTTGACGTTCAACCACTGCGCCACATCGGCCGGGCTCTAAAGGCGTTATTAAGTGATGCACAAGTCCCATCTGGCAACTAGAAGGGCCTCCAAAGTGTTGTATAAAATGGAGGAATTTGTATAGGCAGAAGGTTGTGGCAGGTAAGTTTTTAGCAAAAGAAAAGAAAGGATGATTTCTAGGCCAGGCCATATTTCAGGGGGAAAGGGAAGGCAGGAGTTATATCATGCAGATTACTAGGTACCTCACTCGTATTGATCAGCAAATTCCAGGCTGAGTGGTTTAAAATTCCACTCCTGGAAGAGGCTGAGACTGTTACCATCATAATTAGCTAGTTATTAATTTTAATAATAGGAAAGGAGCAAAGAAGAAGCCAGACATTATAAGCATGGTCATCTGGGCAGCTTCATTGGGAAGCTGCAATTTCCCACTCCCCAGGGACTCACCGGTCCATTCCGTGCAGATCACTGAGGCCAGGGGTCCAACAGAGGGAGAAATGGATGCATGTACAGTGAAGCTGGGATGATGTAGGGGAAGTGCTTGCCTGTCAGTCTAGCCTGGGGAGCCATGGATTGCCTAGAGGGGTGGAGCCACTGCAAGTGTGAGAAATCCTGAAGGATTCATTGTTAAGCTCCTAAAATCCCCAAAACACAGAATTCTCTCTCTCTTGTTCCTCTTGCTTCACTCCTGCTTCCTACCGCTCACCCATACTTCCTCCATAGCCATGAGGCCCTAGAAGCTGCATGGCCCACAGCCATGCAGACCCCACATGCAATAGGCTGCAACTGGGGCCACAAGCGAAGCTAGCCAGATGCTGGGCAGGACCGTGCAGATAGGGAAGAGAGGCTCTGCGCAGTGGCTTTAATCCTAGCTCTGCTGAAGGCAAAATGGGACTTTTTCCTTGGAGGGATGGAGAGAGGTTGGACCTCAGAAACCCAGGGGTTTAATTCCACAGAAAGAAGGTTTCTTCACCCTCCCATGGGGGCCTCAGAAAATTCTTTTCCCCGTGCACCCTAAGAAGCCCACTTCCACCACCAACAGGTGGGGACGGGGAGAGTACCCCATCAATAACAAAATGACAGCTAGGTTAGTTATTAAGTTTTGGTTTGGTGATGTGGCTTAGCAAAAGTGACTCTGTTTGACCTCTTGTTTTTTTTTTAATTCCAAAGCATGAAAGGATTTATCTGTCCTGTTCGCCAATCTCCTGCCTCTTATATGCTAACATCAGCCAGAAGCCAACAGCAAGAGAGCTTGTTGATGTAAACCACAGGGTCCAGCTCAGCTCATGGCAAAACAGAGGACAGTGGGAATGAATGGGTGGGGTGAGGTAATAGAGAATAATGAGGGTAACAGACAAATTGGGACTTTGAAGCGTTGACTCTCATTTAACTCTATTTTTATTCTCTTTAGAAGAATTTCTTTTTCACATATATTTTTATTGATTTCAGAGAGCAAGGGAGAGGGAGAGAGAGAGAGAGAAAATCAATGATGAGAGAGAATCATTGATCAGCTGCTTTCTGCATGCCTCACACTGGGGATAGAGCCCGCAACCTGGGCATGTGCCCTGACTGGGAATTGAACCGTGACCTCCTAGTTCATAGGTCAATGCTGAACCCTGAGCCATGCTGGCTGGGTCATTATTTCTTTTTTATGATAGTTAATGTCATTATTGAGCTCCATTTTTATAAGACCTTTACATAAATATTTATTGTCTCAATGTTGTATTAACTGTAAAGATATCAGGAACTATGACCAAATTAATAACAGTAAATTTCAGAGATTTTTATAATTTTGATCCAGTAATGTCATTGAAACAATTTATGTAGGTAAATAGTTTTAAAACATTGTTTATAGTCTACAAGAACATTCAAAAGACATTAGCATATTTTAATTAACACATTTTAGTAGCATAATTATCTTTAAATTATATTTTGTTATCCTACTAATAGCTTTACAAGTAATTTTCAGACACATTTGAAATTCTGCCCAGAGGATTTGATTAGATATGCAACAACCAAAGAATTTAGCAACATCTATAGAACGTTTTGTGTAAATATCCAAATTTCTAAAGCACATTAAGCTCCAGTTTTGGATTCTGTGGGTGAATGCATAATCAGTGGAGAAGGAGGGACACAAAGTCACCTTATGACAGTTACCTGGGCTTTATGGATAAGAACTAGTGGTGTGCAGTGGCTGGCTTACAGTGAACCACGGCAGCCATTCTGTGTACCTCCCACCCCCACATGCAGTGATTTCACACTGATAACTGGGAATCTGACATGATGGGAGTATTTTATAATGAGACACAATTTACCACTCTGACTCTGGTCTTGCCCTCCCTCTGTGGAATTGTCTCCATTCCTCACAGAAATCAACAGAGGTACAAATAAGGCTTTCCTTCCTTCCTTCCTTCCTTCCTGCCTGCCTGCCTGCCTGCCTGCCTCTCTCCCCCATCCACCCTTCTTCCCATGCTTTCCTCCTTTCTCATTTACTTATTTATTTGAGGAGTCACTGAGGTCTACCAGGCATTCAGCTTCTCTCTTGGACCTGGTTGAGACCTATAATTTAGGCTTTGCTGTCTGTGATCTGCTGGCGATAGCACTTGCCCATATGGTTCTCAGGATGTAACTATTACAAATTAACTTTTTATTTAGGGCTTATAATACTGGAAGTTTTCATCTTGGCTATACAGTTAGCATCTGCATGGCGGTGGGGGAGATGCCGCCTTCTGGGGCCCGCAGGGTGCTCTACTCCAGGCCTTCACACTACCCGCGTCAGGGACAAGAGGCCTCTTTGAGGACTCCTCCTCCTCTTGCTTTCAGCACAGCTGTTTCACCCACCTTCTCCCTGTTTCTTTAAGTGTCCCTTACAGCTTGCCTAGGCCTCTCCGGGGTCCTGGTGCCCACTGTCCTGATTTTTCTCATTGTAATAGTATGTACTTCTCCTTTGATTATTGCGATACCTTTACCTTCTCCTTATGTGTCCCACATGCCATTGCGTCGGCTCCAATTCCTATGAATGAGTGAGGCCCACAATGCCCTGTCCTCAACGGCCCTGCTCAGCTCCTGCAGACTCAGGTCTAGGGTTCTTTTATGGAGTCGGTCCATCTGGTATTTGGTCCTCCTCTCTCCCTGCTGCCTCCTCTTCCCCCAGCATTGCTGTCTTTTCCAAAGACCCTGGCTTCTCGTGATGTGCCCGACGTAGGGCAGCCTCCGTCTTGTCGTTTTGCTTCAGGTTTAACTTACTCCGGGACCCACTTGTTTGTCTTTCTGGCGGTTCAGGGTGTCCACAGAGGTCTCCGCCAAGACCATAGTTTAAATGAGTCCATTTTTTTCTGTCGGTTGTCTTCACTACTCAACTCTCACATCTGTACATAGTCATTGGGACCACGAGGGAGGGGACGATCTTAGCCTTGGTCTCCAGCGACACCTCTTTGCTCTTCCCCTTACGTAGTCCTTTTGTTAACAGAAGGAGGTGGAACAAAACCCCCTCCCTCTCCCCTCAATCGCTCAGTTCAGAAGCTATATAAATGGGTGGCAACCAGCCAAGATCACAAGTTAACCTAAACCATAATTTTTCTCCTAATACTTGAAACCTTGGCAAGTTCTGGGCATCGCGCCAGATGCTTTTCATCCCAGGCTATGAAGGCCATCTCCAAGTAAATACAAGTGTGCCTGAAATAGAAAAGTCTGCTCTTTAAATCTTTAATGACATTTTCTTTATGCCATTATAATTTACCATCCCTGGTAGCTATGGAGCACCTTGACAATGATGATGTTTGTATTCAACACTTTTTAATTCACATTTAACCCAAATATTATGCTGTTTTACCAGACTCAGCAGGCACACAGGAGTTTCAAGAATAAATCACCCTCTGTACACCTAGCCCAGAGGAGGTCTGTGTCAGTCTGAGCAAGCCCCCACCTTCTCTGCAGGCTAGTTTCCCTGTTTGCAAAATGGGAACCACAGTGGCGCTCACCAGCAAGGCTCAGATTGGACCCAAAATAAAGGTTTTACAGAACAAGCATCCACACATATCAAACATCAGCTTCATTATTATTGTCCGTGTGGAAGTCCTTAGTCTCCTTTCATCTCAATTGTTTTTAATCCTCACCCAAGGATATGTTTTTATTAATTTTTAGAGAGAAAGTGAGATAGAGAGAGAGATAGAGATAGAGAGAGAGAGAGAGAAAGAGAGAGAGAGAGAAACATAGGTGTGAGAAAGAAACATCTATCCGTTTCCTCCTGTAGTGCCCCAACCAGGGATCAAATCCAAAGCCTAGGTATGTGCCCTGATCAGGAATCAAACCTGAAACTTTTTGGTGTCCGGGATGATGCTCCAACCAACTGAACCACCGGGCCAGGGCTCATCTCAACGTTAACTTCCTTTGAGTAATAGGATCTTTCTGAGTTCAAACTAGAACTCAATCATTAATCTCATTTTAAAATTTTTCTGCCTTTACTAGTTTAGATTTTTGTTTTGTTTTGCCTTTGTCAAGAAAAAGAACATAAAGGGACAAGACAAGTTATTAAAGGTACCATTCTTTTCGTATGACTGTGTGGTGCAGGGCTAGCATGAATGTGAAAAGTTGCTTTTGGGCACTGTCCATTCTGCTTTTTCTAGGTAGAATTCCAAACATATTGAAGAAATTTCCATCTGAGAGGACCGGGGGAGACCCGTGGGACCAAGGTGGGATTGAGAGAAACAGAGCCACGGAAAGGACTGCATAACGAGACACAATTTATCACTCTGGCTCTGGTCTTGCCCTCCCTCTGTGGAATTGTCTCCATTCCTTACAGCAAAATAATGTAAAAGGTCTGGTGTAATCAGAGAGAACTTTCAAAGCAGAATGTGCAGGGACGGGGAGAGAGGGGGTTTCTCTAACAGGGGAATGCAGGTCATTAGTGATACCTCATCCAATATCCAATTTGTTATCCTGCAAAATGTAGCAGATTATGTCGTAAATATTTAAAATTCCTCTAAGGGTTCATTTACTTAACAACAAATAAGAAAAACAAATTAATATGAAGAGTTTCCCCAGACATTTAAGCATTGATTGCAACTTAAATTTTTCAGATGTAATAGATTGGATTCTTGTAAATGCTTTAAAGCCTCGTGAGAGTAGACACGGAACAACACAATCATTTAAAACAGATGGGCACACGTACGCTGCCACTGGTTAGAAACGTGTTAGTGCCGTGACTTAGAATTTCCTTGATCTTTTTATTCCAACAGGGAGATTCGTATCATTAAGGCCTGGAGTGTTTCTCACCTAAACGCTCATCCTCTCAGATCTAAAACTTTGGCATTCATCCAATTTCACTTGCCGGGTTAGGGTTCTTAATCACTTTAGGCCTTTTTCTGCTTTAACGCTGAGATGAGGATTACTAGTTCATCTATATTTTTGTTGTAAGTAATGCATGCGGTTACAGAGTAATGGAAGGTCTGGGCTTCCTAAGCCTTTCAGATAGAAGGAGATTTGCCTGAATCTAATAATCCAGGTAAGGAGAGTTATAATTTAGAATGATCCCGGATAAAGAAATACCAATTAGCCAAGTCTAAATTGCAGCGTGATTGTGCCGGTGTCTCATACTTAAGGCCCTTATTCTGGTTCTTTCCTTAATCTTTCTTCCTCCCCAAATCAAACTCTATTAAGTATGTAATTCCTGACCCCGAGCGTGCTTAGACTATAAAAGTGTTGGAGTGTGCTATGGAACAACTTCCTCACGTCACCACAAAGACTGGGCTGCAAAGTCACCGTGTTACCGTTCTTGTTCCTGGAAAGGACCGACACTCTTGGGAAATTTGGGCATACATGTACCTGTCTTGAGCCTACAGAGATCACCTTGCCGGACTCAAATGCAATGGCCTATTTGAAGCTGAGGGGATTCTCCAGAATGCAAATGAGCCAGGTGTGCCTTTCAGAAACTAGCAGAACAACCAGAGACTAAAAATGACCGGGATTGCAGGGTCTGGATGGATGCTGGTGCCGGACACGTCCCTCTGGCTGACTGACCCAGACGGAGCCTTTAACTGCTGACCATGCGAGTGTGGTGAACTCCTCACCACCAGCTGCTGGAGTTCAGACTGCACTCAATCTGGGGTTTTTACAAGGAGCAGTTGATTGATCTATTATTCTTACATGGAGGTTTCTCTCTCTCTGCCTCTTCCCTCCTCTCTAAAATCAATAACACATTTTAAAAAAACAAAAAGTCAATGATGTGGAACATGTGAACAGAAAACCAGTAACAGGCGTTGAATGTGTTAGGGAGGCCCAAAGTGTCTGAACAGTATTCTAAAGACAGAGACCAGAGAAGATGGAGGAAGGAAATTCTTAAAAACCACCAAACAAACACAACAGGAAACCGCTTCCCAGGACAGAGGCTGTCGGGCTTCATATTGGAAGGGCTCATCAGGTTCCCACGTGCTTACCACGAAAATAGGACCCGGTCCAAACGGGGCATTAATCTAACCTGGCATCCCCTTAGGGAATATAGTCAGTCATATTGAAGTAACTATGTACGGCGCCAGGTGGGTACTAGACTTGCCAAGCATCACTTACTAAGTTATATAAATGTCTAACCACTATGCTGTATACTTGATGCTAATATCATATTAAACATCAACTGTAATTGAAAAAATAAATAAATAAATAAACTGGCATCCCTTACTCTGCCCTTCCTCTCCAGACTCTACGGCCTCTCTGGGTTTTCAAAATAACCTTCCAGCACACACAGGAAGTGAACAATAACGACAATATTTTCAAACTATCCCAAAACTCTACTGCTGCCGCATTGAAAGATGCCTTTGAAACACTGATAGACTAGTTCAGTTTCCTTTGAAAAACAGCAAATTCATAATGAATTTGAGATGTTAGGTAGATAGATGGCTAGACAGACAGAAGCCTTGAAAATATACGCAGAAGATGGTGGGAACAGAACTGAAGGCATATGTGGCTGAAATCCAGATACGCTTTTGTTGACTTAGCCATGCAGAGGGAAGCACCAGAGAAAACCAATCAACAACATACCGACTCCTGGAACAGAGGCTGGAGAACTGGGCATTTCTGAAATAAAGCCTGTGGTTACTTTGAACTTTGCCACCACAAGTAACTCTCATCACGGCTCCAAGATGTTCTCAGAAGTCGCTGTAACTGAAACCATCACCCTGGCTTAATACTTGCATCATAGTTATTACTGTCTGGCATTTCCTGTTTATTGCTTGTTTCTTTGGGTGGTGTTGTGGGGTCCACACAAGCTGAGACTTTGTGTGTTCTGTCCATTTCTCAACCCTTATTGCCTAAAACTATGCCTGGCACGTTATAGGTGCACTGCTAATGTTGAATGAATGAATCAAGGAATGAATCGAGGAATCAATGAACAAATGAGCGAAGCTTCCTTCAGTGCCCTTTGTGCCTGTCGCAGTTGGTGTTGATAATCAGGCCTCTCCAGGATGCTGATCCTCAGCCCACATTCACGGTGAACTTCTAAAGCAGTGGTTCTCAACCTTCCTAATGCCGCGACCCTTTAATACAGTTCCTCATGTTGTGGTGACTCCCAACCATAAAATTATTTTCGTTGCTACTTCATAACTGTAATTTTGCTACTGTTATGAATCGAAATGTAAATATCTGATATTCAGGATGTATTTAGGCGACCCCCGTGAAAGGGTCGTTCGACCCCCAAAGGGGTCGCGACCCATAGGTTGAGAACCGCTGTAAAGGGAGGTTCAACAGAGTGCGGAACCTCAGGGGGAAGGTGGGGAGGGCGGGAACTGAACAACCAAAGACCTTGCGTGCATATACGTATAACCCATGGACACAGTCAATAGGGTGATGAAGGTGGGGGGCGGGGAGGGAGCGCTTGGAGGGCTAGAAGGGGTCAATGGGGAAACCAAAGGGATATATGTAATACTTTAAAAAATAAAGATTAAAAATAAAAAGAAACATAATTTTATCAAAGAAAAATAAAGAGGGCTTCTTTCAAACGAAGTTGTTCCTATTGTTGGCAACTGCGTTAGCGCAGGTGTAGAAAGTGAATGTGGGCAGCCCGGCCAGAGTGGCTCCGTCGGTTGAGCATCGTCCTGTGCACTGAAAGGTTGCCAAGTCCCAGTTAGGGGACGTACCTGGGTTGCAGGTTTGATCCCCAGTTGGCCAATGTTTCTTTCTCTCTCACGTTCCCTTCCTCTCTCTAAGCATGTCCTTGGGTGAAGATTAAAAAAGGAAAAGAAAGAGGAAAAGTGGGCAGATTGTTTGCTGTGATAAAACAGAAATGTCCTTCAGTGGAGAATGGAGAAATGCGAGGACTCGAGGAGGCGAAAAATGATCCTGTTCTCTTTCCCTCTGGAGAGGGAATTCTTTTTCTTTTTAAGGAAAAATCACAATTTAAAGCCCACATCGAGCTTCACTAGAGAATGCGACTGAAATGTGAGGCCGCAGGTGGGCTTTCTCCTTCCGCCCTCTGCTCTCCAAGGGGCCCACCTGGGGCTTCCGCCTCCCGCTGGCAGCAGCGGAGGCCCCTGGGCGGTTACTGCTGGCAGCTGGCCAAGTGCTGGCACCCCCAGGGCCAGCCACGCTGACCAAAGCACAGAAGGGTGTGGCCACTTGTGTCCAGTTTCTTCTCCTCTCATCAGTCAGTTAAATGGCTCCTACCCAGGGGATGAAACCATTCATCCTGTCACACCCCGGGATGGAAATTCCCTCCTGAAACATGAGGGAGGGGAATTCGATTTCTCACCAGATAAATCCTTCGCGGAACACCCAATGTTATACCACGCATCCACTTACAAGAACAGCGTCCGACCTACTCATACCGACACAAATGCTCCAAAGGATATTAAAAGTGGAGGGAGAATTGCAATGTTACCTCATTTTTGTAAAAATATATGATTAATTCTAGTACATGTTAGCACAAGAGTAAACAGGGCAAAAAGGAGGACTATGCATCAAACTCAGTGATGGTTATCTTTTGGGGAGAATCACAGGGGATGTTTATTTGTATATTATGGTTGTGATAATATCTGAGGTTTATATAATGGGAAGGCATTTCTTCTATAATCAAAATAGTAATAACAATGAGTAGCAAAAGGGAATTAAAATGAAAAGAAGATTTTTCTTTTTTTCTCCCTAAAATTGCCTTAGAGACAAAGAGTAAGAGTCAAACCACGTAGGAACCAGCACACAGGGCAGTGATGGCGAACCTATGACACACGTGTCAGAGGTGACACACGAACTCATTTTTTTGGTTGATTTTTCTTTGTTAAATGGCATTTAAATATATAAAATAAATATCAAAAATATAAGACTTTGTTTTACTATGGTTGCAAATATCAAAAAATTTCTATATGTGACACGGCACCAGAGTTAAGTTAGGGTTTTTCAAAATGCTGACACGCCGAGCTCAAAAGGTTCGCCATCACTGACACAGGGTGAGAGTGGGGGATCCTGGCCACCCTGGGCTTTGACAGCAGGAGGATCAAGGCCCAAATACCAGTGCTGCCTTGTCCTCAGTGTCTGAATTTGGGCAAATTACTCAATCACTGAACTTTGTCAAAACTTATAAACTGCACAGTCAAAATGAGTGCCTTTTATTATATACTAGAGGCCTGGTGCACGAAATTCATGCATGGGCGGGGGGGTGTCCCTCAACCTGGCCTGCATGCTCTCCAATCCAGGACCCCTTGGGTGATGTCCAACTGCTGGTTTAGGCCCGATCCTGCAGGGATCGGGCCTAAACCGGCAGTCAGACAGCCCTCTTACAATCCGGGACCACTGGCTCCTAACCACTCACCTGCCTGCCTGCCTGCCTGCCTGATCACCCCTAACCCCTCTGCCTGCCCGCCTGATCACCTCTAATGGCCTCTGCCTGCCTGCCTGCCAGATCGCCCCTAACCGCTCTCCCCTGCTGGCCTGATCGCCCCTAACCACCTCTGCCTTGGCCCTGCCACTGTGGCTTTGTCCAAATGGATGTCCGGAAGACATCTGGTCTATCCAGTCTAATTAGCATATTACCCTTTTTATTAGTATAGATAAATTCCGTCTCTATAAAGTTGATTTTATTTAAAAACAAAAAAAAAAACAAAGGCAGTCAAATCACATCACTCTTCCACTGAAAACCTTGCCATGATCTTCATTTCACTCAGAGTAAAAGCCTGCAAGGCCCTTCACAGCCTGTACCTTCCTTGTTACCGTCTGACCTCATTTCCCATCACAGCCATCAGCACTCCAACCACTGTGGCCTCCTCAGTGTGCCCCAAACAAACCAGCATGCCCCCTCAGAGGCTTTGCACTGGCTGTTCCTTCTGCCTGGAATGCTGTCCCCCAGGAGCCACATATACCCTCTTCTCCTTATTTCTGTGAGCAAATTCCACCTTCTCAGTGGATCCATCCTGACAATCCTATTTAAAATTGCACCCTTTTCCATTCCGGACATCTTTTATTCATTCTCATCAATGTGCTGATCCTTGCCTAGCTGCTGGTGGGATCATAAGTTGATCTGGCCACTTGCAGGGACAATTTGGCCTTGTATTTTGAAATACAGATGGGCTTGTCCTACAACTCAGTAACCACACTCCTCTGTTTTGTCCTGGAGAAACACCTGCCTGTGTGCACGAGGAGGTATGTATTAGCATGTTCATTGCAGTGGAGTCTAAAATAGTGAAAAGCGGAAATAATTTCAAAGTCCATCAGTGAGAAGCTGGATAAATATATCAAAATGTATTTGTACTATGACCCTAGCCAGTTTTTCTCAGTGGTTAAAGCATCAGCCCTCATACTAAAGGCTCTCAGGTTCAATTCCCATCAAAGGCACATGCCTCGGTTGCAGGCTGTCCCTGGTAGGGGTGCATGCGGGAGGCAACCATTCGATGTGTCTCTCTCACATCGATGTTTCTCTCTGCTTCTCTCCCGCCCCCCGCCCCCTCCTTCCACTCTCTCTAAAAATCACTGGGAAAAGTATCCTTGGGTGAGGATTAACAAAAAAAAAAATGTATTTGTACCATGAAGTACTGTACTGTTCAGCATTTAAGTAGAATTAAGTATATGTACTAACAGAGCTGGATCTCAAAGACATACTGTTGAGTGGAGGAAATTAAAAATTTTATCTAAAAATCAAAGAAGAATGGGTATGACTATAAAGTGTAGCACCAGGGAGCTCTGTGGTGAAGGAACAGTTCTGTATCTGGGTTGTAATAGTGATTAGAAGATTTCATATGTGATACAATTACCTGAACTACACACACATACGCACCTGAGTGCATGTAAAACTGATGAAATATGAGTAAATTCTGTGGATTCTACCAATGTAAGTGTGCTGGAGGTTTTTCAAAAAAAAAAAATATTTTTATTGATTTCAGAGGGGAAGGGAGAGGGAGATAAAAAACATCAGTGATGAGAGAGAATCATCAATTGGCTGCCTCCCACACACCCCTTACTAGGGATCAAGCCTGCAACCTGGGCACATGCCCTGACTGGGAATCAAATTGTGACCTTCTGGTTCATAGGTCAATCCCTGAGCCACACTGGCCAGGCAGTGTCCTGGTTTTGATAGTGTACTAGAGTTATATGAGATACTACCTCTGAGAGATGCTGGGCAAAGGGTATCCAAGGTCTCTTGTATTATTTGTGCAACTTCCTGTGAATCTATAATTATTTTAAAACAAAAAATGTTATAAAATATAAAACATAAATGTTGATGTATTGGAAGACTCAATTCGATGATATCAATTGTCCCTAAATTGGCTAGTCAATGCAATCTCAAAAAATTTTTAAAAAGTAACTTGACAGCCCTAGCCTGTTTAGCTCAGTGGATAGAGCCTCGGCCTGCAGATTAAAGGGTCCCAGTTTCGACTCCGGTCAAGGGCACATGCCCAGATTGCGGGTTTGATCCCCCCCAGTAGGGGGCGTGCAGGAGGCAGCCAATCAATGATGTTTCTATCTATCTCTCTCCCTCTTTGAAATCAATAATATATATATTTATATATTTTAAAAAGTAACTTGACAAACTGGTTTCACAATTTACATGGAAATGCATAAAAACCAGAATCACAAAAACATTCTTGAAGAAGAACAGAGGAGGAGAACTTGCTTTACCAGACATTAAGATTTATTACGACTATGGTAAAAAGAAAGTATGGTATTGCCACAAGAATAAGAAAAGTGACCAATGGAACAGAAAGAGCTTCCAGGGGTAGGGGTAGGGACCCATGAAGGGAAGCACACTTGACTAATGACTATGCTCTGTAAAATAGAGGGAAAAGGTGGACTTTTCAATAAAAGGTGCTGGAAGCCAAAACCGGTTTGGCTCGGTGGATAGAGCGTCGGCCTGCGGACTGAAAGGTCCCAGGTTCGATTCCGGTCAAGGGCATGTACCTGGGTTGCGGGCACATCCCCAGTAGGAGATGTGCAGGAGGCGGCTGATCGATGTTTCTCTCTCATCGATGTTTCTAACTCTCTGTCTCTCTCCCTTCCTCTCTGTAAAAAATCAATAAAATATATTTAAAAAAAAAAAAAAAAGGTGCTGGAAAAGCTGGGTATTTGTATATAATAAAACTGGATCTTTACCACACACCTAACACAAAGATCAACAGAACCATCATAAAATGTTTCAGTGAGCAATCAGGAACACATTGAAAGCAAATGAAAAAAACAGGCTCAGAAAAATATATAAAGAAGAATTAAATGCCAATTTTATGACAGAAAAATACAATCACCTAAAATTTAAAATTCAGTGGATGGGCTTAATAGCAGAATGGAAAGAAAAAAATGAAGGGAAAATCAGTGAAATTGAAACAGAGAATTCTACCAAATGTTTAAAAAAGAATTAGCACTAATTCTAAAGTCTCCTCCAGGAAATAGAAGAGGAGGATATTTTTCTCAACTCAGATTATGAGGCCACTATTACCTGATATCAAACCTTCACAGACAGCATGCACACATAAACATACTAGTACACAGAAAGCTACAAACTAATATCACCCATAAAAATAGGTGCAATTTTTTAAACTATATATTAGCAAGTAGAATTATATGCCGTGACCAATTGGGGTTTATTCCAAGGGGCTGGTTTAATAATTGAAAATCAGTCAATGTATCCCACCATATTAATAGGCTAAAGAAGAAAATTCACATCATATCAATTGATACAGAAAAATATTTGACAAAATTCAATACCCACCCATGGTAAAAACTCTCAGAAAGCTAGAAATGGAGGAAAATTTCCTTGACTTGATAAAGGTCATATACAAAAAATACCTATAGATGACATTATACTTAACTAGAGGCCTGGTGCACAAAATTCATGCACTCGGAGGCGGGGGGTCCCTCAGCTGGGCCTGCGCCTTCTCAGAGTCTGGGAGCCCTTGGGGGATGTCTGACTGACGGCCTAAGCTGTCAGTTGGACATCCTTAGCGATGCCGTGGAGGCAGGAGAGGCTCCTGCCACCACTGCTGCACTCGCTAGCCATGAGTGCAGCTTCTGGCTGAGCAGTGCTTCCCCTATGGGTGCATACTGACCACCAGGGGTCAGCTTCTGCATTGAGATCTGCCCCCTGGTGGTCAGTGTGTGTCATAGCAAACAGTCGTTCCACTGTTTGGTCAATTTGCATATTAGTCTTTTATTATATAGGATGGTAAAACACTGAATCCTTTTTCACTAAGGTCGGAACAAGGCAAGGAAGTCCACTCTCACTACTATCCCTCAGCATAACACTGGAAGTCCTGGCCAGAGCAGTGAAGTCAGACAAGGAAATAAAAGGGATATGGATTGGAAAGGAGAAAATAAAACTGTTCTATTGCAGATGACATAATTATCTACATAGAAAATTCCAAGGACCCTACAGAAAACCCTCCAAGAACTAATAAGTGAGTTCAGCAAGGTTGCAGGACACAAGATTGACATACAAAGATCGATTGTATGTCTACATTCTAGCAATGACCACATAGAAACCAAAAAGGATACAATATGAAGATGTCAATTCTCCTCAGATTGATATACAGATCTAATGCAATTCCTATTAAAATCCCAGAAATATTTTTTTGTAAGATAGACAAAAATATCCCAAAATTTATATGGAAAGTCAAAGGAACTAGAATAGCTAAAAATTTGGAAAAGAAGAATAAAGTGAGGAGAATTAATATACTCCATCTTAAGACACTGTTGGGAAAGGCAATCTTGTGATCCAGTCTTTCAGGCCCTACTAGGCCTCACAGGAATGGGCCCTGGGCTTGGAACCCTTCCTTACTAAGGGGTGAAGAGCCCATAGCCAGTGCTTGGTCTCTTTCTATGTACGTGAGGTGCTATTCCATCCAGTGCTATATTCACCTTGGTGGCTCATAGCTTCTACCAATGGGCAGAAGTGTTTGGACTCCTCTTCTTGGGGGCGGGCATTGTGATGATCTTTGCTATCCTTCATGTAGTTGGGATCCTCCCCTGGAATTAGTGAATGGTGCTTGGTGCTCTACTTCCTTGAGATTGATAATCAGTGCACGGTAATCTGCTCGACACAGAGCTACAGTAACTCAGACTGTGTGTTACTGGCAGAGAGATAGAGACAAAGATGCATGGAACAGAATAAAGAACCGCAGGAGTACATATAGCTGATTTTTTTTGTTGTTCTTAAGCCTTACCCGAAGATATTTTTCCATTGATTTTCAGAGAGAATGGAAGGGAGAGGGAAGAGGAAGAGAAAGAGAGAGAAACATCTATGTGAAAGAGACACATCAATTGGTTGTCTCCTGAACATGCTCCACCTGGGGCTGGAGATCGAACCTGCAACCCAGGTACATACCCCTGACCGGGAACCAAATCTGAGACCCTTTGGTGCATAGGCTGATGTTCTAACCACTGAGCATGCTGGCCAGGGCCAGACAGCTGACTTTTGACAAAAAGGTGCAGAAGCAATTTGGTGGAGAAAGAGTAGTCTTTTCAACAAATAATGCAAGAGCAATTGGATATTCTTGGGCAGAAAAATAAACTTCAACCTAGATCTCACAACTTACACAAAAAATGAACTAAAAATAGACCACAAATTTAACTATAAAATGTAAAACTATAAGACTTTTAGGAAAAAAAACATGGGAAGTAACAAAAGAAAAAATAGATGAATTAGAATTCATGAAAATGTTGATAAGGCAGCAAAAAACACCCAATCAGAACAGCAAAAAGTAAAAGGAATCCCAAAAAATGAAGATAATATAAGGGGCATCTGAGATAACTTCAAGTGTACCAACAGTTGCATTATGGGCATCCCAGAAGGAGAAGAGAGAGAACAAGAAATTGAAAAAATTATTTGAAAAAATGACACAAAATTTCCCTAACCTGGTGACGGAATAGACATATAAGTCCAGGTAGCACAAAGAATCCCAAACAAGATACACCCAAAATGGCCCACACCAAGACACATCATAATTAAAATGCAAATGGTTAAAGACAAAGAGAGAATTTTAAAAGCAGCAAGAGAAAAGCCATTAGTTACCTACATGGGAGTTTCCATAAGACTATCAGCTGATTTTCAACAGAAACTTTGCAGGCCAGAAGGGAGTGGCATGAAATGTTCAGAGTGATGAAAAGTAAGGAACTACAATCAAAATTACTCTACCCAGCACAGAATAAAAGGGTAGATAAAGAGCTTCCCAGACAAGAAAAAGCTAAAGGAGTTCCTCACCACCAAACCAGTATTACATAAAACGTTGAAGTGTCTTCTTTAAGAAGAAGAAAACAAAAATATTTTAAAAAATATGAACAACAGCCCAGCCAGAGTGGCTCAGTGATTGAGCATCGACCTATGAACCAGGAGCTCATGGTTCAATTCCCAGTCAGGGCACATGCCCGGGTTGTGGGCTCGATACCCAGTATAGGGGGCATGCGGGAGGCAGCTGACCCATGATTCTCTCTCATCATTGATGTTTCTATCTCTCTCTCCTTCTCCTTTCCTCTCTGAAATCAATAAAAAAATATTTTTTTAAAAATATGAACAATAATGGCAATAAATACATATCTATCAACAATTGAACTTAAAAAACAAAATAAAGGAACAAGTCAAACAAAAACAGACTCATAGATACATTATGACGGTTGCCAGTGGGAGGGGGGTTGGGCTGATGGGTCAAAAAGGTGAAGGGATTAACAAGTACAAATCGGTTGTTACAGAATAGTCATGGGGATGTAAAATTCAGCACAGGGAATACAGTCAATAATATTCTAATAACTATGTATTGTGTCAGACGGGTATGATCAGTTAGCAAGTTATTTAACTTCTAATCACTGGGGCGTATACCTGAAACTAATATAATCAACTATAATTGGAAAAATAAAAAATAATTATATGGTAAACTGATGCATGGATGGACCTGGAGAGCATTATGCTAAGTGAAATAAGGCAGCCAGAGAAAGACAAGTACCATGTGATGTCACTCATATGTGGAATCTTATAAACAAAACTAGAGGCCCAGCGTGAGACTGAAATTGCACGAGGAGAAGCCCCGCCTCCTGCCACGCGAGGAGGCACCCTGTGGGGGGCCGGGGCCCGTGCCTGACTCCTGCAGCACTGGTCACTGTGGGAGTCAGGCCAGATGGCACCGCGGGGGGCCAGGACCCAAGCCTGACGGTGCAGCACCAGCCACCATGGGAGTCAGGCCGGATGGCCGCTGCGGGAGGCTGGACTGGCGCCGCACGGGGCCCGGATGGCACCTGACTCGCAGCATCCCCCAGGTCTACCCCCCCTTCCCCCCCCCCCGCGCCCCCGGGCCCCTGCCACCTGTGTCTGCTTTGGGGCCACCCGAGCCACCGGGCCAACTCAAGGCAGGCTCCCCTGCCTCTGTCTCATCTCTGCTGCGGGCCTCACCTGCGCATGCAACCTCCTCCTGTCTGGTCGTGACCTATTACAGAGTCCGGCCTAATTTGCATATTACCTCTTTATAATATAGATGATCTAATAGGCAAAATAGTGACAGCCTCATAGATAGCGAGCAGGCTGACAGCTGCTGGGGGTGAGGACTGGGGTTGGGGGGGTTGGGGGGGATTGAGCAAAAGAAGAAAAAACTTGATAAAAGAACTAAAATAAATACATTGCCCTAACCGGTTTGGCTCAGTGGATAGAGCATTGGCCTGCGGACTGAAGGGTCCCAGATTCGATTCCAGTCAAGGGCATGTACCTTGGTTGCGGGCACATCCCCAGTACGGAGTATGCAGGAGGCAGCTAGTCAATGTTTCCCTCTCATCGATGTTTCTAACTCTCTATCCCTCTCCCTTCCTCTCTGTAAAAAATCAATAAAATATATTTAAAAAAATAAAATAAATACATTAATTAAATAAACTGAATGGCCCTGGCTGGGTAGCTCAGTTGGTTAGAACATCATCCCAATACGCCAAAGTTGTGGGTAGAAGCAACCAATGAATGCATAAATAAGTGGAACAGCACATCGATGTTTCTCTCTCTTCCCCACCCCTTCCTCCCCTCTCAAAACAATAAATACACACGTTTTAAAAAGTAAACTAATTATGGGCTTAAAAAGGGAATTAATACCCAGATTATATAAAAAAATTCTAAAACTCAAAAACAAAAATAAAAATAGGCAAAGGACTTGGATAACTTTCCTCCAAAGAAGAAATACAAATGGCCAATAAATGCACAAAGAATGCTCAACATCGTTAATCGTTGGGGAAACACAAATAAAGCTACAGTGAGATACCACCTCACTCTCACCAGGATGATTGTTATCAAAAACACACACTCAGCAGAAAAGAAGTGTTGGCAACAATGTGGAGAAATCCGGGCCCTTGTGCACTGTTGGTGGGAATGTGAAATAGGACAACTGCTATGGAAAACACTATGGTGGTTCCTCAAAAAAATAAAATTAGAACTACTATCTGATTCAGTCATTCTACTTCTGGGTGAATACCCCAAAAACCTGAAAACAGGGTCTCACAGAGATATTTGTACATCCATGTTCGCTGCAGAATGCATTATTCACAATAGCTAAAATGTGGAAACAACGCAAGTGTCCATCAGTGAATGAATGGACAAACAAATGTGGTATATACATACAACGGAATATTATCGTCTTAAAAAGGAAGGAAATTCTGCAATATGCTACAACATAGATGAACCTTGAGGATATTATGCTAAATAAGCCAGTCACAAAATGATAAACGCTGTGTGATTCCACTTATAAGAAATACTTACACTTTTTTATTTCGAGTAGTCAAAATCATAGAGACAGAAAGTAGAATTGTGGTTGCCGGGGTCTGTAGGGCGGGGGGAAATGGGCAGTTGTTGTTTAACGGGTATAGAGTTTGATGAACAGGAGTTATGGAGATGGATAGTGGTGATGGTTTTACATTATGCATGTATTTGATACCATTGAAGTGTACACGAAAAAATAGTTAAGATGGTAAATTTTAGGTTATGTGCATGGTACCACAATGAAAAAAAATGAAAACAAAAAACCAAATCATTCAATTAGCAAAAGGCTCACAGTTTAGAGCGGTCTAATTAAAGTGGTTCAGAGAAATAAAGGGCACCATCAGATACTTTCAAAAACAACAACAGCAACAATGCTACACTTAAAGGTGAAAAAAGTAAAGAACAAGACAGGGATCCCGATATTACTGAATATAGCTATGGATGTTCCTCGCAATGCAGTCAGAAAATTAAAAGAGATTATTTATTGGGAAGGTGGTGGTAAAATAATCATGATTTCAGATGCGATTGCCCATATAAAAACCCAAAGGAATCAACTAAAATAAAAGATTAAAATTCAGACATCAATAAGATTGCAAAATATTTAAAAATCAGTTGCATTTCTATGCTCACGCCCATAATAATTCATTAGAAAAATAATGAGTGGAGAAAGACCCAATTGCTAATTCAATAAAACTACAAAATACCTAGAAATAAACCTTTAAATTGAAGTGCTGGACACAAAGGAAAATTATAACATTCGATTGAAGATTATAACATTTAAAAGAAGACCCAAACAAATGGAGAGACCTACACTATTTCTAGCTGGACTTTTAATTTTATATTATAAATCTATAAACTCCCTCCAAATAAATCTCTTTATTTCCCACAATCTAAATACCAATTAATTTTTTAAACTGAACAAAATTATTCTAGAGTTCTTCTGGGGGAAAAAAGTAAGTGGGAAAATAGTCGATTCCATTTTGAAAAAAGAGTAATGTTGCATTAGTAAAAATAACTTCAAAATACATTAACTTCTTTAGTGGCAGATTGCAAATGGCAATTACCTTTGCAACGTGGCAGATTACAATCGCTGTTAAAAAATAAATTATGCATTAAAGGGGCTTGGAGTAGCTCTAGTAAATATTGTCCCTGGCTGATGGAATAATGGGTAATTCTTTTTAGCTCATTTGCATCTTATAAATTTATTATAATAAACATATATTAATAGTGCAAAGGAGGGAAAAAGCAATGTTTATTTTATGAAAACTAAATCACATCTTTACTTTTAACCCCATCCTTCCTGATTGAGGCTAGATGACTACACTTGGTTATTTCTGTTATAGCAGATATAGCATATCATATTTTTTTATTTTCTCTTCCAGTCTTGTGAGCTTTTTGTAAATGAGGCTGTGTCTTTTATCTCCACATTTCTAATAAAAATCCTCAATACACCTTTGTTGACAATAAATACTGTATATAAATAAGGAAGTTTGCAACTCTGTCTATCACCACTAGAGGGTACTACATCCCCACCAAGATAATGCTGGGATTTATGGATTTTTTTTTTTTTTTTAACAAGGCAGTTCAAAGCTGAGGAACCTTCCAAAAGGCATTATCCAATTTAAAGCATTACTAACAGTGAGGTATTTATTCTGTAATGTCCCAGCTTATCCAAACTCATTGTACTTCATATCTGCTCCATTCAGTCTGACACTGATCAAAAGTGGTTTTTTTGCTTATCAGGTTTTAGCCTGTGCCTGCGTCTTGCCTCCACAAGAGCGTAAGCTCGTGTTTAAGCTAATTTCTCTCTCATTAGGCAGCTCAGTTCTAATCAGCCAAGGTGTACAAAAATATTTATTTAATTGAATTAAACGCTTCACATTCTCCCATGAATCAGGTGCCACTCGAAGAAAATCTAATAAGCACAATTTCAAACGTACAGACACAAAAATCGCGCGATGGTTATAAGAACAGTCTCAGATGTGCAGGTTTCAACACAAAGTTACAATAGAAAGCCTCTCCGACTGCACTGGGAATACCCTCTTGCTTTTAGAATTAAGATGGTAGCCCCTTTTACAAGGGACAGTGATGATCTAAGTAACGACAGGCTGTTGCCGATCAGACTTGAGGGGTGTTCAGAGAGGGGTGTGGCTGGAATGTGTTTGATGTTTAAGGGGGGGGGGGCGCTGGGGGAATCTACCTCGTTGCTGAGCCGCTGTGTTCTAGGGGCTGTCACACGGGCGGGGCGTAGAGAGAAAGGCAGGAACGGGCAGGAGCTTCTCAGTGGGTCTCCAGCAGAGTCCATGAGAGGCATGATGGCTGCTAGAGCTCAAACCCCAGCTCCCCCCTTGCTCATTGTGTGACCTTGCATATGTTACTCAGCCTCTCAATGCCTCCGTTGCTCCGTATGCAAAATGGCGATGATAATTCGAACCTATTGCATAGGAGTCTTATGAGGATTAAATGAGATATCCTATGAAAAGTGCTTGGAATAGCGCCTGGTACACAGTAAATGAGCAAAACATTCGCTAGACCTCATAAGCTCATTCAACAAATTGCACGGAAAAACTTCAACAAATTGTGGGTGGCAGAGAGTAGTCACTCTGTAAGTGCATGCTGTTACTGTTATGTGAGAGAAGAGACCCAGACAGTGTGTGTGTGTGTGTATATATACACACACACACACACATATACATATACACACATATACATATACACACATATACATATATATACACATATATACATATATACACACCTATACACACATATACATATATACACACATATACATATATACACACATATACATATATGTATATGTGTGTGTGTGTGTGTGTGTGTATATATATATATATATATATATATATATATATATATATATTAATCCCCATGGAAGGTATATATATATATATTAATCCCCATGGAAGGTATGTTCCCCGCCCATGTGTGTGGTCAGGAGACTGCCTAGAGCTTGATAACACCAGCTATGCTGATGACCCTGGTTCCTCTATTCTGATTCACTTCAATATGTCACCTTTGAGAGTAAACATTTTGCTAAAGAGAAAATGTACTGGTGAGTTAGTACTGATATGACTAATATGCTACACTTTATTAGTTGAAGATACAGAATAAGGTCACATTTCCTTTAGTGTTCACTTTGGAGAGCCTTTAAGCCCTTCCTGAGCAGATTAATAGAAATTAAGACTTTCCTGGGGTCACTCCTCATAAATATTCTTAAGGAAACAGGGTTCACCCAATTCAATCCACAGGTATTTATGAAGCCCTGCTATGTGCTGGGCACTGTTCAAGGCATTGT
Source organism: Myotis myotis (assembly GCF_014108235.1). NCBI lineage: Eukaryota > Metazoa > Chordata > Mammalia > Chiroptera > Vespertilionidae > Myotis > Myotis myotis. Next base: position 61,641,259 of record NW_023416315.1, read on the forward strand.
AGTTAAAGCAGCAAACAAACAGTCCCCCCAAATCCTTGCTTTCCTGGGGCTTACATTCCAGTGGGGGAGACAAATGATAATTAAGGAGTGAGTTCAATACTATCATAGCCGGACAGTGATGCGTACTGAAGAGAAAACTAGAGCAAGTGAGAGGGGTCTATGGGGAGGTAAGGGGGAGAGGGTGTAATTTTACTCATATGTTGTTGTGTTTCAGTTCCCCTTCCCTCCCCGCCTCCCCTTCGGCAACCATCAGCACTATATCTATGGGTCTGTTTCTGTTTTGTATTGTTTATTTATTTATTTAGGTTTTTTTAGATCCCACATATGAGTGAGATCATATATTTGTCTTCCTCTGTCTGATACATTTCACTTAGCATAATACCCTCTAGGTCCGTGGTCGGCAAACTGCGGCTCGCAAGCCACATGCGGCTCTTTGGCCCCTTGAGTGTGGCTCTTCCACAAAATACCACAAAATACTACGGGCGGGCGCACACGTACAGTGTGATTGAAACTTCATGGCCCCTGTGCAGAAGTCGGTATTTTGTGGAAGAGCCACACTCAAGGGGCCAAAGAGCCACATGTGGCTCGCGAGCCGCAGTTTGCCGAGCTGCAGTTTGCCGACCACGGCTCTGGGTCCATCCATGTTGTCACAAATGGCAAGAGTTCATTCTTTCTTTTTTATTGCTAAACAATATTTCATTTCGTGTGTGTGTGTGTGTGTGTGTGTGTGTGTGTGTGTGTGTATAACATCTTTGCTATCCATTCATCTGTTGATAGACATCTAGGTTGCTTCTATATCTCAGCTCTTATTAGCAATGTTGCAGTGAACATAGGGTGCATACATCTTTCTGAATTAGTGCTTTTGTTTTCTTCAGATAAATACCCAGAAGTGGAATTGCTGGGTCATGGGGAAGCCCTGGTTTTAATTTTTTGACAAGTCTATACTGTTTTCTATAGTGGCTGGAGGTGATGTGAGTTTAGAGACCAGGGAACCCCAGACCTGAAGGCGATGGGAGTGGCATCTGTTGGTCTAAGAGCCAATTAACCCCGTGACTCATCGCTGTGACTTTTAGGGATTCAAATGTTCCCCTATCGATGGGGTCAATCTCCACAGCTGCTGACCCCAGGCCATCTCCCCTGATGAACTCATGGGCATCAGGGATACACCTCCGCTGGCTGCCTGGACCACCTCTTTCACGGGGAGGTGCACCCTCCTAACCTGGGCATCCAGGAACGCCCCCATCCCTGCCACTGTTGCCTCTGACAAAGACCATGGAGGCAGGTGGCTCTCTGGCCTCCCCACACCTCTGAGTGGGCCCACAATCACAGACAAGGCCTCCCTCTCTTGTCCACAACCACAGAATTAGCTGCTTCCTAACATGACAAGCAGAAAGGTCTTCATGGCCCTTACTGACAAGCTCCAGATAAAAGAGTCCAACGCCGGTCCAGTTCCTGGGGTCTGCAGTATTCCCTCCCAGCCACAGCACCTGCTCGCCAGGGGGTTCGGATCCAGAGGTCAGCCAGCTTTTTCTCTAAAGGGCCAGTTACGAAACATTTTAGGTTTGTCAGCCACATAGGTTTCTGTCCCATAGGCTTCTTTTGTTTTACAGCCTGTTAAAAGGTCTTTTTAAAAAAGTTCCTTGCCTGTGGGCTGTACAAAACAGGCCACAGTTCATAGTTGGTGACTCCCGTTCCATTCCATTTGCCAGTCACCACATGAAAATGAACGTCTGTTGGCTCATTTAGCATTAATAGGGTACAGTCGGCTACGGCGTCAGATACTGTATCATTTGCAAGACCTGATGCATCATGGGCACTCAATTTTCTGCAGGGTGAAAAAAAATATTATTTAAACAGCAGGCGCCCAGTTCCTCTTCTGGAGGGAACTGTCCTCCCTGAAGAGACCGTGATAGGCCCCCTGGGACGCAGAGGTGACTCTGCAGGGGCCTGGCTGGGAGGGAGACGGCATGCAGGGCGTGACAGTGCTCTGCAGGAGCCGTTCAGGAACAAATGAACGCTGGGGAAAGAGTAGAAGGGAGGAAGAGCGGAGGGTGACACCATGCCGGTGACTGAAGCCGTAGGAATTGTGGGCAGAGTCACAGTCCTGTGGCAGAGTGGCCAAAGACTTAAAAAAAAAAAAAAAATCAGCACGGCTTTCTAATATTCCATTTCTAGGCATTTGTCTTGCTGTAATATAAACACCTTCTAAAACCCAAACCTCCTGTTTGTGGCTTCTTTTTTCTTCACAAGGAAGAGTGTGGCTAGCTTCAAGCAGCAGGATTTATTGGGAGATGGGGACCAGATAACGAAGTGAAGGAAATGTCACAGAGCCAGGCTGGGAGACCAGCACTGCTGACCTAGCTAGTCTGTCCCTCCCACATGCAGAGCGGCCCCTCCACTCCAGGGGCCCGGCTGGCTTGGCCACGTGCCCACTGCATCTGCTTCCATTAGGGGAGGGGTAGCTCCCCAAAGCAGATCAGGGTGCTGTGACCAGGACAAGGGTCAGTTGGACAGGCAAAACAACAGATGTCTGCTACCTCAGCTGCACACAGCACTTCCTGTGAGTGGTATTTGGGGAATGGGGAGAGGGGGCAGGGACCCGCATTCTGGTCTGTGCAGTAGACAGAAGAAAACAGCTGCGGAAGGTGAGAGCTCAGCGGAGACAGGAGCTCTGAACTGAAGGTGAAGGGAGCCGCCAGAAATCCACATGTATCTCAGGGAGGTCATTGGAATTTCCCCAGGATGTTGGAAGGGGCTTGAAGCAACTTTATGAAAAATCTAGATTATTTCCACTATTTCCCTCACTCCATCCCATAACCTGTGGCTCTACTGAACTTGCATGATTTAAGGGCCAGACCTGACATACGGAGCAGGGACAGGGACAGGGACAACACTTCCGAGCTAATTGTCTGAGCAGAGCAGCCAGCCAACTTCTTCCATTTAAAACAGAAAGGGCCCCATTATCTAACAACCCTTGCATCAGAAAGTCCTTCAATATATGGAGCCTAGGGTTTTGGAATTAACTGTCCTTTGAGAGTCACCTTTCACTGACTCATCTCCCTGCCCATAGGGGTTCTACGCCAGAGGCTCTCAAGGTGTGGTCCCAGACCAGCAGCAGCAGCAGCATCAACCTGGGAACTTGTTAAAAATGCTAATTATTTAAGGCCACACCCCCCCCCCAACCTACTGGGTCAGAAATTGGGGTGGGAGGTGGGAGGGAAGGAGCCCTCTAGGTAATTCTACTGCAAGTTCACCTTTGAGATCTATGGGATTTGCCTAAAGTTACAGATAGTGGAAGAAGAAAGAGATTTCCAGCCCAGGTGTCTTCCTGTCTCATTCGAATCTCTCTACTGGAACTTGGTCATTCCCTTCCTGTGTGCACAAAGTAACCCTGCTTCTGGGCCCCAGAGGTGTAGATTCCTACACTCTGGCCCTAGAACTATGCCACTGTTGCAAAGACTTACTTTTCCTGTTTCCACAAAGTCAACCCTGACTCTAGTTTAGTCTTTCCCAGTTACTTCCTCTGAAGGTCTGAGGACATCATTGCCAGTGTCCAATTTCTTCCTCAACCATCCTCTTGCCAATAACTTCGATTCCCCTGTCCTTACTGGTACTGTTTCTAGGACATCTCTTAAATGTCGGTGCGTCAGGGTCATTCAGAGAAGGACGTAAGGACATTTTCTGACCTCGTGACGCTGTCCAGAATTGTGGAAGCAGCAAGGATCCACCTCAAGCTCAGTCCAAAAGGCACATGTTGACCACAGCTTATATAAATGGAGCCACTTCTTCCCCTGCAACATTTTCTCAATTTCCTCCTAGTTTATTCCCTTCCCAGCACCATAACCACCCAATCCCCACGAGAATCTGTGAAGGTGTGATAGGAGAGACAGAAAGAGTAAGCCTTCCCATGAGGCCTCCAAGACCAGAGGAATCCATGATCTTATTCTTCTCATTGGATTTGGCCACCTTGTGACCTTCAGGACTTCCCCATGATCACCTACATGCTTCTAGGTCAATGATGGTGAACCTTTTGAGCTCGGCATGTCAGCATTTTGAAAAACCCTAACTTAACTCTGGTGCCATGTTGCATATAGAAATTTTTTTATATTTGCAACCATAGTAAAACAAAGATTTATATTTTTGATATTTATTTTATATATTTAAATGCCATTTAACAAAGAAAAATCAACCAAAAAAATGAGTTCACGTGTCACCTCTGACACGCGTGTCATAGGTTCGCCATCACTGTTCTAGGTCAATCGGGGGCCCTCCTAATATCTTGGAACTTCTCATGGGCTATCCCACAACATCAATAATGGGGCCAAATACTAAAATCACATCAACCATAAGGGAAGAGTGAGGGCTCACTATGGTAGATGCCTGTCTCAGGAGAAATGATTATGACCTATCACCAAGCTGCCCTGCTAAGGGAATCGAGAAATCAAGGCTATTAGAGGCTGAGGAACCAGGGTTGGGGTGTGTGTGTGGGGGGGGGGGAATACCAGCCAAAACTAGATTAAAGGTGGAGCTCTCCAGCGCTCAGGCTGAGTGCCCAATGTCGTGTCCTTGCACGTGGTCAGGGTCCTGTTGTAGGACGGCTTCCAAATGTTTGTCCTTCCTCCACCACACACCCACAAGGGACAGCCCTGATACTGTGATCCTCCCAGTCATTTTTATATGTAAAAAGTTAAAACAAAATTAAGATCATATCATATATGTAATATATAATGATTTTCCTTTCAGAATTTATCTGTTAACATATTTTCATGTCATTGTATATTTTTCTACATTTGGCAATTTATTGCCCACATGGGGTTGCACAGGAAAGAAGTAGGTATCATGATTGATCCAGCTACTTCTCTATTTGAAGGCAGTTATGTTCTTTTTTTTTTCTGAAATATATTTTTTATTGATTTTTTTACAGAGAGGAAGGGAGAGAGATAGAGAGTCAGAAACATCGATGAGAGAGAAACATCGATCAGCTGCCTGCTGCACATCTCCTACTGGGGATATGCCCGCAACCCAGGTACATGCCCTTGACCGGAATCGAACCTGGGACCCTTCAGTCCGCAGGCCGATGCTCTATCCACTGAGCCAAACCGGTTTCGGCCAGTTATGTTCTTGACTGTAGGGCCTTCGTTGTGCATTCTATCTTTGAGCAATATAAAATAATTCTATGTGGTCCATTTAATATTCTGGTCCTGGATTCTATTTGCATAATGTTAATGTTAGCACATAGGATGGGTTCCCTTGGCTTGTATTTGTCTCTGAGACTTTTGCCCCTCCCATTGCTTTTCAACCTTCTCTGTCATCTTCATTTCATGTTATACACACACATACACACTCACTCATTTTATAAACAGCTTGTGGCTAATTTTTTTACACTTAATCTGAGATTCTTTTGTCTTTTGATAGTGATGTTAAAGCCACTCACTTCTATGTTACAAAAATTACACTAGTTTTTGTTTTGTCCATTTGTTGTTCTATTTTTAATGCTTCTACTTCTTTTTCTTACTATAGTGATCAGGTTTACTCTTTCTTTTTCCCACTTATGATTTGGAAATTACATACCTTTTTTTCTATCTGGGTTTACTTCATCTAAATGTATAGCTATATTTCAACTAGACTTCTTATTTCTTTCTCTTTTTTCCAATTTGAAACATGCTGGCTTTTTATAATTAAACTGATGCTGCATCCTTCTCACTGGATACATTAGGAGATATAGAATGGCAATATGCCTTTTTCTTTATTCTTACCCGAGGATATTTTTTTATTAATTTTAGAAAGAGAAGAAACGGGGGGGGGGGGGGAGAGAGTGAGCTGGGAATAGAATTGGCACCCTAGGTGTGTGCCCTGACCAGAATGGAACCTGCTACCTATTTTGTGTAGGGAAGGGTGCTCAGCCAACCAACTGAGCCACCTGCTGGGCTGTATTATGTCTTTATTCCCTGCGATATTAACTTTGCTTACAGAACAGGTGGTGTTATTTCTTTAATTTTTAGTAATTATACAAGTAAAACATAAATATGACTACATTTTAAAAGTTTAAATAAGACCAAAGGATGCAAAATGAAAAGCGACAGTTTCCCCAGTCTCATTGCTCACCCCATGGAGAACTACCGCCGTAACGTTGATGTGTATTTATTCAGACCTACGCATGTATGTGTGTTTGTGTGTGTAGATTTGCAGGTTTTAAAAAGCACAAATAGGATCAATGTGCATTACTACATGCTCTTTTCATTTAATAATGTGTTCCTTTGTATAAATAGATGCAGTATTTGATCACTACTTACCCCTGTGTCATTTGTCATAATAGCCCATGATATGAATTTGCCTAATTTATTTAACCAACCCTCTGCTCACAGATGTTCAAATTGGTTCCCATTTTTCACAACTAGAAGCAATGCTCTAATAAAAAGTTCTTTTATATACATATCTGTGCACCTGCGCAAGTACTGATATAGTATTAATACCTAGGAGTGAAATTACTGAGTCAAAAAAAGATACACATTTACATTTTTATAGCTATGGCCAAATTATCCTTCAAACCTTGTATCATTATACACTCCCAAAACTCAGTGGGAGTACCTGTGGTCTCACGTTTTTTACTAATGCTGGGCTTTAACGATCTTTACAATTTTGCCTATCTGATGGCTGAAAATGATAGGATAGTATTAGTATTGCTTTAATTCATAGCTCACTGAATGACAAGAGGCTGTGAATTTTTTCATGTTCATTGGTCATTTGGGTCTTTCTGTGAATTCCCTGTATTTTACCCTGTACTTCATATACTTTGCCCATTCATCTGTTATATTATTTATCTCTCTTCATATTAATCTGCAGGCACTTTGTATTATGGGTCTTAATCTTTGGTCTGTTATATATGCTGAAAATATATATTCACCTAGTCTGTGGCCTGATTTTTAAATTTGTTTAAGGTAACGTTTGTCCTACAAAAGTTAATATTTTGTAATGATCACTTCTTTTCCTTCATAGTTCTGGGTGTCATGTCTTTCTTCCCTACTGCACCATTATTTTTACAGTTATTTTTAATTCACATTTTAATATTTATATACAGTAAAATTCTCTCCTTGTAGTGTACCACTCTGAGTTTTAGCAAATTCATGTGGCCAAGTAACTACCACTACAAACAAGATATGAAACAGTTCGATAAACTCCCAAATCCATTCATGCCCTTCTTCCCACACCAACCCATAGCAAAATTTTCAAAATTTTCTCATATAAATTGAATCATAAAGTGTGCAGCATTTTATCTGAGGCCTTTCACTTAGCACAGTGGTCAGCAAACTGCGGCTCGCGAGCCACATGCAGCTCTTTGGCCCCTTGAGTGTGGCTCTTCCACAAAATACCACGTTCGGGCGCGCACGTACAATGCGATTGAAACTTCGTGGCCCATGCACAGAAGTCGGTATTTTGTGGAAGAGCCACACTCAAGGGGCCAAAGAGCCGCATGTGGCTCGCGAACTGCAGTTTGCCGACCACTGACGTGGCATAATGCATATGGCACTCATCCATGCTGTGCATATCAGCAGTTCTTTTTACTGCTTGGTAGTATTCCAGTGCAGGGAAGTAACTCAGTTTGTTGATCTATTCATCAGCCAAAGGGCACTTAGGTTGTTTCTAATTTTTGGCTATTATGAATAAAAACCTTATGAACATTCACATAAAAATGAATATAAGTACTCCTCACTCTTGGCTAAATACCTAGGAGAGGGAATGCTGAATCATATAGTGTGTGTGTTTAACTTTATAAGCTATCAATCTGTCTTTCAAAGTGACTGTACTATTTCGCTTTCCTACTCGCAGTGTATTAGAGTTCCAGCTGTTCTGCACTTAATGTTGTCAGGTTTTAAAAAACATTCTAATCAGTGTATAGTGGTACCACATTGTAGTTTTAATTTGCATTTCCCTAGCAACTAATGATGTTGAGCACCTTTTGGCGCACTTATTTGCCATTGTTTGTCTTCTTTGGTGAAGTGTCTGTTCACATCTTTTGTCTGTTTTTTTAAAATTGAGTTCTTTATTTTTTAGTATTGAATTTAAAAAGTTCTTTTATTTCTTCGATAGAAATCCTTTGTCAGATATGTAATATGCAAATATACCTCCTGGTCTGTGGCTTAGTTACTCACTCTTGAATTTTTTTATTTTTTAATTGCATTTTACATTCAATATTATATTTGTTTCAGATGTACAGCATAGTGGTTAGACATTTATATAACTTATGAAGTGATTCCTTGACAAGTCTAGTACCTGACACCACAATTTCTCATTTTTTAACAGTGTCATTTGCAGAGAAATTTTCAATTTTGATGTTCAACTCACAATTTCTTTCTGTTATAGATCATGCTGTTGATACCATATCTAAGAAATCTTTGCCTCACCCACCCAACTTCACAAAGTTCTTTTTGTAGACGTTTTATAGTTCTAGGTTTTACATTTAGGTCTGTGGTTCATTTTGAGTTAATTTACATAAGATGAAAGGTATAAATTGAGGTTCAATTTTTTACATATGGGCATCCAATTGTTTGAGCACCATCCATTGAAAATACTATCCTTTGTCCATTGAATTGTGTTTGCAACTTTGTCAAAAGCTAATTTGCTATTTTGATCTATTTCTTGAATCTCTCTTCTATTGCATTAATCCTGTGTCTATCTTTTATCAGTACCACACTGTTCTTATCACTAGTTCTTAACTTTTGAAATCAGATAGTATGACTTCCCCAACTTGGTTCTTCTTTCCCAAAATTGTTTTAGTTACTTTAGTTCCTTGGTCTTCTATCTATTTTAGATACGCTACCTAACAAAAAAAAAAATAACAATCCCCCCCAAAATAAAATAACAATCCTACCGAGATTTTTTATTAAGATTGCATTGAATCTATTTATCAGTTTTGGGAGAACTGACACCTTCCCAATATTGAATCTTCCAACCCATGGAGACCTTCTGTCTCTCCATTCATTTAGGTATTTGCTGCCTTTCATCAGGGATTTATAGTTTTAAGTACAAAGAAAATGCATATTTTGTTAAACTTATATTAAATATTTCATTTTGGGGTACTGTTTTTTATGGTAATACTGTTTTTGATGGTAATACTGTTCTTAAATTTTGATTCCTATTTGTTCATTGTTAGTATGCAGAAATTCTATTGATTACTGTATCCTGCAACCTTATTAAAATTACTCTTTCGTTCTGGTAACATTTTGGTATTTGTTAAAATTTTCTAAATAGATAATCTTGTTTGAGAAGAATCTTGTTTTTTCCTTTCTAAGTTGTATGCCCCTTTTTGCCTTATTGCCCTCGCTAAAAACCTTCAGGACAGCATAATACTGAATAGAAGTGGGAGCGTGAACATCCTTGGCTTGTTTACAGTCTTAGGAAAATAATTTGGTCTTTCATCATTGAGTATAATAAAGGCTTTTTTTTTTTTTTGTAGATGCCCATTCTCAAATTAAGGACATTCCTTTCTATTGCTAGTTTACTAGGTGTTTTTAATCATGAGTAATCTTGAATTTTGTCAAATATGTATTCTATATTTATTGAGATGATTATCTCAGTACTTTAAATTTTACTTTTCTAATTCACCAAAAATTTACTTTTTACATTGTATGTGGAAATGATGGAACTTTATTCCCCCCAATGATTAATTGTTGAAAC